>NW_026562426.1:3195000-3795000 GCF_027474105.1 Poeciliopsis prolifica
AGTGCAGTTGAAGTGGAGTCGTCGAAATGCCAGGACTTTGGAAAGATGCAGGAAGAGAATTTGTCAAGACTGAAGGCAGGCCTCGCTGTTACTGTACACTTTAGAGACTATTGTTGCTGTTCTGTTACCATTTCAAGTCAGCTTTGTTGAATGAACTCACTGACATGTCTTCAGCAGGAGAAAACAGAATGATCTTATAGGGAGATGTAGTTTTATTCCTCTCTCCAGATGAGCTTCACTAGCATGGGTTTTCATTCTCATATTTGATATTGTAAGGATGGCACCAAATGACTTAACCAAAGTCAAGGACGAGTACCAGTGTGTACTGCAGCTACAGCGTTGGCTTTTTGTCAGGCATCTAAGCATGTACCTGGACCTCGATCTCCACAGTTCTTTACAGAGGCGCCCGGTTACAGTTGGCATATCTCGAGAGACACTGAGCAGAGTGCGAACCGTTTGGACACCTGACTGTCATCATCAACCTTCCCGAGGAGTGTTAGAGGATCTGAAGCCTCACTGCTTGTCTGAACTTACCTGCAGTCAGAAGGAGAGCAGAGGGTGGGCTGGGTTGGGGTGGGAATATTGGCTCCAAAGCAGGGACTGCTGATTTAGAAATAGACCGCCTGGCCACGTGCTTTCCGTGTGCATGTTCTAGCGCTGGAGAAAAGTGAGACATTTGGCATTTCATTCGCGCTGGCCCAGTTTAACGTTTCTCCTCAATTTGATCACGAAATGATTGTCTGACAGAAAGGTGCAATGCCCCCTCTTACTGCTCTATTATTCAGCACAAGTCCCCACCCCTCTCTCAGGATATGGGCTCCTTTATAGTTTTTTTGTAATTCTGAGCTTTACTCAGACTTATCACATTTAGACGAATGTGGAGTACTCACCCCTGTGGCTTAATGCTGTGTATCTCTTGGTAGGCTGGACTGTTTAGGCTAATTGAAACGCAGCGTGGTATTTGATAAACAAGCTGTTTCCCTACCGCCTGCGACTAATATAATCTTCTCAGTTAAATTAATAATGGAAATAATATTTTAGTCATGTTTATTCATGTTCGTCACTGGGAATTCACGTACGTCCGGGACTCTTAGGAACAATAGTGTAACGATTCGTGTTTGATAAGGCCTGGCTTCCTGTTTGATCTCTGAAACATTGTGAAATCAGCTCTGTTGTGCAATCTAAACATTGTTTTTATTTATTTAGGAAATGTACCCTTTTATAACCGCTGCCCTCAGTCAAGAGCAGCGGTTAAGTGGCTACCACTGAGTGGCCAGTTAGTTTCAGGCTGCCAAGTGGCACTTCACAGATTATTCAGTGTGCAGTAGAGCTGCCCTGTAGCAAAGTACAGGATAAAAGTAAAGCACTATGAAAACCTGAGGCAAACGGATGCAGCTTTTGCGAAGCTGGCCAGGAGTCAGCTCGCTGCGATGTTTCGGAAAACAACAAAAAAGGAAAAACAAGAGATATGCGAAAGAAACACCTGAGGGCTGTCATTCCCATTTGATCGGAGCTGACATTTTGTCACCGTTCACGTGGCATCAACCCCAGTTTTTTCTTGTCGGCCCGTTTCTTCCATCAGTTGGGCAGTTAGGTGTATAAGAACAACTCCCCGGTGGATTAGTGTCAATAGGCTGTCAGTCCTTCACACTCAGATGCCATGTTTGTGCTGTGTTTGTGAGACCCTTGCGGATTGTATGCCCTGATTGGTGTCTGCGCAGCAAGTCATCACTATGAAACTCGAGGAACACAGACGTAAAGGTGCGTCTGTGTTCCTTTACATTAGGTGATTGCATGTCAAGTCCTATTCAAGTGGGATTTGGAATCTTGAGCGATGATTTCCTCTCTTCCTTGACACTCACACAGTGTCATTTTATCATTATTCATTGCTGTGAGTGTAATATCTTTGAGCGGTGCGTAGGGTACTAGCAATAGTTACTCCACAAAAGTAACAGGCATAAAGTGTCATTTGTTTGGCAAAGAGGAAATTGCTGGCAAGCAGAGGACATAAAAACTAATCGAGCTGAATTGAGAGATAACTCTGGACAGCTAGGAGAATCCTGTGCTGCTTCGAGAGCTTTAGAGTTTGAGCAAGAAAAGCAGGGAAATAGTCCTTGTCTTTACAGCTAAAGAAAAGATTCTAACTCCAGGATCATGACTACCATCAACAATGTTCGCCAGGCAGACAGACGTATGAGTCTGATCCTACCAGCCTGTACTAACTCTACTTCTGTCAAGAGCAGAGGAAAAGAAATCTAATCACTCTGCCTTCCAAGAGAAAAGTATCTTTCGACCATTAAGAACAGTGTACTTCATTAGATATGTATGTTTTCCCTAAAGGGATAATGATAGCTCTGTCGGCACCGGTACTGGAATATCACAGACCTATCCCTCTGTCCGTGGTCTATACCACATGTGCATGTGAGGTGATGGAGGAACAGGGTTCACCCCGGACAGGTCGCCAGAATCACAGAACTACTTGTGGATGTGGAACGAGAATGTAGAATTTACAACGGTTATCATGATGGATTTCCATCAAATGGAAATGTCCACTTCAGTTTGTTTCCTTTTCATTTTCAACAGCTGGAACTTTTGTTGCTTGGGGATCAGAGGACATGATGATCCTCGCTCAAACAAGTACACTTTTAAACCACAGTCACATATATTAGCCTATTAATTATAATTTTATGCGGGTCTCAGAGAAAAGTGCATTCAGCCTAGACTTATTTATTTGAGGTCAAATAACCAAAAAATAACATTTAAAAATGTGAGATTATCATCCGTTTTTGGGCCATTTTTAGGCAATAAGTCATTGGTAATTGTCTTCACGTTGTAATGCTCACGCTGACCAATTTTCAAGTTCTAAACAACAGCCAAGATCAGGTCAAGATCAGGTCAAGATCAGCGGCACGCGGCACGCTGTGGGTTTTGGATGATAAACAGAAATCCATGTGTGCCAGCAGACTTTTGTTTGTCATTGGGATTCTTGCAGATATCGAGGAGAGTAAAGGCACATTAAGTTAAAATGCAGTTTTGCTGTGGACGGTACCATCTGAATTAACCCAAAAGTTTAGAGCTTCTCGTTTCTTCTGTCAACATTTTTTGAATTCCCCGAGTGTAAAAAAAAATAAATAAATCTTTTGGCTTTGTTGGGATAGGAAAACAGGCCCTTATCAGGTAGTGTTCTCTAAAGCCAGCTAATCATTTCTCACTTTCACACTCGTTGAATCTGACTGCTTTGTGTCTTTTCTTACTTCCTGATTGAAAATGTTGGGACCTTTTGTGAAACTGTGCAGTACTACATTATTTCACAGCTGCATTGTTGCACTTGTTGTTATTGAAACGTTTCACTCTCGTTTCTCTCAGAATGCTTCTTCTGGAGCACTGTAAAGCAGTCAGAACAGTCAATTCTTTCTCTGCTGCTGGTTTTTGTTCCTTACATGTTCACAACGAGACACAGAAAAAAGATGAAATGGCTCTTCAAGATATTTTTCGACGTTATTTGACAAATAGAAATGCGTGGAACATTGCCCACCTGTGACCCAATGATTTTGAGGATGTAGATTAATTCAGTCTTAAGCGATTCTGCATGAGTGACAGGCCTGGCTTTGATTTTCTCCCACTGTGCCGTCGTTCCATCTTAACCGCCGTCCTCATACATAATCAGATCGCCAATTAGGACTTAGTCAGAGCTGCCCGCCGACCTGGCTTATGATTCCATAATTAAGTGTTCCAAGGTCACTACATTTACTCTTTTCCTATTGTGGGGGATTTTATTTAGAAATAGCCTTGCCAACAGAAGCTGATGGCTTGCTAATAGCTGGCAGCTTCAGGCAGAATTGCCTGTCATTGATAGTAATTGGGCACCTAAGCCATTTCTGAACTATCACTTTGTTCACGTTGACTCAGCCTGTAAAATCCATTTTAAAAAGGCAGTTCGTTACATTGTCATGCTGCCAAAGCACACCCGACATGTTGAGTGATAGAATAACTTCTAGTCAGACCAAATTTATACAATTAATGAGACTACTTTACCGCTTTCTGTCAGATATGTGCCTTGCCTTAATGTTACTTAATGACATTTAATAGGTATTTGTCAAATGCACTGAACTCATCTGATCCAGTACGGCTTTCAGCAACAGTTAATACTTTTTATTGTAGGTTCTCCACGGGGATTTGGCTGGATTAGTACATCCTTGTCAACGCTCAGCACAACGGCAGTCATCTCTGGCAGTTTCTGTGGCATAACCGTCTTCTCCTATTGGCTGACTGGTCTTTGCAAACTCAGTTCCTTCTCTCTTTCAATTCTGCGTGAAAGAAAAAGGGTGACAGAGTGGGACCCTACAGATTTCTAGCAACACTGTACGTGCCTGTTCCCGTCATTCATCAAGCTGAATTACCTCTCCTGCTTAAGAAATACTTTCTTTACGTGAGTTTGCGTGAGTGAAGCCCACAGGTGATCTTAATGCGTAGAACTGAACAATCACAGAATGCAGCTCTAAGCCATTACCAGGCAATCGATAAAATTCACAAGAGGGTGTAGGTTTCTGGTTGTGGTAGGTTTTTCATTGCGTCAGGTGGACGTAGTCTTGTGATGAAGCTAATAGACAGGAGGGAGCATTCAAATGAATCCATGTTGCTGTGCTTAAGGTAAAAGGAAGCCTTGACTTTAATATTTAATGCATGACAGCACATATTTGTGTGATTCAGAACAGGCACAAAAAGAAAACGGAGAGAGACGTGTTCTGCCCTTTGGCCATGTATCGCCTCCGTTGATCCTCAAATGTCAGGAAGCGCAAAGGTATAAAAAGGGGGAAATTAATTTACAAAATGGGAGGGATTGTTGCAGCGTTCAGCTACATTTCTGAGCTTGTCGACTGAAGATGTTTTAATGGTTTTTTTTTTTGCCCTCCTCGTGGATCAGCTCTCATTCTCATTGCTTTCATCCTATAGCTACTCCTATATACTTTGTGTCAGTTTTGTGTAGAGCAGACCAAGACTGTGTCAGCCCCTGATTGAACTCATCAATTATTTAGCTAAACGCAACACACTGACCAAAAGGACCCACTCCTTCCACTGACTTCACCTGGAAGCAGCTTGATGAATGATTTAGACGCTCCCTCTGCTTCTGCTTGGCCATAGACCTGCACAACCGCTTCCTGCTCTGCTATGATTAGCTTTGGGTCTTAGGTGGCACATCTAACTTTACCTAATACATACATCATCCTTCTTTAGTCTGCTTCAACTTCCTGAAGGGATTTACTTTCATTAACCCAGCCTTGCAAAGCAAAGTGTAATCGTATGTCTTTGCAGTGATTCAGTGTTTAGACGGAGGGTTTATGTGTAGCCACCAGGCAGTGGTAGCCTGAGCTGCAGTGCTGTAGGATTAAACAGAAAGAATATAGGCTTGATAACGGATGTGTGTTGTTCCAGAAATGATAAGGAGGAGAAAAGCATACTTCAAATGTGTCTTCCACCTGGAGATTAGAGAAGAAGTTGTTTATGGTGTGTACTGGGAGACGCGACCACGGGGAGGCTCACAGATGATATCAGCTTGGGTTTTCTGTGGCATTAAATAAATACATTCAAAGCGCAGACAGATTTGTTGTAGTTGGGTGTCGACAGCAAACGTGGCGGGCGGCGCGCTGCGGCCCATTTGTGTCATGTAACGGAGGAGACCGGCGCTTTTCAGCTACCTGGAGACCTCAGCTGCTGTTTCTGTTAGGAACAGAGCGCACACGCATACAGCCGCTTATGTTCAGCGTAGACCTCCACCCACACAACATTTAATGTGCTCAGATCATCACGATCCACTTGTTTCAGGTTTCTTTTGTGTTTGAGCTCTTTATTACTCTTTTAGGCCTTTCCATTGTTCTCTGATCTGTTTCCTTGGCTGTGGCTGGTCTGGCCTCATTGGTTCATTGCTTTGTGGATTTCAGTTTATTGTCCAGTTTTTTTTATTTGGTAACAATCTAGTTATCTTTGCGTTTTCAGTAGCTACGTTTCCATTGACCACATAAATGTACAATTTGACATTTTGAAAATACATTTGCTCAATGGAAACACAAAACCTTGTTTTTCATTTTAAAGTTTTAGCGCCAGGATGAACTGGTTCGTTCCTTTCTTTTCCTGTTTCCTTGCTCATCAAGTTTCCATGTCCTGTGTTAAACTTGTAAGATCTTGAATTTTGTTAATCTCTTTATTTTCACCACTATTTTTATGCATTTGTCTCCTCCTTGAGACCTCACAACATGACACAATGTCCACAGCATCCCCAGACGTGGTTTTAATTTGTTTAGTTGTACAAAGTGTTGCATATAAAATATGTTTTTACGGCCACAATTCCAAATTCTGCGTTCATCGGGAGAGTTTTTTTATATATATGTAGGGTTCAGTGATTACAACTGTGCTGGCCTGTGTACACGAGCGATGGTGACAAAGCCAAAAGTTGGATAATGAGTTTTCAGCTGTCTGAGATAATTACCCATCTGGTTAATAAAGGTGTTTTCAGGAAAGTTCAGTTTGAACCGATGTCTTATTGTTTCCAATTATAGGAACAGGTAGCTGTCAAACTGAGCATTAATTAGAGACATGAGGCCTTAGCTCCTGACACCCGGTTAGCATCTGTCCCCAAAAGAAAACGAGAAACACAAATGAGACTGAAAGCAGAAAGTAAGTCGGCGTGACGAGCACAGAGAGGTCAAATCAATGGTGCACAAATTCAGCAGCCATGCTTTTCCCAGAACTTGGCAAAGAGAAAATTGTAACCACTGGTGTAGAAAAATACAACTTCCCACAGGCCCATCTCGTATTGATGCTTGTATGTGTTTATCTCCCCACTCTATAGGCCAGTAGAGGATGTGCTTTGTATTCTAATCCAAAAGTATAATTTATGGGCTGAGTGCAGTCGTTGACCCCCTAGAATAGATATTGATGATGCAGAACCTGAGGAAAGCCACTTCTTCCACAAGTGTTCTCATCAGTGGACACCAATCAAAAGCACTTAGTTAGCAGTGATTTCACTGGCTACCAGAGCCATATTGTGTCAACCACACTCATCAACAGTATTGACCAGTTTATTGGCGTCTCCTAACTGATGCAAATGCATTTGGGAGAGATTAGTGGACGGAGCCAAAAGGATACGGTTGCACCACGAGAAAAAGGAAGAGATTCTCTCACGTTCAGCAAATCAGTTTGATGACATGGTTTTAACAGGACAGGCATAGTCAGTGAAAACACTCAAATAGGCTATGAGGTTCATTTGGTACAAATGGACCAGAAATATCCCTTCACATGACCACCACTGTCCTGGACTAGTGGATAACTCACTATCCACTAGTGATGGAACCATGTTGTTGTTCTTTTCTTTTAAACTTAAACTTAGCACTTGATCTTCACTACAGCAGATGAATTAATTACATTTGGTGTCTTTCGATTGCTGGAGTCCATCTGTAGCTCGTGAAAAGCACAGGGTGTGTTTTAATGAATTGGTGTCTTCTTGCCTTTGCAGCGCGGTTAAAAAGGTCACATCCCTTTGTGTCCTCAAGAGCATTTTGCTCCCCGAAGCAAAGCCGTCCACGCATTCAATGAGACTATATTCTGTGATTTGGTTGACGCCGCCTTATTGCGGGTTGCTGTACAGGTGTGAGGCAATTTCACCAGCAGGTCACTGAGTTTGGCCCGTTGCTGAAATCGCCAAAGCAGTCATCCTTGGAGGCAACGGCTGTCGTTCAGACTCACACGCCTTTTCTTTTTTTTTCTTTTCTAAACACGTTCAAGCGCAATACGTTGGGGACAACCGATTAGTCGGGTCTTATTAAATTAGATCAGAGTAATCGCTGTCTTATTGTTTAAATGTTTTCTCTTTGGAGTAAATAGAGTGTTGCAGATTAAGTGCGTGTGCTGAGACGGTGTTTATTTGCCCTGCTGAGCATATGCTTTATATGCTAGAAGGATTTTGAAAGTCAGCATCAATGCAAAGTTTGGCTTGAAGATGCATTGGGTTTGGGGGCCTGTTCCTGTTCAGTGCCTGTATTCATATTTTAGATCAACTTGTCAAAAAATGTGTGAAAATGCAGAAGAAAAACCTTTTTAGATTAATGCAGGACATTTATTTATTTATTTTTGTTTGAACATTTACTCAGACTGATGCAATTTTAGTGCAGACATCCAAACAGACGAACAGAAAACTGCAAAACAACATTGTCACGGAGATTGAGCATTTTTCGTGTTTTCTTTTGTTCCGTTAACTGGCAAATACAGGGGACTGCTAAAGAAACACACACTTAGTGTATCTTACTACAATTGTATGTAATAGAGTAATGAAACATTTTTGAAAGTTTTTACTTGCGAAACACTCAGAGGTACATGCATTTGTATTTAAACTATTGGAGTCAAAGTTTAATTAAACAACATTTTGCTCCAATAACAGCTGTGAGTTTTTGGGATGTATGATATATTTCTACCAACCTTTGACACTTAGAGACTGAAATCTATACATTTTAAAAAGTAGCTCAAGCATTGTCATATGGGATGGAGAGAAATTATAAACTGAAATCTTTGAATGGATTTAGGTTTGAACTTGGACTGGAGCCTATGAATATGAATCATGTTTCCAGCTAAACTACAAATTTAATGTTGTATGACTTTCTATCAACGATTAATGTATTTTTTCCATAAAGAGCCCATTTGTGGAGAGCAGCACCACAGGCTTCCACACACTCTGTGTGTGTTCTGTGTACCTTGCGGACTCCGTACACACTTGGGGTCGAGATATCATAGTGATGTGTTCCAATTTCCCACATTTCTCATGAGAATTTCCTTCATTTTCCACAACTGTCAATAAACAAGGAAGCAGAGTTATTTTATCTAAGGTGGTTAAGATTTATTTCTTTTGGCCACTAAGCCAAAAGATGAAGGGGATGAAGACGTTCCCCTACTGCTGCATCACTGTGTGTTAGACTGAGAATACAAATTGATTGATTCCTCGACTCACCTTGGACATTTCTTCACACACTACTTTAAACTTCTCCACAACTTCCTCCCTGACACGACTGGTGTGTTTTGTGGTCTTCCTGGTGCTAGTTTGTTTCGTTTTGTCCCCCCCCCTTCCTAAAGTTCTTTCGCAAACCTTTAAGGCCTTCGCAGGACATCGCTTATTCTTCTCGGCGAATTAAAAAGAGTCCAGGCCATAAACGGGGTCGTGTTCTTCTGAAAACCGACCAGCCTCCCTGGAGCTCCCATAACGACCTCCTCCAAGTCCAATTCAGCAATCTGTCCTGAGGCACTTTTTATTATTTGTAAATAAATTGAGTGAAATAATAAATGTAATGGCCCTGTATAATTGGTTTCACTCTCCATACTGCTGCCTCCTTGTTTTTTTTTTTTTGTTTTTTCCTTGAGTGCACAGCCCACTGTGTATCCTCCACCTCGGCCTCCAGGGGAGGTGGAAGCGCTGAAAACAGAAATAGGCACTCATGCATCACCAGTCTCACAGCCTTGTTCCTCCTTCCTCTCTCCTTCCTCCCTTTTGTCTTTTTTTTTTTTAAACACAGGAACAGATGTTAACCCTTTCGAAGCTCTGCCTCGCTGTCTTGCGACTCCTACGCTGTTTTCCACGTCTTCGGCACCAACTGTCAGTCCTGACCCTATTGAACCTGGTAGCAGCCGTAGGAGCACGCACGCCGGTGTCAGCTGAATTAGACACGCAGTTCGACGGAGATCTTCTCCTCTGTTCTTTTCCCAGCTCCCAGTCGTTTCTCGTTTTCAGCTGCGTTAGCGCGCCATGCGGCATCCCATCCATGGACAAGAAGAAAACCCTTTGAAATTATCCAGATGCGCATGAAATTGCGATTGTTTTCCTTTCTGCCCACTCTCCTCCTCCGCAGCAGCTTTGAGGAAATTCCACTTGGCAGTTTTGCAAATTCCTGCTGACATCAACACTCCCCCGACCACGGAACGGGGAGGAAGAGAAGTAAAGCCGAGTTCAGCGTCGAAACCTCTCGTTTCATCTGGAGCCGAAAGCAGAAAGTCTGCCTCCCAGCCGAAGTTTACCAACCTCGCTGGCTCAACTTTCTGCTCGTTCTTTTCCCACTGTCGTTACAAACAGATTATGTAAATTCCTCACAGGTGGTGTTTTTCTTCCTCAGAGCCTTTAATTTAACACTGGCTGCAGCTCCCTGGTACCGTTTCCTAACTGGTTCGCCTGTCCTCTGCTGTCACTGAGATTTATGGAGAAATTCCAATTATTTTCGATTTCTCACCTGCACTAAAGCCTTTTTTTTCTTTTTTTTTTTAATCGTCACCACTGACCCCAAGTGAATCTGGTTTATGCATCACAATCTATACATTTAAGTCATACTCCCACTTGTTTTTATTTGTGTGAGGTCCAAATGTGACCCTGCTTTAAAGTGGCAAACAGTTTGATAATGTCTGAATGATAAATGGCAAACATTACCGCAGCACACCAATACAAACTGCGGCTTTCTCCGTCTTTGTTCTGTTTTCTGATAATCCTTCTGCTGATTTACAGTGGAACTGTGGCTCTCAAAACTGTTTTATAACTTTTCTTTTGACCTTGCCTAAGCCAGAGAAGCCAGTTAGATGAATAGAGAAAACAGCAGAGTAACAGTGTCTGGCCCTGTGTTTCTGCAGAAAATGACATTGTGAGAGGATATTGACCCAGGTGATGCATTCTGATGTTTTATCCAACTAATTAATCCTCCCGGGGGTTGGAGGATGTTTAAACACAACTCACACTCTGCTGGAGGAGATTTTACACCAATTTTTTTTCAAAATGTTATCGCTTGAAGCGTTGTTTTTTCATATCATTTTTGCAATTTTAAGATTTTTTTATTTTATTTTTATTTCTACCATAAAACTTCATACCTACCCATCTTCTGCACCGTTTTAAATGTGTGGGCCATCAGCCAATCAAATAAGTGTTGAGGTACGTCATAAAAGCAGACTTTTCAGCGAGGCTTTCATCATTCCCCGGGTCGCTGAAAGCCGCCGTGCATCATTGAAATGCCTGCCTACTAAAACCATGTATGACTTATGACTGTCCTGTGGCAAAAATGATGTGGCATTTAGCAAAGAAGGTCTGCTCTGTGTCTTAATCTCTAGAGGCAATCTCTCAGGCTAGATTCACTTTTCTGCACCATAAATGTCAACATCATGGTTTACCACCAAGCTTGACGCGATCACATTGTGTGTGGTGTTTCTTTATTTTATTTTTATAGGCCAGTTGCTTATATCCTCTGGCTAGACGCATGCTACCTTTCCTTGCTTTTTAATTCAGTGAGTTAAGTAGATTGCAGTCATGTCTTGAAGACAAAAGCGTCTTGTGGGGGACAGTTTGGTTAGCTCAACAGTGCACCGGCTGAAAATCTAACAAATGTTACCAGACTATGAGGTGTGAAAACACTCTAAGAAAATTAATATTCCTCATATAATATGAACAATATTGCACATACCACAGCTATGTGTTACTGTCATTGAATTATTATTTTTTTTCCCAAGAATATAAAAATTCCTCAATCCTCTTCATCAGTTTTATAGTGATTTACTCTGGTTTACAGCTCTTTTTGCTTTCTCCTTTCCGCCTCCAAAGCAGCCACAATAACAACCCAAGCCTAATAATGATTCCTAATTGGGAGCAGTAATTGGAAATAGCAACTTCATTAGTGAGTGACAGCAGCAGGTGATAAGATGGGGGAATACTGTGTAGCCAGTGATGCTAGAAACTCATTATCTGTAATGCACGCCCCGCTCCTTAATTATTTGAGAGGATCTTCACACTCTTCACATTCCTAGCTCTCTCTGTGAACGCGGATCCTTTAGTAGATTCTTTAAAGGGGGTATTTTGGTGACGGGGGTTGGGTGGGAGAACGGAGGGAGGGGGGTGGAGGGATCTCTTTTTATCTGTGTTCGAGAGGTGGATGGCCTTGGGATGAAAGCACTAAAACGGAAGGCGAGCCGTAATGAGAATCTCGGCACCGCTCGCCCTTTGATGCAAAGAAGATGGTGCTATCTATATTTCCGTTTTGTGAGAGGGTTTGCCTCGCCGCAGACTGCCACAGCTGTTTGATTTTTATTACGGACGATGTTACTCGCCATCGGTTTCCATTAGCAGCCTTTTCTACCAGTCAAATGCAAAATGTCACCGGTGGCGATACCGGTTTCGATTTAGAATGTACCCAAAAAGTGTCCCTAACGCTAACAGGTCTGGTTAGAGCTCAGAGCGTTACGTCCTCGTGTCGTGTGTCGCGCAATAGGAAATAAAATCCGACCCCTACAAGCAACAGATTTAACCCCTCGGCAGAGCGTGATTAGCTCACAATAGCTGGCAGTTGTTAGGTTTGAGGCTGGTTATAGATGACGGACAGTGATGGAAAGGCGAGAGGGTGAGGACAAATAAAGAGTACTTGAGCATAGTAATAGCATTGTCAATGCTAATGCACTTCTCAGAGACAGCCAAAAGAAAGGAGGCGCAAAGGAAAATTGAAAATGTACAAGAGATGGAAGAAAACTAAGATTGTGGCGGCTTAATGACGGTGCCTAGACGAGATCACAGTGATTGAGAAAAGAGTTACGATTAAATCTTATTACATGGGATTGCGTTCAGATCAGAGGGAGAACTGAGAGCAAACAGTGTGGGTGAAGAGAATCTCCATTTCTGCTCTTGACTTGAGATTAAAACTGGAATTCAAAGGCATGCCTTTGAATTCACTGGTAGTGTTTCCACAAGACCTTACAAACATGAAGTATAAGCTTAGATGTAAATAGTAAGATCCCTACTTCTTATAAAATAGCAGGGAGATTGTTCAATGTGCTATCTATGTCAGGATAAGCATAGAAATACATTTCCATATATTATTGTTCCACCCATCTATGCTTTGTTTTAGGGTGTTTCCAGACCTGATGGTCTGGAAGACTTGATTTCATCTGTCACCAAAATCACAACATTTGCTACATTTTCAGCGGTTTCAGTTTGTTTCTACACTGCTTTGTGTCACACCTCGTCTCTCCTGAGGTGGCACTGTGCCAACAACCACTGAAGGAAACAACACAAAAACATCCGAAGACAAGACTGAGCGCAACTTCCTTCTTCATGAAATGAAAATGAAAATGGAACGGCGTCAGATTTGAACATTTGTGGGATTTCTGTTTTGTCTTTTTGTAAAAGACAGCAAGTTTCTCCAGTTAGTGCAAGACATAAGCATTTGTTTTGGTTGTATTTGGTTGTATATACTATAGTGTATACCCTGCACTATAGTCAGCGTCTTGCGGTCTCTGGCCTGCTTGTCATTCACATACACATTTGAAATGCACCAGAGTGCACTTCAGTTGGACAAGACCTATGCCTGTTAGCAGACCAGAATTCCCTCTTTTGGTCTGCATCAGAGTTTGATTACACATTCACACCTCCCTAAGGACTTTTTGGACAAATGGACGAGAGTTCAATTACAGTAGAGTTTACATGTTCTCTTTGTGCACTAGTTTCCTAATACAGTCTAACACATGTCTGTTAAGGTAAACTGGTCTCATCAAATTGTGTGTGGCTGTGGCTGTGGCTGTGGGTGTGTGCGTGCGTGCGTGTGTGTGTGTGTGTGTGTGTGTGTGTGTGTGTGTGTGTGTGTGCGTGTGTGGGGGTTGAGTGTGTGGGTGTGTGTGTGTGTGTAGGTGTGGGTGTGGGTGTGTGTGGATGGTGGATGGATGTTTGTGGCTTGACCTATCCTAACCTATCAGCGTATCCCTCCTCCCAATGACCACAAGAGAAAGACACCAGCTCTCCTACGACCTTGTAAAGACCACAGTACAGGAAATGGACAGATATGACTGAGAGCTCTTGAGAATTCAAACTAAAATATTCTGTTGACATGGAAACCATGGAATGGGTCCCTGTTTGTCTTCACTTATTCCTTCAGCTGCTTTGGGAATGCCACGTTGAACTCAAACGGAAGAGTCTCGCGATCTGAAAGTTGTGATTTCAATTCCAGCTTCTCTTTCCAATCTGCGTATCGGTGTACAGCCGTGTGCGCTCCAGAGTGTGACCGGGCGAATTCAAATTCAGTCTGTTTACTATGTTCCGCAGCGTTTCACCGAGGCACTCCAGCATCTCGTGGACATCCGTCAACGTGAGATGACTGACAACGTCACACTCGCCGCCGGGATCGGCCAAAACAGCAGCGCCACGTCAGAAAGAGAGAGGGAGAGGGAGAGAAGGAGCTGTCGCATCCATCCTGTTTGGAATTCAAATGTCTCTCTTACGGGACTCGATACCGCATGATAATGGCGCGACGCTTGATGAGAAGATTGTGCATGCTGCTGGGAGCGCCGGACGATCTGCATTTCTTTTAGAGATGTTTTTGATTAACTTCATCTCTTTCAGCTGCGACTTATTCTGCAGTATTTTTGCTTTCTCTTGAAAGCTTAAAAAAAAAGACAGAATGGAGGTTGCATGTCCGACTGGGTCATGACGTTCTGATTCATCAATGCGAAAGAACGGCGGAGAAATCAAATCATACAACTGCGTTGGGTTGTACAAAAAAGGGGGAAGTGTGTAAATGAACCCCTCTAGTCATTTCTGGGAAAAGCAATAATATCACTATAATGCTCCTGTATCAGGTTTCTCAACACTGTAATACTTATGGGCCTTTAAGGCTATCATTTGAAAGCTTTCCATTACGCCACGGCAATGAGATGGCTTCGCTTTCAATTCTGGGACTTTTCTCCGTCCAACTTTTTGTTATTTCCTCCGAACGTCTTTCTGCACATTTTCTCCCTCTCCACTTTCTTTGAAATTTCTTGTTGAAGGCTCCCAACCCAACAGACCCTACCGTTCAGTTCTGCATCCATTTCATCCGGAGCAGCTGAGCTTTACGACCGACACCAGCGATCAATCAAACAAAAAACTTGAAGACAGCCCTTTAGTGCCATTGATCGACCCACCGTGCAGAATGTGCATAAATAACCCTCCCTCCTACCACCACTTCTCTGCCTCCCCATACATCATGACCTGATGCTCCATCAGAGATGGATGAAACTTGGTCTGCATTACTGATACTAAATATTTCTGAGGATGCTTGCTCTGCTGATTAATGGCTTCATAAAATGTCAGCCGCCACCCCTCATATTTAGGCAGCGCTTCGATCACCGAATGCTGTCGGATCAGCCTCAAACTTTGGGAAGAAGTAAAACCCCAACCTCCTGTGCGTGTGTGAGAGGGTGTTTGTTTTTGCATCGACTACATCCCGTGATTGCTGACGAGAGCGAGGCCATCTGGTTTACCCATCTATTTCCGTTCCTTTTTCTCCAAAGCTCATCCGTCAACATTTCCTTCTTTGCTCCTCCCCTCCAATCTCTTCTTCATCCATCCTTCCTTACCTGTGTTTGCTGCTCGTCCCCTGCTCACCGGGCTACCTAAAGCATCGGCTGCATTGTAGTGAAACACTATTAATTACCTTGTCATCCCTCGACAGTTGGCTGCGACAGGTTTTAGACCAGCTCTCTGAGGAGGTGGGCGGACACCGGCGCCAAATTAAAAACCTGGGAGGGCTTGTCATAAACTGTCACTGCTATATTTAATGAAAAGTCCCAAAAGAGGCGTGAGCGTGTGCATGTGCGCTTTGTCTTTGTCTATGTGTGTTTTAGTGTGGGATAAGACAAGTAGAAAGGATTACAAACAGATGGGCTGCAGGAGGAGAATGGTGTGGGAGACCAGCAAACAGCTGGTGGTCATACGGCCAGAGGTCTGGAGACAAAGAGAAATGAGGGCAGGATGTGTGCTATAATCGGCAACCGGTGTGGATCAGAACAGCAGCATGAGTATTTAAAATACGAACAAGGCTGTGCCTCAGGAGTGAATCGGCTCTGGAGCAACTTTTGGACTCGCGTTTCTGACTCCACCAGCCCAGGAGTCCAATTAAGGTGATTCAAAAATATTTGGTGATTCAAAAACATCCAGCGCCTCCTGGATGTTTTTACTCTTATTAAACACGTATCCTGTTGACGCCACACATTACGATCTTCAGAATAGTTTCCCCATTCACATTAGGCCTGCTCATACTTTGGATGAGTTCGAGGGGCGTCTTAAAAAATTTTCAGGCAATTTTAAAGCATAATCAAGTAACTTGTTGACTTTCAGTCGTTATAAAAATGCTACATATCAAATATGACTTCAAAGAAATTTTACTTTGTAATTTCATACCAAGTAATTGAACCTCTGCCTGCTTTAAAAACTCCTGGTCTTTATAAAGTTCCACCCTCATGACATCATCACAACATGGCTCCTCTTTTAACGCTTTAACAACTTTTTTCCAGCATTTCACTGAACGATAGTTCCTCAGCAGTCCCACAAGGTTTTTGCTAATTGTTGCTGGCTAGTCTGAAGGGGCTGAGTGTGGCTGAGGGGACTGCTCTGTGAGGCGGAAGCTCTTCTTTCTTTATCTTTTCTAAACTGCCGGCCTCTTCCCACGTTTTCTTAAAAATTACTTCTGAAGTGGGAAATGTCCTCATTCCCTGTTGACAGATTCCAACACCGGAACATTTATATGCCATCGTAGCTGATGTCCCAGCATTAATTTTGCTCCAAATCCAGTTCCTTGCCTTAGCCGTGTCCCGACAAAGAGATGGAGATCTATCTCTCACATTTGACGCCACGCTGCTTCACCTAATGGAAGAGCTGTGTCGCCTGTCCTGGTGACAGAACCCCATGTTCTTCCTTCTGGTGAACTGTCTGTTCCAAAGCGAATGGCTCCAGCTCTATGGGACGTGTCCAGCATTTAAACCCAACCCTGACTTCTGTTTGGCTCTACAGTCTGGAAGCTTTAGGCTGAGGGGAGCTGGCCTTGGTGCTGAAATCAGGATGTTGTGGGTTTTTTTCCCTAAAGTTGTTTCGCTCTGATTTCACTGTCTAGCTTTTTTTTTCTTTTTTTTTTGTCTTATTTGCAAATGTTCCATAACTGCAGCCAGTCATAGCATTCCCTTCTAGATTGATTTGCTTGGCATTCACACAATTAGTGTGCTATAGATTTTAGAAGTTTTCTAAAAGGTCAGCGCTACCACATGAAGGTTGAACAAAAAGTTATGAATTAGACGCTCTTTTCTATGATTTGCTTCATTTAGCAAAAAAAAACCAAAACAAGTATTCCTTCTGATTTTGTGCAAAGAAAACCAACAGGATGTTTTTGTTTTTCAGAGAAGTTGTCCAAAGTTGTGTTTAGTCATTGAGCTCAATCAGTGAAGTGTATTGGTGCAGCACACGTCACAAAAATACAAAGACATATTACTAACATATTGTCCACAAGTGAGAAGCCAGTGACTAACATTACATTTTTGACGAGTGCTGTCATCAAAATCAACAACACACGGTCAATATTATTCCACCGAGTTACAAAAAAAATCTACTTTTTCAAGTTGTCTATGCTTTTTCTACTGAATTAAGAATATTCTTGAACCTGCAGAATCCTAAAATGACATCCAGGTCAGGTTTTTATTCCAATTTGATTGAGACAAATCTGATCTTCTGACTAAACTGATTCCATTTTTGTGACATCATCAGTTCATTTCCATTACTATTTCCCATCCAAAAAAGGTTTTAGGAGAAAAAAGCAGAGTAACTCAATTAAATGTTACAAACTTGTATTTCTGTAAATTGTTTTATAAACCTAGGGTAAATGCATGTGAATTGAATCTCTCCTCCTGCTCAGCAGTCATTGATCAGATTCTCAGGAAACTGATCCAGATATGAGAACAAGTCCTGCATTTTGATGCTCATGTTGCTCCATAGTGCAGAACGTTGACCTGATTGAGCAAAACCAACGTGATTTTAGGATTCAGCACAACAACATGACCCTGAAACTGTTGAAAAACCCCCAGATAGTTTTTTGGCTGTTGACCAGTGTTCTTGAATCTAAACAGCTGTTTTTTTTACACTTGATTTAAAGGAACTCAGGGTTTATGTTGGTTTTAGCGATAGCTAGCATCGACCAGTGCTCCGTTTCTAAGTCTAAGGTTGGCAGTGAGACTCCATCAGGACGAGTCTGGTGCTTACAGCCCCACAAGTTAGGAGAAGAAACGCTTCTGAGGGTAACAAATGTGAGAGAGGGAAAATCTGCTGCCCTATCTTTGGGTAAGTTAGCTTCCACCTCTCTCCTGCTCGCCTCACTGGCTTTTAATCGCTGAAGCCAATTTACTAGGAGAGCAAAAGACACACACACACACACACACACACACGCATCCACACACGCATGCATACGGGCAAGAAATGAAACCATCTCAGCTCTTCATCACACACCTAGCCCACAGTGCGGCGCCTCTCCTTCCTCTCTTCCATTCTCCTCTCCTCCGTCTCCAGGCACATCAAAGGCCTGGAGGAGAATTGTGAAGTCACTCCCACCCCCTCCACACACACACACACACACACACACACACACACACACACACACACACACACACACCCCCACACACACACACTCTCCAAACCCCCTATTGGTCGCCTCTTTTCCTCCACACCCTTTGTTTTGTTCTCCTCCTCCTCATTCCTCCCATTTTATGTGTTTCTGGCTCGTGCCGGCCTCGGGAGTCCAGGGAGCAGGAGGAAGAAAAAAAAAAGCAGATGAATAAATTGCATAAACTGAAATGATATTAAAGAAACAGAGGAAGCTAATGGAGCCTTCAATCAGGTGGAAAACACTCCGAAAACACGTAGCAGTTTTTGGAATTCTGTTTACACGAAGGTTTCACACAACTCCCTGTATTATTCTCCTCTCTTCTCGCCGGGAACATCTGTGCGAGGAAACGGTGAGAGAACATTTGTTCAGATGGGGGTTTGCTTCGCCCGAGGCGCTCGCTGTCGCTCTCTCTCTCTCTCTCTCCAAACGCCGGGGTGGCGGTGTCAGGGGTTTGAGCCGGTGAATAATTCAGTGTCTCGCGGCACACGATGCATACGCACCGAGACGAGGACCAGCTTTATTTGGTCTCCCACAGGAGTGACAGACGGTTTATTTCCCTTTAATGTGTTTGTCTTCAGTCTGCCAGGTGTTGGCCGTTCGGTATGCTATTGAATTGATTTTTGAATACTGTTGCCAGTTCTCTAGTTTTGAGAACTGGAGATGGCTTTACTTCACCTTATTTGCAGCATCTCTTGCGCCGACATTCATTAGTGAAGTCATACAATACTTTATGTTCCATAATCTGAACCCAAGAGGAAAAGGCGACTGCACTTTTTTCTGTCATGGTTTCTAATCTATGGAATAACCGGCCTTCTTTTGTTTTTATTTCTTTTATTGTTGTTTTTTTAAATTTTGGAACAAAATGTTTATTATTTTAGCACAAAAGAGAAACATTACGCTGTAAAACATAAGAGTCCTACCTGGAAGTTTCCCACCTCCCAGCCTGACTTTCCTTGCATTAACTATTCCCAACCCAACACTTCACCGTCCACAGCAACACATGGATCATCCTATGCTGGCCAGATTCTTCAGCCAGATTTATCTTCCTTCTTATATTAGGTCTGACAAAACAATTATGATCTTAAAGGGGCTGTATTTTCTGTTTTACAGACACATATTGCTATGTTATAATGCAATCAACAAAACTATCTGAACTTAAGTTGTTAAAAAGGTACAAAATATATCAAATGCGATTTTTACCTAAAAATGTAACGCCTTGAAATTGGACTTCTGTCTCTTTAAGAAGCTCCTGCTCTTTCTGAAACGCAGCCTTGAGGAAGTTATTACAATATGGCTCCAATGTTTTTACCTGCGTTTCACTGAGCAGTAGCTCAGCTGATATTCCACTAGGTGTTTGCTAATTGCTGCTGGCTAGTCTGAAGGAGCTGAGTGGGGGAGTTGTGGGGAAGGGCTGCTCTCTGAGGCGGAAGCTCGTAAACCTGGAGACTGCACCTCTGAGGAGTTTCACTCTAGTAGGCGGGGCTAGGCCCACCTTGGCTTTTATACCACTGAATGGTTGCCTTGGAGATAAAAAGATTTCTCAAACATCCATAAATGAATTGAGGCAACACTACAAGTATGTTTCTGATGGGTCTATAACATTATAACATGATGTAAAATTCAAAAAAGTCAATTTTACACGATACTGCCCCTTTTGTTTTTATGCGATTCGTTGTAATTGTTGTCGGTCGTTTTATGATCGCTGGTTGATGAACTGCACGTTTGCATCCTCAACTGTTTTTAAAAGTGCTTCATAAATGAATTCGACATCGGCGTTGAAGTCCGGTATCTGGCAGACGGATGCGAAGCCGGGCAGAAACACTCGTTGTGTTTTTGTTTTTATCACTTCCTCTGTATTTTCTGCACACCTTCACCATTATTTTCCAGGCAACTGCTGGAAAAAGGCTCTGATGTATATTCAAATACCCTTACTGCAGGCAGCGCTGCTATGACACTAAATTACCTCCGTGTTTATTATTATCATCTCAGCATTTAATTGCATTCCGAAACGCCCCGAGGGAGCGGGGTCTACCCTTTTACTGTTGCATTCTAATGGCGGTATAGTTATTCTGTGTTTGGCATGAAAACACCAGCTCTCCCCCAGAAGACTCCACCTGACATTTAGCGTCGGTTGCCGAAGACATGAGAGTAATGGGGGGAGGGAAAAGGTGTGTGTGTCGAATGACAGCGTTCTCTGGAAGGAATGCTAAATGTCAGAAGTCAACCGCGCCCTGAGCTCGGAAGTGAAAGACGCGAGGCGACGGGCGGCAGCTGGGACATTCCCCGGCCGTTAACAAGGGTTGGTGACCTTGACCTACTCATTGGGAGCTTGAGCTGACCGATCAGAGTAATGACGTCCTTCGCCTGGATGTTCCTATGCAGTTGCAGAACGCTCGTCGTTTGTACGAACGTCTTATTCGTTTTCAGTTTCTGGCGGTTCGTTTAAGCCCGCCTAAGTCCCTGATGTATATGTCTCCTGAAGAAATGTTTGATAAATTCAGTCAGTAACTCAAAAAGGATTTTCCATACTGTATATTTCAGTACCAAAACATCATGGGATTAATATTTATATACCTTTTTTTTTCTTTTTCACATTATTGTTTTCTTCAAAGCGGTTATCTGTCAAACTGAAGGTCTCCAAACTTTTCAAATGTACTTTTGAACTTTTTCTTTCTGTACAGACCTTGTCCTTGATTGTTTGCATAGAAAGGAAATGTTTTGTTAGTCTTTCTAGCCGCCTAACACAGCGCTCTAATTCATTCTAGCCTAAAATATCAGCGATCAATACGTGTGTTTTATCTTTCACCGAAATCAATATACTCAATTTTGTTCTGGTCTTTGGTTAAAAGATACCAAATTTTCCATAGTAAATGGAATGCAAAGTAGAAATGCTAACATGAGGGCTCAAGTCAAACATGTTTTATGCAGAAAAATGACATGTAATGAAATAAGATGTTCTTGTCTCGCGCTAAAAAAACATCTGATTATTGTCTCTGCTGTCTTCATCACAGCTCACAGAGAGTTCCACACAGAGATACAGTTGGTCAAAATTCCCTTTATGTCCCTCTGTAGTAAAGTGCTGAAGATGATTGGGGGGAAGGTGAACCAAACTTTACTGCAAAGCCATTATTTTAAGAAAAAAAAGCTTTCATAAAGTCTGGAGAAATACTGCGCAGGCGTTAGCAGCAAAATGGACACATAAGCTGTGGCTTGACTCTTTTGTCCCACACTTTTGTAAATATATAAAAAAATGATCATTTTCTTGGAGTCAAAAGTTTGAGAATATTAATGCTTGGGTCGGTCTCAATCTTCAAAAACTTTAAAATGTATTTTTTATAAAAAGGCAAACTCTGAATTCCAAGCAGACAAAAATCTGAGAAAACTCAAAAAGGAAGCACAAGGTGAACAGAAATTTGGCATAAGAGGAGGCTTTTTTTCCAGTGTCATGCAAAACCTGAAATTCACAATTATTCAGGCGTTTTATGTGCAAAATTATCCAGCCCGGTAAATTAGTGAGAAATCTTTTTTTCTCATAGTTGGTGAAATTGCAGTCTTGTACAATTGGGCCAAGCAGAACCCTCCCCAACACGTGCAGAAGTTGTTTATTGATTTTTTCTTTTTGCTTGAAGTAATATGACTTCCCGCTGTGCACTGAATCCAACATGGCAACCTGTTGACAACTTAAACACAACTCTAGCAGCGACTGTGGAACAGTTTTCACCTCTTGATTTTGCCATCGTGATTCAGTCATTGTGTGAAAATTACACCTACATTTTCCGTGAGGTTGTAGAAAATATATATATATATATATATATATATATATATATATATATATATATATATATATATATATATATATATATATATATATATATATATATATATATTAATAATAATATAAATATTAATATATATATTAATATTTTGTATCTATATTGCTGTTATGTAGAAGCTGTACACAAAGATTTGTTATTACGGTATTGGTGCATGTTTGTAGCAGTGAGTGGGATTTTTCATCTTTTTGTTGTATCTTACTGCGTTATGATAAATATGACATGTTTTAATGTGTGACTGTGCATACATGCGTTTTTCATGGGAAACAAGTCTGTTTTTGCTTTTTAGTCCAGAGACGGTTTTGCTCTGTTTCCATGAGGTCAAAGGTCGCCATGTTTTATTAAAATGCTGTTTTGGTCTGGCAAACTGAGCAGGACCAGAAATAACAACTTTATTCGCCTTGATGATATGTCTGGCGGTTCTACTTGGTTTTTGTTTAGCAGGTCTGCTCCTCAGAGTTGCAGCTCAGTAGGCGGAATCTCTGGTGTCTGTGGACGTTTCTTCAAGAAAACATGAATAATAATAGTGAAGCTACTTTGTCACTGGACGTTAATATTTGGGTTGAGCCATCATTCCTCCTCCGGTACACATGTTTGCTGCTTGTAATCATAATGACAATGACAACCCACGAGTTGATACACATGGGTTTAATCGTCCAACTTGGGTAACTATCCTCTTTGCTTGTTATACACTAGTGTTCAGATAAAGAGTCAGTGGCTTTCTGGTGGGTCTTATGACGTAAAGTTATTAAAGCATCCTGATATTCTTTAGAAAGTCCATTCATGAGTTACAATATCAGCATTCGTCTGAGTCGATGGCGACAGCAGCAGAAGGAAGGAGGAATGTCATATTTCATCTATATGTCACATTAAAGGAGTTTTTGATGTGTGTGTTTTTGACTAAAGCGTTTGGGTTGGTCGCTGGTACCTGGCTACAACCCCCCGGTCCCCCACCTCGGCTCGTTGCTCACCTTGATGGCATATCACTGCGGCAGCTGAAGCTTATCTGCTCTCTTTGCATACTGACGGATACACTTCTCCTACCCCCCTGCCCCCCTCACCCACCCTTCCCTTGATTTCATCGCCTCCCTCTCCTCCCCTTCGCTACCTTCCCATCTTTACGCTACTGTGTTACTAATCAGGGTGCACAGAACCAGACAGTTTGTTTGCAATTCGATAAGCAGGAAGGACCAGAGGGAGGATGGAGAGAGAGGGAGAGAGAGAGGCATTCTGGAAATATCAGCAAATTGGGTTTAGGGAGAGAAAACAGCAGGTATCTGATAGCACACAGACCTTGATTCTCTGAGTGCAGGCAGAGAAAGTGAAAGCAGGAGGAGTGCATGAGTAATGATGGCTCTAACGAAGGAGGTGCATTCTCTCAGTCAGGATGTCTTCATCTCCCATCATGCCTCCTCGGTGCTCGAACAAAGCCGACATGAAGCCACAGCCGCGTGTTTCGTTCCCACTTGAAAGGAAGCCAAAGGTAGAGTTTGATGTGGATGTTTTCTTTAGGACAAAAGGACGTAACATCCACCATCTGCCACTTTCCCTCCGTCATACCTCCAGCCTCGCCGCGTCTGCACAGATTTTGTCGGCAGGAAAATATGAAGTGGTGCTCCAATCCGCTTTTTAGCCTCCACTTTTGTTTCCAGCCTCCCTCCCCACTCTTACTTTTCTCCCTGCGCCTCCCTCGGCTGACCTAGATAGAATAAAAATAAAAAAAATAAAAAAAGGCAGAGAAACGGGGAACTGTAACCTCAGCAGAATGGGGATGCTGGAGACTAGCCCTTTTGTTAGGCAGTAAGATGCACATGCATTGTTCCACTTCCAGATGGCGGTATTTATAGGAGAGGCACCTGTTCTTCCAAACATTGTGGTGAGAGAAAAAAAAAGCAAAAAAAAAAAAAAAAAAAAAAAAAAATTGAGGCAAGTTTGAATCTTTTGAGCAAAAATACTAAAAACACACCTATTGTGGTGACTCAGCGAGGCAGTGTTTAGTAGGACTGTGCAGTGAAACAGCAACCACAATAATGACAACAGAAAACACTTCTGATAGAGTTTTGATCATTTCACTGAACTCTTCTTCAGAACCGCATGGCATTCTGGGGCATGGAGGCAAAGGAAAGAAGGCCCCCTAAGAAAGGCCGGTCTCATCAACTAGCAGAAACGTGCCTCGGAGCCCGACTGGCTCATCAGACGTGCTCGTGTCCTGTTGGATTGTGGGAAACGAAGGAATTTGTCAAGAGAGACGCATGCAGTCGGTGCACGACGATGAAATCTCAACCGTCCGAGGACAGCACACTGTCCAGTGGACGCAGTTTCATGTTTCGCCACCGTCCCACATAGCCGCTCCAAAATGCAAACAGGCCGGGCTGGACTGGAAGGAGAAAATGAATACAGCAGCTCAAGAGGAATTTGTGGATGTCACATCACTAGTTTGCCATTATTTTGGACATTTAAAACGAATCAATTATTTTTTGTATCGTATTTATATCGTGATTGTATATCGCCGCAGCAATCATTGGTAACTGTCAAACCCGAGCACTCGTTGTACACATTTCATGGATGTCGTCTCAGGATGTAGTGAAAATAAGATAAATTATCTCAACGTTCTCAATTAATAGAAACAAATATCCACATCTATCAGATTTCTATCAGTTTTAATGTCACACCTTCAGTCTTTTATTCAGCTTGTGCTTTTTACCTGCCTCTCTTGAATTCCTCCCGTTTTTTTTTTCTTTTTCTCTGTCAGATGAATGACTTTTTATAAAGGACAGCATTTATTACATCCTTTAAAGAAAAAGCTGGGGCTAAGTATGATAAACGAGTGATGAATTTACCCGCCTGTGATTAATGCATGATATTTCCGTGGCATGTTTCAACTAACCGGTTCCTCTCTCTCTCTCTCTTCTCCTCATGCTTTGCTCTCCGTTTGGCCTCGCCACTGCCTTCCAAAACAACCAAATAGGTAAGTGACAAAAAAAATAAATAAATAAGATCTCCACACTTTGCACGTTGAAATGTCAAATTGAGTTATCTGGTTCATTTTCCTTTGCTGGCCAAAGCAGGGGAGAGCCCCACACAGGGCGGCGCTTTGGCGGCAAACGCACAAGAAATGGAGGAAGGGATCAAAGGAGCGTCAGGCTCTGACTGACTGCAGTTTTTGCTCTTTTGAATGAGGACAGAAATAAGTGGCTAAATTCACATCATGTCAACGTGAAAGGGAAATAAAAATAATAATAAAAAAAGAAAGAAACAGGTTTGTTGCGATTAAACCTGGTGGTCTTCCCCTGCAGCTCTCGTCTTTTCTGGATCACTTCCTTCTGTCCCTCTTGCAGTGATTTAGGAACAGCCTGCTGCTCCCTTTTAATCACATATTTAGCTGAGATGGTCGGGATGTTTTCGCTGTAGGTTTTCACTGAGCCCGCTCTCGCAGCTTTGAAATGAGGAGCGGCATAAAACTTTAATAATAGAGGGGGATTGAAATGCATCTTACTTTGCTTCCTCCGCTCCTCTCCCCACTTGACTGTGTGTCATATTTTAATAGGGGCGGTGAATGGAAAAGGAGACAAGGGCTGCACTTTATTTTTGTGTTTCGTTTTTTTTTTTTTTTTTTTTTGTAGAAGCAAATGATCTGCTATACCGTGGTATTTCTACCTATAGAGAAAGGGCAACACTTTTCTGACTCTCTGCTTTTGCTCATTAGAGTAACAGGAATACGGCGCAATGCTTTTCTGGTTTCGTGATTTTGTCCCTCCATATGCTTTCTGTCAAGTTTCTTATAATTTGTCCTGTCTTATCATAACAAAATGAAGCATGATTTATTTCTTTTTTCTTCCCTATCTGGTTTATTTACCTACGTTACGGGAGGAGGCCCACCCGGCGTTTTGCGTCCGGCTCGCGGAGCGCAGTACCAGCCTGACGGTACTTGCTGTGCGCCGTGTGCGGGCGGCCGGCGCGTTCCAATTTAATTTTCTCGTTTGATCTTGTCAAACGAGTTGATTTGGAATACATGAGCCTGTTTAAATTCATGAGGTCAGGCGGAGTGCTCTCCGTAATTGGAATCATTTACACCCTTTCTTGAAGATGCCCTCTTAGCTCCTCGGTGACGGCGTCGTGACCGGCATCAATGGAGGAGAATGCACTTAGCATCGGGGGACTCGTTCAGAGGCACCTAAGGAGCAGCAGGAAAAGCATTCTGGTAGATCCGGAGGCCGCATTGTCGCTTTGCTTAAAAGAGCTGAGAATTCGATGGGGCGTCTGCCGTGCTTGCATCTCGTTTTAGTTGCACATAAAAGAAAAAAAGTCAATAAATAAAAGTATTTGTTAGTGAAAACATTGACTTAGTAGAATTTTGGTGTGAAATGATTCTCTCTAGGTGCTTCGGCTTCCTCCTACAGTCTAAAAACATCAGTTAGGTTAATCGATCTCTATAAATTGCCCGTAGGTGTGTGTGCATGTCAGTGATGGCTGGAGAGGCACCAGTCTCCCATGGGACCAGGAAATGACCAGCAGCTATAGACAATGGATGAAGAATAGAGTAATCAAGATTTCAATATTCCTGTCAAAAACCAAAAACGTACGCATACCTCCATATTGTGCACAGACAATTTGTTTTTGAGATTTTTCAGAGATAGACAATGGTTTGGCAGGCTTTGTGTTTCGTTGTGTCAGCAGCCATTGAGGTTTATAATACAAATATCACATTATTTTCGGAAGACAGCGATTTCATTTTAAGCTTTCCAGCACACTTTTTCAGTCCAGAATCCCTTTATTTGGATCCATGAAAGTCCTGATGATGTTTCCTCCCCAATAGAGAAGCTAAAACTGATGGTTTAGATGCAGAAACCTCAGACATCCCTTGTGAAACGTTGCCCTTTGTGGGACAAAATAATCTTAGTTAAGATCTAAAATTCATGTGGGGAGCTCTGTGAAATGTGTCTGGTGAGGAGTAAGAATGTAGAAGAGTTACGATTGATTTCAGATTGAATGTAGGCTTTTTCAAGGTTTCTTCATTTTACCTGTGTTTTCAGTTTAAATCTTTAAAATGGCCTGACACATAGAGCTCATGGTGATTAAGAGGAAATTTGAGAAGTTTTTAAAGTAATCAGCCGTAAAAATGACAAAACCCACAAGTTCTATGCCAAATAATTAAAAACACAAGAAATTACTTAAAACTTCTTGTGAATTTCGAGTAAAACCTTGACTTGGTTATGAGATCCATTTAAAATGAATGTTGCATTTTCCAGCAGCCACCGTTTCCTTGAGACATTTTCATGCCATGTTTTCTCATTTTCCCCCATCTAGCTTCGGGGCGAGAAGCACAGTTTTAAAACTAATTTAAAATGACCAATAAGCCACACACTTCCAGTCTAGCTTATCTTTTCTAAAGGCAGCTGACACAGAACCGTGACACGTTATTAAAGTCGAAAGATCCGGGCGATAAGGACCAGTGTTATGAAGAACGGGATGCAGAACAACGTGTCGTTGAAATAAGACGAGTCTGCATGCTAAATCCTCTACAGATCAATACAGAAATGTAGAAATACAAACTTGGAACATTTTGAGTGGAATAAAAGCATATCCTTTGCTAAACTCAAGGATCTCTGCTGAGGGCTGTAGAGCTGCAGCCTGAATCATCTTCTCAGGACAGGAAGATTCGGACAGGTAAATCTATTACTGCTGAGACAGATCAATGAACTATTTTTGTGATTTTTGCCTCTTAACACCCCTCTCATTGCTGTCAGGGTGTAGCACCACAGTGGTGCAACGCTGTGTGTGTGCGTGTGTGAGTGATGGAAAAGGGTGAATCAATGCCAAAACAGCACCAGTCAAGGAAATCACAGTTATACATCACTTCCACAATGTCTTTGTTTAAAAGGAGGAACATTCCTCCATTTGCAGTTTGTTTACCTTTTATTTAACTTGGTGGAGATTGGCTGCATCCCACAAAGGTTATAGGTATTAGCTTCTGTGGTAGTGCTAAGAAGGCTTCCATTGCGTTTGTTACTGGAAGTATTGACGGAGTTTCGCTATTTGACCCCTCTCTGACCCACTCTAGGGGTCGAGGCCCACTGTAGTCTGGATGGCAGTGTCTTAAAATACGGCAATATCCACACTCTTGTGTTTCCAGGGAATAGTCTGAAAAAGAAAGGGAAAAAAAAGATGTAGTTAGCAGCTGTTGTGTGAACAGAAACGCTTTACCGATGTCGGAGATCAGAGAAGAAGAACAGACAGTTTGGTTCCTGATGGGGGGGAAAGGCAGCTGTAGCTTATATAAACACTTTGTGATGAAGTAAGGTGGAAACACCAGCTTGAAACAGATGGGCCTCAGCAGAATGTAACACCAGGTCCAAAAAAAAGTTCAGCTAAGAAAAGGAAGTACTCCAGAAACAGACGATAGCAGACTGGAACAGCAGATTGGTCTAATGAATCTGGTTTAAAGCTGCTACATGTGCATGGAAAGGCCAGAATATGGGGCAAGCAACATGAATCTTAATTGCTCTGATTGTTGGTGGTGCTGACAAAACCTAGAAATAAATTCAGCAATTTCAACTCTTTTGTAAGGACATAGAGCTTAAAAAAATCCCCAACTTTGACTTTGACAAAGGTTGCCGCAAAATCATTAATCTATAATCTATAACAATCTATAAAAGAAAAAGAAAAAAAAACACATCCTGGATGGACTCAAAATACATGATCACCATCAGTGGGTAAGAAATGTTTGGGGCAGTTCTGTTTGTTTTTTGAGAATTCCTTAAGTTATAGTATGATATATTGTTAATATATTGTTTATTTAGCACATATGTAGATGTAAAACTACACATTTGACATTTTTAGAGACCTTGACTTATGTTTAAATATTCATATACCAGCAAAACCAAATCTTGTTTGGTCTTTGTTTTTTACCCGTTTTGTCAAAATGTTCTCCTTGCAGCTTCTCTCCTCTGCTCTGCTCAGTGGATATTCGACGATCCAAGTTCAAATCTCCCATTAGCAATAATTCAAGAGGCTATTATCTATTTACTGTAAAAAATAAATAAATAAATAAATAAATAAATAAAAACTGAAGCAATGAAAACAGTTAGTCAGGACTCATTCCATCTGACTACTAAACGGGTTGAGAACTCAAATGACACGAAGCAAATGCAATAAATGGCGACGTGTCGAAGGAAGCGGGAGCCCCAGTGAGCGGCTGAGCGGACATTATGCACAGATAATGTGTGCACAGAGGGGCTGTGGCCGCAGGGAGTCGGGCCTGCTACTCACTCCCAGGCTTTAAATGACCATCATATCTCTCTTGCATTAAAACTCGCTGCCGCCTCGCAATCCGCAGTAAGCCTCAGGCCTCACCGACTGCAATCCGCTTACCCTTAAATAGCTCCAAATTAGTGATTGGCTTTTTCACTCTGTGCGTCTGATGGAGGCTAAAGGCGAGGAAGAAAGTTATTTTAGCTTTGATTAAGCCTCCTTAATGGTTGAAACCTCTGATTTATAAAACGAGATATGTTATCTTATTAATTGTGGAATTCTTTAATCCTGAAATAATTTTCTTTCTTTTTTTTCTTTTTTTTTTTTTGCTGGCATGAGATGAAATGGGAAGGAGGATTTTAAATTGAAGATTTCTGAAAAAACTCCCTCTTTAAACATCTTTTTGTTTTTTCTGTCATCTCATATGCCAACGTTTTCATTCGTCATCTTATGCCAAATGTCAAACTCGAGGCCCGTGGGCCAAATCTGGCCCGCCGTAGCTTTTTATGTGGCCCTTTAGAGTCTACACTAAACAGTAAATGTGCTGAAACATTATGTTTTCAATCAAGCTAATACAATTTTTCACGCAAAATCAATAAACCCCCGCATTTTTTTTTCTCCACTATTACATAATAGGGAGTTTACTTGAATTTTTTCTAAAAAAAAAAAAATAGTCTTGTACTAAACAGCTGCCTCAGCTTTAATTGATGGCACATTGTAGTCCATGACCTGCACAGTGAGTAATTAAAAAGTTGCATTTATTGTGATAGATAAGTGCAAATATCACAGATAGTTCCAAATGAGTACCACAAACACTGATTTTTATGACAAAAACATCACAAAAAATAACACAAAATCATGGAGGAACTCAAAAGATGCTCAGACGATTTAATTTTCAAAATTCTTTAATACTTTAGCAGTTTTTGAAAAGGTTTCAGCAACGACACAACTGGCCCTTTTGGCGCATTCATTATCCTGATGAGCTTCACACCCCTGCCTTGTGCCGTCGTATCGTTTTCTTGACAATTACTGGAACCGCGTAGCAAAATCAGAGCTGGTTCAGGAGAAAGAACAAAAAAAACAAAGTGGCTTTGCTTGATGTGTCTCGGAGCGATGCTATATTAAAGCCTCCCATCTGGTGGGATTACAATTACAGGTATTTAATGCAGCGGCGCATCATTAGCGCTTTGTGTGGTGTCTGACACAGTCACGCCGTCTCCTCCAATGACAATGACCCGCATTAGAGGGGATTAGATGGCGAGAGCTGATGGAGATGGGGATGACACAGCAGAAAGCTAATTGGGTTTTATGGGTGTGAAATCTCAGGGAGTGACATCAAATTGAAAAACGGCCCCGCGAAGGAGGTGGGGGGATGTAAAAAGTGCAAATTTGTCATTTTATTGGCTTAAATGACAGACGCCCCATGAGTCTCTCTGTAATTAGCTTCCGAATTCTGTTGCTGGTTCAGAAGAGGTTAAGTAAAAAGGGGAACGTGCTCATTAAAGAAGTTTATTGAAGAGGCTAATCTCGCGCCAAAATATGCTGGGAAAACATTGTGTCTGAGTACGGTTTTCCAACAAGGTCAAGAACCGACTGTTTCGAAAGAAAATCACATACTTGACCTAATTTAGTACCTCTGACAATTCATTTCAATTAATTTTGCACAAACACAGGAAAACCATTTCTTTTTAATTTGCAGTTAACCATATTTTTTTCTTTTTTTTTTTTGCATTGATCAACATTTCTAAGAACCACTATTTATTATTCCATCACTTTCTGTTTGTGTATATCCGATTTCATTTAGCCACTTAATGAGAACCAACATTTATTTAACCACCTCCACCGAGGTATCTCAATAAAAGTCCTTGAAACTCACTGTTGCCCACTTGCAGCAAAGAGCGCCATCTCTGTCTCAATAAATCTCGGTCAGGAGCACTACGACGGATACCATGCATTTGCTGGGGTTAAGAGCCACTGCCGCCTACTGATACCTGGAACCTGCGGTTACATTTGCCTATTTTAACAGTTCAAACACCGGATAGGCGTTAATATGCATGAATACACACTGTGGAAACCAGCTTAGCGCGACTACAGAAGCTAACATCCAATGTCTTCCTTCTCTTTGCTCTTTAGGTCCAGTCAGTGCCATGGAAAATAAAAAGCATTGGCTACTTTGAAAATGCTAGCCATTAGCATGTCAAGCAACATGACATTTCAGCTTCTTAAGCTGCTTTTTCTTTTGACCCTTTTCGATATACTTTGTGAAAACATCAGACAATAGGTGAATTTTCCGCTGAAGAGAGATAAAATAGTATAGCCTGGCTAGATTTTAGCTTTAGCATATAGAAAGCTACAGTGTTCCCAAGGTTTAAGCCAATAACAAACAGCAAACAAAATCCGTGAATACTTGGAACTGTTCTAAAAATGCTTAGAACTGCCCGGTTTGAAAGTTCGAACAGCAAATATACCATCATACGCATCAATACTCACAACTTAGCATTGCTACGCAAGCTAACATCAGCAGGTTTTACAACCGATATCGTAGCATTGCTTCTTGCTGCTTCAGTTTCCCAAGCTGCATTTTCTTCCAACCATTTTAGATATGCTCTTTGAGAAGACATTTCTGAATAACTGTGAATGAACTGTGAATAGTACAGAGAAATGTGTATTTTTTAAATTTATTTATTTATTTTCTTACTGTATAGAGACTTACTTAAGCTGTATCTTTTGTTGTTTTGTTTGGTTTTTTTGCCCAGGTCCCACTTGAAAATGAGATCCAGATCTCAACGGGATTTACTTGATTAAAAGAAAGGAATTTAAAATGTATTATTATTATTATGTTTGTTTTTTTACATAATCCAAAATTCAAACATTATTCTTCTACTTCTGTAATAATATTTATTATTACCGAGGTGGTTTTTCGCTACACACACCATTTCAGTGTTGAGAAGCACCTGGTGCACTGAGAGAACCGTTTCCATCCAGTCATGCACCTCAGAGCGGAGCAACTGCCTGAGCCAAGTCATCATAGACATAAGTAAGGGGATATTTTGACAGTTTTATATTTGTTCTTTTTTTATTTTATTTATTTATTTTTTGCTGAGCCTTAGATGGAAAAATCAATACCACTTTGATGTTTGAGTGATACATATGAAGTTAGCGCAGGCAGACGTAAGGGAGAAAGTTTATGAACCAATTTCCTGGCCAAGAAATATTGTAAAACATCCGTTATAAAAGTTTTCACTCTCTCTCTCTTTCTCTTTCTCTCTCTTTCTCGCGTCTCCTTCACATAATAATACACTTCCATGAAAGCAGAAATTATTTCATGTTAGACTTAACTGATGAAAAACATAAATATTGTGTCTGGGAGTCTGTTTTACACCAACATCTCTCTATCTGCTCGGTGACGAGGAGCGATGGCTGTGTGGATCCTGGCAGGATTGCCATTAAGTCGGGTTCTGCCCATCAGGTGCATCACCTCTGTGACTCCTGTAGAGCAGACGATTTATCGGCCGAAGGGGAAAAAAAAAAGAGAAAAGAAAGGAGATGTCAGGGATTTAGCAAGAAATGGAGAAAGCTGTGCCTCGAATACCGGTTCCGCCTTCCATCTTCTGCTGAGCCTTTCTTTCGGTAGCTGGAAGCGCATATGCCATTTTGTTGAGTGTTTGCAAGGCGCATTCGGCGCGACAGATGTTGAAATGGTGAGCTGTCTGGCGGGCAAACTATGGCTGCCATTTGTCAGGAACAATTCCTTCATGAAAGAGAGCGCCGGATGAGGGTTGTTTTCTTTTTTCTTTTCTTTGTTTTCCTCCCTCAATTCGCTGCACAATCCGGCTGCTTTGACATTTCAGGCTAAAAGACTAGAAGTGGATTTGTTAATAAACCTGCTGACCTGCCTTACATGTACGTCGCCTTGCAGTCGTATCCAGAGCTCTGAAAATTCTTCAGTTTATCACGTGGCAAGCTCAAACCTGAATGTGTTTTATTGGAATTTTTTTGCTGTAGATGAACACAAGTAGTGCATCACTGTGGAGTAAAACCATAATGATGAATCTTCTTTTTCCCAACTCTTATCTCCTACAGTTGGTAGTATCATTGGGCAAGAAGTGGGATACAGGCAGCCAATCCATCACCAAGGCAACACAGAGACACACAGGACAAACAATCAAGCACACACACACACACACACACACACGCACCCACACACACGCACACACACACACACACACGCACACACACGCACACACACACACACACACGCACACACATGCACCCACATACACACACACACACACACTTACATTTAAGGACAACTTAGAGACCAATTAAGCTAATAGTCTTGGTTTTGGACTGTGGACAGAAACTGGAGTAGCCAGAGCAAACTCCATACATAAACACTTGGACCTGGACTACGTTGGCACAGCCTCCTTTTTAAATATGTTCACAAATAATATACTGAAAGGTTCAGCAGATATTTGTAGATATTCAGGCCGCTTTGTTCTGATGCTACTTCAGAGGCCGTCTTTAAAACATCTATTGTGTAAAATATGGGGCAGTGTTGTGTGTTTTCCAGGCACATAGCGCCATTTTATAGCACAATCAAGTAAGTATGCTACTTACTAATGTCACATATGACTCAAAAGAAATTTTACCTTTTGTTTTAGTACCTTGACATTGAGCCTCTGTCTCTTTAAGAAGCTCCTGTTCTTTCTGAAACATCACAACATGGCTCCTCTAATAAGCCTTTAACATTTTTTTTTTTACCAGCGTTGCACTGAGCAGTAGCTCCTCCACAAGCTCAGCAGTTCCACCGGGTGTTTGCTAATTGCTGCTGGCTAGTCTGCAGGAGCTGAGTGGGAGAGTCACTCTGCGATGTCAGTAGAGATCTAATTCATTTCCTTTCATTTTACAATTATTCATGACTTTGCTCAAATCCGATAGTCCTAAACATAAATGCTTTAGCGCCTCAGATGGCATTGATTCCTCCTGTCGTTTCTGCCAACCGCTATCTTCTCGTCTGTGGCAGCCTTATTAATCTGATGCATGCAGAAATGTGCCTTCGTCAAATGAAAAGAGAATGAAGGGGCTGCATGGGGAGGGGAAAGGAGGAAGGGGGCGAAGGGGTATGTGAGAAAAACCCAGAGAACAATTGGCATGAAATGAAGTGTCGTCATAGTCGATGCTTCGCCGTGCATAAAACAGTCAGAATGGAATGATTTATTGTCACAGTGAGAACAGGGGCTCGGCTCGATGTGCATATGCTACGCATTCTGATGAAATTGTGGACCCATCAGGGGAAATTTCCCCAGCATGAACGCATAATAACAGCCAAAGTGAGGGGGGAAAGAAATGGTCAGCGCTTACAAATTGAAGCTCTTTATTCTCTGAGCTTTCATTCTGTCCACCATTTGCTGGGTTGAATCTTTTTCAGTCTCCTTGTCTTTAATCCCCTTCCCACTCCCCCTCCAACACACAAACACACACCCACTCACCCCAAAAGCACCATCTCCCTTTTGCTTACTGCTCCTTCGTTCACATCTTGTTTATGTTTCTCCCTCTGGCCGTTGCTCTCCGTCGTTGCCAGGAGGTTTCACAGCCTCTCGCTTCTGTCTCATTTGATCGCTTAGTCACATATTTCCCTGTCACCCTGTTGCACTCTTCCTTTTATCCCCTGAGCTCCTGTCTTTGTAAAAAAAAAAATCAGATAGAGACGACTCTTTGCCTCCTGTCTCGGAACACAAAAGGACGGAAGGAAGAGGCGGTGCGGGGGTCTTTGTAGTGAAAGTGACCCCTGTCCCCCCGCGCTGAGCGGATGAGCTGGCCAGGGGTTCGCCGCGGCTCCGGGCCGCAGATGACACGCTCATTTGTCATGTGCTGGCCCGCATGTCTGCGGTGTCCAAAACGCTCTCCTGGCACTCGTCCCAACACTCTCCCTCTTCACTCAGCACATAGATTTAGTGGGGGGGAAAGTCAAGCACAAAATGGCTGCCGCTTTCACTGAGAGAAAGCAGAAATATTTTCCTTTTTAGTGGCACGAGGAATTGGAATAATGCAAAGCTATAGGTATGTAAAATAGACAGTTTTTTATACAATTACACCATGCCTTAATGCTAATCCCTCATCAAAAACAAACCTGGAGTGTTGCTTTGATTTTGTTATGTGTGTTTGAGAAATCTTTTTAATCTCCATGGCAACCGTTCAGCTGTGCAAAACGCCTGGGTGGACATAGCCCCTCCTTTGAGGACGAAGCTCCTCCTACTGAGTTGCACTACCTAAATAATCGAGCTTCCGCCTCACAGAGCAGCTCTCTCCCACTCGGCTCCTTCAGACTAGCTAGAAAAAATTTACAAACACTTGTTGGAACTGTGTATCAGCTGAGCTCATTGTAGGAGCTAGTTCTCAAAGCAACTCTGGTAAAAATGTTGCTGAAGTGGTAATAGAGGATGAATGTTGTGATGACTTCCTGAAGGCGGCGTTTCAGAAAGAGCAGGAGTTTTTAAAGAGACAGAGGCCCAATTTCAAGGTGTTAAATTACAAAGTAAATGTCATATTTGATATTTATAGCTTTTTTTTTTTTACAGCTGAAGTTAGCGTATCTTGATTGGGCCATAAAAGGCCCTATGTAACTGGAAGACACACAATTCTGGCCCCCCTCACTTCTCAATATCTTTTTGGAATGGTGTTCAGACTGAGACTGACAAATTGTCATACAAAAGTGACATAATAAAAGTTTAGTGGTTTATTGACAGTCTTTCAAATCCCATTAAATACTTTCAAAGAGGTCAGCTCCTTCAGTTTGCAGTTGATTTGAGAAACTGCGGCGGGTTCTGTCTGAACTTTCGGTTCCAAAAATGATGAAAAAAAAATGAAAAAAAGGTCCTGGGAGCTGAAAATGCTTTGGTAAAATCCAGATCTACTGCAGACAAGTGACGAGGAGAGAGCATCCCCAGAATAGACTTGTGCTGTATATTGAAATATACCTGCAAGAAATGACAAGTTGACAGGAAAGACTATCCAACCTGGAAACACAGCACATAATGACAAGTTACAGCTTTATGATATCTGACAAATGGGATATTGCTCAACAAATGACCTCTGGCTAATGATTTTAGAGTGGGCATGCTCGTAAGAACATGCCCACTATAACAAAATTATAGTTTAATTATAAGTTTAATCTTTTAACAAATTGCTGAATGTTAGGTACCACTTCGAGAGCACCCTTTTTTTTTAAGCCTAAATAAATATATTGAAGTGCCCATTCAGTCCGAGTGCCTTGAAAAGAGGTGATTACTGAAAGCTCAGATGACTTTGAATTTAAGTTTCAGAACAAGACCATCAGTGTAGATATTAAAGCTAATTAAAATTTCTCCATTCATTTATGGTGTATACTCACTTAATTGTTGGGGCAGCACCTGAGTACAGAAAAACATTAGAACCAAACCTGGACATATAATAGAAATTCTAAAAAGTAAAGGACCGAGGACTGATCCACTGTAAGGCCAGGGTTCCGCTTGTCGAATTTGTTGCAGCTTTGTCTCCAAAATCAAACTTAGCAAAATGACTGGTGAGAATTTTATGGGTGTGTTTGTTTTCATCAAAAATGTCTCCAACTACTCAGCCTCCATGAATGCATTTTTCTACCAGAGAGCAGGACGGAAAGTTTCGCGGAGCAATTGTCGGAGGCAGTGAGGGAGTACGCTGTGTTGGGCAAAAACACTGAGCTCCCCCGACTCGGCTTTGGTCCGACGTAGCCGGCAACCATCCGCTTTTTCTTGCTCGTTCCCTTCACTTCCAATCACATGAGAGCGATACAAGAAGTTCAAGTCACTTGCTATATTTAGAGCCGCGGCTGCACTTGAGCCTTTTCGTAAAAACCAAATGGGACGTCCGTGGGGTGCTGGTTGCTGCCTGAAATTCTTTTAATTGTTCACTCGTTAGTGATTCCAGAACTTTTTGCAAGTGCGGACAGTTAGAGAAGGGTTTATAATTGTTGAGTTTCATTGACAGTGATGGTTTCTTTCCCCCTCGCGGTCACAATGTGAGCATCACTCCCACTGTCATTACAGTCTGAAAGAAGAAAGTGCAGTGGGAGAATACGTTCATTTGGTCAAATATATAATTGACATGCAGAGTTTAATACACGGCACTTGAAATAAGACACCCCATGAAATATTGCATTCAAGTAGTTTGTTTTTACTGCGCTGTATTATTTTCTGATAAATCCATGTGATTGATGAAGATGTCTCCGGCATCATTTATACTTTATTTGAAAAAAAAAAATGAGATCAACACCAATGAAGCATTCGGGTTTTTTTACCATTTGACATTAATGAGCTACTTTTTAAAGAAATAGTTTTACATTAAACAATAGGAGCTGATATTCTGTTAAAACCAGAAGCCAAAATGTTTTATTTTTTTTAAAAAACCCTCATAAGTACAGAAAATTATTGCAAAAAAAGGAGTGCAAGGAAAATATCTTGCATATTTGTGCTGACATTAGATACATTTACAGTAAAATGTGTTTGTGTTTCTTCTCTTTTATCTTTTATTTTTTATTTTTTCCTCTTCATTGTCCCTAACACATATGCAGTGTTTATCCAGATGGAGGCTTCAACACCAAAGTCCCTTCAGGGAGAGATAGTTTATTAACCCACATTAGGTGATTTATTAGGTGGACCTGATTTATTACTTTGACTTTAGCAATGTTTAGTCAGACATTCATCATCGTGTCACATTCTCCCTTGAAAATGAGTGCTATAAACTGCTTTGGAAACTTGAAGACAGGCATGCAGTACATATATATACGCTCCTCCAGATTAGAAGCTTAGCAGTGTGAGCCGCCATTTTCTCATTGGCCAGACCCCTACACGTTTTTTAAAGGTCAGTGGGTGTTTTTTTTTTTTTTTTTTTTTTTTTGGGCGAGGGTTTTCATTGTGTCGTCCAATCTTCTGCTCTCTGGAACATTGGGGGAAGCAAAAGCTGTGTCCTCATTATTAAGGCCAATTTCCATCACTTGCTCAGCCCTCCTGTCACCAGCACTCCCCCATCAGGGAGTGACTGGAATTTAATGGCCGATGGTTGATTAGCGCTACGCTAATGATGAGTCAAATGGTGCGGATGGCTGTGGAGAGTTGGGAAGAAGAGCAGAACAGAGAAACAGAGCTGCTTAGTTACTGAATGGCCCATCCTTTGGAACCGTTTGGACTTCAACTGTTTTGTTTTTGTGTTGGTTTTAGAACGTCCAGGTGTGTGTCTTGGTTTGATCGGGACGTGATCTCTGAGGATTTATTTAGAATCATTTAAAGTAGTAAATAAAGCTAAATAATTGTACATACACTATATTTCATACACTCAATGTTTTAACTGTATTTAAAGCCTTTTTTATTACAATTATTTACAATTAGCATGACTATACATATAAAACAATTAGCTGCCTTTGAGAGCTGCAATCCAAGCAAAAAGTCCATAATTCCATTCCATTCGTCTTGTAACCTTTCCATCTTTTCTGTAAAAATTTTGTCTAAAGTCTGCTAACATTTCCAAAACCTGTCCAAGATCTTTTGGAAATTTGTGTTCATTTAAATAATTACGGCTACTAAAAATCTCAAATCCAAGTTGTTAGGAAATTAAAACATTACAGAAGACCAAGAAATAACAGCTTAACATTTGGTGTTGTTATGCCGCTGCTCATACAACTGTGATAAAGGCTTCTGAGTCGACAGCTGTCCAGCTAACACTCATTTATACCTTTTAAAGGAAGGGTAAGAAGCTGACCGTTCACAGTCCACTAAGTTATTGGAAAGTTAAGTGGAAGTGGTAAAGTGTAAAAACGTCAGAGGTACCAACTGCTTGCGGAGGAATCTCATGGCATTTACTGAAGGATCCATGCTTCCCTCTACTGACAATGCTTTTGTAAATCAGAAAGAAAAAATATTTTTTTTCTTTCTGTTTTAGCAACAGTGTAGTGATCTAGTACAAAAACAGGAACCAGAGAGGAGACAAAATGGGGAAGACATGCAGCAAATGACCTTAGACTGGGAGTCCAACCCAGGACAACCTCCTTGCCGTCTACGTCCTCTGGACGTGGTGCGGGCGATCTACCGGCTGAGCCAACCAAGACGTTGATTTTAATTTGGCACCTGCTCACACTGCCGATTGCACCAGTACCTGCTCCAAGGACTGTGGTGTTACTGAGATTGATTGCTCTGACCGGAGCCCCAAAGCGGCTCTCTGGGCTGCTATCGAGAGTAACATGAGGTGCACCAGTTCCATCAACCCAATGTGTGTACGACACATAGACATACTTTTCAGGAGGCTCGCATTTTTGTTGTGAAAATCTTTTTCAGTTGTCTCTTGTGTAATGTTATCATTTTTCGGGTAACTGAATTTTGCGTTTTCTTTAGCCGCGAACCATATGAATACTAATTAATTCCCCCTGGGGATTAAAGAAAGTAATTTTGAATTGAAGCATTAAAAATAGCAATAATTTGACCCATTATCTGTTTTGTGTGCCGTTTGTTGCTCCATACAGCCCAACATCCTTCATCGTCTCCATCTCTGTCAGCGCCGACGTCCGCTAAAATGAAACCCAGATATTTTTCTCTCTGAATTACTCGGAATTGCTTCAAAACATAACGTGCCACTTCAATTAATTAGTAAAACAGAAAAAGAAAATAGAAATCCCCATTTGTTAAACAAAAAAATCTATAACTAATTAAGTTCCGGCTTTAGAGTGCGCCTCTATTAACCCGGGCGAGATTCAACGACCTCAAGCAGCAAATTAGTGTGTGAAACTGGTATCCTGCTTAAAATCGTGGGAGTCATTATGTGTGTTTCACACATACAAAGGAGAATGTGTCTTCTGGTGAAACAGCTTAGCAATAATATTCACTTTGCTGCAATTAACGGTTCCGAAATATGACATTTGCTTGACGACCAAACACCAGATTGATCAGCGCTGCTTAATAACAAGAGTCACAAATACCTGAACTTTTTTTTTATTATTATTATTTAACAAACAAACTGTTCAGTTTCTACCCATCCCACTCCCAGTATCCGAGAGATTTCGGACTGCCTGCTGCAGAAATCCTCATGAAAATCAAAGAAAGAGCTGAGATGCATTTATTAACCCCCCCAACCCCCCCAATCCCCCCCTGCCCCCCCCTCCCCCCGCCCACCCAGATCAAAAGTAGGTCACTGCAGAGTTTTTGGACCAGTGTAGAACATCTCTTTCATGTTCCCTTGCATATCTTCATGTAAAATTTACATCTCTGGACTCACACACACACACACACACACCCACACACACACACGCGCACACACAGGAGCACACGTCTGCTCTCTGGTCAGGCTTGAAATCAGCTTTGATTCACAGGGTTTACTGATCTTAACTGGAGGCAAAGTGAAAACATGTTCAGGAATTTTGAAGTTCTTCGTAACTGTTCCAGTTGCTGTTTATATTTATGAAATCAGAATCCAATTTTTTTAATCGACTCGTTGGGTATTTCTAAGTGGACTGACCTTGTGCCTTGAGGTCAAGTGTCATTTAGTAGCCTGATACTGCGTGTGATATCGACTGACGCCAACCAGCAGAACAGAACCAGGACATAGTGAGATCCAGCCGCGATATATTGTGTTGTAGCTCAGGTCGCTTCTCTGACACATGGTGGGTATCAACATGGTTGAAGTTAGCAGTTCAGTGCTTTAGCACTAGCTTCCACTAAATATTGCGTTGCTGTAGCACATTAGCTTTAGTGGAGATGATGTTTACGATCAGTGCCATAGGGTTAACTCTGCTAACTTCAGTCAGCGGTTCCCACCACTACCTACATGAAGCTGGAACCTATTAAGTTTAAGGGCAGCAAAAAAAGAAAAAACAAATCTGTTCACAATAACACAATACTTTCTTTTTTAGATAAGTATACTCTAGAGAATCTTTTGGAGCTAGACTCTGGTGGCAGCTTCATGCCAAGGATCAATTTCGCTGCCATTGGTACCTTTTCTTTAGAAATTGGGTCTAAAACTAAAGAACATGAATGGATTCTTGAATTTTCAGCTTGGTTGCTAAACGATTGAAACATGGCCACGGTTTGGCATTCTAGCAGGGCAACAAACAAAAAGCATTTGGTGTCGTGCTGACCTAGAACTGACTGACAATTTTAGGAAAATTCCAAAAAATTGTGTTTCTTTTTTCTGGAGAACATTTCATAAGAGTTGTTGTCCTAAAAAATACAGCGTTTTAAAAACAGTCGAATGTGGAGGACTTCATCAACAGAGCAACGTCTTTACAATCTTGTACACAAGCTGTCAAAAGATATAAATGCCTTTTAGCGAACAAGGAGTTTATATACTGTCTTTAATGCACATGTGGAATTCTTAAGCAATGATTGTGACTTTCATCCCCTGACAAACACAACACTGGACTTTCCAGCTGCTTCACATCAGCCGACATGACAACAACTCAATTATGATGTCTACATCTTTCCAAGTTCAAGTTCTTCCTGGCATCAAGTCGCCTCTCTGGACAAACCAAAGCCGTTACTTCTGATAGAAACACGCTCTCATCTCAACAGTTATTCCTCAATAAACGACAAATTTAAAAGTGTTCAACCACTTCTAATAAGACTGGGTTGAAAAATATTGGTCAAGAAATGGTCAAAGGTCAAACTAGAATCATACCAGGATCTTGATGACGGTCAGGAAAGCAGCAGTTAACTGACAGGTATCCTAACATCCTGCATGTCATACAGAAAGTTCCACTTTTCACGTTCATATCTGTGTGTATTTCATATTGTGTGTATTTCAAGACAATGGGGGAAACGAAGGGTTCAAATCCAGATTTGAAAGCTCAAATTAAATGAACTGAATTTAAATTAGAAACGTATGCAAACGTTTGAAGAAGTTCAATTTATCTAATCACGTTTGAGTAGAACTCCTGGCAGTTTGTCTGCTTGCTTTTGTTTTTCCTCTCCAGTCATAGTAATTTCAGGGGAAGAAGGAAAGAAAAAAGAAAAAGAAAACAACACCTTGATTAGCGCAGAGCTACGCCCAGATGATGAGGAAATTAAGCTCCAAATATAATAGTGGAGCACTCAGTTAGGATAACAGCTTTGTGGTATTAACAAGTCGCACAGTCTGGTTACTGAGTGGGAGCAGCAGAACGGGGACAGCTGCACACCAAACGCCGAGTCTGCGGCGCTGCTCTTATTTCTCTCATTAGCGTCGTCTTGTTATCTTGCTCCCCTTTTCCACGTCTCCTTCATTCCGTATGGCTTCAGCGAGAGCTCTTCTTCTTCATTACAGCCATCCCATCCAGATGCACTCGTTGGTTGTTTTTTTTGTGTGTGTGTGTGTGTGTGTGTGTGTGTGTGCGTGCGTGCGTGCGTGCGTGCGTGCGTGCGTGCGTGCGTGCGTGCGTGCGTGCGTGCGTGCGTGTGTGTGTGTGTGTGTGTGTGAGTGAGTTGGAACACTTAATTAAACACCTTTATGTAGATCATAAAGGCATAAAGTTTAAGCTCAGTCACTCTTGTTTTCCTGGAATTCAGCAATAAAGCTGTGTGATAAAAACCAACATCTGGAAAGCGAGTGGGAGCGGAATTGCTAGAAATCTGCTCTCTTCTGTTTTTACTGTCTGTTCGGACAGATTGCCGTCTCCGCTTTGGTCACTGCCTTGATTTTTAACCACAGAAAAGCAGCACAAACTCGAGTTCCTGATTGATCCTCCACCTGTTTGAAAGCCTTAAGAAAACCACTCCAGTGTCTTGATGGCGCCGGTTCATGGACGTCCTGCTGTATCATTCATTGATAAATTTTTAAAGTGCAATTAGGTCGCACCCTGGAGTTATTCTACGGCCTGCACTTTTGAACCCACTCTGAGGCAGCCCCGAGCCTCAGATCTTTAACATAAGAAGCGAAAAGAATAAAGTACCACCCCTGAGGATTCCCTTGGATTGTTGCATCTTTTTATTTTACACTAATTTTCATTTTCTTAAGGCAAAGACTAGAGTCAAGCTGGCCTGTTTGAGGTTAGAAAACTTCCCTTCTTGACCTCAGTCCAACTTTCGCTTCGTTCTTGCCCATTTCCAATCACTTATTTCTCCTCCCGTCATTCGCCATTTGCCGGTGTGGCTTCACGAATTCTTTGAGTCATGAATGCTTTAAGTCTCTCACAGGGTATCTTGTTGGAGACAAATCCCTTTCCAGGATCAGGCTAAGGATACTGGCAAGAGTTTGGGTTTTTGGGAAGAAAAAGGAAGCGGAAAACTAGGGCAAAGACTTTGGAAGACTAACAAAGAGAGAACAGAGGCAGCAGTTGACAGTCAGCGGACAGAACAAGCCGTGGTAAAGGTGCGCGTTATCTGTCCGTGAACTCTCATTTCTCATCATCTCCCCTAACTTATCTCTCTAAGCATATCTGTGTATTTCCCGCTGTGTTCCGTCTCCGGCTGCAGCTGTCAGGGAAAATGGAGTGCAAACCGTCATCTCCTTGCTCCATCTGCTCTCCGCTAACATGCACACAGCATGGCTGACACAACGGCCCCTCACTCCAAACCTCAATGCCTGAGAAGCAGGATCTCATGCTTCTCAGGCAGAAGACGGTGGTATGAATAGATGTATCGAAAAGTGACTCACGAGATTCGATCAGAGGAAAGTCAGGTTTATTTCCGGAGCACATTTCAGCAGCAAGGAAGTTTGAAAAGGATTTACATGATAAGAACGTCACACAGTCACCAGCCGTGAAACGAGCAATAAGCACTGCATTTTGTCAAACGTCATCATCGAATATGTTGAGATATCTTCCATTTACTGCTGACCAACGGCAGCTCTAAGCAGGTGTGACGTAAGCTTTGATTTAAAGGAGCTCAGTGTTTCAGCATCTTTGTGGTTTCCTGGAAGTTTGTTCCAGATTAGAGGAGCATAGAAGCCCAATGTTCTTGAGGCTCCTCTGACTCCATTCAGCTTCCTTTTGGGATAAATTAAGTACTTTTGAATGGAACTGATCCAGCCAGGATCGTGCCATATACATTTTAACATTTAATACGCCTCAGTCCTGATGAGGTTTTGTTTGTACTGAAATAATTCCACCAATTCATTTGGTGGAAAGTTTGGGCTTTAGGATCATGCAGAGGATCGTCTTCCTTCGGAAAAGTTTTTTTTAATTTTTTTTATTTCAGACTAATATTTGTCTTCTTTGAGTTAGAAAAATAGATAAATAAAAAATCTACGAGGCTGGCATTTAGCCGCATGCTCTACGGAGAAAGTGCGGATCTTGATGCGGCCCATCCCCGCATCCTTCACACTATAATTTTGCACGAGAAGCTAATACTTTTTGACATCCGTGAAACCCTTATTTAATCTGCTGACTGAAAAGCGACGGGGGGATGGTTTGGGGAAAATGCAGACAGAACGGAGTGAAGAGCCAGCACTGCAGGAGTTTAGTGTTTACAGAATCGGCTTCAGTCTGAAAATGATCCGCTTAGGTTCTTCTTTTTTTTTTTTGTTTTGTTTCCCCAACACTTTGGTGATGCCAAAGAAGGGACGGCGGGGAGGGAGGGGAGAGTCAATCATAACGTCTAAATCCTTTTATTTCATCCACATATCAATTATTATGAGGTTTGAGCTCAAATCACTGGTCTTACACTTGTTAAACTGACTGTGCCAAGGAGATAAAGAGGAACTCCACAACCATCACTTACAGGTTATTCTCTTTATTCTTTAGGATTTTCGTTAACCTGTCCCTGTCTGACCTGTGGGATAAATGAATGCTCTGTACTTTGGCTCAAACAAGTGGGACTTGCTTTTGGCTCCCTGGTCTAAAGACAAACATTCACAATATCCTATAATCTGTGAACATATGCATATTCTGTCTCCATACAACCACAAACTTAAATAAACATCTAACAAGTGACCGTTTGCATTCTGATACTCCTCCCAAAAATTTGTTTTCAGTTCAAAAGGCTAATGAATGTATTTACAAATATGAAAATGTTTTAGCTAGTTTTATTTATCATATCTCCACTTAGTTATGGTTTGCCCCCATTAATTACAGTTTTTATTTGTTTCGGATCACAGAAATATTTTCTTAATTTCAGTTTTTGCCAGTGTAAGTCAGCTTAATTAGAGAAAACATTTGCCGTTTGTTCAGCGGTGAGACCTGGCTGAACCAAAACGTCCCGCCCGGGCTGCCTGTCATCCATGATGCGTTGACTCAAATCCATACGCCGTTGTTATTGTTGTTGTTTTCAGTTTTTTTCTTCTTCTTTTCCCTTTATTTCTCCTCATTAGCTGAGCTTGTGGGGGGAGATGGGTCTGGGCAGCGTGGTGGCGCGGGGCTTATTGTGATGACAAAGACGGTCCTGCAGCTTGTGGACACCACAGTGGCTGCCCGTCCTCATCAAATCACATTTCTCTCAGTGTCTGGGGGCCAACGGCGTCGTTGTCTCCACGCTGTTGTTAATAAGACAAGATAAAATAAGATTTGTACTCTCCTTTCCTGCAAACATTTCAGGCTATCTTGTTCTCCAAGTTTATTTCTATAAATCGGTCTGTTTTCACTTTGGGGAAAATAAATAAATAAATAAATAAATAAGCGCATGCAAACAGGCTTTTTGTTCCTCCTGAAAAGCGGGGTTTGCATGAGCACACAATAGGAGAAAATGGCTTTTTTTTTAAAGATTGGAACTCTTTTTTTCGCTTTTGCAATTTTACCGCATAGTAACATTCAAGAAGTTTGAATGCTTCATAACAGCCACAGCTTTTATTTATTTATTTTTTTTAATGCTAGCACGCTTTGTCCAAAACATTCAGCGGGCCCCAGGGCCACACATTGACACGCTGTTCTCTAAAAATATGGATCCTACATCAGTTCAAACACTCCAAAGTACAAAAGTTATGTTTGGATGAGGATCTTTTATTTATTTATTCATTTTTTTTTATCTATTGATACCAACAACAAACAAAGTGTCACTTTAAAGGTTTGTCTGGTTTTTAAATAATAACTCACTGGAAAAAACATTTTACAAATGACCTTTGGTCCAGTTTTTAGTACAAGTATCTGAGTACACTTGAAATGAGACAATACTAACTTACCAGTGACTTTTCAGCAAGACTTAAGAGCTTGTATTATGTAAATTATTACTCAGTATCAAGAGATAGAATATTTTATTTGTATCATGTGAAAAATGTCTTGTGAGTTAAATAATTTGCCAGTAGAACTAGTACTTAAAAAAAAAAACATATGAAGGAATTATTTACTAAAAACAAGTTCCTGTATCTTGCTGAAAAGTTACTTGTAAGATAGTTTGGTCTTATTTCAATGATACTAAGATATCTCCATTGAAACTAGACCACAAATACTTCGTAAAAGTTTGTGTTTTTGCACTGCTCCGGTCGGTTTAGTATGAAGATTGTGCTTTGTGGAATTTGGACCAGTGATGTGGAACCAAGAGGATTTGTGGCCCTCCAAATGATTTCATTCCCCTCCACCTCGACTAATAGAAAAATAGTACAAATTTGGATACATAAGAAAGTTTAGGTAAAACATTCATAAAACCCTGAATTCATAAATTGTGTCTAAGGAAAAGGTAACTCATGTGCTGTTATTTTTGCTGAGGTTCAACTGTTATTTTCCAAACCAACAAAAGAGAAACCAATCAAGCCACAAAGGCTAGGACATTTTTTGTCTCTTTTAACCTTTTGATAAGGCAAATAGTGGAAATGCTTGTCGATATTTCAATACTTTGACGATTTACAGATCCCCTTTTTACAACTTTAACATTAGACTACTTTATGCACATCATGAAATACTGCATGCTCAGTTTTATCATCCTTTTTAAGAAAATAAATGTATTGCCTACAGTTACACTTGTTCAGGTTGGCTCAGCTGCAGCTAGTCGCCTATGATATATTACAGGTGAGACGAAGGCCCATGCTTATCTTTGGGTACCAAAAACTTTGTCAATATTGCTGATTGTTTGAGAACTAAAGTGCAGAAAGTCTTGTGGTTAATAAATATCCAAAATAAGCCAAGTGGTCGAGAATGCGTTTGATTTACGACTAGGCCTGAGTAGTTTAATATTCTTAGATATTATTGCATGCATGTAGTCTTCCAGTATTTTCTATGCATTAAGCTGGTGTTCATTCATAAGAAGGAAAAAAATAAGAAAAATACGTGCCCGTTTGTTGCAGCTTTTGTTTCGTTTCTACAGAAATGAAGCTAAACCCCTTCTGCGATCTCGGTGCTTTCCGGCCTTCATGAGAGAAATATTAAAACCCAACAGATTGCCTTAAAGTCCATCTGGCTCTCCGTTGTCATCACACACCAGTAGGACAGACCAAAAGTCCCCAGACATTCCCCGACGCCACTTTATGTTTTCCATTCTGCCGCGGTCTGTTTGTCTTTGTTTGTTGGTGTGCGCCGGCGTCTGCGCGGACAAAAGCCGTGTTTACAGCTGCGCGCCGTTCGCACCGGCCAACAAAATGGATTGTTATGTAACGGGCCGTGGCCCACTACGTCTGATTGGCAGCCGGCGGAGCGGCAGAAGGGATCAGGGACAAATGGAGGGTTTAGGACGAAGAAAGGCAATGAGAGGAGGAGGACGAGGAGGTGACGCGCCCCTGGCTACATGTCGCGGTTCCAGACACGGCACAGTAAATCTCCTTTGCCCGCTGCCCTTTTCTCTCCAATGTTGTTTTCCTCAACACATTATTGGTTCGACTTGATTTGTTTTCTATTAAAGGGCCCTCAGCAAAGTACAGACAGGCATTTATTCGGTATCTCCCACTCCTCACCTCACTCGACTTGCCAACTCACCGCAGCCCTGTCCCCAGTATATGTGACACATCAGCAATGTGACAGGCGTTCTCAGACAGCCGTGAATGCCCAGTGTGGGTCCGGTGAGAGATGAGGGTAAGATGAAAAGAATAGGATCAATCGTCCGTTTTTTTATTCGGCCGTTGTAACGGTGACACCACGCCAGAGAGCACAGGACCCTACACACATTTCAGATGAATGCCCAGGTTCCTCAAACTGTTTTGTCATTTGTTTTTCAATTGGTTGATTTTCAGAATTACTCACATCTCTTCAATGTTTTCACCTTTGGTCATTTATAAACCACAAACTTTCTTGTTTCAGGTCTTTTGGGCTATGACTCACCACGGTTCACATCTAAAAACTGATATTTTTGCCCATTCTTCTCTGTGACGTGGCTTAAGCCGATTGATTTTGTCAGTGGAATCCAATGGACCGACCTAACACATGAATATACTTTGATCTAAATCAGTAGTTGTGCAGTATGGGTCGGTACTCTGCTGGAAGCTGAGCCTCCACCCCAGTCCCAAGTCTGTGCAGCCTCTAACAGATTCTCTTTGAGAAGTGTCCTGTGTTGCTGCTTTCACACCCCCCCCCCTTCCCCCCCCCCACACACACACAAAATCTACCATAACATGATGGTGCCACGACTTGGCAGTCTGACAGATCCTTCAGACCTGAGTTGTGGATCTTTTCCCATGATGCCATGTGCCTCTTTGCTGCATATCTCAACAATGCAGTTGTTGTCCAGCTTTGGATGGTCTGAATAGCCTCAGTAGCTGGATTAAAAGTTAGTTGCTCTAAAGGACTAATTGACAAAAATAGTTTTGCTAATGCTAACATGCTATATTAGCATGATGTTTAGAGGTAGCTAATGGGGTAACTTGAACCATGTTGATACCCATCACCTGTCAATGGCAGAACATATAGTATATGTTCCTCAACAAGGTCATAATTCTAAATCCAGATCCACCAGGACAGTTCAAGGCTTCAGGAAGTCATTGTTTGTAAGAAAAAATATTCTTAAAGGATAGCTTATTACAAGCTTTTTTTTTTTTTTTTTTATAAAAAAAGAATTACTTAAACAATTTTGTTCTGGGATGGAAAAAAGTGATTCATAACTTTTATATGTTAACCTTTTTAATATTTACGGTGAACGTCATAGCCACACCTCCGAACAAATAGCACACTAAAAGAAATATTGAAGACTGCAGTTTTCTCTGACAAAGTGAAAAAACTGAGAGGCGTGAATACCTGAGGGGTGTGAATACCTGCGCATGGCGCTCCATCTTTCTGCTGTGACCCAGTCTGAGTGTTTGCTTCATTTAGCGCCCGGCAGAGCGGTGCGTGGCAGATTTTGGGTCTTATGTGATCAGAGGAGGAACGGACCACCCCCCAGCCTTCAAAGAAACAGGCTTAGATTTTGTTCTTCTTCCCCTCCGAGGCTAATCTCTGCAGATGAAAGCTCTGGGATTGGCGGGTGACTAGATTCAGGACCTTATTCATGAGGAGAACTGACACGCAGTCATGCCGCTGTGAATCCACCCAGCAGGTTTCTTGTGTCAACAACACTCAAATCTTGACAAGATGTCAAACTCCTCTGCGGATTGACCTTTGGCAGCTCGTCATACGTGGGTGTCGGAACGCATTCGGCAGACAGAATTTAATGCACAATTCCAACACGTCTGCTGTGGGCCGTGTTGTTCTTTCATCTGCCTCTCGCCTTTGATGCTACATCCCCACCCGACCTGTGGAGTCTGAGGAATACCACCACGGGGAACCGAGCCGTGGATCTGGGTTGTTGCCCTCTGGAAGAAACTTCACGTCAATACACTCTTGGTTCTGTGCTCTGTAACCTTTTTACTACTGCCTTCTGTCATCGCCACTAGCAAAAACAATACTATATCCATATTTCAGTTTTTTTATTAAAAAATACTCACGTTGCAACACCCTTTTTTGAAGCCAAAAACCATAAAAAAGTTAAAGGCAATCACCCAGAGGATGCCTTGTTGCACTTTATTTATTTATTTATTTTTTTAAGAAAAACCTTATTACCAAAAATGAGCTTGTTAATAATCTGGATTTGACTTATTTCAAATTCTTTTGAGATGTCCAAATTTGTTTTTATTTGACCCATGAGCTGATACAATTGTTTTTTTTTCCCCTCTTGTGATTCAAACATTTTGCTCACTTGCTGCATTTTCATTCAGCGCATGATTGTGTAATTGGGTGCTTAGAAAATAAATTTGCTTTATGAAAATACGCCCATTTTGAAATACAAATTTTTTTGTTAAATAAAAAATGGTGCTAGGATGAGGTACTTCAATGGAAACGTTTATTGGCACTTTTTTTTCCCAAACTTCTGCAAATCACAAAGAAGACGACAGGAAGTAGCTGGAGGATCAGGGCGTTTGTTTTAATGACATGTTGCGTGATCAAACGTGTTCACGTTTGATTTTTATTTTGTTTCACATTTAAAAGAAACACAGCAACTGTGAAATTGGGTTTGTCAGTCCAACTGATAAACTTTATGCTTGTCAGTCTTTTAGAGGATAAACGTGCAGCATAATATGTATACCAATAGATTACTTGAAAATGATCTCGAAACAATCTTATGTATTGCGATATTATCGTTTATCGCAATAATTTATCACCCGGTAAATATGTTGTGGTGAGATGCCTGCTTACTGCCTATGTATTAGAGCTGTTCCCACGTTTCTGTCACATGTTTTCTCAATCTGCCTTTTCTGTGGATTTATTTCTATTCAAAGTGACGCATGCTCGGCTCCTGTAGAGTTCCCCCAAGGTCGGAGGTGCGCGGCTGACACCAGCTTCAGCCCCGTGTTTATTTACGCGCTGTGAAGGCCACTCCGGCGTAATTAGGATGATGTTAACACTAATTGGGCCTCTGGCTATTAAACGTTATCAAGGAGCCGCTCCATCCGTATCCGCTTTTAAGCGCGCTGACACACAAACGCGCACCTGCTTTCACATGGAGCTCACAGCAATAAAACAAAGTGACCTTTGGAAAACATTACAGCTTAATGGCCATGTATGGAGGCTGGGAGGGGGCATCAGGATGGGATTCTACACACGTCTGTTATTGTTTCCTCACATAGCATGAGCCTCGCTCGGCTTACCTCCTGGTTTTCTGCTGCTACTAGTCGCTCCAAACTGTGCTGCTGTGATGTCTCAGTGTTGTTTCCCTTCATCTGCTCCAGCAGATGTTGGGGGGTTGGCCTGTGACTCTGGTTGATGCGAACCCTCCCAACACGGTCAATAATTAATCTCCAGGCAGACTGTCAGGCTGAAATATTTACTCGTTTCTGTCTGGCGCCGGCCGCCTGATTGGCATGTCATTATGAAAGTTAATGTGAAAAGATGTGGCTGACGCTGCGCTTGTGAATCAGTTTGTTTTGCATGAGTTCTTGTGTTTGATTTGCGCCCGCGTCATATCGCGTGCGCAGAGCCGCTTTCCTCAAATAATTGCTGTCAGAGCTTCACAGGGACGAGGAGTCCTCTTTCGTTCGTCTGGAAGAAGAAAAAAACGATAAATTAGGGATGGAAAAAGTGAGATTTTAAGCCTTGCTCAAACCTTTTACCCATCCACGCTAAAGGGCAGTTTAGACTGAAACTTCAGACAAACTGCCTGAACTTCCTGTTTTGGAAAGTAGCTGGACATGACGATGGAAAAAGCTGCTGAAGTGCATTCATTTTGTACACAGTTCTAATATATGTTGGATAACTATTTGGTTGAAGTCTTTTGTGTTTTCTGGTTTAATCTTCGACACACATCTGTTTCACAAAGGAGGAAATTGGACGGCCTTTGAAACGGTTCAGGTTTGGATCTTTTTGGAGACATTCTGACCGTTGAGGACCGTTTGATCGTTTTCAAAAGCAACTGAAAAAAATAACGGTGTTCAAAAAGAGCAACAACAAAGAAACACGTTTATTCCGACTCAATTAATGTAGGGTCAGTCAGCATTACCAACTTTTTACCATGTTGTTGCTGCAGACTGGACTTCCTTCAGCAATGTTTTTTTTTTTTTGTGCCACATTTGATTAAATTCCAGAAATGAACAAGTCAACAAATTCCCACACCTTGGCTGTGGATCCTCTGAGCTGCTTGTCTGATCGATGGCGCCATGTCTTGGTCATGTTGCTGTTGTGTTAATACCCTTTCCGTTCTCAAATGATGAATTGATCAGTGCTCTGCGAGATGTTCAAATCTTTTTGCTGGCCCCCATTTGTCGTGTTGCAAAGTCACTTTATGCCGTGTGTTCAGACCTCGGAGGCCTTTACAGAACAGGCTGAGTAAACCGTACGCACACCAAATTGGTTACTCCTGAAGGCAATTTGTTGCACTTTTTCCAGGGTTGTCAGAAATAATTGAACTTAAAAATTGAGTCCTCCCTTTGTGAAAGCTTCCCATTTTCTTCCACTCGATAATTACTGACTATTTCATGATGGTCTATCAAATAAAATACGCTCTTTGAAGTTTGGGGTATGAATACTTTGCACGGCGCCGTACGCACGCGAATGTCACGTGAAAACAAATGAGTTTCCTTTTATCGCAAAGAAAGACAGCACAAGTGACCGCCAACACCGCCTTTCCACGTTCCCCTGAGGCTTTCTTCCACTATCATTGAGAAAAAGGAAAAATAAAAAGAGAGAGAGAATGGTACCTTCTGAGTCCTAACTGTATAATGGTATTTATACAAAACACACTCCCTGATAACTGCATCTCCTCCAGGGACCTGACAAGCATTTTGAAATGTTTCAAACAAACCTCACAAGCGCATTGCTGGTGCCGAAAGCGGAGGGGGAGAAGAGAAGGAGAAACATTTTACATCTCTCAAATTATAAAAGATGCAGCTGCGTATCCAGTCCCAAAGGCAGACGTAGGGAGGAGGGTAATAACGAGACATTTCAAGCTGACAGAAGTGATTTCTGAAGAAGGCGAAGGATGATTCAGAGGTCTGCGCTTGTGCCATAAAACACAACTGACAGCAAAAATTCAAAGAAAACGCCCCGCTTGTGGATTTTGTCTTACGCCCCTTTGACGCATCGAATGATGCAGATCAGTCAGTCAGGAGGCAAAAAAACACCAATTTTATTTGTCTAACCTTGTGCCTTTTAATAAAAAGTGAGGCAAATCGAGGTGCTTGATCAACAACATAACTACGCCACCCAAATGGAACTACTTGTGATCAATTGACTATTTACAGTTTTTGGTGGGACGTTTCCTTTCTTTCTCTGTTATTGGCTGAGAGGCAGGGTGCAGCTTGCACAGATCCCAGGACCTTCTTGGTGAAAGACAACATTTCTACCAAGCACTCAACCCATGACAGAGCAGAGGACAGGAGAAAGCACAGAAACTTTGTCCAGACCAGATCACCAGAAACTTCCACATCATAATTTATTGGTCAAGTAATGGGAACAAAGTATTCTTTTCGAGAGGATTAAAAAATAAGGAGCTCGTGTTCCAAAAGCTTCACATTTCAATTATTTTTCAGTCTTAGCAGAGAGAAACCATCAAATATGCAGTGTCCAGGTTTTTAATGGCGGTTTCAACTTTACTCTTGATAAAACTAGGAAGAATCCTGTTTCCAACTGTTCGCAAATAGACTACAAGTTTCATAAGTCACAAATTGTGCTTTAATGAAGCTCTAATCAGTGTAGAGAAGTCTAGTTCAGCTTCCACTAGTGTTTCTAATCCCCCCAAAAGGCAAACTATCCCTCCCCAATCCGCTCCAGTGGGGTGAATAAAGTCTGAAACAGCTCTTGAGTTTGGGATTGAAAGAAGGAATGAAGCAGATGGCTACTTCTTGGCATTTGCCGTTCTCACAGTGCTTACAAATCATTTGTTTCTTGCTATGTGCCTTGAGGACACAAAAAAAGCTGCCATGCAACTGATTTTGTAAAGATAAAGATGGATGAGAGAAAGCAAAGGAGAATGCTGTCTGAGGAGTGTGGGAATAAGATATCCATGTTAAAGGAAAAGGCTGCAAGACATTTCCAAGCAACGTCATATTTTTATCCTGGACATAGACACAAGAAGCGAAGCATGGACAAAGCACTTCATCCACCTTGCCTGCAGACAACAATGTTTCTGGCTCCAATAACATGGCCTGTACATGCACAGCACTTTCTCAAGTCCAGAAGACCCCAAAGCACTTCACTCTACATTCAGACATTCACCCATTCATGCACACTGATGGTTAGAAGCTAGTGGATCCTAGCAACAGCTGCCCTGACAGAAGCAAGGCTGCCAGCGCACACAGGGTTCCTCTTACCCTGTGTGCGCTTTTTTTGTGTGGTTTCGGGAACTGACGGTCTGGAGGGTTCACAGGCCTCCTGGTGAGGAGTCTCTCCACATGACCTTTTGTCCTCTCATCAAACTTGAAGTCCAAGTAAGCTGATAATTTATGACACATCCTCTGTGTTTGCTGGCATTCAATAATTTACTTAAATGGCAAGTCAGCTCCTCAGAAATTTAATAATTTACAGAGCCATCACTCGGCTGCATGTGCACAAGATTCTGTTCGTATTTTGTCTCTCTATATGAACCAAGCGTGTCTTATTGACAATCTTGGTGTGTGTTTCTAGTGAAAATAATTCAAAGGCGTCTGCAGTGTGCGCATCTGACTTTCTCCTCAAGGTGTGTGTGCTTATTTTACTCCACAACTTCAAAGATCTCTCCTGCTTTCTGAAAGCTTGGCAAATGTCTTACATTGGCCCCTCTCTGTATCCTGGTCTGCACGTCTCTTTGTAAGTGTCTCAGAAATATTTGTTGTGTTTAAAAAAGAAAAAAAAAAGTTCAAGCCTTCTGTTTTATTTATTTGTTTTTTTTAAGAATCAATAGGTCTGTCTGTCTACTGAACCACTTCAAAGAATCAGGCTCCACTGATGCAATAATGCATAAAGTTTTGGAGGAACCGTCTCTGTGTTATTGAGTTATTGTTTGGAAGCCCGTCTGTAAGGTTAAAATAAGAAGTGGGGAAACATTTACATCAGCTGCTGCCTTGAGGCCAATTGTCTCCGGAGAATAGGCTTCATCTCCATCATCAGTCTTTGTTTTGTTTGTTTTTTTTTTTTTTTATCCCTATTGTGGAGTTTTTGCTTTATTGCCGTCTTGTCTGACAATTTTCCTCCTGCCAACTCTCATGAGGCCGCGCAACTGCTGCTATTTGACACCGCAACATTGACCGCAGGCCTTAATGAAAAATTGTGGCGTCTACTTCCTTCCAATATGACCTGTTTATGCCCACAGTAGACTGCAGTGGCCTAGAATTCACTATTCCCAATCAATGGTGCCTAGATGATAAACTTGTACCTTCCTCCTTTTGCGGTGGCGTAGTGGGATCAGGCATGGAAAAATGAGGGGGTCTGCATCCTCACATCCACCTACTAAAAAAAGAAAACAAAAAAAAAAACTAAATCCCAATCAATAGACTCTTCACTGCACTTTTGATTGGTGAGCGTTTTCAGGTTGTTGCTTTTTTCCACCGGAATCATAGACAGAAGAAAATTGTTTTATTTTCCGTGTCAGTTCTTCCTCAATCAAATTAGGAGGCAGCCCACACGAATGGGGATGATAATCGAGAAGCATCCCGCATGATTTGACTCATCTCTCCTCTTCTGAACCTGTAGGTGGGATTGATTGGCCCAATCAATAGCACCAGAACTAATTGGACACACATGATAAATATCTAGTCGCTTATGAATTGGATGAGACACTTCATATCTTTTTAGTTCTAGTGAAAGCAGGGCAGATTGATGGACTATAACGCCTCGCCTCGTCTGGTCTGTGTTTCCTGTAAACGTCATAGAAAGCGTAACTTTAACTCTTGGTTTGCAGTAAGGTTCCTTTTGGTGACATCAGTAACTTATTTTTGGAGCTCCACTTCAAGATTTCTCTTTGGTATATGGACTCTGGGCATGGATAAATCAGCTGGTATCCTTTCCAACTTCTCTAAATAAAAGGGAAAACACTTCTGTAGTACATGCATTTAGCATTAGTACAAGGAAGTATACTCAAATACCAGAATTCTTGCTGCGTATAAGACACTGCAAATAGACCAGAGAAAACAAAGCTAGGGAGCTTTCTGAAGAACTCAGAAATGGGATTATAGGTATCCATGTTACGGGTAAATGCCAAAGAAATTCAAGCTGAATTCTGAGGTCAAAGTGTGTCACTCTCTGATGGCACCGTCTATTCCATTCTGAAATATGATGGGCTTCTTGAAAGAAGAGCTAGGAGGGCCTCAGTGCTGACAGAAACACACACACAAAAAATTAGTCTGTAATTCATCAAAATGAACGCTAAACTCCCTAGATTACCAGCAGAATTATACGACCACTTCTCAATTTTATATGTAAGAAGTTAAACCTTCTTGTTTGGAGGACAAATGAGACAGCTAGTCAGAACCTTATGTTTACTGGAGGAAATGCGAAGTTTTCATTTGAAGAACACTCCATGTTGCTCTTTTGAGTAACATGGATGGGCTTCAGTAAGGCAGCGATACGCAGCTTCCTCATGGCAACCGTTCATCTTTGAAGGCCAACCCTAACCCTCAGGAGCCATGTTCATTCAGTGGTTCTCTGACTCAGTGGTAGAGAAAGTTTTCCTCATACAGAGGACATGAGTGCCAAAACTCTTTAAGTAAATAATCCAACTACAATATTCCCCTTCTAATTAATCCGACAGGTCAGTTTTTAGACAGAGGTGTGATGTGGTCAGCGCTGCGTGTTATAAAGTTCTTGTTCAGTTTGTGGATTTACGTTGTCGGACTTTATTCAGATTGTTATAGTGACAAGCGAAGAAATGCCCTCCAGACCCGTCCACCTGAATTTAATAAACACCTCATTCCTCTATTTTTTTCTTTTTTCTCTTCCTCTCTTCATCTCATCCTCTCGCCGTTGTGTGTTGCGCCGCAGTCTTCAGTGCATTTTTCTTCTTTTTTTCTTGTTTTAAGCAGAGCAGCAGGTGTTTGCTGGAAGAAACGGTGACACATGGATGCGCTCTGTCAGACTACTCATTAGAGACTCTGTGGCTCCTTAGTCTCCTCATTTAGAGTGGAGAAGGGCGCGCGTGCGCACGGCGCGCACTGGCCTCACGAGTCTACAAAGCAGCAGGTGGCCACTACCAGGCACACAAATCAGAGCAGTCACCACCGGCTCATAGGGTGGATATAGAAGAGGGGAGGGGAAGATGAAGTCCTTACTTGATTTTGCCTTGATTTTCTTCCCAGATCATTGTTTATTTATTTTTTTCTGTGTGACGTTCACGCCGGCGGTTAGGCCACGAGTTGACAGGTGTCACAGCGGCGGCGACGTTTGGTGCACAGACTGAGGAGCCGGGAGAGCATATGGCTGAGCCTGGCGGGGTCTGTGATCAATGTGAATGATTTCAGCCTGAGTTTTGGGTTTAAGATATGCGGTGACGATGCGCACTGCGAGTCTAATTTGCGGCGCGCTCTGAATGAGATGGACTCCGAGAGCTGTTTTCCTCATGCTGCGTTGTGTGGACCTGCTGTCTCAAGACACATCACGCAATTTATATGGTATCCGTCAATCCAGATGCCGTACAAACTGGCACTGGACGCATGGCGATTTGGCAATTTTTCAAAATTGTGAAAAGATTTCACAATGAGAGTTCTTTTCACAATTCTTATTGTGAAAATTATTTACTAATGTGTGTTTCTTTTCACACATTAAATGACAATCTGAATGGTGCATTTGTTTTTGAGGCGGATCTGCCGTCGCTAGTTTTTACTAGCCTCTGGCTTCTCTTTTGAATTTAAGAACTTTTTTTTATTTTTACTGAGGTCTTTGTCGTCTAGACCACCAGACTTAATATAAATAGAAAATTCATCTTTTTAATGAAACAGAACCTCTAATTTCCCCAGCCTTTGGAGATGAATGTCTTTGCCTGGAGGTGCTGGTACGTTCTTAGATAATCTTTGCATCGTAGCCCAGCTGCTGTGTAAAGCAGTCTGCTTATCTGCGCTCACGTTTCGTCACTCTACAAACGGAAAATTCGGAGCAGATTTCATTGTAAAGCTGATTTTTAGTTATGCCACCAAGGCAATATGAATTTGTTTACTTGATAAAAACATGTCACATTAAATAAACTAAAAATAATCCATATCTGTGGCAAAATTAGTAGTAATAAAAAGCTATAATCCAGCCCAAAATGAATGATGATGTTCATGCTAAACGAAGGTAACTTTAAGCCGGTTGGGATTTTAGCAGTGATTTAAAGGAAATACAAGTTTTGTAGTTTTATGGAGCATAAAAATGAAAGCTGCTCCTCCAAAAGCTTAAACATGTGGAGAAGACTCACTTTTATGCAGGACGGCTCTAATACAGTCAAAGCTAAAAAAAATACAAAAAAATCCCAATCCACCGAAATTATAACAAAAAAATGACTGAGGTTAGGATTTTAACATGAGAAGTTTTTGAAAAAAGTTCAAAGAGTGTGATTACTACTGCTTCACGCTGTACATGCATAGTGAGCGATGTTCTACCCATCGGTCACAGTGGGAGGCCGTTGTTGTGGCGTCATGCGAGCTTTTAGATGTATTCAAGCCTACAGAAATAACACCCTGACACAGCAGGACTAGGGATTACACAGGACTGGCATAGTTTGTACACAAAAGCAAAATCACAATTTCTGTTTCTTTTCATGCTTTTCAGATATGCGTAAGCATAACTGTGTCCTATTGGATTTGTTGGATTGTAAAAGTTCTGACAGACACAGGTCTGAACCAACGCTCTCCGGCTTTTCCCGTTCTTTTGACACAACGAAACTTAAACAACAACTATCACAAAACAGGAAAAGTGTTGAACAGAGAGTAGTTATAGTCATCAGAGTGCACTCTCTGCTGCATATTTGACCCGGTTTCTAGATTGAGATCTTTCCCAGGTTGTGAAATGTGACAATTTTGTAGCAAGATGCTTAAATGAGAATGGATTAATGCATTTATTTACACAGAAGTTTTCACATCACGTTGGATTTACAAATTTGTCAGGAAATCTGGTAACGATGAAGCTTGCATTCTGCACGGAAGACAGACGCCAACTCAACTTTTGCAGCCTCTGCATTGCAGCTCGTCCTGCAGGGACGAGCTGCAACTGTTTCCACACCGTGGAAACAGTTGAAGCAGGACTGTTTCCAGCAAACCGCTAAAGAAGCAGGACTGACATCCAAAATACAGCAGGCGTTGTTTGCCTCAATTAACTACCATCAGGGCAAAAACATCACTGCTGAACCAAAAGGAGCACACAGGCTTGTTTTTACTTGTTCCAAAAATAAAAACTGCTTTATGACAGAATGAAACTTTATGGACTTGGTGTGAAGCTGACAGCCTTTCAGGAAAAGAAATCAGAACAGAGAGAGACGGTGTGAGTGTGATGGTCTGGGGCGGCGCTGCTGCTCACCTTGTTTCTCTTTGCCTGGTGTAAAAGTATGTCTGATGATCTGAAACATGTCAGTATGTCAGCAAACACAATGAGAAATGTGCAAGGGGACAAATATGTAAAACTTAGATGAGTTTCACTTTTAACAATACAGATCAGCTGTTTAATGCAAAAACTTTATTTCTACAACATGGCTCCCTTCATTCCCTGTTAGTCAGCCATTTTAGAAATCCGTTCTCCTCTTTCCGCTATTGGTCTCCTGATCAGTTTCTCTATAGGTTGGTGCTTTACTCGTGATCAACAGAGGCTAAGAGGAAGAAAACACCAACTTTTCCTCTTTAACATCCACCATGTATAGCTTCCACCATTATTTCTTAACTCCTTGTCTTTAAATCCCGTCTGAAGACGTCCTCTCACTTGTTTTCTCTTTTTTAATTTCTTTTTCCTCCAGCACACAACCTCTTTATAGCCCTTCTTGCCATGCTGCGATAATTAGTCAGCGCTAAAATAATACAGCCTCATGAAAACAAAGAGAACTGAGCAGAGGGGCTTAGCTCTGCTGGGAGGAAACAAGGGGAAACGAGGGGGGCTTGTGAGGAGGAGAAGAAGAGCGAGAATCGGGGAGTCGTGTGTGTCAGCCAATTTGAAATGGCTACCAGTGGATTTTTGCTGAAATAGTGCATGTTTGTGTGCAGGGAGACAGCTTGTCCCCATTTTTAATCAGGGGTCTGACTGAGCGAGTGGACATTTGTGGTTGTGGATGTTGTCGGTCTGTTGGACCCCCGTGGTTGTCATGGCGTCAACCTTCCAGGGACGGTGTGTTTAGGAAGCCGTTGGCACACAAAACTAAAGTTACGCTGCTATAAGATTAGCTAGACGGCTACATTTTATCCTCTTCCTCCCGATATAATTTCAGTCAAATCCAAAAGAAATGGTGAAGTTTATTTGTGGAGGTCATTTCAGCAACAAGGCCGTTTATAGAAACATAACACGGTCCCCAATGGTGAAACGAGCATCAAACATTACGTCTTGTTGAATGCCATCATGGAAATCGTCAACACACGTCAAACATGTTGATCAGTGTCATTCATTCATTCATTTATCATTTATTACTGAAAGGCGCCTCTATGCAGGGGGGAGTTTATCCGTGATTTAAAGGAACTCAACGTTTTTTGGCCATTGTGCCATTTTCTGGAAGTTAATTCCAGATTTGTGATGCATAGAAGCTCGATGCTGCTTCTCCATGGTCATTTATGATCAAATGACTGAAAACATGCGAATATCCGTGTCGGCGGCCTTGAGTCTGGCCTGCATAAAAACGCGCCTGAATCCCTTGATTACTTATGTATTCATATAGCTGCTTGTAATACATGCATCACTATCTTGACGTACAGCCCAGGTGTGTGTCTATGTGTGTGTGTTTATAATACTGGTGGTGGAAACAGCCCACTTGGCTTGATAGTCGTTTCTTTGATTTCTGTCTCTATGCTAATCATGCCCAGCAGCTATTTCTCGTTCACCTGTGGGCTCATCAGAGCCAAACTCCATCCCCAATTGCTCATTTTATTTGGCAGCAATTAATTTTTTTCTCCATCTTTTGCTATGCCGCTGCTAACAAGATGGTCTGCCTTCGGTTGATGTTGAAAGGTCAACGCGTCATCATATTTTTTCGATGTGTTGCTCATGTAAAAGTGGCTAATTGAAGCTAGCCAGCAACAGCTAGCTTGTAGTCTAGCTTTTGTTGGCAACAAGTCAGCCAAAGAGAGATAGATAGCCATTGTTGGCTAGCTAGCTCTTGTTAGCTTGCTAGCTCTGTGGCTAACTAGCCATAATTAACAATTGTTAACTATCTTGTTGGCTAGCTCTCCATAGTAAAACCAGGTGGTGACAGCAACATCATAGTGTGGGGATGCTTTTCCTCACCAACAAACGCTTCATAACTCTTGTTAGCTAGTCAACAAGAGCTAGCTAATAATTAATTACAATTATTAGCTAGCTTGTTGGCTAGCTCTGGAGATGAATACATGTCCAGAGTGAATCAGGGCTGGTGGTGACAGCAGCATCGTAGTGTTGGGACGCTCTTCATCACCAAAAATAGAGAAGATGGTCAGAGTTGAAAGAACGATGGAGTAGAAACTACAGGATAACATTCAGACAATTATTTACTCGAGACATTGTTCTGTCAGTGGAACAAATGCATCAGACATACAGACTTAAATTGGATTCAGAGCAGCTGACTGCATATGCCTGTCACTTTAAAATTGACGTCCATGTGCAGTTTTCACAACTACGCACCGCTTCATGTACGTCTTTCACGTGAAAACCCATCCGAGTACAGATTTTAGTTGGTCACAATAACGATGTGAACAAGTTCCAGTGGTGCAAACACTCTGTCGTGGCACATTGTGACATAGTCTCAGTGTCTCTAATAAAACGCGCTGGCTTGTTGTTCTCGTATTTCATCGGCTGTCAAATTCTTTTGATTGCTGTTGCGCAAAATCACGGGAGCTGTTTTTGACAAATTAGAGTATACAGATTATTTCTAAAAAGGGATCAACAGAACAAAAGCACTTTTTATCAGAACAGGCAAAACACAGGCGCCAGCTGAAATGTTATGACAACACAGAGATGGGGGGTGGGAGAAGCCACTTCTGCTGTCCTGAAAGTCGGATTTGTGCTTCATTATTCTCCAGTAGTTTACTATGTTTGTTGTGCTTTTGTTTTTTTACGTATTGTGTCAACCGTCCTAACTTTAGCTCTGTCGTTTTCTTTTTTTTCCTTTTGTATTTCCCAGCTGGGACAACGTACATCTTTGGACGAGGCGGAGCCCTCATCACATACACCTGGCCACCCAATGACCGGCCGAGCACACGGGCAGACCGGCTGGCAGTGGGCTTCAGCACGCAGCTGAAGGAAGCCATTCTGGTCAGGGTGGAGAGCGCCAAGGGACTGGGAGACTACCTGGAGCTGCACATAGTAAGACACATTCCCCCCGCCGCATCGCTTTAGATTTCCAGTGAAACAACAGAGCCGAGTTCCAGTGACCCCTGGCTTCTCTAAGTGTGGCTGATTTTCCTTTAAATGACATTTAGATTTTTTTTTTTTTTTTTTGCTCGTTTCTGCTTTCAAGGGCCGTTAAGAAGGATTAGGCTCCGAGTCCAGAAAATGGCTAATTATACACACACGCACACACACACTTCTTTTATTTCTAGTCATCACCCTAATTTCTGTTTTACAGCTTTCATATGTTGGGCTTAAAGGTCATTAAAGACCACCTCCATTGATGGATTGAAATGGCTATTAAAGGACAACAGGCATTTAAAAGGCATTTAACGGGGCTCTAATTGTATTGTTGACCTCCATGCTTCTTCCACCTAATATTATGTTCATTTTCATGGTGGGTTTTATGTTAATTACCATCCAGGATTACTTGCTGCTGCCTCTGAACCGCTCAGAGGAAGTGTTGTACTCTGCCGGATGGCAAAAGGTGATGCCGCAGCAACAAGACGGGAGACGACACCATCACTGTAATCTCCACTTATCTACCCTCGGCCTCTCGTGTGCGCGCTCACAGCGCTCCGGCAGCCGCGCCGACCCCAATTTGTTTGGGCACAGGGAGCAACAGGAAGAGCGGTGACCCCCGGGGTCACTCCTCATCCAGTGCTGGGTAAACTGAGAGCGACGGGGCGAGGAGCCGATGGGAGACGGGGAGGGACAGGTGTGGGAGCTGCCGCTGCCGAGTTGACCGAGAAGGTCAAGGCCAATTTAAATGCTCTTAGCTTCAGTGATAAATACAGGTAATGATTGTAATGATGAAAGATTATAGTTGTAAATATAATGGACCCAACAAATAATGCATGGACTGGGGAGGGGGAAGCTAAGTGGTGATGCATCAGGGGTCAACTGTAGATGCTCTGAGCTGTAATGGGTCATTTCCTGTGATGTGAAGTCGTCCTCCTGCTGGTTTAAATATTTTAAAAGTCGTCTGGGGCACAAATGACTCAGTGAGACGCCAAGGATCTGTGAGAAGAGGGCCAGACTTCAGCACCAAGAAGGATTTCACAGGAAAAATAAGACGGCTTCATGTTAATAACGCAAAACTATGTAATTACTGTCTGTAGTTATCACAGCTTACATTTCAAATGGAAAAGCAAGTATTAAACCTATTGCTGCTCACTATTGTGGTTATAATGAAGGCTGGGACTTTGATATTGACTACCTTATACATTTTAATGGGATTAATTGCATTTTTTAAACATTTTTTTTTTTTTTTTTACATTCAAAGTTTCTGATCGGAGCCTTTGAATTTGCAAGTTTCCGGAAATCTGATACCACCGGTTATAATTAGATTTTTCTTCAAATTTTGATGCTTATCAGACACATGTGAGTTATAAGGTACATGCAGACAAAGGTTCACTAGCTGGCATCTTTCAGATTCACATATAGTAAAAATAAGACTAATGACTTCAAGTAAGAAAATAAATCAGATGAAGAAGATTCCAGTTAGAATTTATTTTTTTTTTTGTACCTCAAACTGCTCCAACTCATTTTGAATCCTGCTTTGTTCTGATACAGATATTCAGTCTGATATTTGTACTTTTACAGCACAGAGTTGCCCACAACATACCATAAGTATCATACGATTATGAAAATCTATGACATCTCAGTAGCTCTGTAGAAGTTTGAAGTGCATCTTCTGCTTGTGTGATGAGGAGTTTTGTCACCAGACTCAGACACATGCTCCAGGATATATTTTCTGTTTACCAATGAAAATAAAATATAGCAAAAACCATCATAAGATCCACTTTAAAACATTACAAGAAGGCTAAACTGTGGTCATTTTAAAGGAAGGAATAAAGGATTAAGCACAATAGCATACTATTTCATGTGAAGTACTCTGAACATGCCTCACAAATAGACTTCACCAAACTTATTTCTTAAACTGGCATGTTTCTATGAAGCCAGTTTTGTTTAAACTAAGTTGAATCCAAAGCATCGGTTAACGTGTCCAATGCCAGTCAGAAGTCAACTGATGACTGTACAACATCTGAGGTGATTGCTGATGCCTTCCTGCCACAGTATGGTGGTAGCACACTCTTGACAGTTTTTCTTTCTATAGGCGATCACACTTCCAGTTAATCAAACAGCAACTGTTTCCTACTTTTCTATTTTTAATCTTCTACAATCAGCAAGGATGCAATTGGAAGACTTCCTTCCCCCCTCTTCGTGAATGCATATGTGCTGGTCAACAGATGGAGTGAAGGAAGAGAACGTTGTCATGGATTAGACATTACAAATGTCACCCTTTGGCGTAAATGCTACGGAGTTCAGCCGAGACATTCTCTGCTTCAGCCTCAACATATTGCTTTGCGTATGCTCTTTTTTTCTTCTTCTTCTTTTATCAACTGACAGATATTATCCCTCCAAGCTATTTCCTGAGTTCATCTATTGGCGCATTCTTCTAGTACAATGATGAAATTTGATTTAGAGGTTTTGGCGTAACGTCCCGCTGTGGAGCAGGGGGATTTTTTGCTTTGGTGGGTTTTGTACCGTATTGTCACAGGTCAGTTAAAACACCACAATGATAACTCTCACAGGCCAGGTAAAATTGTAATGCAGGCCAGAAACTGTCTGAGGACCTTCAGCTTGACATGTTGAGGCTTGACAGTGAATCCCAAATTACTCCCAATGGAAGCACTTTACATGGCAGCTCTGTGGGAATAAAGAGAAAAGAAGCTGGAGAGTTGCTTCTGAAGAAGGTCGATATTAAGAATGTACTCAAAGCACACTTAGAGTCTGGAAATTTGATTTGGGAAATGTGTGAACTGTTGGAGCTGAAAAAGTTTGGGAGCTACGTAACGAAGATCGTCAACAACCGGAGCGCTGATATCTTTCAGTGTTTTGTTTTGGTTTAGTAACAATGCGACTCGTTTGGAGAGTGAGAGTGTGTTTTTGAATAGATTTTTTGGCAATGGCTGTGTTACATTTGGCCTCCCCGTTTCACAGATTCACAGAATGTAGCTTTCGCCAAGTCGCAGATTTTTCTCTAAAATACTTGAGAGTAAAACAATTCAGCTTGGGAAGCTGAAATACCCGGTGCAGCTTGACACACTCTTGGCTGCCGTTTGCAAAGAATCCAGTACTGGGGTGCCATTTATCTGCCTTGCTGCTGATTGTGCATCCTTGCTGGTTGGCAGGAAGGAAGAACAAGGAAGGCCATGAATGTTAGCTTCTGTGGTTGATCTAAAATCTGTTTTAATGCAATTTGAGGTATATTTGATGATGATAAGCAAACAAACGTAACTAACTTACGCAAGCTCCAAGCTATTGGAATTGACAAGTGACCAATGTCATTTTCTAAAATAAGGACCTATGTCATTTTTTAGTCAAAAGATGATTTAGGTATTTTAAAAAAAAAAGACTTCGGACATGTTTTCAGAAGGTGGCGACATGCAATACAAACGAAACAAATAATTCTCCACGTTTTGAACTTGTAAAATATGCAATGGTAATGGGAAAACTTTGAGGCTGGTGAGAAACGTCTGACTTTTGATTTTTCCTGAGATTTACAAACTGTTCTAATGAATTATAGCATAACACAATAAAAAAAAATCTGACAATATTGCCATAAATCATCTGCCAAGCTAAGGGTATGTGGAAAAACCTGAGCTTGTCTGGTACATTAACCAAAACCAAACCTTTCGTCAGTTTCTTCTTAGATGAAACTAAAAGCTAAAATCAGCTGATCTTAACCTGGGATCTTTCCAAATTTATTTTATATATTTGTTAATCCATTTTTAAGTTTTTGAGCAAACACAGTGCACCCTTCCTACCTGAGGGAAGGATTCCTCACTGTTTATTCCTGCCTGTTGCTCATCAACCCTCATCTCTCCTTTGTATTCTTGCTCTTCTTCCAAGTGCATATTCTCTATCTAACTTCAGTGTTTTCCATTTACTCCCTCATTCCTCGTTTGTTCTCTCCCCCCTCGCGCACACACCGGCGCACTCCGACACGGCGGGCCCGGCTCCTCTGCTCCCACCACAATTACATTTCATTTGCTGCCGTTCCTCCCGAGTCGCTCCCCTAAATGACTCCGTTCAGCCCGTGGTGGGTGTTTGGCTCCTGTTAATTATGCCTGTCTCGCTCTTTTTTTGAGAGACAGAGTGGGAGAGAGAGAGAGAGAGAGAGAGAGAGAGGAGAAGCACAGGCAAATTAGACCTGAAAACCTGCGAGCCGTGGCTCCCATATCATCCCACCCGGTGGAGGGTCGGCCGAATTCGCCGATGATGGTCTTGCATATGTGGGGCTTTATTCGCATTTGCTTGCGTAAAAGTGATATAACACTTTTGTCACTCCGTTGATGGCTTTATCCAACGTTTTCCATTGGGTTTGAAAGGTCATACTCACTTTTTCTTGAAATGAAGATTCGATTATCTTAAGACAAGACGTCATATTTTTAGAATACCATTCATCTTGAAGTTGTCGGTAAAATTAGTTGTTTCTTCTCTACTCTTAAATTAGAGCTTCACAAACTGCTCTCTAACGTTTCTTTCTTGTTACAGGAAATGAAACAACGCGGTGTGATGTTGTCTCTGCCTGTCCAACTAGAAATACTGGCACCGGTGCAAACGGCTGATAATAGTACGCCACCGGGACGTGATGGAACATTACTCCTTATCTCGCCTAAGCCACCCGTCCCTTTATATCCTCTTCCCCGTTTCTGTCCAGACCTCCTACTCTTTCATGCCACTCGCTCCTTCGATTTCTGTCCGTTTATGTTACGGAGGGCGGGACATCACTCACTACACCTTTCTGACACGCTGTCACCGGGCCACCTAAAGAGCTGGCTGCGGAGAGTCGGAGAAGCCAGAAAATGCTGACATCATCTGCTTTAAAATGTCAGACTTTGTCCTCGTAGGACCTTGACTGGTGGTAATTATTTAACGTTGTTGTGGGTATAAATGCGGCACAGTCGCATTGACATTTGGAGTTCTGGATAGAAAAAAAAATACAAAAAACTCCTGATACATTATCTGGAAAAGGCCAAAGGAATGCATCGCTGCCAAGCAGACACAAGCACATTAAGCTCAGAGTTTTCGTACAAATCTTTTGTGAGAGGTTTAAGAGTAACAGATCCCTGTAGCAGAAAGATGTCATAAAATTTAGTTTTTTTATCTTTGCCTTTTAAAACAATTCGAACTGGTAACAGTGAAAGCCACTGAATAGAAATAAGAAGGTATTGAAACATCACAGCACTTCTCATTGAGGTGACTGCTGTATGGCGAGCTCCACCCCGCCGCGCTCGCCACGACTCCGTCCAGTGAAGTTGGAACAGAATTTCCCGACTACTCTAAGATCATCTGTTTGGCAGGATTTGGGGGGTTCCCAGTGGAAACGATAAGCAGCAACAGAGTGAACGACAAAGACACAAAAAACTTTCTGTAAGCACAGAAAGTTGTCAGTGACAGAGATTGAAAGAGTCTCTAGAACAACCTGGACTTCTCGGACCGTCCCCTGGTCCTCAAGGTGAACTGCATAGAAAGTTTCAGATATTTCTCTGCTTCAGCTCAGTTGGCTTCCCTTGATGGCTGATTAACAGTCTTTTGCAGAGCCGGTAATTGTTTGACTCATGCATGTAAAAGTAAAAGAAAAATCTAATACATGGATTGTGGCGTACCTTGAGGACAAACTCTCATCCTATCTCTTGTTCTTATGAACTTGGCATCATGTCTCGTCTTGTGAGTTGTAGGTCAGGTTACACACCTAGCATGGAACACATGCTGTGATACAGACTTGCTTCTATTCCCAAACGTCGCCACAACATGAAAATACATTTTCTTAGGCTGCCAGAGGCCCAACCTGCCTGGATTATATCCAGTTTATTATGAGGCAGTGATGGCCTGTCATGTTTTGGTTCTTTTAACCTCAGAAAACAATGATGTCTGCTGAACATGTAGATGATTAATATGCTAAATAGAGCGTTTTACCCTATGGTTGACAACATTTTCCCACAATCCTTTGAGGGTTTCTCCATATTCCTACAGACTCACTGAGATATGATGTCCTTCCACAATAAGTAAAATATTATTAAACAATAAGTTTACAAAGTCTCCTTTAGACTAGCTCTTTTACTAGCTTTTCAATGTCACACTATCAGATTTCTCATGTGTCTTTTAGTATTCTCTGCCAACCAAGACTGTGAATCAAGCAAAATGAATATGAACTTACTGTTTGGTTAAGAAATTTGCTTTATTTTCTCTTTTTCTCTCTCTGTCTCTCTCTCTCTCAAGCTAATGAACCACAGAAACTAGATAACTCAAAGCTCCATGGGAGCTAGCAGAGGTGATTGACAACCTTTGATGAAGAGAAATCCATCCAGTTGATATAGAACAGAAAAGCCAGAATTGTTTGAATCGGACCTCAAAGTCGTCATCACCTAATGAACCTTTTTTAAGGCGCCATCAAATTTGCCTAAAACTGGATTTCACTGATCTGCCTCTGTGGCTGGCGGTCCAATGTTTATCACTTCAGTTAATGTTTTTGTACTTTCTTGTTTTTTTTTTTTCTTTCATTTTGGCAGCTCCAGCAATTTGAGTAAATTTTAGAGTAAATTTGATTTGATTTTTTTTGGATCATTTGACCTAATATAGTTTTTTGTCTTGGAAGACAAAGAAACGTTTTCCCAATGAGTCTTAGACTCGTTATTTTAAAACTTTGACTTCCTGCAGAGAGAAAATAACCACCACATCTATTAGTCATCATTACAACAAAAATAGTTTCTGTCTGGGGATTTTGCCTTTCTCACAATTTTGCAGTTAAGAAATACTCACTGTATCAGGGAATTTGTTGTGTCAAAGTTGAAATAATCATTTGGGCATTTCAGGACGGCTTTATATATATATATATATATATATATATATATATATATATATATATATTATATATATATATATATATATATATATATATATATACATATTGCCAACCTGCATGACATTTTCATCATCAAGGCCTGGGGTGTTGCATCCACAGAATGAAGGATACGTGCAGATATGAAAGCAGGCTGACAGATAAATCTCCCATCTGAGGCAGCTGGGAAAGGTAGATGTCCTTGGAAGAGTTTGGAAGCAAAGACATCTGAGTCACCCAAACGGCTCGACGTTACACACACAAAGAATGTCACTTATTTATGACATTCTTAATGCCCTGAAAGGGTTTGTATGGCAGGTCAAGGGTTACTAACTGAATTTCAACCTTAATTTGCAACAGAAACAGATTTTAATTGAAATTTGCATCAATACAGAAACACGTCACCTCTAAAGGTCATGTTTGTTTGAAATCAGCTCACCTGCTCATGTCTTGGTATGAGGATCAGATGCTTTAGACTGTCAAGCTGAAAACCTGCGTTTGCAACCATAACTTTTAAAATCTTGTTGTTTCTTGTTTCCATAAATTGCCAGTAACCTCGATTTGTCTCATGTCATTTAAAGATGTTCTGTCATTCTTGGCATTTTTAAGTAAGAGTGAATATTACTATCCAGATTTAGTGGCATGTTGATGAATGAGTTGCATTATCAAAATAGTGTGTAGACTGTTTAATTATGCTGAAACTGTTACACAACAGGAAAACTTAGCAGGATGTGCGTTACCGAATGATAAAAACTCAAGAAGCATAGATCTGCCGTCCTCATTAAATTTGCAACAGTTTTTAACACAAGTGTTCAAAGCAAAACTTTTTTTTTTTTTTTTTTTTACTTTTAAAGACCCCTGCTGCCCAACCCTAACCTCATTATTCAGAAATAACAGAGTAAGCACTTACACAACTGAGTCCTTCCTAAATCCTCCGTTGAAATGAGTACCGTGGTTGTAGCTTTAAAGTTCAGCAAAATAACACAACTAAGTCATTAATATTAACTTACTCAGTAATGGATGCTCATATGTTGCTCTGTTTTGCCAGGTCCAACATTTTTGTCCCTGGAGCATTTTGTGTAGAGTATACTTTGGTTTCTACATCTTTAACTTTTCTCTACAGCCTCCGTCTTCAACAAACTCAAGTCTTGCTGCTGTTGATGATTTCAGAAAATTTCTTGAAAATTGCAGATACGAACATGAGAGTGAACACTCTGTTTTAGTATAACAGCTCGCTTGGATCATACCATATATCATACCACATTTTAAACTATCTCCAATTTATTTTATCTCTCAAACCTCAGGAAAGGTTGACTGCCTGGGTCAGAAACCTTGTTTAAAAGCATATATAAAGGAAAAGAAAAGCGACACTTCCAGTAGAAAAATCAGTGAGGGTTGTCCTGCAGAATTGCTCATTTACGTTGTATGATTATGAAAGCAGCTTTAGGCTTCTGCTACACCCGCACCGGCAATTTGAAAGCTGGGCATGTGGGGAAAGTTGTCTCTGATTTCAATCTGGATGCAATACCTACAGCAATGTTTTTTTAGCATCACGCTCCACTGTCCCCGCTATGGAGCATGGCTGTCAGCAAACAGAGTGGTAAACACAGGCACCGAGCGAAACCCCGGCTGAGAAGCTGTCTTTTCTGCTGCCTCCTCAGCAGAAAAGGGTTTGGTGAAGGCAGAGTGAAGAAAGAAGTTTGTTCATTAGAACTGAGCATCCCATGACATCCCATGATTTAGACATTAGGTGTCATCTAAAACTGTTTGCAAGTTGAATAATGAGGGTCTTAAACCAAAGAGAGACTTGTTATAGATGCGTGAGATTAATTAAAACAGGAGCAAATGCTTCAGCTACAACTTTCGCAGGATCCTCATAACCCAACCAAATGCCTCGACAGATGGCCAAAGAAAGCTGGAGGTTTTTTATGCACCTTTCATTACCCGCTTGATCTTTTTTTGTTTTACTGTGACTGTTTAGTGGTTTCTGTATGTATTTATTGCTATGCTCACTTTGTTCTCAGTGTGTTTACAGCGAGCAAGTTGTTGCACTAAGTGCTCTGTGGGAAGTGTCTCATCTGCAGTTATGGGCTGGTGCTCAGAGCGCAGCGGGCCTTCCCCCCCCGGTTCCTCCATCACTGGCTGTCCCGGTCCAGACTCGCAGCATTAAATAAAGGCTGCCTCTGATTACCCGTTAGGGAGCCATGTTTCAGCAAAACTGTCATGAGTCGGGACAGGGAGCGGGAGCCTGAAGAGGGGGGCAGACAGCGGCACAGACATGGCAATATGTTCTGCTCCTGGTCACACCCTGACTGAGATGAGAGATATTCAGTGTTTCTGCTAATCTTCAGCCTGGTAGAAACCGGCCCCTTTGCTTCGTGCAGAGGGTCTGGACTCTCAGCTGTGGAGAAATGATTGCTTCCTGGAAGTGTGAACTCTGCTGAAGTTTTAAATGTTACCCAATCGCTAACATTTGCTCATGACACGTGTATTGCACCAGGTCAATGCTATGAAGCTAATTGGAAGTTGTCTGCACTGTAAACAACCGTCCTCCACTGCGAAGAGAGACGTGCCGAGCCGAACGAGCCGGCTGTTCATCCATCCACCCAGTTTCCAACACCCTTGTCCTTCATGGGGTCAGGAGGGCTGCCGGTGCCTCTCTCTAACAAGACATTTTGGGTACAGCCTGTCGCAGGCAGCTGTTCATGTTAATTCAATATTTAGAGGCGTGACCAACACTGTGCAGCTTTGCTCATTCCTCTGCTGCCATTGCTGAAACCACAGGCGGACAAAACAACGCGTAAAACCAAAGTCATTGTTCAAAACTCGTCCTTCTGCTTGCTGATTGGTCCGGCAGAAATTATACTGGAGGAACCTATTCGATCTGTTGGAAAATCGAGTCTGATGATGTATGCAGTGATTAGAACATATTAAAGTCAAAGGGGCTTTGTGGACCACCAGTGATTCTCTGCGACTGCCTCTCCGACTTTCCGACCAAGATAGACTAGAGGTCTATCTGGTCTACCTTGGTCGGTAAGTTTGCCGGGGTTTTTTTGTTGTTGTTGTTGTTTTTTTACAGCAAATTGACAGAAGTGTAAGACAGGAAGATAATATTCAGTGGAACTTGTTCAACTTTTCCTGGTTGTCCTGGATACAAACCATACAACTCCCAGTACAAAATGGTCCAGTTTAGTTGTTTCTGCACCAAAAAAATTTTTCTCTCATTACCAGCCACCAAAGTTTTCAATCGGAGTTCAATGGCTGTGATGTGCCGATCTGCTAACGTTACCTTCAGGGCTTTAGACAGCAACTGTTTCATTATGAGTTGAGAAATCAGATCTGACATGTACCACCAGCCGGGGATGAGTTGATCTGCGAAGAGGAGAGAGGGTGGAGAGATGCTCGTGTCAGATAAAGGAAGACGGTGATGGAGATAAAACTGTAAGAGAGGCTTTTATCCTCTTCTGCCGCCTTAAGTAGCATGCTGATGTGCATAAGAACAGTCAGTCTTCGGCTTGCTCAGCTGTCATTAACATTGTGTCAGTCAGAGCTCTCGTGTTGTGGCCATGAGTCTACTATCCTCAGTATTTACTTGGGAGAACCACCATTTGTCACAATTACAGCTTCAAGTCTTTTTGAGTAGCTTTGGACTTGTGGAGCTTTACTTTTTTTTTTTTTGGATCATTCCTGTTCGCATAACAGCTAAATCTGAAAACTGGATGATTATCTTTGAACAAAAAAAAAGTCTTGCCACACATTCTATAAATTTAGGTCTGAATTTTGAATATTTTGATCCAAATTGCTTCATTGTGGATCTTGCTGTATGTTTCGCCTTCTCCTGCTTGAAGTTCAAACTGATACAGTATAAAGCATTTTCTTTGAGGAGAACCATCTATCTGTCTACATCTGTCTTCCTCTCAAATCAGACCGGCGTCTGATTACATGTTCACTAAATCACTATATATATTTTGAATATTTATTTCATGTTTTCTATTGAAGAAAAAGTCAGGCAGTTAAGCTAACCTATTGCTGATCATTTCAGTTACAGAATTTGACCAATAATGTCACTATACTGAAGTGAAAACATATTTTAATTTCAGGAGAAACTGATTTGATTCAATGAAACAATTTGATGCAGTTTGGAACCTCAGACTTGTTTTAAAGAAATCTTCACACTGTCTTTTCCTCTTCTTATTCACATAATTTGAACCGAATCTCTGGACCGTTTAAATAGAACAATTGGTTTTGAATGGAATTGTGGCCATGACAATCGGAATCGAATCGCTAGGAACTGAAAGATTCGCATCTCTACCTGCTACATAGTTTATTTGGTCTACATAACACCCCCCGAAAAAATACATTAAAGTTTATGGTTGGAACTTTGGTTAAAATGCTTTTTCAAGGCCCTATGTATGCGGCGACAAGGTACAGCGGTTACTCCCACTGTGTCTCTTGTACGTTTAGTTATTCCCTTATTTATAACTCCCTCCCCTCCCCCATACTTTCTTACTTAAATGGGTGTCACTTCCGCAGCCAGCTCTCCTTCATCTTGTCAGGGAGGAAAAAGGCAAACATGCAGGGAGGGATGGAACAGAGAATAAGGCCGGAACAGAGAGAGAGAGAGAGAGAGATACAGAGACGCACGGCTTTGATGAATGCAGCTGCCTCTCAAAGGGGAGAGTGGGCTGCTGTTTGTAATGAGATCGGGTCCTGGTGGGTTTGGCAGGGTCTCTTTCCTCGGCCGGTGGGAGCCTGACAGCTTATCGATTAATCCTTCCCTTTCGCATCACTAATTAATTGCCCCTGCAAGTAGGGGAGACACGGGCCGATAGTTGGTGGTGGACAAGGGGCATACTCAGGTTGTAGAGGTTTCATGTTAGGGGGCTTACTTTGGATAGAATCATCTCACCCTTGGATTGCCACACTACCCCTGAAATCAACCCTTTCACCCCTTGACTGATGACGGTGGTGGAGAGCAGCACAAAGCACAATTATAATTGCTCCCTGGGAGACTTGATTTTAGAGTACACAGCCTAACGTGTGATGACCACTTCAAAGCAGTGAATTGGCTCGTACCTGTCAGCTGTCTGAGGGGCTAGGCAGTTTTGTGGAAAAACCTCAGCACCATGAGGAAGTGATGCAACAACCTGCACTTCACAGTGTGGCTTTGTGGATTGGACTGACCTCGTTGTTTGTCTTGTCAGTGCTGCAGCAGCAGAATAAGGGAAAGCGTGCTTCCACACGGGGTCTGCTACTGATAGGAAGGAGAGCTCAGCAACACAGAACCGGAGCGGGTCGAGCAGATAATCTACTGAGAATTGTAATGACCTAAACTATTGACTCAGCTGTGTTGTGCAGCAGCAAAATCCTTCTAGATTATTGTCAAAGTAACATCTGTCTCGTTCATCTCTCTCCAGCTGTTTAGTCGTTCAGGCTAATTTTAGAGTCTTAGATATTAAAATATGTTCTTTCATCTTGACCTCTTGGGTTCTAATTCAATTTAATAAAAACAAAAAAACTAAAAAACATTTGTTTTCCCAAAGGGAACCTAGATGTTTTCATAACTCATAATTTCTAAGTATGTATGGTGATGCATTTCCAGTGGTGGTCAGTCTTACAAATCTGAAGAAACCTCTTAACAGAGACATCAAACTACTTGCAGACTGCTCAAAGAAAAACTGGAATTATGTTGAATACTTCCCCAAGTTTCCTGTCAGAAACATACAGACAGAAGCTGAAAATGTGTCAGTGACGAGCTTTATTGAATGTCAACAGTTCGTCTGGAATGGTTTATCTGTGTGAATACAGACTAAACTGCAGTCTGAGATTATGCTCCTATTTCTGTTTCTTCAAACAATCATTGGAAGTTTCTGAAAACAGTTTCTTTTCCCTTCTTTATACTTGATTGCTTTGTTTTTGTTTGTTTTTTTATCTGTTGAAAAGCACTGGGAACACTCAGCATGATCATCTGCTAGCACAGAGCCACAGACATGTAATCATTCACTTAGCAAGGTAACTTCCATTATCTTTTAGGTCGCTGTACTGTGGCCTTCGCTATCTTGTTGTCCTGTAAGAGGAAAGGAGTGGATGAGTTTTTCAGATCAATATTCTGTTATGTTCCAAGAGGAGATCTGTTGTGTGGTTTTAGACCTGCCTGGTTAGTCATTTTGCAATGTCTTCATAGTGTTTAATGCAAACAGAAAGCATATGTTTATTAGTTAGGGACAGCTGTCTTTATAGTTTGTCTTTTCATCTAAGATGCATTTTCCACTTATTTCGAAGCTTCATCCCAGAAGAACTGACAGACCCAGAAGGATGGTCACAATAACCAGAGGTTGGTCACAATAAGTTCCAATAAATCAGGCTGAAACAAAGAGACGGAAGATGCGGTCATGCAGTGAGCATATTTTCTAAGAGCTCAGCCAGAAAGGGAGACTGTATGAACGCAAGAGAAAAAAAAAGGACTAAAAGAGAAGGGGAGGGCAGGAAGGGAGCTAAAAGCATAAAACAAGATGGTGGAAAAAAAAAGTACGGGTACATTTATCCGTTCTACTTTGTCTTTAGTGGCGGCCCTGAGGATGGAGCCACTGTGCGGTCCTCTCCAAATGTCACTGCTGTACATCCAGCCCTCAGCTCCCTCTGGATGCACTTTAGCTAGGCCAGCCTCCACTCACTGCAGAGAGCAATGGGCATTAGAGAACAAGCCATTTATTCAGTCCAACTCTGACTTCACTGAACGCAATTGGAGCCCGACACTCCTCAAGAGGAATAATGCATCTGTGCGCGTTCTGATTCACTGACACTGACTGATTGTAATCCACTTCTTTTGTCTGTTAAAGTTTCTGTTTAATGTGACAAAGGCAACTTTTTCGTACTCGTGAAATAATTAAATTTCTCGACTCTGCTGTTTGGGTCATGGGGGGAATGGTACCTGTTTCCATCGGTCATTGGACGAGAGGTCGGCAAGAAACGCACAGATCAGATAGCAATCCATGCTAACACTCAGTTCCAGTTCACATAACAGTCATGTCTGACTGTTATGACATGACTGTCATGTCATAACAGATATTCCTGAATCAATGCAAAGCAACGACGAATGTCACGATAAGTCATGTGATTTCCAACCCACAAACACACGTTGTCGAGCAACACGTTGACCTTGTTTTCTGTATGGAGGTAACCTCCATACAGAAAAGCCTCAAGCCTGAATTTGAGGAATTTCAACCTACAACCTTATTTCTATAAGGCAGCAATGACAACCACCATATCCACGACTCATTATTCAAGATTATTAACACAAGATCAAACACCGATGAGCAGAATGGCAACTCCCAAAAACCATTGCCCTTTCCTTATGCACACAACACACACACACACACACCTTCCCTCAGGATGGATGCCATGTCGACAGACATAGTGGACAGCAACGCAACACATCCAAATTGCCGGAACCCGCAGACAGTACCTGGTAACCCACAGACCACAACCAGCTCACATCAACCCAAAGCGGTGAGTTGAATATCGAAATGAACTCACTGTTCTCCAATACCGTCACCAGTCCCCAGGCCTTGATTCAACAGAGGACCTTGGCGCTGTGTTGGACAGAGATTTCATTGTGAAGCGTCTTTGAGTGAAAAGCGCTGCGCAAGTCTGAAGTCATTTCATTTAATTGATACTGAAGACACAAGGGTGACCAACCTAATACTAGCCATGTGTACTTACTGTGGTCGGTGAGTGTTTTATAACTCATGTTTCATTTTACCCACTAATTTCTCTGCGGACTCGCCGTGTTGATTATGACTCACAGCAAAACAAAACAAAAACTGAAATGTGGTTAAGGGCAGAGGAAATAATAAAAAATGAACTGACAACGGAGAGCAAAAGAAAAAAAAAGAAGCGAATGTCTTGTGGGTAGAGCGAGGCGGAAATGATGTTTACATCTGCTCATCCATGCATAATGTTCTCGACTATGCTTCCAAGCCCACGGTGATGTACTCAAGGCACCACTGATGAATGCATCTTTTCACACTCGCCACTCTCGACATCGAGAGTCCATCAGCCATCCTTCAGTTCGCACACCGCGAAGAACAACTTCATAATTCAGCGCTTTTGTTGTGCTGAACTGAATGTCATTAGGAACAAACGTCTGAAGCCGTCAGCATGAATTTGGTCAGAAGAGTGAAGGCTATTAAAACACAACTGGTGTAGAGAAAAGATAAGAACATGACTGTTTCTCTTTTTTGATTTCAATTGAAATTCCTTCCTCACAGCAAAAGAGCTCTCATTCGGTGTCAGTAAAATCACTTTCCTGCAACAGAGGAAGAAAGGAGGATGTCAGTGGTATAAGAAAACATTTTGGTTATGGCCTGATGTTTTTGTAAGTTTTTTTACCTTGGTTGTATGACATTAAACGTCACTAAACAAGGACGGTTCTTATTCAAAATCCACCATGCTTTTAACTCTGCATAGCCATAGAATGCTATCACAGCGTCCCATGTTCTCGTATAATTTACGAAATTAATTTCTGTGAGTTTAATGATGATTGCTTTCTCTGGATTGGTTGCTAGGGTTGAGTGCGGTTCTGCTTTATTTATGTAAATTAGCTGCAGTAGGTTCTCTTTGTGTCTGTGTTAAGTATGAATCCAGAGAAGTTGGTCATGATTGGTGAGTTTGAGAATTCCAGTTTTCCTCTGCGTACAAGCGACAGATTAATCAAGCACACACAGCACAAAGCTGTCCGCCATTGTTTCTGTTCTTTGCTCACACCTGCGTGGCGGTACGTTCTGCACATGTGGGATTTTTAAACCTGCAGGGTACTTCACGCTTCCTCAGGGGCCATTACCGAAAACTTCCACCCAAAAATCCGGTTTCTACCTATAGCTCCACGCTAAAATCTGTGGCCATGCGGCTCAATCACAATAGAAACTGAAACCCGTCTCAATGCAAATGGGGCCTTTATTATTGCGATTTATGATCATTTTCAACTTACAGCTCATAGAAATGTGACATTTAGGAGTATTACATTAGACCAATAAAAAAAAAAAATTAATACTGAAATGTGGGCTTAATTTAAGGGGCAATATTGTGTAAAATCAACTTTTTTGAACTTTACATCAGGTTATAATGTTATTTCTTCATCATAAACATGCCTGGAGTGTTGCTTTGATTCTTTCATGCATGCTTGAGACATCCTTTAATCTCCATGGCAACCATTCAACCTTGCAAAACACCTGGTTGAACCTGGTTGAGCCTTGGAGCCGAAGCTCCTTCTGCGAGCTGCAGATTCCAAGCTTCTGCCTCACAGAGAAGGATCCCCCATGCATCCCCCCTTCCACTCCCGCAGACTAGCCAGCAGCACTTAGCAAACAGCTGGAGGAATTCTGCATCTGCTAAGTTTTGTTATTGTTAAAGGGTTAAAAGAGGAGCCATTTGGGATGACTTCCAGAAGGTGGAGTTTTTAAAGAGACAGAGGCCCAATTTTAAGGTGTTAAATCTGAAAATAAAATTTCTTTGAAGTTATATTTGATGTAGGTAGTGTTTTTATAACTGAAGGTAGCATACTTGATTATGCTATTAAATGGCAATATGTGCCTGGAAAAAAACATAACATTCCCCCTTTAAAAAAATATTGAATACCTGCCTTTCACAATATTGTTTTGAGCTTCACCAGAAGCTTTGTTATCTACTACATGTGATATATTATAAGTTATATTCTGACAGAATCACTGTCAATTTAGGATACTTTTTTGCTATTCCAAAATCAAAACTCAGTCTCATTCATATAAACGGTAAAAAAAAAAAAGAAACCCTGATTCCAAAAGGAACAATGTTTAAAGCACCAAAATGGAAATATCCTGTGATCTCTCTTCCTGTACCCTGTCTCAGCCTTCTCTCTTTTCAATTTCCTTCCCTTTATGGGCAGAGGAGTAATTCACCCGTTATCCATCCTCACTGATATGGGTGACTGGGGTCTTCGCTCCCCGAGCAGCGAGAGAAGTCGCCTGTCCAGCTGCCCTCTCTTATTCCCAAAGAGATGAAATCCTGTTGTCAGGCCGGCGACAACCGAAGCACGCCGGGCCCCTGAGGTCTGAGCAGACCTGAAATGTCTGCTCAGACATTTCAGGAGTGTTGCTCCTGAAATGGCCCCCTCCATCCGCAGGGATGGAGGGGGCCATCCCTGCAGAGGCTCGCCGCTAAATCTTTCATCGCTCAGCTGATAAGGTGCAAATAGGATTCACTGGTTGCAGCCGCCAGGATGCTTTGGTAACTCGGTGTAAGGAGCGTTTTTTCAGCACGGTTTAAACAGATGGCGCCGGTGGATCGGGAGATGGGTGCAGACCAAGGGTGGGACGTAAAGAAGACAGAACGTCTCGTTCAACGATGAAACTCTGTCACGAAGACGCCTGCGCTCCGGCTTTTTCTCTAATCCGTACCAGATATATACGGGCTCATGGTAAAGAATGAGGGTTCAGTTGTCAGAAAGCGGTGCATCTGCGTTGCTGCTTCCCCATGAATCTTTCAAAAGCTTTCCATTCCCGCCCTAACACCCCTTCATCCCTCCTTTTCCTTCAACAGGCTGCCAGGCCTGTCAGTTTGCCGCGCAGTTTATATTCATCGACCAAAGTCTCTTCGGGGTCTTTTGTGTCTGATTTGTGTCGTCAAAATTGGCTCTGAATGTGATCAGAGATGGAACTGAGAAAGGGGGAGAAAAACAAAAAAAATAATCTGCCTTATTCACTTTGATTTACTGCGGCAGCCACTCAACGCCTCACTCCTCCTCCTGAGACGAGGGTCAGTTTGGATTATGATACACAAACAGCTAACGCCGTTGCTAAAGCAACACGTATCATCCTTTAACAAATGCTCCTGTTTACTTAAGCTCCCAATCTCTGAGCACATCAACAAGCCGAAGGGAGGGGGACGGATCTTTTCTTACGGCGTGCGTTCATGAGATGCAAAACAAAAACAAACAAAAGGAATAAAAATCTGTGCCACGCTGTGAATATTCAGTCATAAATCACAACACATCTCTTGTCTCCATTTGTCTCCCCGAGCTGGGGCGCCGTACACGTTCTATTCCTGCAGCCACGAGGGAGCAACCTCTTGTGAGTGAGTGAAGGATTGGTGTCATTGAATTTTTTTTTCTATATTTTTTTTTCCCCTCCACACTCTAGGAGGAGAAGGAAGTTCATCATTTATTTACCGGCTGGCGCTATCAGGATTTCTGCACGGCGCTGCTTCGTAGGTTCATCTGGTTGGGAATGGGACAATCAAGACACAACAATCAGCGGCCCCTCGAGTGTAAATTACAAGCTGCTCAGCTTGGAGGAAAAGGATGGAAAGGCAGAAAGAGATGATAATAAACTGCAAATAAATCATGAGCTCTCATTTCATCAAGCAGCACCAGACGCCAGTGTTTGTCGCAAACTTCCTTCGGAAAATCCAACTTGAAAGACTGAAGTTTTTTTGGGGGGAGGGAGTTGGGCCTTTTTTCAAATTTTAGTCGTTTTCACTCTTTCTCTCTTATCCACCCCCTCTGCTGAGTCAGTGGTTGTATGTACACTGACTCAGGCTCCAGAATGATATACTAATTGAAAGCCTTTATATCTATCTGCTGTGGGCCTGTTGGTGCAAACAAGCAGGAGGAAAATGTCAAAACATTTATTGAAAAGTTGAGGCCAACAGTGCAAAAATGAAAACTGTATAGGAAATTGGAAAAAATAAAAACATAAAAATGTATTTATTGCAGTCTCATGGTAATCCAAAGAACCTGGTTGTCTACTGTGTCTCTAGGATATTGCTGACAGAATGTTGGCAGGTTTAGCCCAGACTATTTCCATTTGGAACTTATTTTTGATTAATTTTCATTTATTTCTAGGTTGCATTAGCAATTTAAGATATATTCCCCTCTAATATGCACCACTATTCTCTTGTTTCAGAACGTGAAAGGATTTGGGGGGGTTGTGAGATGTTTGACGAATATGACAAAGTTATTGTTCAACCTTACTCCCACCTCTGTATTGACCCAATCAGTTTCCTACGTAATGCTCTGCAGATGCCTCCAATAAACATAGAACAATGTGGTAGAGAGCTATCCTTGTTTCAAGTTCCTCAGGAAGTAAAGTCTCTGTTGGATTTCAATGTGCCAGTGTTGTTCTTTGACCATGTAAGGTCATTATAGATCTGGACTTCCAAGGTTTGGCTTAGGATTGTCCACTAGCACTGACTCTATACAATTCAAGTGGGTTTCCACTACAATTGAGTAACAGCTGTGATTGACAAAAAGCCATAGCTATGTTGAACATTCTGTTCAGTCGGTGGCTTTTTATCAATCTCAATTAAGTCCAGAGTCAAAGGAGTCTTGTCAAGTCTGCTCAAGCTAACAGTTGATTCTGACTGCCTTTTGTAGGTTCTGGTCAGCGGATCTTGTAACAGCAGGTTTGTCATTGTCTGTGGGTGTTTCCCAACGAAGAGCAAATAGGCGTGGTTGAACTATAGGTGTGAATTCTTGATTGTTATGCACCAAGTATTCTGTGGAGCTCGACACAGATGGTCTTTCCACTTGGCTATTGTTAAGAAAAAAAGGGGGCTATGTTTCATGTTAAAGAGGACAGCTCTGAACCGGATAAGTTCTTGGCTGGGAAAGTAATATGTGGACTCAAGCATCAATCTCCTGCTGTTACATGACACTGTAGAGGTGAAAGACGCTGATCAATCTTATGATAAGCCTATTCAGATAATCGAATGTAAAAGAGGGTTGAGGAGAAAATGATAAAAAAAATTCCATCCTATTAGTGATGTAGGCTCTGATAAGGGATCTGGTACCATGTAACCGTTACTAGAGGAAAACCCTTCTGACCGAGCAGAGCAGAGTGAAGCCACACTGGGAAGGTGCTCGTGGAAAAGGGCCACAGGAGACTTGATGCAATTCCCTCTTGAAACAAAATGGTTGCTAATGTCGAAGGCTGTTTGTTCTGGAAGTTGGGTTCCATTGACAAAAAGCTTTGAAAATATCTAGTCAGGTTGTGCTGGAAGGAAAGAAACATAAAACAAGGAGCAGCTCAACATCTCCACACTTACTTGATAGTTAACAAGGGTGCTGACTTTCTAGGCAAGAAGTCACTCACATGTCAAAGAGGCAACCAACGCAGACTATTATACAGTGCACTTTGTACACATGGCTCTTTCCTACTTAGTGGAGGCTAAAGCAGTAACTGTTATGCTGTTCATTTCTGAGCCAATCGAAGACAGGAAGGAAAAAAAAAAGCGCTTGCTAGTTGGACACTTTCCCAGAGTAATTAGCTGAGTCCACATGCCTGTTTGATTAATACACAGATGAAAATTAGCTTCTCCCAGTCATTCTGCTGAGTCGAACCTCCTGACATGGCGACGAGGTCGGAATGTCAGCATACCTCGCTAATGGCTCATCCAACATGACGTATGCGTGTTGTAACATGTAGAGCGAAGCCATCTGGGTCTGTATGACTGACATTAGACCTTCCGCAGGTCGAGCGGTAGCACATAGACAAGCAGACGGGCTGCAGTCGATTCTGTTGGCGAATGAAGCCCTCGCAGTCTCATGTAGTCCACTTGCTCACAGGTTTATCTTACCATGCAGTCGTTGCTCCGTCGGCCGAGGCGCAGCACATACATATGTGACAAATAGGGCAAAGTTATCAAAGCTGGCAGGCTCAATAATTAAAGAAAAGGCGAGTTGTCAAGCCCAAGGAGACCATTTCCCTGATGGATTAGCAGCAATCTCTTGCATCAGCGTCCCAGAGCTGTTTACAGTGGCAGTCATAAAGCAGAAATATTGGGATGCCTTTCTCTGGATTCACTTGATCAAAAGCAATCGGCGAGCTAATCAACAGATGTAATGACATACCTCAATCTGTGTTTTGAAAGAAGTGGATATCGTATTAGTCAGAGAATAGAATGAGTAAACAACAGGCTATTGCTGGCCATCCAAACACTCACATTCTCTCTCCCTTTTTTCACACACACATTGCAACTCCCCGGGGTTCAACTCCGACTGAGATGCCAGTAATGTGGCATCACAGTCGGGAGAACACCCAAGAGCTTCTCTGAGGGCCCTCCACCTGCTGTTTTAACAAGGCCCAGATCAGTGAGCTTTCTCTAGGGCAGATGTCAGGGGGTGCTTCCTCCCAGCTCCACTGCCCCCCTGCCAGGTTTGCAGCAGTGTGTGGGGTAATCTGCTGCACTTTTACCACTGTAGATCAGCTGAAGGCAAATACTATCATGACTTCCCTCTGTGTGTGTCTGTTTCGGAAAACATCTCAGTAGTGACATGGGTACAACCCCGCCCCAGACTTGGATCACTGTTGACAGGGGCATCCCGGGGGTCAAAAGGTGTAGAGGAGACGCGGAAAGGAAAGTTTTCACACTTTGAACGTCTTGCAGACGGATGCGAACACGCACAAGAGACACATGCTTCATAAATCTCTGCGTGCTGGAGGCTGTCACGGCTGGGTGTCGAGATGCTGCGCTTGCATAGACAATTAGCTGCACATCTGGCCCAATGATTTAAAGTGTCGAGTAGACAGCTGGCACAGCGCTACTGGTCTTTTATGTGTAAATCTGGAAGCTCCTGGAACATGGAGAGCGGTTACTGCTGGGAAGCCTCTAAATCTGAGGTTAAGTGGAAGAGTAGTAGTCGATTTTAACAATGCATTTTTTGGAAAACTCATAAGAAAACCAAAATTTGACCACCAATGATCAGGTTGGACCAATATGACCAATTTACAAAGGGTTGGAAATAAAACTAGTCATACAACAAACGTGTCCAGGAGAAACATTTTCATTTTACCTGGTTAGGAACAAAATAACCCGTCTTTGTTTCTGTTACCACTTGAAACTGGACGATGACCTTGACCTTATTCATGAGAAAAGTGGTGAGAGGTCTAGAGGTATTCTGTTCCAATGATTATATATATATATATATATATATATATATATATATATATATATATATATATATATATATATATATATATATATATATATATATGTTTTTTCCATATCAGCAAGTATTGACCTTATTCATTCTCTTGAGGGAAGAATAGCTGAATGCGCAGCTATCAGGGTAAGAGTTGACAAAGAAAAAAGATGAAAAAAAAAACAGAAATGCAACAAAATTCAAAGGTGCTGAAATAAAAACAAGGTCAAAGTGCTGAATTAATAGAAAAGTTGAAGGCAATGCGAAAAAAGAGCTTAAGACAAGAAGAGGAGCCGATGTAGAAACAGGTCAGACATGGCAACAGGACATAAGAAAGATAACTCTACATTGAAGTATTAATTCTCAATAGGACTTCAAACCTGGACTTGGACTGGGCCATTCTAACACATTAACGCAGAGTTAAACCAATCTTTAGTAGTTCTGGGTTTGTGTTTAGGGTTGCTGTCCTGCTGGAAGGTGAAACCCACCATTCCCACCATGTTTCACAGTGGGAGTGGTGTGTTCAAAGTCACGTGGAAAGTCACTTGTTAGTTTTGTTCTTCTTTATGCAAATGATTTCTTCTGCAAAGATTTGTAGAGTGTGTAACTAATAGTCCTGTAGTACGGCTTCTAAAGGGGGAACCAGCCTCAACGTGAAAGTTGAGGTTGTTACAGTTACAGATTTAAACTCCTTTCACTTGGTTGTGAACCAGAGCCAAAAAGTAATCGGAGTCCTTTATCAAGATAAAGAGAGGCTAGTCAGGATGATCAAATCCACTCAAGTCATCAATCTACATCAGTCTGTTGTAACCCTAACCCTTACCCTAACCCCAACCCGCAATCTTCAATAATGACCTTACTTGGGATATTTTGTTATGACCTTAACCCACCTTAAACTTCTCTAAACTGTCTGCCACATTCCTTTGTCTCCAAGATTCTCTTTGTTCATTATTGTTCTCTAATAAATCTAAAGAGAGTCTTAACAAAACGGTGATATTTATCCCAAGTTGAAATTATATCCCTAAATAAGATTATGAGTCTTACTTAGGAATATTAATGGGACTTAAATACATGCCCACATGGTAATGTTCTTGTTTTTATTTGTAGATGCATAAAATCCCCCAAAACAGTACACTGAAGTTTCTTTCTGTAAACAGAATGTAGAAAGGCTTCGAAAGGGTGTGAATACCTGGCAAGGCTCTTTATCCCTGATGTAAAAACTACAGAAAAACGAACCAGATTTCTTTATTGTCTTAAAGTGATCAGAAATAACACCATGAGGAAACTGACCCGGTCACACTGATAATCCGAGGGTCTGCTGCTTGTGAGACCTTGCCACCGTGGATCCGACCAACTACCAGCATCGCCATGTCTCAGACTCTTAATTATTCCTCTGGAATGACGAAAATGAAAAAAGGGAGAAGTATAGACGGAGGCACAGCCGTGTGACGGCTGGTGGGTCATTTAGAGGAGCGTTTATAAAATGAGATTCCTCAGCGAGCGAGGTGTGGAATCGTATTAGAAAGTCTAATGCCTGCCTGGGAAGATAAAGCAAGTTAAGGTCGCCCTGATCTGCCAGTTATGAGGGGTGACATATCATGGCAGGTTTAGAGAAAAAGGATGCAGCCACATTCACATCACATCTCAGAGTCTTAACTCTATCATTCTCACACATTTTCATATTTGAACAAAGTGTCAGTCATATCTCATCAGCAAGTGAAGAATATACATTGCTGACGATGAAAAAATACCAGTATTTAGTGGTTTGCGACGTTTTTGTTGGACAAAGAGTAAGTTATTTGTTTATTTAGGGATTCCTACTAGTATCTACCATAGCAGAGACTCTTCTTCCTGGGTTCCACACCACAAACATTACAATGACGTCATACTTTTACTATCATTACAAAAAGAAGTAATGAAATTCTTAAAATTAAAATATGAAATTTGAATCCACCGCTTTGACAGTTCTAACATTTTACAAACATTCCAAAAGAACGACACGGAATACCTTCAGCAAAAACAAGCTGCACTTCAAGTATCACATAAAATTCCCCAATGTATCGAATTTCATCAATTCAATATTTCTGTATCTATTGTAGATTTTTAAAGGCTCTTTCTAAAGTTGAAAGTAATTGCGGAAGGCAACATGTTCTCGTAAAAAATTGCTCAATAAGCAGCTGATTTTTGGGGGGGATTTTTGACAGCGTTAGTTTGAGGCAGTGGTGATGTAAAAGTAACAATAAAGGATTGTCTAGTATTAAAAGCACATTAACTGTAGGTGGGTAACAACTGTGAGAAAAAGTTTGTGAAGTCCAGATTTAGTGTATAGAAAGAAAACGGTTATATTTGAAACCAAGTCATATTAATCTTTAAATCAGAAGTTGTGGAAGCATTGTGATTTAGGAGACTGTCACTCAGGATGAAATGCATTGTCAAGGTGTCAAAGTAGATGATTACCAAAGCAACAAGTCTAGCGGAGCTCCCAAAGCAACCTAACCAGCAACCCTGGCACTGGGTCCTGGGCATCCACCTTTTTCGAAACAATGGTCTTGGTCCATTCATTCCAAGCCCACATAATAGACCCTGTAGAACATAATGCTGAGTCTAAGCCCAGCAGGCAGTGTGATTTTGGCTGCGTACCAACAATGTGACTGGTACCTTAGTGTGTGTATTCACACACATCACAACCCCTCTTTCATGGCTCTGCTTCAGCAGTGGACGGTCCCCACACAGCCTGTCTACGAGGCAATGCCTTTGTTAAGGTCTAAAAACATAAAGTGCTTGCACAATCCATAGTTGACGTGACTGGCCAGTTGGAATGAGTCACACTCTTCTTATTTGCCGCTTTTTAAGAATTTATTGCCGCATATTTAAATGTTAAACAAACTGTGAAATAAGTCTATACACTGTGTTCTCCGTAATGCCCCTCTCTTCATTATTGTCTTAAATATGGATTCATCAGTAAATATGTCTTCATTACAGCCACTCACTTTGAGACATTTCCCTATGTCCTCTAATTAATATGTCCTCTAATTAATTTTTTTGGAAGTTGCAAACATTGCATAGAAAACAGATCAGGCATAAAGCTATTGTGAAGTTTGAAGCAAGGTTATATTTGAAAACCTGCAGCTTTGGGTTGATTTGGAACAGTGGGAGGAGAAGTCATCTTGTCTGAAAGTTGTTGGTTTGATTCCTGGTTCCTGCTGTCTTGGTTCGAGGCATTTTGACCTCGAGTTGCCTGCGGTTCCGAATATGAGTGTTTGAATGTGTGTGGGTTAGTGAGATGGGTGAATGCACTATAAAAGACTATAAAAACACTATTTGAAATCAGTCCATTGACTGTTTAAACGTTTTACACAGCCGTGTTTGGTAAATTATAAAAAACGTTCATGGATGTCTATGCATTAATCATAGACGCAGCTAAGAAACCCATGGTAACTCTGGAGAACTAATTGTACTCTGCTCTGCTTTATGAAAGAGTGATAGAAAGAAAGTTATTTTGAAAACAAATTCTTAAAAATTTATTTTGGAGTTTTCCACAAGCCATAGTAAACATTTGGAAAGAGGGACCCTGGTCAAATAGGCCAAAACTGAAGGTTTTAGCAGATAGTGGACTCCTGGTGTTTATGGAGGTTAGGGACTACTGTAGCCTATGAATAGTTAAAGTACCTAACTACCTGAGACCCCCCTCTACAAATACTCACAGTTGGTCATTTTAATAGCAAAACACCACATATACCTTTAGCCTGGTATGCAGACCATCTCAGCATTAGCACAGAAGCTAATACCTTGCCAATGATTGTGAAGGAAAATAGATGGTGTTCCTCGATTGGCATATTTGCGAACTCTGGGTAACGAGATGTGTGGGAGCAGACTAGATACGCGGATGGCTTACCTCACAGTATAACAATAATACCAAATTTAAAACCTGAACTACAAAGGAATGGTTGGGTCCAAGAGCTTGTGTTTGAATGGCTCATTGAAAGTCCAGATGTAAACAGGAAACTGTAAAAATGATATTCACAGATGCTCTCTCAATAAAAATGACTGAGCTTGAGCTATGTTTTCAACAAACCTGTTAAAGACATACCTTAACAAAACAGACGGTGATTCCAAGAGTTGCTTTAAAGGGGCTCAAAACAAATGCTTTCCTTTGGTTTTAAATGTTGATTTGTCAAACTAAGCTAAAGACATTCAGCATATTTGTGGTGATAATGCAACAAAATATGAACATTTTTAATGGGTGTGAAAGGGTCTGTGTCAAAGACAACATATACATGTGCTGTTTTTTTTTTTTGCCTCGGCTTAGTCCAGTGTCTTCTTCTAATTTAAAGTAATAGTTTTACTTTGAGACTTTAATGTGTGTTTATCAGTGTTTCTCACCAGCATAATGTTGATCACCACAAACAACAGTGAAGCTCCTTCCTGCATCTTGACACAAATCACCGAGCTCCCAGAAGGCGTCAGCTGCAGAATATGAATTCCTTATTAAGGTTTCCTCAAGGTACTCTCCTGTGCACTTCAAACATTTAATGTATGCTGCCAAGATGCTACATCTGCTTTTATTCTACAAGGATATTAGCAGGATATTCCAGGGTCTTCTCACTCACATATTTAGAAATGCAGCGCTCGTCTTCTTCTCCCTGTTGGTCCGTGGAGAAGGGAAACAGAACCAACTCTCTCATCAAAAACAAAAGTTTAAATGAGCTTTAATTAAACTATAAACTTCCTCTATGTCCTGAAGTACATTTAGTCATTCCCTGCTGCTACTAGCTGTGATTTTGTGATGTTTTTGGGAGCGATTCTCATTTAAGCTTTATTTACTCCTTTAGTCTCAAGTAAAATATCTGCTGCCATATCCCAGGAGGAATTTCCTAATCAAGGCCATGCTCTGTTGTTCCACCCGTTCTGTCCTGCATAGCCAATTCAAAGTTCTCACAAGAGCAGCCATCCAAATAGGTCCTTGTTTATTCCGCTTATGATCCAATATGAGCTGACCAGACTGTCAAATAAAGGCATTACCTGCCTTTGACAGTTGCATGATTTCAAAAGTCACGGTGTGTTGGCATATGCTATGTTTTTATGGCTATAAGCAGTGAGAAAGGAACCCCACCCCGACACCCCACATCAGCATCCGATTATTTTTTACCCTGGTTTCACTTGGGTGTACAGCAAATCTTGTCTCCTTGCCCTCAAGTCTTTCTCACCATGTTTATGTCACTCTACATGTGTTAGCATTTGCTGAGGTCATGGTGTCATGCAACCATTCGCTCCAAATCACTGTCAGCACACATACGAGCTGCACTGAGTCACTTACACCAACACATCTTTGCCACACATCTTAAGACCCTGTACTAGTCACTATTTCTTTTTCTGTTGTTTCACCTTCATGGCTAGCCATACATAATTTTCAATGTAATATCCATATTATGTGCATCTCTATGGATATTTTGTAATCATGAACCTGAAAGACTATCATGTCTGTGACGAATATAAATGACGATTTAAAAATGTTCACTCACTCATTTCATCAAATTGCTAATAAGACATTTCAAGCTAAATGTGCTTGGATGCTGTAAGCTGGTCTGAAAATCTTAACATTTTGCTCCTTCACATGCTAGCATTAACATGTTTCTTTTTAAGCTTTAGCTTAAGTTGCACTGGATCCAATTCTTTTGTTAATCAAGACCGTTTACAACTGAGGTACACTGTTTTTACTTTATAATTTAACAGTTCTTTTATGACGCTAACATGCTAACATTAGCCTGAATATTTTTTTAACACTGATCTAAATGCTAACAAGCTAAAATTAAAAGCAGCAGACAAAAAGTAACTCTAAAGGACTAATGCAAACTTATCTGTAATCTAGCGGATATTTAATAAATTAAAGCAATATGTCTTGGAGTGTTAGTTACAATGGAATATTCTGTCTGCAGCTCCATGTCGTCCATGTTTACTCAGTTAGTTTCTTTTCCAGCCAAGTTGCACTAAGAATGTTCATTTGACTTCATGTTCAGAAAAAACCTGAGACCCCCGCCTCGTATTTGTTCCAGTTAGATGAGGTTTAGCCAACTCTGTAATTGGCCTCCGGTTAATCCCTGCCTTTTCTTTTTAGCTGCTTTCAATGGAGGGTAGATGACTTATTCGTCAGCCTGTGCACCAAATTGGTTTAGGGATTGTGTGCTCTTGTGTGTGTCATGCAGGCTTGTAAAATAAAAAAATAAATAAACAAAATAAAATTTAAAAAAAAACAGTCATGCCTTTCCCGGGGTCTTGACATAAGGGCGTGCATGTGGAGTAGGGCTGTTGACACTAACGGAAACACATTTACGATCCAATTAACTTCAATTCTGCTAACGAGTTGACAGACGTGTCATTTTTTGAAGGTACTTTTGGAGAGACTCACCTAGCGATTACCATCCCCAGCTTGAGAGGTTGTAAATTTGTTCCACCTCACATGCTTGTGTATGTGCGAGGAACCTCGAGCCCATGCAGTATAGATGACTCTGCAGGGATACCCCCGGAAGGCCAGATTAATAGTGATGGGGAGATGAAATGCCACAGAGAATTCATTGCTGCTTGCCATAAATAAATGAGCCCTGGGCTATGACTTCACTAGTGCCATGTCTGATTTAAGGCATGGCTTAATAAAGGCTTAATAAAGTATGTTCGTGCTTTAATTTGCATGTTATTGTGGACATCCACATTCCCAGATGTGAGCAGAGAAAGATGCACAAAGCGAAGAAACATGCCTCATGCCAGTTTACATTTCTTCTTGACTTGATGTGAGCTAAATGTTTAAGATGTTCTTTATTGCTTTCTGGAATGCTTTCAGTGGACCTAATAATGTTACTCTGCCTGCCAGTGCCAGACGCATATATCTCTTAGAGATTCTCAAGTGTTCACTAAATTTGATATATAATCAGTTGTAATTCTTTAAAATAGGTGCTTGTCCACACCATAATCTTTATACTTTTTACTAACCATGTCTAATACCCCTCTTGGCAGTCTATTTAGAGAAAAGGTTGAATAATGTAGCTTCCTCAAACACTAACAGTACCGTACCCATCATTTTTATTGACACTAATGGGAAAAAACTTCACTCTGAGTATATTGGAGAAATTTTGCTTTTACAAAATCATTGGTGTTTGTTGCTATCCTTCGTATAAATCATTTGCACAGTCCACTTTGGCCAAGCCCTCAGGGTGTTTCCATGCCTGGTAGTCTGGTAGACTCGGTCCGATCAGAGAACAACAACTACTTTTTCAAACTGATTGAAAAATGGGTTTGCTTCTTTGTGGTGGTAAGCAAAACTTATGGCCATGTTCTAGTTGTTTATTACTTTCTAGGCAAAAGTAATAAACTCATCCAAACTTTTATCAAGTTTGGATGAGCAGCAATTTTCTTCTAGTTTATTCGGAGTCATTAATAAACTAATGACTTTCTATTCTATTGCTTGAATGGAATAGAATGTCATATTTTTACCCCAAGGAAACAGAATATCTTGGATTACTAATTAAAACTCTCTAGGGAAGCTCAATCAAATTCAATAAGCTTTTTAGTTGAAAGGTTTCTGCAAGTGTTGAGTATCAGTTTGAACCTTTCGTAAATGTTTTTAAGTCCCACAGCGAAGGAGTAGAGGAATATTCAACGCAGTCCCTAAAAGTATGATTTATGGATCTGTAAAAAGCCGTATTCAGAGCAGAGAGACCTCTGCCAAATTCATAGCGACAGCAGTGTGGAGTGTACGGGGGTTGTAACCACCTTTATGTGTGTGATTCCAACGAGCGCGTTGCCACGACGGCACAGGGGAGTGCGAACGCTGGGGCCCGATGACACAGCCCTCCAGCATTCATTACACGCAGGAGAAATATATAATCGCACAAGCGAGTCCAAGCCAATAAGTCTCTCTGTGCGGCACGGCGATACGAAGCGTTGTTTAACTGCGGATGTATTTTTAAACCCCAGGAAGTCGAGTTCCGTTATGTTCCCTCCCGCTACACCCCTCCCTGCTCAGCTCTTTGCCCCACTCTCGGCTGAGTGCTCTGAATCTGTCACGTTGGTTCTGGTGATGTTTGTGGCGCGTCACCGAGGCTGCCGTCGTCGACTCCTGCTCCCACTCCACTCGCACCACCCTGCCCATTCTACGCTCTTGTTTTCTCATTCTGCTGCTTGGCGCTGTCTGCAGGCCCTTTGTCCTGTCCGTACTGCCGGCCAAAATGGAAGCGTCTGGCTTCAGCCTATTCAGCACAGCCTGTTGGATGGTTATATTTACCAGCTTAGCAATTAGGGTTGGATGGGCAGTGCGCGTGTGTAGAAGAAGTAAGTTAATCACTGTTGGAATAGAAAAGACACACATATGAATCCCATAGAGTTAATTAGGCCATTGTCTCCTTTTTTTCTTTCTGTTTGGTTCAATTTAGATATTGTATGGTCTTATTGCACACAGTATCAAGCAGCATGTTTATGTGTGTCTTTATTTAGGCTCAACTAATGCATATTAGCTCTTTAATTTCTGCTCTGCCGTGAATAATTTCTGCTCTGCCGTGAATAATTGGCCTGACCTGAGATGTCTTCTTGCCAACAACTTCTGATTTATGATGTACCCAAGTAGTGTTGCCTTTCTGAGCCTTAAAGGGGCAGAATCACATGTTCTCCAGGCACATCGTATAATTTTTTAGCACAATCAGCTAACAATGTTAACTTCAGGTGTTATAAAAATGCAATATATATTTGTTAGCTCAAATAAGACTTAAAAATCTTTTTTGAAATTGGGCTTCTGTTTCTTTAAAACCTCCTGCTCTTTTTGAAACTCCGTCTTCAGCAAGTCATCATAGCATCACTCCTCTACTGACTAGTTTTGTTTTTAATGAGAAAATAATGTATTGCAAAATAACGTAAAGCACAAAAAGGTTGGTTTTACATAATACTGTCCCTATAAAAGACAATAAAACAGCCATTTGGTTAAGTACTGACAGCAGGCTTCACAGCACATGATTTAAGTTGATTTATGTCCTGTTGCCTAGAGAATCTTTGTACTTATTCAATTATTAATTAATTACATTAATGAATCAGTTATTTTTTGGTCAAAAATCTATTAGTAAAACATGTCGATTCAAAATGCCAAAACGCTAACGACCTTCATGGTTAGCACTGCCAACCCAACCAGGCCACTGAAGAGCCACTTCCTTTACTTCAAAGGGGAAGGTTTAAGCTGAAATGTCAAATTTCAAGGTAAAAAGCATCAATATTCACCACTCTTGCGTTTCTGTGGTGGCACAGGGGTTAAGCACAACCCACATGTGGAGGCTTTAGTCGACAATGAGGCCATCAGAGGTTTGAGTCCCGACCTGGTGACCTTTGCTGCATGCCTTTCCCAGTTTCTCACTTTCCTTTCAGTTCACTATTAAATAAAGGCCCCTAGCCAGCAAACATTTAAAAGGAAAAAACATAAAATAAATTAAATTATTCACCACTCATCATAATAACTTAAACTGACCCATCAATTCCGGAATTCTTAACAAGTGCGTCTTCATTTTGATTACAAATATTGCAGTACTTTATTATCATCGGATCTTATATTCACAGTGATCACTATGACAAACTGCTCGTTTTAAAGTGTGACATACATGATTCTGGTACGTTTGAATTAGAGCTACCAGTGGTTTAAGAGTGATGTTGTTCAATCTTTTTGAACAGAGGGTCTATGGTGTGAATTACCGCTGAAACCTTTTCAGTCATTTCCTGCAACAATGTGGAAAGAGTTGGCGCTCCAACTGGAAGGCTCCCTCTAATGCCATTTGTCATGAGAATGGTTTTCAGTCCCACTGACCTCAAATTATGGCTCTCTGCTCAAAAATTCTAACAATTTCAGCTTCTAATAACTCAAAAGATGTCAAGTGCCTTGTGGTTGGACTGAAAGGCCTGCTACCCTTGGCGATCAATTATGTTGACATCCAAAAAGGTGGGAGGTAAAAAGAAAAAGCCAACTACCTGCAAGGATACCACTTCTCAAGGAAATTGAGAGACAAGCTGTAGACTGAAAACTGTATGTGAATTACATTCTCACTACAGCACAAGAGCCACTCGAGTCTTTGACTATCGTTTCAATGACAAAAAGCGCATTTCACGGAGTTTGACATCAAACAATGACGGGAGACGGTCAAAGGGAAAAGTGAGGGACGGAAGATGGGAAAATATCACAGCAAGACAGAAATTTAAGGAAATAAAATCAGACGTGTGAGCAAGGATTGCTTGCATTTCACTACAGAGATGGCAGCAAAAGAGATGCTAAAATGTTGAAAATTGGTGCAAAATACAGAGGATTTGTTCAAATCTGGCTCCAACAGGAGATTTTAGCAAGTTTAACCTTTTTGGTTATTCTTTTCTTATCAATTGAGTTGTTACAATGAGTCTTCTTTTGTTTTTGTTTTTTACATTAACTTTGATGGTTTTCACATTGGATCATCTCAGCCTCTCCCTTGGACATTGCTGTCACAGTCTAGTTCTTGCAGTTCCAAATTCCACATAATTTCTCCAGTGTATCCAGTATCCTACTCTCTATCATACCCTGAACATCTCCAAACATTTTAAGGGTTTCCAGCTAAGTAATGAAGACCTTTATCACACTGTTTTCCTATTGTTGCTACCATTTTGTCAGAAACCATCTCTATCAGCTCCTGGTTGTCCTACCTGCTCTCTAATCTCATCACAGATCCACAAACACAATGTCAGACATAATCTACCAACGAGTCCGTCCACCTGATCACACACTGATTTCTTCTCTGTTTTTATTAAAAGTTTTCCACCTGTAATTGTAACGCTCTGAACCACAGCACATATCTTGCTTCCAACAACTTATTATTTTAAGCTGAATATGCAAAGACGCATGCCTTTATGTTGACATTGCTTAAGTAGCTCAGGTAGACGAAAAGTTTCTTTCTTGAGATGAAAGAGGTTCCTCAGCTGTTTCAATTTGTGCTTTTGCACATTAGAAACTTCTTACCGTACGTAGCTGTTTCCCTCCAGTTGTTATTTTGAGCAATCTTTTAAAATGCCACAAAAAAAAAAGAAAATGAATGAGTGCGTGTTTCTGTCTAATCGTTTGGTGCGAGTCGACTAGGCCATGCAAAGCGTAATCTCTTCAGACGTCGACGTTACGCATGGCTGTGATAAATGTGTTTCTATCGGCCCACATTAACGCCTCAACTCTTTTTTGCAAAACCTAAAATTCACCTTGAGCAACAGCAAAAACTTTTTAGCAAACGTGACAAAGTGACTTCAAAGTCTTCAGTTTCCATCAACCTTTTTTCTGATGCCATTCTTCAAAATGGACAAAGGAAGCCCGGCTTGTGACGGTGTGCCACTCACCACGAAGGTATCAAAGTATGAACAATGTGAAACAGCTTATCCATAATTTACTGCTGAATCTATTGCTATTGGTCAATCAGAAAAGTTGAAATTGAGTTTGCTCTTAAACCACTAATGTTGGGCAATGTGAGACAAAATTCATTTGGACAACGCCATTAACACATACAAAGCTACCAACTTATGTAAGAATAACATAACAGCTATGATGGCAAGAGAATCTTTGTCACGATGAAATCTCAACTTAAAGTGAACATTGCTTTTAAAATCAATATTGACATAAATAAATGCATAAACAATTTAATTTACTTCAGACACGTTTTTGCACATTTAAATCAGAAAGGCAAATAATTTTGATAATTTGTTGCTGCGGAGGTTTTAATGAAGCCCCATGAAATTTATTGCACACAATGGGAGGTAATACGCAGCAATAGATTAACATACCTCCTGTCCCGCTGTCTCAGCAATATCAGTCGTCACAAAGAAGTCGTGTGAACGCTGGATACATTTCAATCTAGGTTTATGGTGAGGCACAGCATGGGACTGACTGCACAAAGCTACAAATGTTCTGTTATTGTCTGTAGACTTGATGGACTGAAATGCTTTGCTCACGGTGCGCTGGAAGATCAAATGCTTTGCATCGCCTTAACTTGTGTTGGGCGCTGCAGTCCATTTTATTTCTCCTCCTACCCAGGAAGTGAATAACAAAGTTGCAGGGAGCAGAAGTGCCACCGCTATGCCGATGACACGTCACTTCATCTCCTGTTGTTGGTCGGTCCTGCTTCTCCGCGCTGCCACTTTCACTTTCAAAGTGAACTGATGAAATGGGTGGCGATTATCTTCCTGAATGTGAATGAGAACAGAAGGGAGAAAATGTTCATCACTGAATGGCCAGATGGCTTGTAGGCTATTGCCTCTGGCATCGAACATAAAAAAAAAATTTATAGGCAGCAAATCTTGGCTTTCTCTCTGATCGTGATTTTAACTCAACAGAAAGATAAATGTCATTTAGAACAATTTTTTTCTAACATCTGAGTCATAAATAAGGTAAAGTGAATGTGTTTTTTTTCTTGAGAGTCGAAGACTTTAATTCACGCTTATGTTCCCTCAGGCCACGACTGCTTCAATGGTGATACAGTTTGAGTTTTCTCATCTGTAAAAGGTGCAGAATGCTGAAAAAAAAAAATCCCATCTTGGCATCATTACGCCGACTGCCTCTGAAGTTTGGTTTGGTTGTTTGTTTTTCCAGACGTTGCACAGGAGAGAAGCAGCTGATCTCACTCATCCAAGCCACAAGACTGTGAAGTGGCCACGCGTTTGCCCACACATTACGGAAAAAACGACCCCTGCCTCTGCATTCTGCCTTTCCCACTGAATGTTTGAAAGTTAACAGTCGGCCTATTTTCTAGCTTTTTGTAAAAATGGTGCTCTACTTATTTGACTGATGTTTGGTATATTTCCATTATCGTTCGACTTCTTTTTTATTTTCTTTAAAACTTTATTAGAGCTCACCGGAATAATTACTTCCAATGTTGTTCTAATTAGTGAAAAAAAAAAGTTCTGTAACAAATAACATACAGACTCTGTTCAGAGGCAGTGTCAGACAGCACAGCTGTCACCGAGATGGCAGGAAGAGAAGTCATTAATAAATGACTTCTCTGTCCATCTAAAATGTGAGGCTTGGGGGAAAAAACAGATTTTTCTTGTCAGGCATCAGATTACATCAATCTTTAAGGCTTTGTACTCGGTCACCATCCTCCTCTGACCTCTGACCCTATTGAGAACCTTTGGAGTTTCCTCAGGCAGAAGATCTGAGGGTGCGATGGAGTTCATATCAAAACAGCAGCACTGGAAGGTTTTCTGACATCCTATAAAGAAATTCAAGCAGAAACTTTCCACAAACCCACAAGTTCAATGGATGGAAGAATTGTGTAGATGATGTCAAAGAAGGGGTCATATGTTAACATGTAAGTGTCTGTTTTTGATTTTAGAATGTGATTACTTAATGCTGCACATTCAAGGAATGACCGTTTGCAGTTCTTTATAATCCATAAAATGATTAGAAGAGCTGCTGTGCATAACAATTTAGAGCAGCGCATTTTGAGTTTTTTATTTTAGAAAAATTACTGTTCTCATTGGGAAGCTTTGTTCAGATAAATTTGATTTATACTGTAATAGTTCATGACTTGAAAATTATCCTGACCATCATTTGCATTGACCATTTAAGAAAATCTGGGAAAATATCACTTGCATAACAATTTGGAATACAGTTTATATTGAAGTCCTACATTTTGCCTCATGACCCAAAGCTCACCACACAGCTAGCAGAATGAAAAGAAAGGTAAAAAAAAAATCTACAAAGCTCAGTGCAGCAAATCCTGGGATCAAGACATTACATCATAACAGTCAGTTATGAAACAAAGAATATTTATGAAGGAAAAAAAAACCCTCCTGCTCACTGTTCAGCCACAGGAATCGTTTCACTTTCAAATTGCCTGAGAATCTCGTCACGACAAAAAGCATCATAAACCTTTTGAAATTTCAGGACGTTTAGCAAAAATAGTTCCTTAAAATGAGTTGTAACTAGTTCCTTCAGCCAGATTGTGATCCAAAGTGTGATCAAAGTCACCCCGAAATGGTTGACTGGAGACAAAATCATCCGTCTTCAATCCCAGTGTCAGAGCCCAGACCTAAATCTCATAGAAAGCCTGTGGGCTGAGCTAAAGAGAAGAGAGTATCACACCGGCCTCAGGAGGCTGTGCAGAGGAACGATCAAAGATCTCTGCCTGCTTTGACCTTAAGAAATGCTCGAGTAAAATATTGATTTTGTTAAAACGATAAAAAAGAAAAATCCGCTGAATAATAAATGTGCTTAAATTAACCAATCAAGTTTATTTGAATAACATATTTCAGTAATATGGCAGTTCAAACTGCTGGACATGATAAAAACACACAAAACACCAGATAGTGAAGAGCTTTGAGAACCAGCAGACATTACCTTTTGTCAAGTGCTACCATCAAACTAATCAAAGGGCATTAAAAACATTGGCCAATGTTCCATTTATTATTATCCATAAGCAACGGTACACATGTGGGGTTTTACTCTTGATTTAACGGGACTTGGTGTGTCAGCTGTTTTGCAGTTTATTTGGACGTTTGTCCAAGATTTGTGGTGCATAGAATCAGAATGCTGCTTCTCCATGTTTGGTTCTGGTTCTGGAAGCAGAACAGAACCAGAACCAGGGGTCAGGAAGGTCGATACAACGGTACCAACAAAACTTTAATGTATTGTGGTGCTAAACCGTTCAGTGACTTATGAACTATCAAAAGTATTTTCAAGTCTTCTGATTTTAAAATTCTTTTAAAGCTGCAGGGAGTCCTTCCTCTGGCTCCCTGCAGCATCTCTCTGAGCTGCAGGGAGCCAGAGGAAGTTCAGAACGATGCAACTAAAAATAAACATGTGCATAAGTTTCTTTGGATCTTGCTTGGAATGGTCTTCAGGCGATGGAAGGCTGACTTTGTAACAGTCTTTATGTGACTGTGAAGGTCGAGGTCTGAGTCCATCAACATGCTCAGAGTTTAGGCCTGATAGCTAAATTAAAGGGTAGTTTTCTTCCTTTTTTTTCAGTTCCTTGTTGTGTCAGTGGAAGAAAAAATTAATTTATTTTCTGATCTTTCACCGATCTTTACCGGAGGTGTCATTAAATGTGGCCATCACAGTGAGTTGTTTTTTTTCAAAGGTTAGATGTTATTTGGATGGCAATGATCGCCATGGAAACGTATCTGCTTCTCTGCGTAGCTAGCCGAGAGTCAAACTGGACAGTGTTGCTTTAGAAGAGTGTTGCGATCAGCACCGTAAGCCTCCATCAGCACAGTGACACAGCAGAACTGAAGGTAACTAGATTCAGATTTCTGAACCTCGCATAGAGAGCGGCTTCCTTTGACTGATTGCAGAAATCTGTGCCTGTGACAGTTCTGTAATTTCACATTATGGGCCAATTGTTGGCCAGCTGACAAGAGTTAAGGACCTTTAAATGTACCAGATGTTAACCTTGGCCATATTTTGACTGTCTGCACTCTGTTTGTGATAGAATGATGAGCACAGTTTGGTTCAGACAAGCATAAATGAACTTTAAGACTGAAATAAATAAATGTTGTGGAAGGTCGGTGGATCCTGCTGTATTACAACCAAGTTTGGTTTATGCCTGTTTATTATAATATAAAGTAATAAAATACTTTCTGGTTCAATAGCTGTATAAACTACATTTACTTAATACATACCAAAGGACCAAAGTAAACATTTCTGCATTCTCTGCAGCCAAAGAGATCGGAAAAGCATAAAAGCAGTTTTATGCTTTTCATTCTGCTGATGGATATTTTGCTTTTGGCAAAAAAAAAAAAAAAAAACATTACCAACAAAGTGGTAGCAACTTTGCACTTACCCACAATAAGTGTAGAAAATAGTTAGCAAGCTAGCAAGGTTAGTTACCAGTAGCTTCAAGTGACAGAACAAAATGAAGATGTGACTCTACGGGATCAAATAGTTCAACAAAGACAAAATTTTATGTATTTAAGGCCATTTTCAAATGGTTTTAAGGCCCTGATTTCAGGCACTTGAATCCAAGACTTATTAAGGCTGCATGGATACCCTGTGATGGAGCCCAGCAAACTCAGCATTAAAGAATAATTGACTGATAATCCAGGATCTTTTCCAGACACATTTATTTCCTGGTGTTCCTCCTTTTTCAAAAATCCAAGACGTCTACGCTATGAGATGAGGGGAAAGCTCAGCCACTTATCCAAAAGGGGCTCATTTGTTTTCCGAGCGAATCCAAATGGCATCGAAATACATTATGATAACCACCCTAAGGGCACCGTTTACATTTAAGCAATGGTGTGGAAAGGTTACTGATTCGCAACTGAAGGAATTGTAACAGCCCCATCCTAACCCGGCGTCCCGATCCACCATCCTTCATTTATCTCCATCCTACAGCATCGATCAGAGTAATTAAAAAGACATCACTGAAATGTCAGTGTGCTGTAGTGAAGCTTATTAACGGCCCGCACATTTTGTGGAAGCGCCATCAAAGAATAAAGGGGCAGATGTTTGTGCGACAGCAAGTGGGAGATGCAGCTCTGTTTGCAAAGTTGAAGCTTCTCCGGGGTTATTTGCTGGTTATCTTGATGAATTGTATTAATGAAATGGATTAAATTACCTGCTGGGTACTTCAATCCCCTCTACTACTCAATCAGGTAGACGGTTTCTTTCAAAGGAAGGAGTTTGGAGCAGAAAATCAATTTGCATCGGAAAACTCGTTTTTTCCAATTTGTTGCGGATAGTGTTCATTTCAGTTGGCAAGATGGAGAAATTGATCCTCTGGAAAACAAACAGGAAAATGCAGCTCAAAAATTTGCACAAGTGAGGAAAGAGAAAGACCAGGATGATGTATGGTTGGCTCATTGAATTTGTTCTCCAATATTCTAATGAGGCAAGTTGCTACTGCAACTATCCTTTCACTTAATCCAAACATACACGTCTTCTGATTGTAAATATTAGCAAAGCTTTGAAGGGGCCCTTTCAGTTTCCTGTAATGAAACATTAGAGTCTTGGAGCTCAATGACAATCAGAAATGAGATTCTTGATTGAATGAAAATGACTGCATCTAAACATTTCAGGGGTATGAATAATATTGAGTTCATGAGTGAATGTCTTTTTGTGTGTGTGTGTGTGTGTGCGTGCGTGCGTGTGTGTGTGTGTGTATCTACATGCTACATTGGTCTGCAGCCATAGAGATCGGAAGCAGAAAGCCACCACTGGCCGTGTCAACTAATAATTTGCGTATCTAAATATTTTCAGCAAGTCAACAGTAACGGAGTTTCAGAGGGAGGGGAGGATGGAGGATTTATCTCCATTTTCTGGTGCACAGGGTTTGACTCAGAAGGGCCCCGGGGCCACTGAGCTGTTTTTGCATTGCACGGCTTGTTAAGATGACTCTGAAGAGGGAGAGTCTGCGGTGATGAGTGCTCGCCTGAAGCCTGTGTGCTCTCAGGGCATAAAAAACACAAAACACTGCCTTCGGTTTTTCATGCCCGCCTTGTCCTTTTTCAAGAACAGGAACATGTAAAAACTTCTTTCATCCCATTGTGAGATATTTAAGCTGTAGACCTCCTACTGATTATAACAAAAAGTCACTTCGGTGTGGCACTAATATAAAGTCGCTCATTGAGCTAATCTGACGTGACAGGTGGCTTGCTATACAAATTCATCTGGGACTTCCTCTTCAAATGATATTAAAAGCTTTAAATAACACTTCAAAAAATACCTCACAGAGGACGGGGAGTACAGACTCTGAGCCTTTAACACACTGCAGCAATATTGGAAGAGTTTTGACCAACAAGGTGGATTGTCTCATGGTCATGGTTCGGCATATTTTACAAGACAGCTGAACAATGTCAATACATTGTTCAGCTGTTTGTCAGCTGAACAATGTCATTACATTGTTCAGCTGTCTTGTAATATATGGTAAAAACCATTTATTTAACCACCTGTAACATAGTCAAATCCTGACATCATTTGAATTCATGAGGTTCCAGAACATATTTAGGACACGCTGGTCTCACAAACAACCCAGATTGGCTACAAGTCTAATAAAAACCAGCAGAAGGTCTGGCAAATGAGAAATGATTGCTTTGTGGAGGCATGGTCTCCTGTTTCACAGTGAAAAGAAACCTGAGAAATACCCAGAACTAAATATATCAATGGTTTTCTTAAAAACTGATTGGTATGTTGGAAAAAGAGCAAGAAATCTAACTTCTCCATGGTCACGAATAGGAGTTAGTCTAAATGTACTTAGACTAGGTTAGACTTCCCCGGTAACCAAAGTACAAGACTCAAATAGGATGAACAGAACCGCTTCACTTCGCAGCTATGCGATTACTACTTCCCTTCCTGAGTTTGGCTCTAGCCGTTTCCATCATAACAATGATTGCCTTTTGTGATTGAAGCAATTTTGTCAGTTAAAAAACAACCGAGGTGTTTTGATGGTGTGGAGGACCGTAAGGTATTCCACATTGCCTTGATTGAGGCAATGCAGCGGATGTTTTAATGTCCAGTTGAATATCTAACAGATCGATCAGACTTGAACCGGATGAATCTAGACTGAACAGTTTGTGATTGGTGAATCTAATTTTCTGTTTGCGAAAAAGAATTGTCAAACTCGTGCTTTATTATTCTCCACTGATACAGAACTTTTATCTGTTTTTCCCGAAGAATTGCTAAATCTTGTTTCCGGGTTCATTTCTCCTGAACCCACGTTGTGACTGGTCGCAAGTCATTTTCGATTCCCTCGGCATAAAACGGCATGCACAGAATTTGCCGGTATCTCATTTCCTGTTGGGATTTCTCCTCTATAACTCACAGGGATCGAGAAAAACTTTAAAAATAATCTGTTTTGCTGTACACTTTCAAAAAAAAAATCAGTCAACATGCTCTGTGCGTTATGGAACTGGGAGAGTCCATAACGCTCACTTCCTCACTCATTTTGATGTCCCTTAATGTGAGCACACAAATCAGGGAGACGGGGAAGAGTTTAGAGATTCTGCATCGTTCCAACTCGTTTCTGAAGTCGCATCTCTTCGGATGACAGAGAGACCTCTGCCCTGCGAACATATGGAAACACGAGCAACTGCGCTTTGCTGCAGATGAGATGCGGCACTCATTGTTCCGGTAATTCCCCCCAAAAATGCCATTAGCGGCGAGATTAAGTGAAAGAGATAGTGTGAGAGAAAGATATCCCTCTTTTGTCAGTGTTTCCCACTCCTCTGCTCAGCCCTCGCGAGCGTGCCCAGTGCTACTTCTCTTCTCTAATCCCATTTAGCAGAAATCTAATCAGACGCAGCCCAGTGGAGTGACTGGTGCCCAGCTCCTTTTCCACCGTGGCCTCGGTGGCAGACATCATCAACATCTCTGCTTTCTGTCTGTCTGAACCGCCCTGCACCTATGGGCTGTCACTTGCTTTCAGGCCGGAGACAATTAGTCGTCTGGAGTAATTGAAGACTTGGCCGCGCGTCCGCTTGTCATTGTTTCCTATGCCGGATTCGTCTGCCAAGCATTTTTCTTGTCGTATTTTGTTTTTCTGTTGAAACATTCGGAGTCATTCAGAAACACACACACACATGCACACACACACACACGTGTCCTGGGAGCTGACCAGCACACCGTTTCCTGTTTGTCATTTGGTGTCATTATGCCCCCCCTCTCCGCTCCCCTTTTGTTCCTCTTATTTTCGGTTTTCTTGTTACAATGAGCAGCTTTTCAGGTTCATTTCTGGGTAATCTCCATAAGATGCTACCTTGCTGAAAATGAGTTTTATCATTTTCTTGTCCCATCACATCTCAGCAGAAGGGGGATGAGATAACTAATCGGATCAGGCTTGTTTCCCTCCGCGTCATCAGAAGACGGAGGCAGAGAGACTTTGTGAGCTTACCATGAGGAAGGTTTGTTTTATGTTTGCTTGCATAATTACAAATAAACCCAGGGATGACATGGTATTACTTCTAATACTACTAATTCTTGCTTTTAAGTAAAATATGTTTCTAAAGCCTTTGGCTAGATACTTCTTCTCCAAAGAATCAGAGCAGAATCTGGTGTAAAATAAATCAATTTCGATTTGACCCTTCTCTCTCTCTTTGTATTGTTCTCATTTATACAGTGTCTGTGACTTTCACTTGTTATAAAGATACTTCATATAACAATCAAATAAAATCTCTTGAAGAAACTTCTGTTCTTTTTGAAACTCCGCCTTTAGGAAGTCATCACATGGCTCCTCTGTTAACCCTTTAACAACGTGTTTACCAGCGTTGTACTGAGAAGTAGCTCCTATAATGAGCTCAGCTGATGTTCCACCAGGTGTTTTGCTAATTTCTTCCGGCTAGTCTGAAGGAGCCGAGGGGAGGAGTTGCGGGGGTGGGCCCCTCTGTGAGACACAAGCTCTGAGGAGGGGCTTCATCCTCAAAGGCAGGGCTAGGTTTTGCAAATCTGAATGGTTGACACAGGAACCTAAAGGCTTTCTCAAACATTCATGACAGAGTCAAAGCACCACAGCTGCTATGTTTTTAATGAAGGAATAGAATTGTAACATAATGTAAAACTCAAAAACATAAAACAGTCCCTTTAATTTAGCGCTGAGTAGAATTTTCAATTCAAGCTCATTCCAGTGTCGACATAATCAGCCGCCAGTTTTTGTACAGGAGAGGAAACACTTGCACTGATTAAATACGATGACAATAAGAATAAAAAAAGAGAAATTTTTGCCAAAAATGACGCAAAGTTATTTGTTTTTTTTTTTTGTTTTCCTTCCAAGTTCTTCTGCCACCCTCGGCATAATGGTGCCCTGGGCAGAGAGCCATGTTGCCGGTATTAATAAGTGCCAGTGCTCTGGGGTTGTTATTAGAAAATAATCATGGAATGTTTCACTGAAGTGTTTAACCAGCTGCACTGAAGCCCACTGCCGTTCGCTTGGCGAGTTGTCTTGTTGGTTTGCCCATCTGCTCACCAGTCTTAGCAACCAACCAACCATCCTGCCGTCTCACTCATCGTCTCAGCAGTTCATGATGGTTTGAGGACAACCGACCGACCAAAGAAGAAGAAAAAAACATTCTAATCTAGGGCAGAAGCTGCATTCCATTAGCTAGGCCTGCCAACCCTTATCCATTGATCTGCTAGGATTTGGGAGACTTTCTAACTTTATGTGTTGAGGAGTTGCGAGGAGCGGGAGTAGCGCCTCACTGATCTGACAGATAAAAACAAAGATGAAAGAGCTGCATTTAGGCATGGACCCGGGACAATAAGCAGAACCGTGCAGAGGGGGATCGAGCTGGAGATAAAGGGATGAAAAAGGAGGATGTGGAGGAAGGGGAGAGAGGCGTTAGTTTTCCCCTCCAACGCTGGTGAAGGTCAGGAGGTTTAATGTTCGTGACTGAGGATGGATGTGTTTGTTTTTCATGTAGAGGATTTCAAAACGTACCACTGAGTCATATCTGTCTATCATGCCCTAAATATCCATAAATTAGTTCCTTATATAAATATATGCAAATGGAGAGAAATGTTTGTGAAAAAAAAATTGAATTAAACTTTTATTGCAGTTGATTCATTTACACAATGTAAAGTAGAAGAATCCAGCTTTTAATGTAAACCTGTTAATTCCATGGGGACAACAATACATGTCAAAAAATAAAGTATTACTTTGCAACTTAAATAAAATGTCCCCCCTGCATGAAAAGTCCCACAGAGAACCGCTGAGCCGCTGAGACGGCTCTGGAAGAAGGTCGAACTTCGATTGGGCCACATGGGTTCATCGGTATCCCACTTAAAGGCTGCAACAGTATTTCTAAATTTAGATATCTAGGTATTTCAGAAACTCCTTGAAAGGTTTCCTAGCAAGGGGGTCCAAACTTCTTGACATGTCAACCAAACTTGTCAAGTCAAAAGAACTCAAACTAGCGACATATCATTTTTAAAAATGCTAAAATGTCAAAAAAAACACACTTGCTGGAACATCCACTGAGCCCATTTTACATTATACTTCTCAAAACAAGACTGGTAAAAAAAAAAAAAAAAATGAAAATAATCAGATGTTGTCAAACGGTTAGTAGATGAGCAATGTGATGTACCCTGTGATGGCTTCCTGAAGGCGGAGTTTTAGAAAGAGTAGAAGCTTCTTAAAGAGACGTCAAGACATTAAAATACAAAATCTAATTTCTTTTAAGTTATATTTGACATACCCGGCATGTTTTATAACAACTGAAGGGTGACAGAATTACTTGATGGTGCTATAAAATGCCACTGTGTGCCTGGAAGACACATAATGCCATCCCTATTGCATGTTTGCCTTAATAAAAGAAAGCCATCCTGTTTGAAAGTTTGAACTTGTTAGAAAAAATCACAGCTTTTTTGCATTTTTGTCACAAAATATTTACTAATCAGTCTCCTAATGAATTACTAATCAGTGCCACTTGTAGCTTTTATAGAGTCTAAATATTATGAAGAATTCAGTGATGTTTATTTTAAAATAATTGTTCCGCTGATGATTTTATAAAAAACAATGTCTCAACTTCACTGTTCTAAAATTAGAAAGACAAAATTCAGTTGATTAATTTTTGGGCTTTTTTCTTGCACGCCACATCATGCTAACGCCATAAATTATGTCATTATAAGTTGTTTTGTGTTTTTGTTTTTTTTACACATCTTTGTTCGCAGAGTCAGTTAATTTGTCAGTTTCTGTATGCATGTAGTAGATATTTTTAAATTAAATTAAGAGATATTTATTGAAGATAGATCACTGTTTTTCTCTTCTTTTTTTTTCCTTCTTTTTTTTATTATCTTGCCCTGAAGGTAGCCTTACGCCTGCCAGAGAAGTGGACCTGAAAAGACATATTTACCCAAATAGTTTGTTAATTAAAAATTGTTGCTGCAGTCTTCTTGGCCCCGGCAGCCAATCACAGCTCTCCCTCCCAGCTCCGACTGACAGCCATTCAGAGCAGAAAATCTGTGGACTGCATCGCCCTGCTAGCAGGCTAATCTCTGCCTCTCACACCCTGTTTCTGAATTAACTGCCCTTATTATCACATCCTCCCAGAAACTCTCCCTCACTTCATTTTTTTCCCCTCCCTCCATCTTCTCTCACTCGCTCCCGCTTTTCCTCTTCCCCACAATCCTTTCTCTTCTTCCTCGCTTTTCCTTTTCCAGCTCCAAATAAGTAGGGCGATGGAAGAAAGAGAGACCGAAGCTGCTTTTTTTTTTTTTCCTCCCTCCCTCCTTCCCATGCTCCTTCGCCTGAAGTTGAGAAAATTCTAAATAGCAGCATAAGTGGCCACAGGCGAGAAAACAAATTTTCGTGTCAGCCAAATGATAATTGCATTTCTGCCGCGGTGGAGGGGGCTCATTACATAAGCAAAACATGAGAGCACGCCATGTTGGAGACGGGAGCCGTCACAGAGGTGGTTTAAAATGTAGCCCTGGGACAATGACTGGATCCCTCCGGCCCGTCTACACAGCAACCTGTCAATCCATATCACCTGTTTAAAAAGGCCTTGCAGACAATCTGAGATTTATTTTTATTTTTTAGCTACCAGTCTAAACATCAACACCATGATCCACAAAGGGCAGCAATACTTCATTTTGTATTCAGATTAACCCAAAACTACACATATAAAGCTGGATCCTTTACATATTACAATCAGTATTTATCTACGGTAAAAAAAGTACACCCATTTTAATTCTTGACTTTTATGTGTCAGACTGTAATAAAAATGACTATTCTTACTTGATGCTACAGTTATTTAAATCTTAAAACTAGACAAGAACTAGCAAGTTTCTAAACGGTTTCAAAGTTAGGTGAATGCTACACAAACAATTAGCTTCACCAATTAGCGGATGAGCAAAAGCTTGCCCACCACTGATTATTCTATAGTCAGACAAAAAAAAAAAAAAGCCCAAATTAGAAAACTATATGTCACAACCTAAGCACCCGCATAGCATTTGAGGTCCTGATACGTCAGATCTTTTAATTGATTTCCTTTTTAATTACTATAACTCAACTTGATAGAAAGAAAACTTCTAGATTTCTGATTGGTGGATATTCCATAGTGTTCACATACCAGGTTCTGACTTTCTGTTAAGTTTTGGGTGGACATCACATCAGCAATTTACTGATGCAAGGGTTTAGGCTTAAGGAGGGAAAAAAAACTGTGTTCAGGGGATAAAGGTTGGATTCATTCAAAACTTTGAGTTTGAGCTGCAGAAAACCATTTTGAACATACTGACCTTGTGAAGGAAAAAAAGGGTCTTCAACAGAGGCAGTATTTTGTCAGGCTCTTATCTTTACATTCATCTTTAACAGTAAAATTGATTCCATGAAAGATGCATCTTGCTTTGCGCTCCATGTGCTTCCTAAGCTCTCTGACAACTGTGCAAGGAAACAAGTCTGGTATTCAGACTCGCTACTTTAATTGTCCAATTAGATCTGAGTCAATTTGATCCCATTTGAATCCACAGCTTAATTTTCCTGGCATAACTTATTTCAGACAGTGCATTTAAAGATGTTCTTTTTTTGTCACAGCTTTTGATGTTATCAGATACATTGGCATAATTAATAAAGTATTTTAAGTGGGTTTAAATGTGAAGAAACAAGGCTCCTTTAGTGAAACATCAAGTTCTGAGTCATCCTGAGGTGTGTGTGTGTGTGTGTGTGTGTGTGTGTGTGTGTGTGTGTGTGTGTGTGTGTGTGTGTGTGTGTGTGTGTGTGTGTGTGTGTGTGTGTGTGTGGTTTTTTTATGACCCCCATTCGTTGTAATGGGTATTTATTGAAGTAAAGGGTGTAAAATTTACCGTGCGTCATTGTGGCAGGATAGAGTTGAGATTCTTTGGTCGTCGCATCGATGTAATTAGTTTTTTTGTTGTTGCTTTTCTTTTCCCATACTTAATCATCCTCTGAATACTTCTAATAGATCAAAAATCATTATGGTAACATTCTGGGCATGAACGCTTCTTTTTTAAGACGGTTGAATTAACATAAACTATGTCCATTTGAAATGACTATCATCAGAAAATGTTGAATAGCAGTCACAATAGTTGCGTTTTGAGACAGAATTTAAATATTTTAAGCTATACCACTTAAAATATTGACTTGAACAGTTATACTTGAATGCCTTTAAATGGTAAACCACCCCGAGCATTTAGCATAATGACATGAGCGTCAGTGCAGACAAAGTGCCTGTTTAGGGTTGGATTAGATTAGTTGACGCAATTATTTGATCATTTCTGCAACACCTGAATATCATACATGTAAATCTTTGTCTATGAACTTGGAAGAATGCCACATCATTGCTGGACATGACAAAAAAGTAGTTCCTTTTTACAAAGAGAAGGACAATACTGGAGTATTACATACTCAAAGGCCCATACAGACCCATTCGATAAATTAGATGATTATTGAAAAGACAATTTATTATAGAAACTTTACCACTAAATAGCTGCATTTTTATTGACCACACAATTGCGCAATTTGACATTTGAAAAAAAAAATTTGTTGAATGTTTAAGTGCTGCTAAACAAATGGCATTTTACTGTCATTTGCCTTTTACCGTTTTTTTGTTGTTTGTTTGTTTGTAGCTCAGTTGATATTTTGGCCATGTTGAAGTTGGTTTATTTTACAAAACTGCCATGGAAACACTTTATTCACGTCACATGAGTCACATGATCAACAAATGGGACGTTGCCACGAAGAAGTTTACAGGAAGTGGAAGTAGCATCCGACGTTGATTATTAGCAGCTCTTGATTTCTGTCAATTATGATGATTTTTCACTAACAGCTAATATTTACATGACATTTATTATTAGAATATTACATCAGACCAATACAAAATATAAACACAAATGAAAGCTTATGTTTAATACCTGCTGAAAGACCCTATCAAACCTACAAACGAGAGACTTCAAGATGTATATACTAGTTTACTGAACGTAACTCTAGAAGCACTTTCACTACAAGAAGAGAGACAGAAATCCTTACTACTACAAACAGGGACGACATTGTACAAAACATCAGCAATTACAGCACAAAATAATCTGTTAGTCCTTATTACATCTTGCATGCTTGCTTTCAGGGAGGATGACATGAGTCAAAAATTAGGAATGGTGTCTGGACACAGAGTGAAAGATTTTAGGAGCAGAGCCTAACACGCTCTGGTGCCAATATCGCGCTCCGTCTCTTGACGACCACACGGCAATCTGTTTGATAGCCAACACTTAGCGAGACAGATCATTCCATTGGCAAGCCCGCAGCTGCGCGTCCAGCAGACAGATGGACAGACAACCGGATCTCGGGCAACGCTTGCGCCGGCCGTGGGGACACAAATGAAACTGAAATAAATGGCAGAAGAAGAGAATGAAGACCTCAAATGCTTTCATTATTAGCTGTCAGATGCCGGCACGAGATAGAGACCACTCTCAAGATGTTGGGTCAGGACTCCAATCTCCTGCCTGGAGTGGCTGTGGAGGAAAAAACAATTCACCGCTGACATGTTAGGCAATGGAAAGAAGCTCTGCTGCACTAAAGCTCATAAACAGAGACATGCAGGGTGAATGAAACGTACACTGCGCCGGTCTGTTAGTGTGCAAACGCAGCATCATTAATTCCATCATGAAGGCCCGTTCCCCGCACATCATGCGGGTTCCACACGATTCAAATATAGGTGGAGGGTTTTTATTCCTTCAGAGCGTCATTCCAAGGCGAGCGTCACCGCTTTCCTCCCAGGACGCCAGGGTCTCTCTTTCATCTCCAAACTAATGATGTTCCCTCTCCTCTGTTCGCCGAAGCCCGTTTAATGAGACGTAGGGGGAGACGCGAGAAGAGAGCGGTGGTCGAGGGGCGAGGGAACACATTGACCTGGCCTTTATTGAGAATAATGGAACCAAAATGGCTCCCATCAGCACCAATATTTCCCAGGTGGCTGTTCATTTATCACTGGCCTGGCACTTTCTGAGAGAATCCTGATAGAGATGGAGGAAAACATTCAGGTTCCCATTAGCTGGAGCTGGAATATCTCATCAGGAGAAGAACGTTAACATAAGCCGGAGCAATTCTGCGTGGTTTGTCTGTCTTTGGGCCTTTCCTGCTATAAAAGGGAACCTTCCAGCTCACAGAGAATGCATAGCAAAACGGGCGACACAGGGAACGGAGATGACTCAGTGGTGTCAAGAAGAATGACAGGCTTTGTGAAGTTTAGAGCAGCAGGTACGCAAGGTCTGTTTGTTTTATTCCACTTATTGCTTTATCTATTTCAGGATGCATTTCCTTTCACTCTATACTGACTTTTTTTTTTTTTCAGTCAGACGGATCCAAAACACATCAGTCACTCTGACAGCTCAGCTCTTGCTGAAAAGGACTAAACGAAGAAGAAGAAGAAGAAGAAAAAAAAGAATCTTAACACAAAATGTACAATAAGGGCTGTTTTGTTTGCAGCTAACGTTGGTTTTACTGCGATACTGAAATGTTTACCATGCAGAATTTCTTTCCGGACAGACAGAGATGAAGAAGCTGTTCTGTCAGTAAAAGCTTAAGGCTGGGATGGATTCAGCAAATGTTTGCCCCTCTCTCCTATTGGACTTCAAATCCAAACTACTCCCTTCAGTTTCCTCCTATCTCGTCTTTATTCTTCAGTAAAGCTGTCTTTTGGGTATTTTGCAGCATCTGCTCTCAAGGAAAGCCACAAAAAGGTCAACTTTTGGCATTGACTGCCTTGGGTTTGTCTGGAAGGCAAAATCAGTAAAAGGAAGAAATCGCTCACTAGTGGAGATCCAGGATTTCTTTGACCCTCGTGGGACATGGCGAACTGTTATCACAGCCCAAATGAACAGGATTCTCTGCTACTGTATCTTCAATCTGCCACTAACATATTACATGTCGGTGGCATCATTCATCTTGATTTCATTTGCCAACTGGACTTAGCGCCTGCACACACTGCCAAACATACCAACACCTAGTTTCATGACTTTGGTGTTACTCTGCTTGATTGACCGGACCTAAAGCCTCATGGAGAATCTTTGGTCACAGACTGAACGCTAATGAAGTAGAAATGATAAGCCTGGTTTGCATCCTGGTTTGGTAGCACTGTTGCCTTGCACCAAGAAGGTCCTGGTTCGATTCCCAGTCCGAGTTTGCATGTTCTCCCTGTGCATGCGTGGTTCTCTCTGGTACTCCAGCTTCCTCCCACAGTCCAAAAACATGACTGTTAGGTTAATCGGTCTTTCCAAATTCACTCTGGGTGTCACAAATCCAAATAATTTTCACTTTTTGTTGTGAATAACTGAAGTAAATTAACTTTTAGTTTCGAAAGGGACCTCCTCTAATGAGGTTAATGGGTTTAATTAGATAAAGGTATGTCATGTCATCTGACTGAACTCAGTTAGAAATTCATTTTGCTCACATCTAACATGATTTGTTCCCAGTTTAAAAAACAAAAAACTATTGTGATTAAGTACTCTTTAATAGACGCGTGAAAAAAAAAAATTAAATAAAGTTTTTTTTTAAAATTTGACATATTTTCTATGGTTAAAATGATTATGGTGTATCTGAACATAATAGGACAGCCTGGCACAAGAATGACGTTCTTGGTGTGTGAATAATCAGCAATCTTAAAATTGTGAAACGTAAATCATACAGTGTTGTAATTGCTTAGTTTAAGAATAACAACCAGAACTTTGGAAAAATATGCTTTCAAAAGAGGTTCAACATTTGTCACTACTGCCTATTTTAACAATTCAACCAAATATAGCTCAATATGCATTAATACGCAGAGTGGAAACTGTCTTGGCATTACACCAGAAGCTTTAGTCTTCCTTATCACTGCACTTTGGGGTACAGCCCATTTTTTCCAGTAGGACAAGCAACTTCTTAAATTCTTGAAAAACAAAAATGTTTAGGACTTTGACAACTTTTTCCTTTTTAAAAAATGTCTATAAAGCTCGAACAAGGACTGCACAGCCAAGCTTTCCCCCTCATGTTCTGCACAGGAAACACTCTGGTGAAGGGAGCAGACGTTGCGTCTACGCTCACCAGTCAGTGCTGCATCCACTTCCCTCTGGATCCATGTTGGAGGGAAAGTGACAGTTTTTCAACTCTGGCAGTATCATCAGAGTTCCTCCAGTCTGGTGGTAATGGCTTTTCTTGATGAGGCTGTAAACTCCAGCTCAGCAAATTCCATCAAACTCTGAAAACCTTTGCTCTCAGCAGAACTGACGGGTGAGCGTGTCCTGAGCTTTCATCTCGGAGACGAACCCTGTCTGTTGCTGTGCGGGCCCTGCTGTCAAACTTTTTTTTTCGTGTGCGTCAGGAAACAAAATCATCGCTGAACTGAGGATGAAGCAGTTCTTCACTCTGTGCTAATCGTACCGTGTCAGTTGTGGCTTGCATGTTAACTTGGGCTGGCGTTGTTTGACTGGATTTCCGTTTACTTTGTTTCTCAGAACAGACAGTGCAGCTAATGCGCTCAGTCACAATTCCACACTGGGCTTCTTCACAGCTGTTTTTTCACCTTTCATTGCTCTCTCTTTGGTGAACTTTTGAGTTTTCCTTCCTCCTCCTGTCCAGGCAGAACAGACAAAGAGCTGATGATTTTCCTGTCCCTTCATTTTGGAGGCTGCTGCAGCTTGAATACATTATCCAAAGTTTATGATAGCAGCAGTGGATTACAGCAGTAAAGTCAGTAAAAAAAATTGTTTGGACTACTTTAAGAGCACTTCACAATCGTTCCTGTTCATCCTTAAAGTATGTTACAGTGAAGTTACACCTTTTTGTGGTTCGGCATTTGTGAATTTTTCTGTGGAAAGTAACTGCTAATTATTTGCAGAAAACCTACGGATCTTCCCGTAGAGCATATCTAAAGCATTTAGATCCCTTTAATTACATCTTCCTCATCTATAATGTCAGGAAAGAGACACTTTGCAGTTTGTAGTTGTAACACAAAATCTGTAGAGATTCAGGTGGAATTAACTCTTTTAAATGGGGCTGTTATGCAAAATCAACTTTTTTGTGCTTCAAATTATGTTATGATGTTGTTCTCTCATCAAAAGCATTCTTTGAATCTCCAGTGGAAACCATTCTCAAACAAGCAACGCTTTTTTAGCAAAAGCTAAATAAGTTGTTTTGGATAAATGGACGCAATTTTATAACAACTGAGAGTAACATAGTTACTTTGTTATGTAACAAAATGACACTGTATGCCTGGAAAATACATAATACTTCCCCTTTAAAGACCACTGTCTCATGTAGATGAATGCAGCTGGAGTTTGAGTTTATATCTCTTCTCTTTTGTCCGCTGAGGATCACTAGGGGGAAGCAACGTGTTTTTCAAAGGGGTGTGAATACTTATAGAGCACTCTAACACAAACCGATAGGCACTCGGTTCAACAGTCTTTCTCAAGGCCCTCGGAGACTTGGAGAAACATGGACGTTATGTCTGACGGACAGATTAACACGAGGCAGACAGCGAGCGGTTCAGTCCAGACTAAGCCACAGATTCCCCCTGCCTTCTTTTATTACCAACCATGTCATTTTGTTTCACGTCAACCATCATAAAAAAAATTAATTAATTTACCAAATGATTGTTGTTATTTAGGATACGGTGAGAGGAAGAATACCTTGAGTCTTCAAAAAAAAAATCCAACAAACCAAAAATGTCTTGCTGATACATCCTTGCCATCTGTTATTGCCCTAAGTATTAAAGAAAAGAAAAAAATATCTATGAATTAAGCCCTATTGAGCACAGGGGAGGTGAATAAACGCGTTTTTATGGCATCAGATTTGGCGAGCGCGCTACGGCCCATTACCTTTGCTAGATAGCTGTCTGTAAGATATGAGAGGTTCTTCAATAAAGAGCTCAGGGTTTGCGTCCAGCAGCCATTGATAGCGTTTGATACGGTGGAATCAGAGCCTCCAGGCTTAGCTTATGCACTCTAATCCTCGTGGAGAGATAACGCCAGACAGCCTTTAATGTGGCGCGCACACACAAGTATTTCCACACATCCCATCAAATACCACTCGGAGCGCGCAACCTGAAGGGCACGAACAGTCCACACACGTATTTACATACGCCCTGAAATCTCTGATACGAAGCCGTCGTCGCATTTGATGTTATCTCTGAAGTCCTCTTGCGCTCGCAAACAAACACACATTCGTGGCCGGGCGCTGTGAAAACACTCGCGGTACCAGATCAGAGGCATGTTGGTTATCTGGAAACAGGACTGAAAATGTAAGGTCTGTCGTCGCTCCCTAACCAGGGAGGGGAGGCTCAGCAGATGAAGTGAACTGGCTTCCAGACTTGTAGTCGAGAACACGCAAGTGCCTTTTTATTGCCACGGAAGCGAGAGGTGGTCAGTGCTGTGTTTTACTGCCGTTTCTTCTCCGCTTGCTTCATGCTGTGGCGGAACATCGGAGGCATCGATCAAAGAGGTGCCTGATGCTGAAGAGTCGCAAGCATGCGACACATAAACAACTCCATAAAGCATTTCCAGCCACGCCCTGACAGGCGCTGACCTATCGGATCAGTGACGTCCATCTCCGTTATGCTTTATCTCACCAATCGAGGACAGGACCGCCATCGTCGTCTTCATCATCCAGCACGTCTTGCGGCCGACGTCCGAAAGAGCCGCACGCTGTCACAGATGGCAAACCTCCAAAAGAAGGATGTAGATTGAGTCTATACCAATTAATGGGCGCAATTTTTCTTTGAAAATGTACTATTAGATGTGTTAGAAATGTATCTTTACACCCAGGGCCTCATTTTTTTAAATGTAAAGTTTACATTAAATAAAATAGGCTGCATAGTTAGAATAATAGATATTGATAGATAATAAAAAGGATAATGTTCAAGAGAGCGCCAAACAGAAAAGAGCACAAAGGGAAGCAGACAGGACTACCAGCTGGGTAATTCTTATGCAAATTTTTTGATTTAGCAATTTGGAACAAAAATGAGAGGAATAGGAACAAAAACAAATCTTTGAATAAATGGCATCAGCTGTAAAAAAAAAAGAGGGGAAAGAATAGTGAATGCGTGATGCTCAGATGATGAAGAACTCACTCAAATGTGTATGTAGCTCATCAAATGGAAGCAAAAGTTACCTAATGTACAGCACCGCCTGTTAAATGTTTTTAATCCTTAATGAGACATAAACACAGGGCCAACTAAATTGAGAAGCCAACAGCAATGCGGTTCAAATGCATATGTGAACGCCAAGCTCCTACAGCATGGAGCAGACTGCAGAGCAGGGCATTCTGGGTAAATGCAACCAACACAAATGCATTTCTCCCGCAGTAGAAACGACTCCTCGTCTTTTGACCTGCAGAAACCAAAATTGCGAAGTTTATTCTATTTTTTTTTCTTCTTCTGTTCCCTTCCACACTGCACTGTGTCAAACAAACCAAAACTTTTGAAAAATGTGTTCCTACTTCTCACCTGTGGTGGCGCTGCACCAAGAATCACTGAAGGAAACGACACACCGTGAACTTCCTTCTTCATGAAATGTACGTCAGAATGGACTGGCGCCAGATTTAATGAGATTTGTTATTCGTCCTTGAAGAAAAAAACACAATCAATTTCTCTCGCTAATGCCATACACATTTGGTTGCATTTACCCAGAATGCCCTGCGCTGTAGTTCACTTCTTGCTTTTGGAAAGGTCTCTTGTATGCTTGTAATTGTATTGTAAATGTATTCGAATGGAGGACTAGGTTTTTAGGCAGGCTTCAGTTTGCTTTTTGTTCCTCATCAAACTTAGATTCATATTCACATTTCACCAAAAGAACCAGACTTTCAGGACAAACAGACTGTAACTAGCGTTCATTTAAAGCGGACTAAGCAGGGCTGGTGTGAATGCACCCTTCATTTTCTCCCCAAAAATATGTTTGGCCTGTCACTAAGTTGTAGGGGTCATAGGTCACGTAAAAGGTGGAAGACATCCTTTTGTGTCATCACAGTAATCTGCGTGGGCTTTCTCTGTGGTCACGGCTGCGACTGAAGCCAAGCTAAATCATGACCAGACGTTGTCCCCCTCTGACAGGTGAAAGGACAAAGATGTTTATTCATGGCGGCGCTCTGATTAAAAAGAGGCTGTAATGAGTGCCGCAGCCTCGGCTTCGGTTGGCACTCGTATGAGACGGACGCAGGTGCAGTGAGAATCAGACAGCGAGGCAGACGGGGAGACAGCGGAGACGGGCGGGTTGGGGGGCAGCGGGCTTCAAAAAAGAAATGGGAGAAGGCTCATTAGGAGAAACGCGGACTGAGGCAGATCTGCATTTTACTTCTGCTCTGTAATTAACAAATGGATTAATGGGAAAGAGACACGCACGTCTACCAATGCCACCGCAATTAACAGCAGTTGGAAAGTTTCTTGCTCCACCGATGCTTGAGCGGAAGCAGGAGTGCAGGTCATGGCGTTCTGCTCATTGGATTCCTGTCTCCTGCCATTTTGCTTTGTTTCCTTTTTATTTTGCTTTTGACTGTTTTTTTTTTTTTTGCTCCATGATTGAAAATAACCCTTTTTCCCCAAAGCGTTCCCTTGACTCTGCATTCCTCTCTTTCAGTTATCAACCAACACTTACAAGAAGCACTGTGTAGCTTTTAGAGAAAATGTTTTGACATATTTGTTAAAACTGTCACCATGACCGTGTAATATGAGACAGATAAGTTTGAAGACCACTGCCGTCTCCCAGTGATGCTATCGCCATGTAAAGAAGTGCGCCGAAAACAACCAATCAGAGCAAGGAGGAGGGTCTTAGCGCTGTTAATTAACCCCATGTAATCACTGTTCAACATGCTAATGGCAGAGAAACAACTTACCGTTACAGGAAAAGTGTTTAGCCATGGTCATCAGTGGTCATGCTAACTATCCTTAGCATTCACTGCAGGCTACAGGAGGGACATAAAGGGAACAAACATTCATTCAAATGGTTCAAAAAGTGTACTTTGGAATTCTGCATATAATGTAAAATAATGAAGCATGTCGTCGCTCAGAGCACAAAGCATAGAATTAGACTGGACAGATCTGCCCTTATGGATTGGCCACATTGTCATCAATAGCCAATATAGAAATTTCTTTAATATCAGGTCCGATACAGATATCGGATTGGTTCACCTCGACTTTGGAAGAGTTTGGCCCCCCTGTTCTTTGCAGAGTTGATTCTGTTCAGTCTAATTTCCACTAGTAACAGCTTGTTTAGGGAGATGTCCCACTCTGATGTGCGTGCATGCTTTTAGTCTGATTTAAATGCTAACTGGGACTAAGACAAGAGGTATATTTTGTGTTTTTTACTTGATTAAGTCATGGACTGGTGTGTTTTGTCCTGCTTGAAGACCCTGGTGAATCTGAAGAACAGCATTCTTGGCTCCATCAAGGTGTGCAGGTCCGGAATCAGTAAAGCGTCTGGATCAGTCACACACTAGTGCTGTGGGATGATGATTTCTTTCTATGATGTTTAGGAACAACATATAACGGGTTCACACCTATCAAAAATTTCTGCTTTTGTCTTGTGACTCCACAGAATGTTTATCTAAAGATGTGTATTTTACTTGGTTTTCGGTCAGCAGTGGTTTCGGTTTGGGCCTCGGGTCTCCCAGGGAGTCTCTCTCGTTTTCTTCTCTTTTTTTGTTGAATCGTGAACACTTACCCTAACTCAGTCAATTGTAGCCTGCAGTGTTTTAGATTCTTTTATGATCTCCTTGAGTGAGTCATCGATGTGCTCTTGGAGTCATTTCAGAGCAAGTCAGCCAGTCCTTGGAAGATTTACTACTGTTGCATGTTTTCTCCATTACTTTTTCACCATGGTGTCTTGTGTTTTCTTTTCTCGCTCATTAAATCAAACCATAACTTAAAAAGTAATATGACTTTACAGAACTGTAGCTGGATCTTCTACAGCATTCATCTGCTCAAGCAGAATCATATAAACCCTTTAAAGATACAGTATGTAACTTTTTAATACATTTTCTTTTTTTGTTTCATATTTGTCGAAGCTGTCTCTTTGTCATGACACTATGTTTTGAGAAAAAAATCAGAAAAAAAATCAAGTGACAGTTTTAAAAAATATGTAAAAAAAAAATTAAAAAAAAAGCAAAATAAAGTTACATAATTGTTCATTATTAATGTCCGGCTCCACGTTGAATGAAGAACCAGATTAAGATCTAGAGTTTAGTGTGAGGATAGACAGCTCTGCTAGTGAAACGCCTGGAATAATGAGCTGCTTTGTGACCCCCAGCTGTAGTCACCCACAGAGCAAAACTAACAGCTTGTTTGTAAGTGTCTGTGCGTTTCTGTCGCTATACATCAGTTTGTGTGTGTGTGTGTGTGTGTGTGTGTGTGAGCAGGAAGCAGGTGGTATGTGTCACGGGTGGCTCGTGAAGGTGTCATGTGAGAACGGGTTGTGAGGTCTCCGTGCGAGATAAGTGACGACCCGCGTCGACAGACTTGTCGGATTCAGTCTGTCCGCGCATCTTTATCTCCGGAGTGCACACACCTGTGGACGTACACACACCTGTGTATGTTGTTGATGTTCGCCTCTGCAGGAGGACGTCCGCTGCTCGGCGACGAGGAAATAAATGGAGATTTGGGTACGGCCAGCCCGGGCGCTGATGTTTTTTCTTCATTTGCTGAACAAAAAGATTTGAAACAGTTCTTCCTCTGAGGATGTTCTTCTCTTGTCGTTGCATCACTTGTCAGTCAGTGCGCTATAGCTTGGATTAATTACATCTCTGGAAGCCAATGTTCCTTCCTGTTCCATTTACTGATTTGTAAAGCCTCTGAACTAACACCCACATATGGCCTCAGAGGCTGTGAAACAGTTGAATAGAAGGTATTCATAAAGATCTGATTCAGTTAGTCACACCTCGTAGTGCTGATGGATGTAAAGAGTGGAAACGCACAGGGCGATGTCAGGTGTCAGGACACGCTTAACGCAGCGTCACATAGAGACGCAGGACACCCGAGGACGTTTCCACCTCAGGTAGGAACGGGGCTTTCCTTCCTCTGGGAGAACTCTGGGAGTTTGACCCACATGGGAAGTTTCTTCAAGTGGCAGCTGACTCAGGATGCCAAAACTCAACCACAAATCAATAAAGCATGACTCAGATGGAGCGCTGGGCTTCAAAATAAAACACCATTGTTCTTTTTCTTAAAAAAAAAAAAACTGACAATAGACGGAAAATATCCTGAAAAAACTGAATGTCTGTGAGTTGACCCAAATTCAAAATGGCAAAAAAAAGAAGTTGCAAGACATGCTTGTCAAACAAGATGGTGGCGTTAAGGGGTGCATTGGTGAGAATAAAAAAAAAAATTAACATCTTTTATATATTAAATCTTCTAAAACAGTTTATTATTGCCAAGCTGTACCCAGGTCCATATGTGAAAACAAACTACCTATTGCCAAAAAATGTGACGTAAAAGAACAAAATGTTCTAAATGTGACTCAGTTCAGGTTTGCCAACTTAGAAATTAACTTACAAAATGTCATGCGCTTCACAGTGGGAGTGAAATTCATTTGTACAATCAAAAGAAAAGATAGCTGGAGCAAATGGCTAAAATGAGACACAAAACTGTCCTTGGTGACACATGATTGTACTAAATGGATACAGTAAATGTAATTTATAGTGCCTTCCCAAACTGTTGATGAGCCATACACATTGCCACATTTACATCAGCTTAAAAGAATTAAAATACTTAAAACACTTGCAAAGTAATACAGAAATGACGCGTTAGGGAGTGATGCATAATTTTCAAATTAATTTACAATTATAATCCATTCCGCCTCCTGAAGCTTGACACCCCAACATATAATCCAGTACAATGGTTTGGAGGATTAGCAACCACAGCTACTAGCTTAAATAAAATCCATAAAATCTTCAGACCCACTTCTGACTGCTTAATGAAATAGTTCAAGTGTCAAATGTACTTTAATATTCATTGATACGCAGAGTGGAAATTACATCAGAAGCTAACGTCTACAGTATTGTTATTTCTGCTCTTTGGGGTTCAGCCAATCAACGGCAAAGGAAATAAATGCCACTCCTGGATTGGCCAATTTACAAACTCCAGCCAATATTTCAGATAAGCTCTATGAAAAAATCTGCGAGCGGGTGAGATTTCCACGAATGATGTAATTCCATGGAAAAATTGGCGGTTAGGTGAATCGAAGAGTATCTACTGTAGGAGCAAATCCCATACTTAGTAAACCAGAACTGACTTGCGACAACTCCAAACCTATAATGACAGAAAGGACTGGCCAATAATCCAATAAGAGGCCAACATTGTCATGGTAACTGTGAAGGAGCTGCAGAGAACAACAGCTCAGGTGGGAGTATCTGTTGCCAGGAGAACTGTTCTACATATCTGACCTTTACAGAACAGTAGCTGAAAGAAAACCATCATTGAAGGTAAAGTCAAACGAAGTTCAGTTTGCAGTGAGGCTGCATGTTGTCTGAGGTGCATGACACCTCAGACTCCACATCCTAAATTATTTAACCTTCATGAGTTTTTGTCCTGCAGCCGTCTGCACTGGTGGAAAGCCCACATTATTCCTTCCCAGCTTTTAAATGTCCCTCGGCACTGGAGGAATAGAAAGCGATTCTATTCTCCGTCTGAGATGAGCCTCAGAGGGAGGTTTCAGCATGAAAACCGCAGATGTTCCAAGAAAACTCCACCGCTACTGCTTTCTTTTTCTTTTCTTTTTTTTCTACGTCTGATTTGCTGATTTTCACTCTCTCTCCTCATCTTCCAAGCACTTGTTCCCTCCATCCATTTGCCGCTCCTCAACTCCAGACATTTATTTGGTGGCGCCGGCGGCAGAGTGATCAGGTCTGTAGTGGGTCGAGGCTTTTCTGCCTGATTGTCTGACGACTCGTCTGGATGGGCGTTTTGAGAGGGGAGGAGCGGCTGTCTCGGCCGCGGCGTGAGAAGCCTCTAGTGCGCGCCATCACGGCTCTCAGAGCGGTGATGAAGGGATCCGGACCTCCAGTTCATATTCGATGTGAGATGTCTTTATTTATTTAGGTCGCTTCTGTCCCCCTTCCCTCCACCCCTGGACTGTCATGGCATGTTCCTGCTTTATGCATCAGAAATGTTCTGACACTTAGAGGGAGTGAGAGTCAATAGCGCCTCATGTTAAATCATCTTGGATTTATAGGGCGGTAGCTGCAAGCAGGAGCGAGGGGCGGGGCGGGGCGACACACATGTATACCTATAGCACAGTAAGTGCTTCTGCCCCAGCAGCACTAAACAAGGCCAACAGTCTGCAGTTATGGACAGTAAATAGAGCGGAGCACTGCCTGTAAATAACCAGCAGCACAGCCTCATAAATTCTGTGTGTGTGTGCCACTTATACACACAAGCTGTGTTGTACCGTATAGATGGACCCTCACTAACACCCAGCTTTCAAATTAGATGAAATTGGTGTCAAACGTTTGAGCTGGTTTGAGCAGCGAAAATCTTTGCTGTCTTTTTAAAGACACGATCAAATGTTTCCAGAGTTCATCAAAGGTCAAACAGCCAATCCACAATTACACAACTGATTAAGTTAAAGGTGCAGAGGAAGCTGCAGAGTGGTAGCTTTATCTCTAGTGAACCCTGGAATCATTTCCCTTTTTTAAATCTTCGGAATGGCCCAAACTAAATTTCTCGCCGCACAAAAGTAGCACAAACGGAGCACAGTCGAGCGACGCCATATTTTGCTTGATTTTCTAAATGTGAACTGACTGGTTGACCTGCAATGACCTCTGGAAACATTTATTCATATTCTTAAAATGGTGGCAACACAAATTTTTGTTTGTGCTGCACAAACCAGCACAAAGGCAGCCCAGTTAATTCAAACTGCATTTTGTTTGGTTTTGCAAGCGAGGACTGCCTGGTTGACCTTCAGTCGCCCCTGGAAACACTTGTGCAGCAAAAATTTGCACTGCACAAGTATTTGATAACCATTTTTGTTGGATTTGAAGAAGGAGGGGAGGAGCAGCTCCACCCAGGTTGTAGATGTTTCTTTTCGAGAACTCCACCTCCATACGTTTGCCTTCATTCATATGTTTGGTTGCTCCCAGCAGTTAGCGGACGGATCCAAGCTCCCTCTAACCTTCACACTCCCACTCCCGCCCTGTGTAGAGCGTCACAGGTCAGAGCGTATGCGTATGCCTGTGCGTGTGTGTGAACACAGTTAACACTGGCGTCCTTCCCAGTGACCCGATCAAGGTGGGCTTTCCCACCGGCGCCGAAATGTGAGGCTGGACCCGGGCCTGCAATTATGCTGCTCACTGATAGAGGATTTTGTGTTTCATGTGTTTCGAGCTGCACAGCATAAAAAAAATACATATATATAAATAAAAAACCTTCACAATGTCACAAAAGGATGAAGCAATTGAAGGGAGGAAGGAAAAAGAAATCAATCCAAACATAATTTGCTGCGTTGAAGCCAAATGAGATATTTATTGATAGGAGTGAACATTATTTCTGCTTTTGCTCCGTACATTCAGAGGTTGTGTTCTGACGACATTTGGAAAGTGCAGATGTTTTTTTGTTGTTTTTTTTTATCAGAATGAAAAATGTATATTTATTCCCAGCTCAGCCTAACAGAGGGAAACATCTAACTGTAACAGCAACTATCAGGAGGTCAGGCAGTTTACAGTGTCGATGTGTTTTCATTGAGTCAGTAGGATAACAGTGAGCTGTTTTAACATGTGTATTCATAAAATAATGACATTTTGGACTCTGGAATTTTGGGATGTTGTGCTTTTGAGGTATAGACTGTATATATATATATATCCAAACCCTAGAATAAACAGTCATTGTAGTGCTTTCAACAATGACTGTACATATGCAAACATAATACACAGCACATAACGACTATGTATGATAAAGTTCAAAACAATACATTACATAGTGATATATCATTTGATCTGATATGATATGATGCAATACGGTTCTTATAAGCACTATTGTTTAAAGCCGTCATAAGACGGCATGGTCAGTGATATTTGGTTAGTTTCAGAACCGACTGAGTCACTAAAGCTCTTCCACAGCTTCATTAAGCGGGGGAGCCGTGACTCTTTCACCTGACGCCAGCAGTTTGTGTTCATGTTTCAGATGTTATTCGCCAATCTCGCCATATTGTCACGGTAGGGTGATTTCATAAAGTTTTTCAATTAGGACTCCTAAAATCTTATAGCCAACTTTCTGTGGCTCTGAGGAGCCTTGATATACTGGACAGAAGCGAAAACATCAGGCAGTTTAGAGGTTTTAAAGCAGATTTGAACTATTCACAGTGCGATCTCTTGGCACTGCCTATTTAAAGCTAGTGCTAATGTTGTCTTCTTCCACTCCTGTCTTCTCCTTGTAATAATTAGAATTTCTATCATGGCACATTTCTGTTTATGCATTCATACACACACACGCACACACCCCCACAGACACACACACACACACACACACACGTCTTCCCCTATAGCATCTCTCCTAGTCAGAGGGTTTGGTGATTGTGTTGTCAGGAAGCAGCAAAGTGATGCTAACACCAACTTATTCCTCTGTCACTTTTGAGTGTGACCATTAATTCCTCTGTGGATGATGTGTGTGTGTGTGTGCGTGTGTGTTTGAGCAAGTGTGTGCGTGCTGGAAACTCTTGTGCTATGACATACGGTATATATGTGCAGTGGGTGTGTTGAGGAGGGAAAGAAAAAGAACAAATTGAAGGCCAGGCTATAAGTGTTCGCTATCACTGTCCTATCATTTTCTTGGCATATGATTCATCATGGCTGACAGCCACTGAACCGGCACGGCGAGGGTTGCTATGGCGACGCAGCTAAGGAGGACAGAGCACCTGCGGGTGGAGAGACGGCGGTGTTTATCACCTGCTGGGGATGTGGGATCGCGCTGCGGCGCGTCACAGAAAGTACGCGAGAGTTGGTGTAGGGAAAAGCGCATCTGGCACTCTTTAAGGTGACATTTTCCCAGAGCACTGATGATAATAGGACACCTTTCTCTGCTCCTTCCTGAGCTGCGGTGTCAATGAGACTTCACACCTTCCTGTTGCTTGTTTGAGCGAAGACGCGTCGTTTAAAAAAGAAAAGAAAAAAAAAGCAAAGTCGGAAGCGGAATAAAATTCTACAAGCAAATGAAAAGTCTGGTATAAATTGTGCGTTTTAATTCAATGCCCCATATATTTTGATACCTCTAAATATGATGCGGATGATTCCAGAGGACAGCATTAGCGGTAAAGTGCACTTCTAGATTAAGAGGTCACAATAAGGTCACAGTCCCACACTGTTGTTCAGCTCCTTGTTATCAGCAATTAAAGCCGACAGCGACATGTCCCTCTTTGTTCTGAGACTTCAAACAGTAAAGTAACGCGTTCGCAAATACAGGTTGTACCTTTCTATACGTGTGCTTCTGGTTTAATGAGCTATGAACCATCACAGGAGCAAAAACAGAAACTTTATAGCTGCAAGTTCCAGTGGATTTTATATGCGCTGTGTCAGCCATGGTGAATCCTGAACTAAGTTTATGGTGGAATTCTTGTCTTATTTCCTGCTGGAAACAGTTGCTTGCTTGAGAGGGCTCTCGCAGTTACAGCAGGGATAAAATGTGGCCGGAGACGCATGCTGCAGAAATTAGCATTAAAAGTTCCATTCGTTCATTGTTTCAGTCCCACTTTTATTCCATGCATATGGTTTAATCAATCAGTTAATAGGTCAATTTTATTTATAAACCATGCTTTATACTACAAGCAACTCAAAGTGCTGCTTTGAGCTGCGGTGGTGTGGCTTCAGCTGCCATTGGGACGGAGGCCATTTGTAGATTTAAAGACTGATAGGAAAATTTTAAAATCGATCCGGACTTTAATCGGAAGAGTGCAAGTGCTGATGTGATGTTCTCTTTTTGTCTTGCATCGTTTAAGACAGTGCAATTTAAAGATTTCACCGCTGCACGCTGCGGCAGTTGTAGACAATGTAGAGAGACTGGGCCGACCTCGAATAACAGCGACCTGTGAAACTCCAGGTTATGAAGGGATCCCAGTGTCTGGATAGAAAAGACGTTATCTCTGACCGAGAAAGATTCAGAAAATTGAAGAAGTCAAATTTATTTTAATTTCCATTCAATGTATGTTGCTTTTCTATAAGTGAAGTAACTTGACTGTGCTATAAAATGGCACTATGTGCGTGGAAAACACATAATGTCCCTCTAACAGGTCTTATCAGAGTTCTCACCTGTCTTGATCATACGATTCAAATTTTCTTAGCAGTGAAAACCATGAAAGTAAAGTGTCATTGTTCCCTCCATTTTACAATTCTCTCCTCTTTTGGACACTTGTAAACAACGACAGATTTTTGATGTCTTTGTGTTCACATTAGCATCATGTTAACACGAGATGAATTAGTACCAGGTTGAGTCTGGTCTTACTTTCTCACAGTCTGAATCGGACTAGACGTTCAACCCCATATCGTTCACCTTGACTCTCAGAAAAGACGTGAAGCAAGAGAGACTTTTGCTTTTCGTCTCTTCTGTCGACTTCCAGCTGATGTCTTTGAAGATTTGTGCCTGCCATGTAAACAAAACTCTCACACGTCCCCATACTGTCGGCGACAGCCTCTGTTGCTCTACGAGCCGCTTTGTTGGCGCCGCAACAGTCGCTCTGAAGCAGCTGCGCCTCATCGCGTTTAGCGGTGCCTTTTAAACGCTTGGGTGATTGACCCGTTGTCGCATCAGGGCACCGCTTTCGGTCGCCGCCCAGGCAGCGCGGGTTCCAGGGCCTCGACACAGACCCTTTCTCACCGGGCGATTCCATCAGAGTCCTCTAAACATTTCATCCACATTATGCATGACTGTCACAGCAGTCGCCCAGGTGTTACATGGGCCAAAGGTTAAAAGAAAGCAATTTATACATTTAATTATTCATTATCGGCCGATGTCTTCTGCATGATAATATGACATTAACTTTCCTATCCTTTGTACTTTTACATTTTTTTATTTTTTTTATTTTGGTTTTATTTAGTATAAAACTCTGTTTATCCACAGCAAACATTCATTTACCCATTAATGTTTTCTCCTCACTTATCTGTGGTATTTATAGGCCTTTTACTGGAACATTTAAGGATAAGTGTGCATGGTCAGTTAACTTTGCTCGTGTCTTGCACAACCCAAAATCTCATTGAAGCTGTAATTGCGGCTCCGGGATCAGACAAGTAAACCAGGGAACAACAGTAATTTGTGCTTTTTGTTGTGGCCCAGGTGGATAATGAAGTGTAGCGTACGGGCTTTGTCGCTCCCCTAATGGCTCGTTTCATTTATCATACGCCTTTGTAGATTCGAACAAGCAATTCATTCTGACCTAGAAGCTTGAAAATTTAAACGGTGTCATTATCGTCCACAGCGGTGATTAATAATCACCACTTTAGTTGGCATAAAGCATCGTCGGACGGCGCACTGTCTCTGTCATGTCAGCTGCAAAATTAACTTCTCCCTCCGAGCAACATCCTTGGACCTATTTTTTTTTTTGAAGGATGTCTTCGCCTTAAACCAACTACACCAGATCGGACAGACCATATTAAGTCAAATTCAGATTTTTCCTAGGATAAACCATTTTGTTGGATCCTAATGGTGCCTATTGGGTTTAAAACCATGCGCTGACCAAAGATGACAAGATGCTGATTCCGCAATTCCAGTCAGAACTAAGACATTTTTGCCAATTTTAGAACTAGAATGAAAACTATGGTGGAACCTGAAGCTTTGGTGCTTTTGTTGGATTGTCTCTCCTTTAGGAGTTCAGCAGACAGTCTGGTCTTAGTTTGCAGGAACGCTAGATATTTGGTATTCTGATTTTAACCATGAAACTTCTTGTGTTTGAATCATCCGGAGTAATTGCTGAAAGTGTCCCACTGAGAAGTGGTGGATTGACTAAAGACAAGTCCAGATGTGACCAGACACTCAGTGAGAAGCATTCCTCCTGTTACTCCAGCACTTCATGTAAAATATGGATTAATCCCAGTATTAATCCATATATTCTGTGGCGACTTTAGAGTTTTGTTTGTGATCGAACAAACCTTCGTTCCTGGTGATCAAGGCGCAAAACTTTGAGCAGTTTGCTGCAGGATGGGGTGAAGAAAACTTCTGAGTTTGAAGACATCAATAAATAAAAATCTCACACATTCTTCCTGACATCACTGTGGCTTCCAGAAAATAGAAATCATTTTGGTAATTCCAGCTGACCTAAATCTGATGTCTCTTCAGACGGTGATTTAACAAAAGAAAATTAAAAAGGTGAACGCAAACTTCCGGTTTTGACTGATTTGAGACAAACTGTATAAAGAAAAAAAGGGCTGATTTAAAAGTTTTACAGCGGAGGGAGTTTGAACTCTCTAGAAGTAGAATTTGCTGTATTTTTGTTGCTGTCCATTTTATCGACAGACCTCTGTCAGCATTCGTTGCATTCAACTCTGACTGGGGAGGGAACGTGGATGGGGGTAGTACTGGTATAATTCTCCACCAATTAAAGAGAAGACAAAGATTTCTTCTGTGAACAACAGCAGCAGAAATGCGAAAGTTTCTGAAAGCCGTCCTTGCAGCACTGCTGGCTTGGAAGCTGTCGGATTACTCAGGTGTGGAGCTAATAATCCTCGCACCCCGATTTCCAAAGACACGCCGGCCGAAACAGATTAGGCTATCAGATTCACCGCTCATCCGGCGCTTTGCTTAAAAACATCATGCGCGTGGCGCACAAGCCTTGATCAGCCAGCGGTGAGCTGCATGGCGCGCGGCGGCGGGAAGGCAGGGCGGGAATGAAAGGACAACAAGGCAGCCAGCCAGGGACAGAGCTGTTTGCTTTATCCCTGTTTGCTCAGTTTAGCACAGTGCAAATATTAGCCTGAGCGCTCAGGAGCCCGTTCTTCTCTGGCAGCTTCAACATCCAACTCTGCCTGCAGAGACCAAAAATGAGAAAAAGAAAAAAAAAACTGCTGGGGGGATCTGAAGGTAGAGGATGAATGGGCGAGGGACAGCTGGGGAGTTGGGGAAAAGGTAGTTGGAGGAAAATGAAAATAGCTTAAATGATGGAAAACAACATGAAGGAAACAGGAAGAGGCGGTTGTGCCGTTGATCAATCGGCGGTCCAAATTAAACTTAGAGAACGGGTTTGTTCAGAGACTGTTTTTTTTTTTGAGGACGTCTCTGGTAAATCTGCATTTACTGCCACCTGCTGACAGTTTACTGACAGGTTCACTTTAAACATCTGCTGACGCCACAGAAACCACTGGAAGTTTGGAGGCTTTTCTTTCACTTTGATAAAAAAAAATAAGTGGCAGCAAAAGAGATGAAAAGCATTGGGGAGGTGGGGGAGAAACAACATATTGATGCAAAATTAATTTCATTTTTTGTTTGTTTTCTCAATTTTAGCCCACATGAAAACAGAACCTGGCTAAAATATTTATGCGTTTTTTTTCCAGGTCTGGTCACGATGCGGCTGCAAAGTTGACCTCAGGTCATTTCAGGCTGTAGCACTTAAAATGAAACGCCATTTCCAACAACTCTTGCATTTAGGAATCTGAAAGTTGTTGTGTGTTTCTGTACTTTGGAACGCTAGTAGATATATTTTCACCTTTTACTCCAGCTACAGCTGCCTGTTCTGTGCTGTTAAAAATCTCAAGTTCAGTCATATTACGTGGTAAGTTTCTGTCACCATCAGCTTTCGAGTCAAAGTTCAGGCCACATTTAGGCCTGGACTTTGACTAGGTGTGGTGGGAAAAAAAATTATTTCCAAGCACTGTTGGATGAAACCACTCAATCAGGTTCAAGTGTATGTTGTGCACAATACAGAGAGATTGTAAGACAGTAATGAAGAAGTTCCAAAAGAAAAGCCCTTAGCGGTGGAGTCAACACATGAGTTTTATACAAAGGATAAGGATCCAAAACATATCAGAGACAGTCTGGTTTTCATAAACGTTTCTTCCCACAGGGTCCACAAACTTCCACAACTTGAAAAAGTACTTGTAAGAGCAACAATCAAAAAGAAGAAGAATCACTTTCATAAATCCAAAAAAGTCACCAAAAATAATCTTCCAGAGATGTAACTTCGACACACTGAATGCCTGCACTGGTGCTCCCAGCTGGAAGAGACTGCGGCCAGTGTTTCTGAGACGGGAGAGGAGACGAGCGAAAACAAGCGCGACACAAAACATCTTCCTTTGATTCTGTCTGAAGGTCACAGTCTTTCCTTCCCACCTCACTGCCCCCTCAGCTCAGAGAGACAGGCCCCTCCACAACAAGCGCAAACACTCAAATCAAAACAACATTTCACAAGTCTCACACGTAGCTTCACGCACAGTCAGGCAGCCAAAATAAAGAAGGAAGCTGCCAGCGTGAAGCAATGTCTGCAAACTTCACTGACTAAAACAACACCAGATAATATTCTACTTGATAGCACTGCGACGATAACCTATTACAAAATCTGCTGGACGATAAATCGTCCCAGAGGTTATTGCAGTAAATGATGATACTGTTGCTTTGAGACCATTTTCCAGTAGTATAATGTTAATGGTGTACACATTCTCAAAGATTAATTCACTTTAAATTCTTATGAAAAAACAAAACTATTTAAGTATCCGAAGCAAATGAGCAAAACAACAAATAAAATGAATTAAGAAGTCTCTGAAAACAACATCGTCCTTAAGAAACAAGCTGGTTGAGACCAAAGAATCAGACTCAAGACTTTTGTCATGTAGTTTTAGGTAGAAAGAGAGAAGGGAGAAAAATAAATGACAACAATTGACATTTTTGAGCTTTTTAATTTACCACGTAATTCATTAATGTATTATTATTGCGACAAGCCTTGCCACAATTCTTACTCGTGAATCCATATAATCACTCCACCTTCAAAAATTAACTGTTCGACTGGACCGTGATGCTCAGACCCTGTTTTTTTTTTTTTTTTTCAAATTGTTGGCCTTGTTGCAACATCAAGTAAGACAGAAGCGACCATGGCACAGAATTAACCCATACAATGTCACAAAGGATTATTATTGCACAAAGCCTCTAAACAAAACACAGCTTATGCACAATATTCAAGGACTCCGATATCTCATTTCACAGTTTGCTGACTAGATTTACGCTGCCAGGCAGGAATAATCTACAATCCTATTTTATTCTGACTTGATGCGCCCCTCCCCGCCTGCCCCACTGCTCTCTGGGAGTCACTTCCTTCTCCCCGATCATTCACACAAGTTCCTGGATCAATTGGACTTCTCCGACACCATGTCCGTGACTCGGGTCAACACAGTGACGAGCCTTGGAGGGAGCCATCGAGCTGAGGTCGAAGGCTCATGGATTAGGAAATTCAAAGTACGTCTCAGGTTTTGTTGGTGAAGAGATAGATGACAGAGTCACTCTCGAGCTGAACTCACCGAGCTGCCATTTTGAGCAAGAGTTTGGGGTTAGTTTAATTCTTTTGCAAAGCAGATAAAATGTCACGTCACCTGCCGGTCCTTGCTTTGTTTCTGTTCTCACAATGACGCGCGGCGTAATGAGGCTTTGTGGCAGATACGGGGATTATTGCCATATCTTGGGAGTCTGGTGAAGGATTAACAGGAGCCAATAAATCCAAACGGCTGAAAGGGAAAAGAAAGACAGGAGAAGAAAACCAAAGTGGACAAGAAACTTTACAGACATTGTACAACTTCTTTTTTTGATTCTTGTCCTGTAATTAGTCAGCCAAATTGTCAAACATCTCCAGATGTCTGGGGCTGTCGTTGGTAAAGAGGTGAACTGTGGGAGGATTGACATTGATTTCCACTGCCACAGTAACAGAGATCCTCTTCTAGCTTTTCCTAAAGGAATAAACGCCCACGTTGCTTCAGTGCTGTGGCTTCCAGCCCTACTCTGGCCTTCCTTTTTTTTTTTCTTTTTTCACAATTTCTGCTTCTCAGAGACATTTTCCCGCATCACCACCTCGACATGCCCTCTGCCTCACACATTCATAACCCTCTCTTTCTGCATTCTTTCTCTCTCCAGCCCTCCATCCATCTTGGAAGACCTGAAGATGCACCGACATAGACACTTTGCCCTATGAAATGTTCCGGTTTCCCTCACACATCTTGATAAATTTAAACCGCCATCACACACCTCTTGACAGCAATACCGGGGTGTAAATCACAACCCTGTGTTAGCACTAAAATACATATTCTTTTCATATCACACCTCACTGTTAGTCGCCTTTCATGTGATGAAGCAGTGAAAGGTAGACCTGTCACGCTTGATGCATGTTTGAAGTTTAAGACTTTGCTTAAGGATGAGGAACTGCAGAGATCTGAAGAAAGAGATCAGATTAGACATGGGAATCAAAATGTTTGTGTGATCGATAGTCTTCATGTGATAGCCCCTTATGTAACACGTTTCCACGGCATTGCAGAAGCAAGTTGAACCCTCAACTCTTTAGACCTTTATCTAAAGATCAATGAGCGCTTACAAAACCCAGAAGGAACAGTCCCATTTCAGCGGAGAGCGCTACATGAGGAAACAAACCCAAACAAAAAAAAAGAGGCAAACGACAGTATTACCAGCAGGTTTTGGACTGTAATTTGGGTTTGCCTGAAGCTGAGCCTTTATATTATGTTGTTAAACAGCATATGGCTTGTGCAGACATAAGTGACCAGATGTTGGAACAAATGGATGTGGGAGATGCCAAGGGGTGGATGACATATTTTGTCACGCCGCTAAGTTGTAATGGCAGTTTTTCATTTCAAATTACGGGCTCTTTCAAAATACTACCGTGTCGGCTTTCCTCTGTGATAAAATGGGGATTTTGTTTAAACATGGCAGCTGATAAAAACATCACTGTCATTACTGTGCCTGTACGACGGTCGGAGAGAAGAGTGAGCTGGGCTTGTCATTGATCTAACTAATGACTGCCTCCAGCAGGGTCACTCACAATAACAACAGACAACAGTGTGCATCAACAACTATGTCTTAACTAAAAAAGTTAAGACATAGTTAACTTTTGAAGCCTTAGGTTTAAAGGGAAGCAATAGGGTTATTGATAACAGTAACTGCAAAAAGCTCCAGTTGAGCTCAGAGTATACGTCTATTTTAGTTTTAGATGATTGTTGTCACAGTTGCCTTTTTTTCGCACTGTGACTTAGACAAAAGTTATCAAAAGAAGAGAAAGAAAAATGTGGCAGGTGGCCAAAGACTTGGATCTGGACCTGAGGCAACTTAAAGCAAAAACCCATGGCCTTTGCACACTGTGCCACCACCTGAGGCACCCGGCGCCGTTAGCAGGTTTTGGACTGTAATTTGGGTTTGCCTGAAGCTGAGCCTTTATATTGTGTTGTTAAACATATGGGATTAATTTCCATGTTGAAAGAGCAAGTTAAAAAAGGCACGGTATGACTACCTGAATATGTCAAAACCAGAGGGTTAAGAAGGCTGAATATGGAAAGTGGGTGCATGTAGAAAAGGCTGCATTTAAAGTTAGAGCTATGTGTTTGGCAATGTCAAATGCAGTGTGCTATCAGCCAATTTTGCCCTGTTTTGTTTCAAGATGAGTCTGAAACCCTCCAGAAAAGATTATTTCCTACCAGAGCAAAGTTCTGTAATATTTTTAGATGGACCCGGTTGCAAAACTGCATGAACGTTCATGTCAACACACTTTTTCTGAAGCAATTTCACATCAGCAGTCGAAAGGTGATCAGTATTAGTTCAGTAAAGGTATTGGATATCTGTGTCACAACCTACAACTTGTGTACACATATAGAGGTTACAAAGCTGTTGCCGTTAAAGTTTAATATTTCAATTCGTTTCAACATTTTGCAGCAGGCATTCGTCCTCAAAGTCTCTCGTCTGACAATCATGTTCATTTGCAGAAGGAAAGGCAATTAATGATAGCAAGGAGCTCTGCCCTCACATCAAAGAAGCCTCATCGTTGACTTCAAAGTGCTCCAAAATGCAATTAGCACCACTCACCAATGGTCTCATTTGATTGAGTTCTGTAGAACACAGGATAAACAAAGTGGACTTTGTGTCTTATGGAGTTGGCCACAGATATCGGGCGATTCCACCGTGACAAACCGATTTCATGCAAACCCAAAAAACAACCCCGATCAAATTCTTTCAAGTGCTGGCAATTGCTGGCTAATGCATTTACGAACACTTTTCTGTCTCTGCTGACCTCCATTTATTGTTTTAATTGACTGTTGAATACTCTGGCAACTGCCTGATAACAGTGTTATTGCGCTCATGATGCCTCCAATTATGCTGTCTGATGCCATTTTAGACATGCCGGTTCCTTCAAATCAAATCATTCACATCCCCCTTAGTGGTCTGGATGACAGCCATCCCGTCTTGGTGCTAAGTTGGTGCTCTACTGTTTTTATTGGCTCGTTTGTGTCAAAGAAGAGTCACTACACTACAGATGGAGCAGAGGTAGCACCAGGTTTGTTTTGCTTAACAGCGTCTTGTCGGTTCACTGTCATTTGGATACAGCAGTTTTGAAAGTCACTGTTTGCTCTTGCGGTTTTGGTGTGTAAAAGGCCTTGGTGTACACTAAGACGTCAGCGTACACCAGTGCGTTGACATCTTGGTGCACAAGCATGTGAGTCAGCATTGTGACAGAAGGCAAACCTGCAGAATGTCAAACTCTGTCGATAGTCCCAGGATGGAATCGCCCCAGGATGAGTTGTTTTCTGTCAAATCAGAGATTGGAACCTGACAAAGACCTCCTAATCAGGCATATAGACAACGATGTTTTGGCTGATTTATGAGTCTCGCTTCCTTTCTTTAGTCGACACGTTGCCTCTCTCCGCAGTAGCAGGGCTCGCCGCCAGCTCGCGTGTACTCCAGGACAAATAGGCAAGCCCAGCATGAGTCACACTCTGATGGGAGATTCAGATTCAGACACACACACAGCACATTAGTCTAAGTCATTGATTTTTCAATGAGATCTGATTCGCCATTAGGGCGGCCAGTCTTCGTTGTCAGGGTGAGAAAGAACAGATGACCACCATCCCTGAAAAGATAGGAGGAGTTAGGGAGAAGAAAAGGAGCGGTGGGGAGATAAAGTGCTATTAAGACGAAGAGATGGATGCGCGCCTGCGTGTGTATGTGTGTGTTCACTCAAGGTGACTGCCGAAGATCGCGGCAAACATACAAATGAGCAGCAGTGGAGAAAAGGTGTGCGAGGTGAGTGAGGCCGTCCGTGACCGCTCTGATAGGTGACAATTTCAGTTTCCCTCGTTCTCCTCGGCCAAAGCCGCTACGTCGTCTGTAGCAGCACTTCAGGTGACTGATGAGAGACATGAATTGGACGATCTAGATAACCGCCGCCTGACTCCAGTACCCCCGCTCCATGTCTGCCACAACCTAACACACCAAAGACGTCCTGCGAACAGAAAGTGGTTGATTTCGCCAGCGAGAAGTCGACAAGTTATGCAACCATTTCTGTATTTTGTTCCCCCACCTCCTTCTTGTCCTTATGTAACGCTGCAGTTTCGGAGTGGAAGATTCACCCCGCTATACTGTTCTCCATGTAGCAGATGCCACAGCCGATCTCCACTTGCAGGCATTAGGCGTGCATTTTGACAGGCTGATTACCCATTCAGAGGCAGAATTACCCTCAAAGGGGAGTTGCAGAGATATCTTCTGATAGTCTATCAGGCTCAGTACCAGGCGCCTGTGGGACAACTTCAAAACAAGTCTCCAAATATTCATCCCTAACTGCAAATTAAACATGCATTTGAACATTAAGCAAATTAGAAAGCGCCACTTCTGCCGTAAGTCCACATGAAATATAGAGTTACTGTAACGACGCAGTAAACCGTCGAAGGTGTGCATGCGGGTCCGTAGGAGAAGCGATTGCTTTTTTTTTTTTTTTTTGGTTAAGATGTCTTTATCGGGCGCGATAAACACATCGCGCTCATTCTGCCCCACTGGCTGAATCATAAGCTCATAAATTATTGCAGGGAGGCATACTTACACTGGCACGTCAAGTTAGGCTCAAGCAGATCCGGGCTGTGATAGATCATTATTGGGGGAAATGGGGAAAGAAGCTGACGAATAGTTTGCATTTTCCGCCACCCCACGGGACTATTAATATGAAGTCTGTCAGAGCGAATTATCGACATCAGCAAATTCCTGAACTGGTCAAGCCGCTTTTTCTTCATTCTCTCTTTCTTTCTTTTTTTTTTTTTGTAGTTTTTTGAGACGTGTTGACATAGCAGAAATGCTAAATCCCAATGTTTTCTCATTAGGGTTAGCGTTAGGGTTGTTTACCCCATTAGTTCATCAGATTAGGAGGGTTGTGTTGGTGAGGAACCTTTAGGGTTCGCTAGAGACGAAGCACCGTCTAATTGAGCTGTCGGTTGAAGGAAACAAAGAAGGGAAAGCTTCAAAACTGCCTTCACGGGGCCTCTTTTTCTATTTCCCCATTCTTAATTGACTAACTGTGTGTGTGCGCGAAGGAGAAACAAAGAAATCTTGAAGCGTTCAAAAGCAGCTTTGATCTCAAAGCACCTTAAGGCCCCAGAAGACCATCAAGGTTTCCTCTGTCCTTGTATCGCACACTGTCTCTGTCTGCTCCTCCTCCTCCCTCTGCGCTTTCCCTTTTCTGTTCCCAATGATCAGCCAGAGCGCTCTGAGGTTTGCCAGATAACCCTGATGCACACATGCACGCACACATACCGACGCACGCCCACTGCAGCCTCTGCCTCATTCTCATTCCCCTCTCGACGGCTGCGTTTTCCTCAACGCACTCTCGCTTGCTGCAAGGTCATGTTGAAATATTTCAGACGGAAACGCTCTCCATGTGCCGGTGCTGCTCTCCTCTCTGCCGTGGATTTCCAGAGCTGATTTAGTTTGTCTTTGAGGGGGGAAAAAATATTTAAAAATGGGGGCAAATCTGATGGGAGGCCAGCAGGAACGGTGGATTCTGCTCTGAAGATGAAGAAAATTTCGCTCAAAACTGAAATCTTAAATATTTTTGCAACAATTAAAAATAACGCTTTCAAGAAAAGTATGTAAAGAGTGTTCAGACTGTCTTTTAAGATGCTGTCATGCTGCAGTTTGACAGACCAGCACAAATTAGTACATATTTCTGACATGGAAGAAATTAATGAAGTCTTTTGGGACATAAGTCTACCAGCTTTACTCATCTAGGCACTGACATTTTTGCTTATTCTTATTAAAAAATAGATAAGATAGAAAGTGTCTGTTTATATTGGTTTTCAAGTCTTATCTTAGATTGAATTTCAGACTTTGGCTTGGTCTTTATAATACATCATGATACTTTATTTAACCAGGATAATAAAAAAAAACTAATTGAGATTAGGAATCTCTTGGTCAGAAGTGACTACTTGTAACAAAGTAGTCACTTACAGACAGACACACTGTCACTCAACAACAATATCATAATAAAAACATTAAAATATGGTAGAATATGCTTTGATCTGAACCATAGGTTCCCAAACATTTCCATGCCCTGGGCCCCCCAAACAGCATTAGCTTCTGACCAGGGGCCGCGTCTGCAAACCTGCAAACAATTCCACAAAATATGCTACGGAACATCAATTTTAAATGATTTTTCTCACTTTCATTCCCTAGATTCAATAATTATTATATTTGTAGCTCATATCCTGCCTCACACCTTTTGATTTTAGCTATGTTCGCTTGAGGAGCAAAGCCTCTTGATAACTAGCAGCCGATCAGAAAGACAAGCATGCCAAATAACATTTCGATCAATTATTTCAACTTATATTTCATAACAATTAAAACAAGTGATTAGATTTTGTAATTTAAAAAAATGGATGAAGAGCTTTGATTGAGTAATGTATTAAGTTTAAACCTTTTTTTCTTATCTTCACTCAAGTTTTCTAATGTTGCCTATCGCCCCTTGGTGGCCCCAGTGTGAAAAACACTGGTCAAACCATTCCACTGCAGCTGCAAACTTTTAGCATTATTTAGGTTTGTAGCTTGCTTTGATACTGTTAAACAACCAATCAGTGTCAAGACAAATGAGCACCATTGTCTGCTTTATAAACAGTAGCCAATAGCATGTCAAGTAGCATATCGTCATGGTGTTTAAGCTTCTTTCAAATAATTTACATATCCTTCACAAACGAATCAGCAACCAGGCAGATTTTCGGTTGAAAAAAAATGTTGAGTTTACGTTCCGTGGAAATATCTGCACCGGTAAATAGGAGAATCTGAGAATACAGAACAATAAATATGTGGGAGTCCACTGTCTGTATGACGTCAGAGGAAAATTTCCTGCGCAACAATTTTATTTGTAGGCCTCACTTTTTAGAAAAATAGCTCCATGCGTCATTATCCGTTGCTATTTTTGAATGTCAATAAATCATTCTACAGTTGTGTTTTCTTACAAAATGTGAAAAAGCCAGATCAAAGGGATGTGAGTACTTTGTAAAGTACTGTAATTTTGATATTTCCTGTTTTTACTCCCAAGATAAAAAAGAAGAAAAAAAATCCCTTCCTTTCAGCAAGAATGATTTTGGCTGAAGCTGAATCTCCTTCCAACCTAAAGACTTCTTTTTCTCCCCTCATCTCCTCGCCTCTGCAGACGTCTGAATGTTTCAACAAAGCTCGGCATCTCAAAGCGAGGCGCCGTCTTCCTTGAGATTTAAATTGGACGTAATTGAAAGTGGATCGGTCTGCGGTGAAAAGCCCCCACCTCCACCTCCGACCGACCCGCAGGAAGAGCCGCCAGGCGAGCTGCCAGGCGCGCCGGCAGACGAGCCGGCCTCCGGATGAAAGCGGAGGCATGTGAGAGCCGGGCTCCTGACGGCGGCCGACAGCCGCAGCAGATTAGGGGCCGCTAAGCGGCAGCCGAGAAGTGTTGGTGTTGAAACCGCGGCCGGCGTCTTACTTTAGGTTCCCCCCTCTGCTCTCCTTTCATTTTCACAGTTGCAGGCGCCCAGTCATTCAAACAGTGTTTCTTTTCCCCTCCTCCTCCTGTGTCTAGAGATACGTTCGCTTAAGGGAAATGGCCATTAAAATGTCATTACTGCATCACAGAAATCTTATTTTTTTGTTGTTTTTTTTTTTTTTTACTTTGGTTCCCTGAGGCTTTCTGTTGTAATGGGCTCGATAAATTCCTTCAGCACTGAGAAGAACCCTAATGTTGCGGAACGTAAATGCTAATCTCTGTGTAAATATCACCAAAATTCAACTGTCCTATCTGCTATCTTAACAGCACAGATTCTTTCCGCTCTGCCCTGTGAAATTGAATGAATTCTCCGAGCAGAAGCAGAAAAGGTGTTGTGATTACGGTCTCCCTGTGCGTGGGACCTGATGGGGACGATCATCTGAATGACCGCCATCATCTTAGCGATGATTGAGTCGTCATTCTTTTTGTCTATTTTTGAAATCGCTCAGCGATGGTTTGCTAGTGCAGGATAATGGTGAGCAGAGAGCCTGTAAGGGCGACTACATAACACGAATCAATTCATTAGGCATCTAAGAAGGTGGAAGCACTTTGCCATTTGAGCCTTTTTTCAGGGTGAGATCATCTGAGCGGAAGTCCATCAAGCGCCGCCGAGGGAAGCTCGCCTATATCTGGTGTTGGAGTCTGGAGCCGGACTCGTTTCCTGTTCCGCTCCAACGTCCACTCCCACGATCAGCAACGACTCCTGCTTTCTGAGCATGCTCAGTGCGCACAATCAGCACCGCTGAGTCGCAAGTTCAGCTGTTTTCTGTCGCAATTAATTTTGCCAGACGACGAAGTTGTTGCGACAAACGGTGATGTTGTTTTGAGAACATTTTGAAATAACACAACGGTAACAGTCTGACACACGTATAAGGCTGGAAATGGAAGACATTCTAAATGTCTAAAATGAACAAATAAAAACAACAGAAACGATAAATAAAATGAATCATAAAGTCTGTGTGAACAAAAAGGATGGATGAGACCAATGAACCAGACTGAAGACTTTTAACATCCGGTTTGTGGTAGAAAGAGAAACAAAAGAAAACACAATAAACTGTGCAAATGCAAATTGAGCTTGTTTTAACTTATCGTGCTAAGTCATGCATTTATAGCTCATTGTGACAGGGATATTTAATATTTATTCCAAACGGCACATCACATAATATTCCAGAGTTTGACATAAAGGCTTGTTTTCATCTGCAGTTTCTCAAGCTAAAAACAGCGTCAAAACTATATACTACATTAATAAAGCATTTTTAATGTAAAGCATATGTAGTCACAAACTTAAAAACATGCAAAGCCATGTAGAAGTTCACCGCAATACAATCAGTTCATTTAAAAAAGTAAAAATCATTAATGACTTTGCTAATCATTAACATACAGCACAACCTCTGCACTTCTTTACTTAATGAACTTCCAGCGGTTTATTGTCTTTCTTAAAGCTCTTAATCAGCCATGAATAATACAACATGGCTGCAAGCAAAAGTCACACATTCACCTCTGAAATACCCAACGTATGGGAAACGGCACAAATAAAATGATAATGGGATCAATGAAGTCGTCACTGCAGAGAGCCACCAGGCCCCGTTCTGCGGCTCCGTTCTGCGGTTTTCTGTTGTTGTTTTTTTTTTTTTGGGGGGGGGGGGGGGGGGGGGGGGGTTTGCAGGCAGGGAGTTTTGCGAGTTTGAGCATGGTGAGACTGCTGCGGAGGAATCTCTGGCAGACAGACGGCGTGTCTGCTGCGGTGTTTGTCTCCGGTGCGCTCCGCTGACCCCTCCCGCGCCGCTTGTTCCGTGGCTTTCTGGCAACCTGTAAATGACTTTGACCTTTCCTGGGACCGAGGACAGGCAGAGCAGAGAGATGGTGGGAGGAAAGAGTAGAGTAGGTGGTTGACTGTAATAAACTCAAAGCAGTGGGCGGCTGTCAACACTAATAAATGGGAAAGGGGAGGTGGGAGTGCGTGTGTGGGGGGGAGTTAACCGGAAGATGAATACTAAAGGTGCCTGAGTCCTCGATAAGTACTGTCTCTTTTTACCAGACCGATGTGTGTGAGATCTGATGCTCACAGAAACGTCCATCTTCTAGACATGAGGGCATTCTGACTCGCTGCAGGAACCTACTTTTGAGTTTTGACCCTGGACGACAAAAAAGCAAATCTGTCTTGTATAAATAAGTCAATTGGCTACAACGAATAACTTAAATGCAGCCTTTTGTCAACGCATGGTAGCTACTGTCAGTTATCCTTCCATATTTTATATCCACTTCAGTTTTACTAACTAACATGTTTTTTTCCTCCTAAAACCCTGTTATCCAGTGAATGTCAATTATTGTTTAAGAGAGAGAATTTTTGGGTGTGGGTTGTTCAAATATGGCATGTGTAAGTGGTGTGAGCTGTTTTTCAATTTGGGTCTTGGGTCTTGTTTGGTACCCTGCTCATTGCTCTTTATGTAAATTTCGTTTGTGAAAATTTTCTGTGAATTTTGTTTTGAAGCAGAAGATTGAGCTATGTTTTAATATTTTTAACTTTGCAAGTGAACTTCAGTTGAATGCAAAAAGATTAACCCAGTGGTCACGATTGGCTGACTGTTGGCGTCTAACTATTATACAGCAAGAGACTAACTGGGGACCTCGCGTCGCATTGTCTGAGCTTAAGTCACCCAATAGGAAGGAGGGGGACCTATGTTTAGGACTAACCAACCGAGAGCAACATTCCGAATTGTCTTGAGTGTCGTCCAATAAAAGTTGTCTTTGCTCTCCGTTTGTAGGAACGGGGAAAGGTCGGCGTGATCTTCAACGTGGGAACAGACGACATCACCATCGAGGAGAGCGCGGTGATGGTGAGCGACGGCAAATACCATGTGGTGCGATTCACACGCAGTGGCGGCAACGCCACGCTGCAGGTGGACAACCAGCCCGTCATCGAACGTTTCCCCTCAGGTAGGCCCCGGACCCCCACTCTGGGGTTAACGTAAGCTAGAACGTCAGGGTAATGAACTTTTCTGATAAGTTTGGGAGGACACATTGGAGAGAGAAAGTAGCCATTACCCCCTCTACCTTGTTTCATTGAATGGTAGTTTTGAATTGGGTTTATTTTATTTTATTTTTGCGACCCTCAGAGAACGCCTATTTCATTCAAACTTATTAAGTCAGATTCTGGTACAAAAGGCAGGAAGAACCAATCAGCCTTCCAGAGAGAGTAATCTTCCATCTAAGAGCATCAGCTCTGTGCAGTTAGTCTACCATTGTAGCCGCTGGCACTGTGGAGCCAGGACTTGAACGGAGGTCAGCTGAATGCTAATATCCCAGGCAGGGAAGCAAAAAAATAACAAATTTTAAATTTGAAGGAGGAGAAACTTTTCATCCCATGAAAGTGTGAGGTGACGTTTCCAAATCCTGCTTTGGCTTCTTCGGATAGAGAAGCTCAATGTTATTTCAACATATGACATTTAAATGAGACCAAACACCCTGTGAGTCACTGCTGGCAGTGTGCTAATTCCCCCACCAGTCGTTAAAGCATAATCACGCTTTTCTATTTCTGCCTGAATTTCCAGCCTATTTCTGGTGATTCAGAAGCTCAGAGTGAATTTCTCTCTCCAACGTGTGTCTCCCTCCCTCCTGCTGTATGTGGTTGTTCAAAGGAAAGCGCCTCTTACTTCTGTTCCCAACGTGAGTTTTGCATATGGGTAAACACCGGGGGTAAGCCGGACTCTCAGCCTGCATTAATGATGATGTTGAAACTAAAGCAACCTGAATACGAAATGAGGATCCTGCCTCCCTTCCTCCTTTCTCAGTCCTGTCAATATCACCTTTCATCTCCATCATCTAAAAGTGCCTCCCTTGTGACGCCATTGTTCGAACACACGGGGAGACAGGCTGCTAATGCGGCCGTGATATTTCCTCTTGTTGACATGAGGTGCGGAGCGAAAAGACTGTGACATTCGTCGCCACAGCGGTGATCCTGCAATGGGTGGAGGGCGGACAGAAGGGGGGTCGGGGGGCTCAGCTTTGGCACTGAGAGAAGCGCGTTCTGCCGCTCATCCGTCAGCACAGTGAGGCCAGACTGAGGGGGCATGCATCACAGCCAGAGGAGGAAGCGCCTTGTGACAGTTCACTCTTTTCACTCGTTATTATGATGGAAATGCAGCCCTTTTTACCACCAAACGCGCTCCAAAGATAGCACTCTGCCGCTTAAAGGAGAACAGCAGAGCAGCCTGTTAACACCGACAACTTCCATGTCATCATCCGGATCGAGGTTTTGTTTCATCAAGAAACATGAATGCACGGAACATAATGTATTCTTTTTCTTCTTTTTTTTTTCACACCCCTCCCCTCCACTCCTTCCGCCCTCCACACTACCGCCGCCGCCACGTTGTTGTCCTCATCAAACGCTTCTTTCCTTTTCCTACCGCTGATCAACATGTGACGGCCATTGTTTTGTTTTTGTTTGTTAGTTTATCTGATGAGTTCTGGGTTCGCCCACCCGGTGGGGGTTTGGAGCTTAGATGAAGTTTGAGAAGGTTATGAGGAGGAAAACAGATGAACTTGGATTCATCTACAGTAGCCAGATTCGCTCAAACCATTTGTTGTTTTGTTTTTTTGTTTTTCGGTGGAGACTTCAGTTTAAAAGCCACTTTCTGGCTCAGTGGCATCCTGGTGAAAGCAGATTTGTTTCACTTTGAGGGAGCAAAGTCTTAGAGGAGGCTAGGGTGTAAAAAAGAAAAGAGAGGAGGAATGAGTGAGGGAGAGGCAGAGGTGGAAACTTTGACAAATGAGGTGCACAAAAAAAAGGTGTGGTGAGAAAGCCAGCATTCAGGGCAAAGGTTACACTTACTGTTTGGGTAGAAGAGGAAGAGATTTTAACACCTCGCTGTAGGATTATTACAGTGTTAACCATAAATGTTCCTTCTGCTAACGTTAAAGCGCTACACCAATACCGTAGCAGAAGCAAATGCTAGAGCACTAGCTTCAGGTTAAATTATGTCTGCCCATCAAAGACTGGCACACTTAATTTTGATGTTATAATTTACATGTTTTGTAATGCTCTGTTCATATCTTGTCTTCTACCATCTTGTACTGTCTTCTTATGGCGAGGAACAGGCCAGCATGAGGAGAGGAAAAAGAAACAGCTGCGTAAACAGTCTTCGCCCACTTCAAAATAAGAGCATGAATACATATGTGTGGCAACTTGAAGAGTTTTAAAGAAACAATAACCAAAACTTCAACCAAGATGTCAAATCTTATTCAGCTGAAAGTTTTAAAAACATCCAGGTAAATTAGCGCTTTCAACACTTTTCAGGAGAATTGGTTTAGGGGCAGCAAAGTTCGAATATCATTAAAATGTTTTCAAAGTTAGCAGAAGCGCTATATGTAAAATTAGCTCCACTGTTAGTGCATTATCCGATCAGCAGACGTGAACTTGACCGCTGGGTTTTTGCAATTGGGTTCAAGTAACCCATAATATTCCGAGTTGTTTCTAAAGCAAAAAAACAGAAAAGTCATTTTGTTCCTACAATCTTAAAGGTTTTGTGAACCTCAACCTCAAATAAGAACAGAGTCCTCCATGTTGACCCTCTGCTTTGTCTTTTCATAACAAAATCGCCAAACCGCATGAATTCCAACACAGCAAATGAGCATGACATGCATCAGTCTCATAATAAGAGGAAAGTTGTAAAACAATTGCAAATTTTTTTAAATGACTGGTGCTTTTGTGATTTGTTTGAAGATTGACTCAGTAGATTAAACATTGTAGCTCGTGGGTTTCAAAACAGCCTTCTGCACTATATTTAAGTTCGTCTGCCTTCATGGGTAGGAAGTGTCCGGAGAGTGACTAACCATAACTCACAAGAGCAACACAGAAAACAATGAAAACGAACCAAACCTTTTCTTCTAAATTCAAGCAATATGTGTAAACCGATCATAATATCAGAGGAGTCACATCACACTAACTCTGACAATTAGCCTTCTTTCATTAGCATTGACTTCTCACTTTGTAAAGTCAACGCAACTCTTCCAGATTCCTGCTTCAGTTTTTAAAAAGCGAGAGCTTTATCTAATTCAGCTCGCCCTCGCAGACATTCCGATGCCAGCACCTTCTCCTGCAGCCTCCACTACCTTAACATCTCTTTTTGTTGTTCGTAGTTCAAAGACACATCAAAGAGTGAGCACCGAGTTAGCGAATCCTCAGGCAAATTAGAGGATGACACCGTCGGCAATGTCAAAACTTCCATTTCAATAAGCTTCTCTCTTAAGATTACCCCAACATTTTACTTCTAACCGCTTATCTGCAACACACTTTTCTTAGAGCTCAGCAGTCTTTACCAGTTATTGCAAGTTACGACTAAGTAGTAAGTAAAACTGTTTAAGTCGGGGGGGATGGAAAAGATTGAGGTTGCATTGATTGTTAAGTCTGTTTTAATTAAACTCTATTTCGTTTGCCCGGGAAGTCCAGTTCATATGTGGGGAGGTGTGAATGCGCAATCGAACTCTGAAACTTAGGTTTCGGTTCGGTTGAAGTGAACTCTGGCACGCTTTGAATGCAAATGTGAACACCAAGCGGATGGAAAGCTCTTCAATACCAGGAAGTGGTTTATCATGTCATTTCCTTCAGCGGTTCTTAGCACAGCGCCACCACTGGTGAGGGAAGAAAACCGGTTCTTCAAACGGTTTGGTTCATTTGACACACCAGCTGAAAATGTAACAAACATCACAATTTTGGTCTCCAACCAATCCGGTCTTTCGGACTGTCAGGTGCGAAAACATCCTAAAATTCAGACCACGACTAATGGCACCAACCAAAACATTTAAACTGAGCAACACCTACCAAAATCTCCGTTCTAGTCTTCAAAGGTCAGGGATGCAACCTGTGGTGTGGCAAAACAACCAGCAACTGGCAAACCTTCCCAAGACTTCTGCTCCAGTCATGTAATCTCACACTCTTGTCTGAGATGCACTGAAACCCACAAGGGGCCCGGCCTAATTGATCGATGAACTTATTTGCACTGTATAGAAAATAGTCAATGCTCTTGGCTTTTAGTTCTTTGACACTCTTAGGGGAAATTAGGTACAAAGTAAACAAATTACCAGAGAATGAAATGAAAGGACATGAAACGAAAAGAGTAGAAAAACCCAAGCATCCTTACTGACAAAACAAGGATGGTTTTCCTCCACTTGACATCAGGATTGCTTCGCCCACAGTTTGATACTTTATTTGAACAAAGTACTACACAAGCATCACTACTTGATCAAACATACATTCATCCTTCGATCTCATACAGTTTAGCTGAAGAGTATGTCACCATTTCGGTCTCCAACCGTTATTGGAGTTATTACCGTTAATAAGTTGTTACAACATATTGTAATTACTCAATAGCTTTATTTTATTTATAAAACAGAAAGAACTAAGAAGGAAGGAGGGTAGGAACTCTCAGGATGTGGCTCATAGAGTTTTATGTGGAGACCCTGGCCAGTTGCCCCTCGTTTTATCAACGCCTATTACAACAAATGAAAAACTAAAATATACTAGATTCCATTTGCAGTCGGAACTCGTAAATTCTGACTTATGAGTTGGAAAAATCAACTGGAAGGCAAGCCAGCTGCACTATACTTACTGGGTGAGTACCCAAAGCTCAGTGATGTTATGGTTTTAAACCCAAATGTTACCCACTAGCCCTAAGAGAAGTCTTTTTGTAGCTGGCAACACAAAGAAGACATAGAAATAACCACTTTCTGTCTTACTTCGAAGCGAAAGTCTCAAACATTCATATCCAAGACTCGTGACAAAGGCTTTGTAAACACCTTTGCGACATGAAAACAAATTGGTATGATCCAGATTGTAATTCTCTAATTGAGAAAAACAGTAGTCAATACCCACAGTCTGAGCCAGTTTTGTTTTCTGCATGCAGGGTTACTAGAATGTCGTCCCCGTCTCAGTAGAACCCGATTCAAGAGGTTGTCATGAAAGGTATCTTCAACCAGGAGTTCAGTTTTGGCATAGCAGGTTCCAAATTTGTCTAATCCCTTAAAGAACAAGGACATGCAGCTTCCTGTTTAATCTCCTTCCCTAGAGGGGCTGTCATGCCCTGCATCAGGCAGTCTCATTGGGGATACCACGTCATTGTGAGGCCTACCACAATGTTTTGCACATACAGAAAGTTACAAGAGCATATTTTTTTCTTGTCGCAGCTTGAGCAGAATAAATGGTCCCAGAGGGTAAGCAGAGGACGAGGCTTGTCCACTTAAAAGAAACGAGACAAAAGAAGACAGTGGTATGTTATCATTTTCATACACACACTTATGCTAATAGACAGCCTCGCTCCCTCATGTTTGTCGGATCCGGGGCCGGTTGTGTAGTTTTCCTCAAAAGGCTCCCTCTGAGGTCTGCATTCGTAAGCGGGTGATGTGGAGAGACAAGATGTTGACAGCTAACATGGCCGTCACGGGTCAGGAGCATTCCATGGCAACGCAACACGTCGTCTGATGTCCCACGAAGTGATGTTTGCCATCCTGAGGGGTCTGGGTCTGGTCCGCGTCTGATCCTACGTGTGACAGTGCATGTGTCCGAGTCGCACAGCATGTTGGCTATGTATCCTGTTTTTGTTGTGTTGTTCGGTTGTTGGTGTGTGTACATGCATGCATGCACATGACGGACGGAGAGCAGACGAAACGTGTCGGACGGAGGGGAGAGGAGGAGCCGGGGAAGCTAACTCCATATGTCAGGTGTCCCCGTTGGCTGCCGCGGCAACAGTTAGTGGCGCATCCCCACCTCTCGTATTCCCAAAAATGGCCTCGGCTGGATGAAAGCAGCCCGGCGTCACCCCGACAGCAGCGAACCGGCCGCGAATAAACAGGCCGGCATTGGCACCGCTTCCGTGTAACACGATAATGGTGCAATTTCACACACAATTTTCTTTTATTCTTTAAGAATAGTTCTTTCTGTTGGATCAAAGAAGGCGATTATTTTCAGATCCACATTTTCCAACAACATAGCAGCTGAGTCAATGTTCACTGTCAGACCGCTTCAGTCTTTTTTTTCTGTTGTTTCTGTGCTGGATTCTATTTTTGTCGGACAGCTAAAGTTGGTTCACACACTGACCTCACTTCTGCTGTCACAATGTTTGAGTGATGCGCCGGTCAGGCAGCCAAACCACAGAGTAGCAAACGTTTTGGTAGCACTTTATTTGAAGGCGTGTGCATAAGGCTGACGTAGCGTTACAGCTCGACAGGTGTAATGCTGGCATGAAATATGAAGGAGTCTTTTGGTAAATAATGACACTTTTTATTCAAAGTTGCAATCATATTTTATCATTGATTTTCAATGCTGTGCTTTGACATTGTGCTCTGCAACTACGTCTGGGTAGCACTTTGAGATTTTTGTTAATGAAAAGTACATGACAAATTAAAACATTATTTCTAATACTATTATTCCTGTAAGTTGACACTTTAAATTGACATTTAATCCGGGTTTTAATGCAACTTTGCATTAAAAGCGTCATTACTTACCGAATGGCACTTCATGACAACAGTCGTAAATATTTATGAACTCTTTCATTTTTAAGACAGTGTTTTGCCAGTCTTATTCACACCGATGTCTTTCACTCATTGAATTAATAAACACTGAGAACTCACATTGCTGAATTCGGTAAATGCGTTAGCAAGTAGCTCGCCTTTGTTTCTGATCGGATGTGATGGATTGGTGAGAATAATCTTGTGACTGTAAACTACCTCGGCCCTTTTCTTTTCTCGTATGGTCGATATTTGTTGAAATTATTCAACAAAATTTCCATAACTCAGTTTGTACAAATGCTGATAATGTGCAGAAGGCCTTCAAATAAATTATTTCATTGTAGTAGCAGTAATGCGCAGAAAATATGAACTTAAACTTTCATTTGAGTATATATTTATACAGCGAATACAAAACAATGATCCTATGTTAAAAAGAGACTTTCTTTTTTCCAATAAAGTAATATTAGCAGCACAGTTGTTGATTCTCCTGCTGTCAGTACTTTTCTACTCTCCTCAGCTTTTTAAAGTTTGAATATGCAGAGACAAATCTCTCACAATCCATCTGTACAGATCATTTAGATCTAAATTAGCCATGTACATCCTTCTAGATTCTAGATTATTCTAGATCTTGATCATTTCTTTTCAGTCTTCATTTCAATTTATTAAAGACCTAAATTTCAGTTAGCTTTCTTCACGTTTAGATTTGATGTAACGTGATCAATGGAACATGACGTAATGGTTTTTGTCAGCCATTAGAATAAAAACGTAGACGTCACACAGTTTGCAGGCTTTTTGTCTTAACTGTATTTTACTCTTCCTTAAAAAATAACAAAAAACGGCAAAGTTTAACCAAATTTCCTCTTTGGCTCAGACAAAACTCTTTATTCCTATACTTTCAGACATGACAGTAGCTGTGTTTCCATTGCAAATTTGCACAAAACTTTGTCCTTCTTCTGCTAATGTTGGAAAAGAAACTTATTGGGTTGTTTCTGTTAAATTAGAAACACAATTAAAATCACTTATGAAAAAGTTTGTTCACTAAAAATAATGGCATGAATATATATAAACAGCATGCAACAAAAAAAAAGAGTTTATTTTGTAGTTTGGCGAAATACCCACATTTCAATACTGGTGAAAAACCTCATCTTTCCACTTTTTTTTTTTTTTTCAAAAGATTTATATTTCAAAGTCGTCGTCTTTCCAATGAACCAATTTATTTTTGGAATTCCACTTTGCGCCATTTTATTTTTTTTGTACTGATTAGGTGCAGGTGTCAGTTTTAGACAAGTAAAGCGAGCTTTTCCGTACACTGAATGTTGAATCATTTGCGAGACGAGTAACATTGAACACATCACATCCCCACTGTTCCGCCAGCTGCTTTTACCAGCATGTCCTGCCGCGTTTTAGTGCTAATTCTTAATTGAAGCACACGACGAACCGCACAGTCTGTCTCTCTTTCCGTCACAAAATGTGCCTTCGCTTGAGATCTTCAGAGCTCCTCTCTGCCAAACACGCGCTCAGGCTCTCAGAGGAGAGGTCAGCGTTAGTGAGTGAGGGGCCGCCAGCAGCAATAATCCCCCTCTTACAAGAAGCCGGCTGCCCTTTCAAAAGCTGCTCCAGAAACCAGCAGAAAGGCAGAGCTCCAAGGGAGAAAATGTTTCACAGTGGTCAAGTACGATGTGCAGTTCTCCATTCATTTGTTGCTATTGAGTCACATGTATAGGTACATATGGCGTGTGTTGCTACATGCAGCTGCCCAGGAGATGAGGCTGCTTTTTAGAGCCACTGAGCATGAGATGTCCAAGTTTTCTGAACGTCTCGTGAACGGCTTTATTGTGTTGCTGCATTTCAGCAACTGATAGAAAATTTAAAAAAAAGATCAAATGAAATAAAATTAAACCACTTGTAAGAAACCTCTACTTTACGCAAACAAATAAGTGTTTGGACGGATAGACGTTTGTCTGCACATGACAAACGATGGCTTATAATTTAAGCCATCTTAAATTATATCTTTAGGCACTTTGTCGCAGCCTGTCACGGAAACACACAATTTGTTCCAATCTTTTTTTGCTAAACACATGAAAATGTCAAACATAATGCAGCCTGACTGGCATAAAATAGTATTTTTACACTAACAAGGTGATTCCTTCAAGAGCGATTAGCTGGCAACTTGGCGCAGCTTGACACAGTGTTCAGGGTTTCATTACACAAAGAAAAAGAAGGTAGTAAAAGGGAAACGGCCAAGGAGACTGGAGGAGAAAAGAACACAGCGGAAAAACCTGAGAAACAAGAATTTGTAACTTTTTTTTAGCTTTTTCAATGCTTTTTCAATCAAACTACTACTGGACACTGTTGATGACGCCTTGCTAATCTCGGGGCGAATCCCTTTTCTTGTCCCTAAGGGACTGACTTTATTTTATGTGTCAGATTAAAGACACAAAGCAAAAAAGAAAAAAACACACACAAATCAAAGATTTACTCAAGTTAACTCAATCAACTGAAAGAAACACACATTTTCAAATCGCAAACATCCACTATGTGAAACCATTACTTACAGAAAGTAATCTGTTTGCTAGAACAGTGAAAAGTACTTTAAAATAACATTATAAGTCACTTATACTCAAAACGTTAGAATACATGCCCTGATGAGAATCGTTTGTCAGAGTAAAAGTACATTTTAAAAATAATAACTTCAATGCAGGTATTAAACATTTGACAAAGATCATATTTCTGTGATCTTTGTTGTATGATTGGTTCAATGTAATATTCTAATTTTATTATCTGCTGGCAGAGAAAGAAAAGACAAGTAAAGAAATAAAGGTGTTAAGATGTCAGTCGTTGTCTAATTATCTTTTATAATGTCATTCACTTGGTTGATGGAGTTACTGAAATAAAGGGAATTTTTAATGATATTCTAATTCATTAAATGGGTTTGTGTAGTTACTTGCCCTCCAGCTGGAACAGCATGGGGAACAGACTAAAAGTAAAGAGTAGCAGAATGAGGTTTGTTTTGTAAATCAGTTGAATGATTCAAGATGATAGCCAGAAATTGCACATAAGTAAAAGTAGAGTTACTTCAAAACAGTTTCATTCAACTGTGAGCAAAAAGTAAAACTGCTGGAAGTAAGTTTCTCCCAAAATGTTTCTCACCTGAATTCAACTCCTCACTTCCTACATCTGTCAGTAAGATGTATTAAATATTACCCAGAGGTTTTTGGTCAACATTGGCGTAGTAGCAATCAGACAGTCACTGCATATTTGCTGACTTTGCAAAATCCTGAAAGTCTCCACATCCCCTACAGTTGTATTGGACTTTTAAGGCCATTGAAGTCATCTCAACACCAATGGTGCATTATCCTGCTTTGACTATCCACTAAAAGATAGGCCTACTGTTCATGAAGGTATAGATATGGTCAACACTTTGGTAGACTTTGAAACTTGGTGAATAGGTATTAAATGGCAAAGGGGCACCAAGAAAATATCACGACATCATCGCACCACCTCATTCAGCCTGAGCTGTTGATAAAAACACAATGGATCCCTTCTTTTATACTGCTGAGGACAAATTATTTTGAACAGATTTGGTCTGTTCCACATTGTACCTGGCATGAAAATGTATCAGACTCTTCAGAGTACCTTAAAAAAAGACAACTTTTTTAAGGAAGTTATTGAACATGTATGTTTCTAGAAGTTCCTCTCTTTGCAAAGCATCCTTCACTTGTGAGTTTTTCCCAAACCAAGCACTGGCTGTCTTGTACATTTATTGTGACTAACTCATTTCTTACAAGTGTAAGATCAGAGCAAAAATGTTCTGGGTTCACTGAAAACCAGCTGTGTGTAAAAGGGATGACTGTCTTTTGAATCTCAGCACGGTGTCCACCTTCGCCCGAACGATGAGGAACACACCAAGCTAAACCTTAAGCATGCCTCTATTTAATCTCAGACATTTTAAACCATGGTAAATGTGGTTGCTTTTGATTTTTCTTACCTCACCAGAAATTGCAAAACTCAAAACCAAAGACTTTTCGAGGGTACATCTAGAAGTCATCATCGTCCTCGTAGGCAGAACAAGATGGCACAGGAAAAGATGGAATAACTAGCAAATTGCAGTTCTCCCCCCTCTGTAAGACATTTAAAGGGCTCTTTTAAAATGAAAGTTGGATGTTTGAGACAGGAAACTAGAAAGACGAGATTGGTGGATTCACAGAGGAGCAGAAAGTCTTTGTAGCGGCGAGGTCAGCCCCAGCTCTTCCAGCTGAGCCGCTAAGATGTTCTTACATCTCAGATAAATGGTGTAAGAAAAAGGGGTCAACACCGCGCTCCGCTCTGCTCCTCACTTCATCCTTCCTCTCTTTATTATTACTCATATGCCTCCACTGTCTCCTCGGCATCCATCTTTGTCGTTGCGAGCTCCATCGAGGTAGAGACGCAGAGCCGAGCTGAGCAGCGCGTGAGCAAACAGGGAAGATAAAGACACTTTGAGGAGAAGGAGATTGAAGCAGCCAAGAAGATCAGCCTCCCCTCTGCCTGTTGGCAAAAGCAACATGAGAGCACTCTGAAAGTAGTCGAAAGAGTAGCTGAAAGCAAAGGAAGAGCACACGGATTAGGGTAGGAGAGGGGGACGCGCTTATGCGCAAGACGCCACAGTCAGACAAATGACTGGAGGCAGGAGGGACTTTAGCTGAATGTGGACTAGATTTCGCTTCAGCAGTTTGGGCCTCCCAACAAGATGCAGGGAAGGCAGTCTTCCATAGCTTTAATGGTTCACTGGGCAGAACATGATGGATCATGTAGAGGGGTGAATCTCCTGTCAGGGCTGGCAGGAAGCCCCTCTTCACTGTGAGGATTCTACAGACGAGCAGCCATTTGTGTTTGTTTGGGTTTTTTTTTTAAGCTTACGGAGTTCTTTCGGACACGATGCTCTGCTGCGGTTTCCTCTGTTGGATCCGAGCAGGGAAACGTGTGCCTGGTCGTAGCGGATATAAATCGGGACTTGCGATGAGACCTAATTATCGTGAGATTGGGTTGAAGTCTCAAAGAAGTTTTCACCCCAATATTTTCAGCTTGACAGCTACTGTATGGGTTGTGTGACAAGCGCCTGAGCTCTAGGGATGTGGCGACGCGAGCTGAGGAACGGCTGACACTTGATGTAATTTTCTAGTTTAGGGTTTTCATTATGTTTTGCACATACAGAAAAAAAAAGAGTAGAGCCAAAAAGAGCAAGCGAGAGAGAGAACTGAAGACAGCCAGCTTAGTCGCTCGTCACTGGTGACATTCTGTTGGTTCTTATTGGGCCTCTGGTGCTCTGCGACTCCATCTGATTGGATCCTGCACAGTTGGAAGGTATCTCAAATTATTGGCCTGTGGCTATGGGATAATGGGGAGAGAGAGAAGGAGAGAAGGAGAGAGCAGAGAAATAGTCAAGAAAGTAATGAAGAGGAGAGAGAGAGTTAAGTAGTGCAGATCGGCAGAGGAAAAAGATTGCTCTGGGTAATTAGAGAAGTGACAACTTTGATTTCTACAAGTTTTTTTCTCTTTTTTTTTAAAGGCGGGTGGATGGGGAGGAGGGTAAGGGGATCCCTCGGCTGACTCTGGGAGCAGCTCTTGCATTAAATCAATCTGCGGCTGAGATAAAAGGTGGTGGAGGGAAGAAATGAAAACGAGCCGTTGGACCGATAAGTGCTGCACAGACGGGAGACGAGGAACAGTTAAAGCGGCGACAGCCATGTGATTAAAACACAGGCAGAAGTGAGTGCAGGGGGTTTGATGTAAATAAATGAGTGGGTGAGGAGGGTCTCTTCCCTCATTTCACAAACTCCAAACTCAGCTTGGGAAACGTGGAGAAACTTTAAAATCCTGATGAATTCTTTGTGTAATTATTTCAGTGGAGTATCTGGCAGACTCAGACTAACATTACAGGGGGAGGTTTCAGTCGAAGGCTGGCAGAGCGACGTGGCCGCGCGCCAACCGTCTCCAGTGTAATCTCCGTTCTCGTGAATAGATTTCCAATGTGGGTGTCCTGTACAAGGGCATCCGGCCGCCTGCATGATATCCGCTGACATGATATCCAGCTGGGCTCTCGGAGCATCACACGGTCAAATGCCACCACACAAATGTGCACATGTGCAATGACATGGAAGGCAAAAGATTTGGTTATCATCGCACTCGAAGGCAAGTCGTCCCAGACGTGCATCGAAGCAGATAGTTTACACTCCCCATGTGCCGAAGCATCTGTTACTCCCCACCCGCATCCCTCGGTGCCAGTCAGGCAGCGTGTACCTGCCCCTCCCTGTATCACGGCAGATGTGACACCTTCCCTGAACTGGTCCCATCATAGCCGTTATCTGGACAAACCGTCTGGCAGCAGACATGAGGCGCCAAAGGAAACACAGACAGGGTTCTGGATGGATAGTCCAAACCACAGTGGGGACAGGCGGTGGGGGGAGATTCAAGTAAAATCACTACAGCAACATGGTACTTAGCAGAAGCTAATGCTAAGGTCCTAACTTCGATTCAAATTATTCTTGCTCTTAAAAACTGCAACCTTTTGAGCACTAAATGAATTTTGACGTTCTATTTTATTGTATTTATAGCTTGTTCTCTACTGGCCGTGTTCTGTTTGTTCCTTTATGTTTCTTGTTTGAAATAGTTATTGTGAGGAAAAAAGAGAGTACATGTCATGCTGCATAAACAGTCTAATCATAAACATTATAAATATTTTTTCCACTAATGATAAAGCACTACACCAGCACAATATGCTAAAGTGCATAAGCTTATGCTAAAGTGCTAACTTCAATTCAGATCTTATCTACCCTTGGAAGACTCCAATCCTCCAGCACCAATTTAACTTTGACATTATAATTTGCATGTTCAAAATTCCCCTTAGATATTTAATCTATGTTTGTTTCTTGTTTTTGTGTGTTTCTCGCTTGAAATAAAGTTATTCACCCACTTCAAAATAAGAGTGTGAAAATAAACGTCCTAGTGCTTGAATTCTGAAGGGTCAAAATTTCAACACAAACTTTTTTCAACTGAAAGTGTAGAAAACAACCAAGTCAACTGGCACTTTAGAAATTAATTTGAGAGAAGCTGCGCGTGCTAAACCTTCTCCAAGTTAGCCAAAGCGCTCAGACGCGAAGCAAAAACTTAGCTGAGCTATTAGCATTGAGTAGATGAGCAAATGTGTGCCAACCACTCTGATAGACCAACCAAGTAGCGCATTACAAAGACAAATCTGAAAAGTGTGGCATGAGTTGGCCTGATAATACAAATACTTTTCTTGCATTTAGTTTTTGATAAAACAAATCTACTTTATGGTGTCGTGCATCAAGTCCTCAAAATATGTGCTGAAATTTAATGTTTTAACAGGACAAATGGTTATAGACGTCACTGTGGCAGCATCAATTAATGGGCACTGAAAGCTAAAACAATTACATTTCTGAGCATTTATAATCTACTGGCTTATTTTCCCCTTCCTTGTAAATTAGGAGAAAAAAAAAACAAGTGTGAGATTTAATAGTGGAGATTCATATCAAGCAAAGGTAAGAGTCCTGGGAATGGAGGCCCAGCTGTTTAATCAGCCAGCTACACACCGTCTCCTCCACTCTGATGCGGAGCGACCTTCAGCCAGTTTGCCCAGAACAACAGATTTCTATGAACAGAACGACAGAACATCCAAATGGATAAAAACACACAGCAGAATTTAGATTCACCTGTGGACCAGAAGACCCTTGTTGCCGTTCTCATCACATGTTGTGATTTTCAGTCCTGCTTTTCCAGGTTTCCCTCCCTTCAATGCTTCCTCTTTTTCAGACTTCTTTCAGTGTGTGGAGTTTATAGATAGAATCCCTGTCATGGCAATCTCTGCTTCTTGATCCGGATGTTGCTGCATGCTGCAGTTTGGCAGAAAAAAAACAAAAACACTTACATCCGCATTCGGTACACTCACTTTGTATTCTCAAAAGTTTTTTCTTTGTCTGCTGCACTCTACAGTGATAGAAAGCATGCAAGCGCCACGCCACAGTGTACCATATTTAATCTCCCAGTAACAAACCTTGCAGGGAAAGAAAGAATACGTGGTTACAAATCAGAAGTTAAGTGTGCATGAGTTCGAGCAAATTGTGGGGGGAAAAAGAAAAGACGAAAACAAAAATGAGAAATTGCTAAAAAACAGGCTCAGTGGAAAGAGGAAGGAAGAAGACAAGAAATAACGGAGACGAAGCAAAGTGGAAGATGAGAAAGTTGGAGAGAATGGGGCGTGCAAGTTACTAGCCAGAGAGAGACGGAAATGGATTTTGGCAGGAGGGTGAAAGAAAGGACAGAATGAAGCGTGGATGAAGGATTGTTTGAGAACAAGGTAGGGACAAGCCGGAAAAGAAGGAAAAGAGCCGGCAAGAAGGGAGGAATAAGCGAGTAAGACGTGGGGGAACGGATTAGGGAAAGAATGCCTGAATCGCGCCAAAGACAGTGTCCTGGAGAAGAAGAGATGAGGAAGATATACATTTCTGAGTGTAGAGTCTCAGCCCTGCCACTAGAGGGGGATAAAACGGCTTGTGCATACAGCAGGTTTGGTTCCTGGAGGTTACAGTTTGATTTAGGAGGAAGAACATCCATCCACAAAGGAATCATCTGCCAGTTTCTTTTTTTACGTTATCTCTGCAACCTTGGCAACCCAGTCACACCCCATGCTGGTCCTCTGCCCAACACTCTCTCTCTCTCTCTCTCTCTCTCTCTCTCTCTCTCTCTCTCTGTTTCTCTCTCTCTGTCTCTCTCTCTCTGTCTAATTTAGTGATTGCAGCAGAATGGCCGTGTCATTACTGAAGCAGCCTTGTGTTAGGGCTGTAATTGCCGCGCTGCCTTACCAGAAAAGCACAGCAGAAGCGCGCTTAATCTTAAGTGCAGCGTCAAAACATACCTGTAATTGCTGCTCTGTGGGTTTTTTTCTTGTAATTTAGAACAAAACAGCGGAAAGAGTCGCAACAAAAATGTGCAGCTGGTTTAAAAGAGAGGAGAGCTGAAGGATGAACTGAAGGATAAGCTCAGGAAACACCGATTAGGTTCTCTTCGAACCTTAGATTTAGATTTTTTTTCATTTAATCTATGTTATGATGAGTCATTTTCTGTTCATTTGCTCTGACCCTAACTCACGCTTCCATCCTCCCCTCCTTTCAGCCTTTCCTCCCATCCTCTGCTTTTCTTTTTCCATCATCTTCTCACTATGCCCTCTGATGTAGCCCTCCTGCTCACACACAAACAGGCGAGAGAATTTACATACAACATGGGCTCATACATGTGCAAACACATCTTTTTTCTTTTTCTTTTTTTCTTTTGTTTTGCTTATCTGAGGCGGTTTTGCACGCAGGCAGGCGTGGGTAGGGAGACCCCTGGGGAGAGGAAGTAGGTACTGCAGAACCGAGAGGTGGTCTATTTTAGATCTCTGCTGCAGCAGCACGGGGCAGTGGCGCCGCTAAATCAAAGTACGCTCCAGATAGGATGCAGGATGAGTTCCCCACACGCACACACATACACACTCTCTCTCTGCAGATAATTTCAGCAGCACCACTCCATCCTTCTGCTTTCTCAGATTTCCTATTAAAACAAGCAGTAAGTTAGGTGTATGTTTTGTTTATTGGGAGTTGTCCTATTTTCAAAAAGCGTTGTCTAAACATAGCCCTGTTGGGTTTTTATTTAGCCTGTAATCTTCTGAGACTGCCTTTTGACATGGACAATAACTCCTAATTAATCCATCACATCAGACATCATCAAGCCCCCCTCCCTCCCCACACACACCACAGCCTGGTCACCAGCAGCCCCCTACATCCCCCCCCTAATTTCAGCGCCGTCTCTGTTGACGGTGCTGGAGATGCAACGCAGCGTGACCCAGAGGTTGATTGAAGTGAAGTGAGGGATAATAAGTTGCCTCAGCAGTGATGAAACTTCTTTGACACGCTGATGAAGTGCTGCTAATTGCCAAGTGCCAATGAGAAGTTCTCCATGAATGCATGAGGGGGTTTGGGGGTATGGGGGTGGAGAGTTGGGGGGCAGTGAAGCACTGAGAACTGCTGGTGCTCTGACAGATCTGCTTAATCCGTTTTGCTTTAGGTGAAAAACAGAAGGGTGATTCAAGAGGTCCGAACGGCACCGCCCGTCAGATTTGGGAGGTGCCGTTTGGCTAATTGACAACTCTTTATCCGCAATGGGAACTTCAAGGCGCTTTCCTTGAGAACAATCACCAAATGTGTTTTGTTTTTCTTTTAATGTGTGATTATGTCATGCTCCTTTTGAAACAATATTTTACTGCTGACACTGAAATGTTTTGTTCTGCTTTATCCTTTCTTATTGTACTTGTGTTGACTGCTGGTTTTGCTGGCTTTAACATATCTTGACACCGCTAATGATTTTTCTAATGTGCTGAGAGCTATGATAAGTTCTTTAAAAAAAAAAAAAGTAACCATTTTACATCTAAATCACTTTTAAATCTGTTTAACATGGTATCAGATAAAAAAAAACAACAAAAAACTAATTTAAACTCAAGGTAACTAGAATGTTGTTAACCTGTCTAACCGAACAAACCAGCCCAAAACAACATCAAGTTCTTCCTGTCCTAACTAAAGCTGATTTAAAGTTCATAACCTGCTAAACCTTTTGCAATGTTGCCCTTCTAACTTCTAACTTTCTTAACTTCCAGATTTGCCTGTAACCGTTTTGTTTCTAATTTGTCTTCTCCAAATTTTTTAAAGGGAACTTTGATAATGAGCGCCTGGCTCTTGCTAGACAAAGAATCCCATACCGACTTGGTCGGGTAGTTGATGAGTGGCTACTCGAAAAAGGTAATAAAATCCCTTTAACTCCACTAATGATCTAACCGCCTAACCTACCGTTAACCACAGCTCTGGAGGAGGTGCAGTGCCATGCAGCAGGGGCAAATGTGATTGGCTCCTGAACTAAACTGTAGATTCCCATCATTGTAGAACTCCAAGTGTAGCAGTGACCAGATTTTACACTGTTGAGAAGCTCACCTGGAATTGAAGCATGTTCTGCCAGATTTAGTTTCACCTTGGTTGGCTTTTAAAGAGAGATATCTCCGTAGTTTCTAACGAGGCCATGTTTCAGGGGTCTTTATCCAAGGCACCCTAAGTTGGGGCTGCATCTCTTCAGAGCTTTAATCTCCAAATAACCCAACATAACCCTTAATAATCTGACCACATGTAAACAGCTTCCTTCCTGTGTCTTTTGTTTGCTGAATGTTGGCTGGATGTAAAACAACAAAAAGTTTGATTTGCACTGGACTTTTCCGAGACCAGAACCCCCCCCCACCACCCACCCTCTAACCCTCACCCCACTCCCCCTCCACCCCAAGCACAACCCACCACCCCCCTCCAATGAAAGTCACTAAAAGTTAAAGGGACCGTTTTTGTATGAAAGTCTACACTCGGTGCGCCACGCGGGCGCCTTCTTTGTCCCTGCCGGTGTTGTACCTGACAGCGCCCTGAGTTCTTAATGCGGTCCCATTAAACTCATTATTCTTTAACCCTTTGAGTACCGAATGTCCCAACCTTCCTGTTCTTTGTCTCGTGCCGTGTGTTTGTGCTGCTGAAGGTGGTTGATTCTTCAAAACAAGAATAAGCCAGTAAAAAAACAAAACAAAAATGCCTACAGGAGTAAATAAATATATATGCACTGTTTCTTCATTTTTTTCCATTGGAGATGCATTGAGATGATCGCAGCCTAAGCGTAAAGACAGTTAGCTTTAGGGGGTTCTTTTTGAAACGCTATCCGAAAACACAGAAGGATGAATTTAGAAGATAAAACTCTGTCTCAGAGAGAAAAATGAGGGGTTTTTTATTATTATTTTTATTTTTTTTTGCAAGAAACAAACAAGATAAATGAACTGCCTGCATATTTATTTGATGAAAACAAAACAATCCTTGTATTCATATTCAGCTCCCATAAACTGACTTCTTTGCTCTCCTGTGGCGCCGCAGCGAATGCACGATGGCTGGGAATAGTTAGAACAGAAATTAGAAAGGATTGGGGAGATTAAAGCTGAATGAAAAAGCGAATCAATAAAAAATGATTTAGAAACTTTATAAAATTATCCGTATGCCACGAAAGTCTAAAGAGAAGAGCTTAAGAGTGAATCTATTATTCTCTTTCTTCTCCACTTTGAAATCTGTCAATAGATGAAAGTAATAGGAGTTATTAGTTGTAAACATTCCCATCGGCTCATGAGTTTCAATTTTGATAAAGTGAATATTCAAGAATATTTGAAATATTAATTGCCATTATAGATGGAGTCAACACGGAGGTGTCCTACACACGCCATGCGATGAAGACAAAGAGTTGCTTTCGAACAAGTCTAGCTAATGTTGAAGGGAACTAGTGGACATTTTTGATCTCAAAGGGTTAAAGTTGTTTGATTTCGTTTCTTTCTGTATCCACTTAGAACTTCAAGCTATAAACCTCAAAGCAGAATCTAACCACCAACAGCAAATCAAACTCCACCCACACTAACCACTGAGGATTCCTCTCAGGATGCTCCGTCTTTACAGACTCTAAGGAAATTGGCAAACCTTTCCAGCCTTATTGAGCTGGTAGCAAATTCATGGAGTCCTCAGTTCTAACCTTGTTATAAATGTATTTTTAACTGAACCTGGACGTTGATATTTGGAAGAACTTGGACAGGTCGTTGCGATCAACGAAAACTAAACAGATGCTAACCCTGTTCTAACTCCTGCTAAAACGACAACAAATCTCTATGTGAGGACGTCTTCAAATTGTCCTCTCCTGTTTGTTCAAGCAAAACTCAGAGGGTTAAAACGTAACGGTTGAACCTCAAATTGACCTCATCTGCTCTGGAAAAATACAATAGTGTGTTTAAGAAAAAAAAACATGAAGGTCCCTTTAACATTTATTGTTTTCACCACGAAGGAAAGGGACATGTTTGCTGTGGATTCCAGTTGTTGAGTGGGTTGACTGGCTTCATTTGAATGAGACTTGTCTTTGTTGTTAAAAGCCTGGATCATTTAGACTGGTAGATGGTCCAGGCTGTGAATGACTGATCTTTAATTTTGCGGGGTTCTGAATGCGAGTGTGACAAACGATCAGCCCTGTGGGTCTCCTCCACAGCAATCTGCAGAGTTTTACAGATTACAGCCAGAAATCAACATGGATTTGTTCCCTTACACTTGAATGAGGCTAAATTTGATTCATAACACAGTGAAAAGATTGAGTCTGAGATCATTTTATGTGTTGTAACCTGTTTTATTCTATTATTGTCTGTTTGGCTAGCTTCCTCTCTGCTTTATTATGACTACTTGAAATTTTGGATTTTTAGTCTATAATGTATCTATCTATCTATCTATCTATCTATCTATCTATCTATCTATCTATCTATCTATCTATCTATCTTTCTATCTATTTTGTCTTGTAGTTTGATTCGCTGTGCTTGCAATTTATGGTGTACATAATATGTTGGCCTTCTCTTTTATAAGCATAATGATTTATTTTATTGGTGAAACTCTAAAGTACAAATCATAAACACTTCCGCTAACGCTAAAGCACTACATCAACATGGTATTTAGCGGAAGCTAAGCACTAACTTCAATTCAAATTTGAGCACCAATTTAATGTTGACAATATAACGTTCATATTCCACTGCAAGTATTTATGCAGATATATCTCATTTTCTACAGTGCGTCTATTTGTTCCTGTTTGTTTCTTGTTACCGGGGGTGACAAGAGACACCCGTGTTCTTCCAAATAAGAGCACAAATATAAACTTTTTTTTTTCTGCTTGTGCAAATCTTGACAGTCGATAACTAAAACTTCAACACAGATGTTGAACCTTATTCAACTGAAAGCTTAGAGAACATCCTTCTGTGTTTCCGTATTCCAGATAAATTTTCCAGAATTTATCTGGAAAAATTAATCTAGGGGAAGTTAAGTACGCTAAGGGGAATATTAGCACCGTCATTAATGCATTAGCAGACGTGTGCTCACCGCTGTCTGTTTTTGACGTCAGGTGATTTAGTGACTGCTATTCATCATCAGATCTTCCCCATGCATAGAGCATAAAGCATAAAGCTGTGTGTTGTTTGTGGGGGAAGTTCTGCGGCTGATCATAGACAACACTGCGTCACTACAAAGACAATTTGATTAGACTAACATTTGCAAACTGTCTTCAGCATCTTATTGGAGTAATTAGTACAGTTAGTGACAGTCTCTGTGTATAACAGCTACAGTAAGAGAGTCTGAAGTTTATTTTAGTCCCAGATTGTACTGTACTATAACAACACCTTCTAATCATCTAGTGACCCTTTTGTTTTTCGCTTTAATCCTCATTTCATTCTGAATAGGACAACAAAAATTCAGCATGTTTTACTCCAAAGCCAAACTAGAAATGTATTTAAAATAAATAAAACCTTGTTTCTTTTGTTTATTGTTTGATGACATAAGAGGGGGGAAAAAATCACATGAAATAAGTTTCATATTTTCAATTAGAAAACCAAGCTAATGTTTGTGGCCTACGAGTTCTTTCTGCTTTACCATTTTGAAAAACAACTCAAGAAGTTTGGACATCACTGTCCAAGAAAATAAACAGTCTTTCCTTGAAAATAAACAGTCTTTCCTTGAAAGTAGAGATTTTCCAACATTTCCAAATCTTTTTCTTGGCTTAAAATAATCACAGTGTCCAACTATATTGCAATATGTTCAGAACGTCTGCATTAAGCCTCGCTCTAGCAGGCTGAATAAGCTGCAGTCATTCCTTGACATCTAGAAAACACAATTTCCTTTGACATTTTTACTTCTTTTTTGGTTCCTCTGACTTAATTGCTGTATGCCTCACTGACTCTGAGTACAGCTAGGTTTGAGTCATCTTTTTATGGTGGCCATTTACAGACCAAACAGTCCTGTTGCTGTGGCCTGCGTTCATAGGAATACTGTGTTTGTTAATGGTAAAAAAGGAAAAAGTGAGTGTTTGAGATTCCGACCAATTGACCAGCACACACACACACACACCCACACACACACACACACACACACACACACACACACACACTGAGCTTTAGTAGCCAATATAGTCATACTTTCAGTGGTATGCATCTCTGTAAAAAGTAAAAAGATACTTAAAGGATTATTACAGCAACAAAACAGAGGTTTACATATTGCACGTTTTGCAATCCCTAGAAAAATAAACTGTGATTTAACACTGTGGTGCTTCATTAATTCTTTAAAATATATTCCACCGCCACTTCCATTGTTAAAGGAGGTGTAGCATTCCACTCCTGTGTCGACAGCAGCAAAGTAAAAGAGCTAATCGCTCACTTTTTGCCCTGACAAATCAGTATTTTGGTCACACCGTGATTTAATGGAAGTCATTGGAGCCCACAGTCCTAGAGGAGAGCTGTGCTGTCTCCCTGGATCTCATTCTGAAGCCCTTATCCAATCTCCCATACTGTGTGTGAGGCAGATCAGAGAGAGCATCTCCTGCCCACTCCGTGCCCGCAGACTAAATTCAAAACAGCAGCAATTACAGGAAAGCAATGGAGGGGAAAAAACCCCAAGTCCCAAAAGTTTTTAACAGCTCTATCTGAGGCAAAACTTACTGAGATGCAACCTCTTTACCCGGCGATGGAGCCGTCATTAGCAGTTTTCTCTACGTCCACCTCCCTTCCTTCCTCCGATCTTTCAGGTAATTCCTTTTTTTGCTTTGACTTTGAAGGACATCCTTCATCCAAAAGCACAACAAGCAGTCTCTTTTGTCAAAGCTCCTACTGTTTTATGAGCTAATATCCAAATAGAACTACAAACAAACAAAAGAAGCCTTTTGGCACCATTTTTCATAGAACATTGAACCTGCCGAAAGAGGATTAACTGCACATTATGTTGCTGTGAAGACGTGATCCCTGCATGGGTCACCAATCAGTTTCTGTGATGAACTACGAGACTGAGGGAGGAGTTGGGTCTCCATGGCCTCTGAAATTAGGCAGAAGAACCAGATTTAATGTTGGGAATTTAATGGCCGTGTATTAGCTTCCCCCATCCCTTAATCAAAAGCGATCAAGTCCTCCCCCTTGGTGCGGGGCCAGAGCCCAAATCAAATCTCCAGGCCAGGCATCCATCCAGATTGGCTATTCATGATCATCCCCACTTCATTTCAGAGATTCTGGCCCATCTGGTCACAACCGAGCCGATCCGATTGAGGCCTTCTTTTCTCTTCGGCGAACCCCGGTGATGCTCTCTGGCTCCCGCCGAGTTATTATCTTGTATTCTCATTTGATCCCTCAGCACTATTATTGCACCATTCGAGAGAAATTGGGGGGAAACTAAATGAATTCGTACATGCTTGCTCACAAGTGGAGAAGTGGCAGCAAGTAAGCATGAAAGAAAGAAGGGAATCTTCTGTCATTTCACGGTCTCCTGCCATGAAATGCCACCCTGCACCCCACAGCTCCCCAGAAAAAGCACAGTCACAGTTAGGAGAGAAAGCTTGTCCCCAGCTAACCACTGCACTATCTCTTTCTGCGTCTCCCTCTACAGTACTCCATGTTTCAGATCAACATACAGATAAGGAACCGAGTCTGATTAAATCCAGTTCACTCCCCCAAGAGTCCTGCACATATTCCCGCAGAATATCTCAGAGCGATTGTTGCCTTTAAGGACCGCTGGGCATCAGACTGACTCCTAAAGCATTTACCGCACAGTGTTGTTACTATGTGCCTCACATCTCTATTGTCAAGCGCAATTAATTCTTAGTATTCAACACGAACCAGCCCTGCTAGAGAGGAACTGAAAAAAAGAGAGAAAACTTAATTCCCAAAGAGAGCCTTGTGCTGCACAGATAACTTGAAAACACTTCATATTCGACGTTTTCCGAATCCCACCCCCACCCCCAACCCCACCCCCATTGTGCTCGGCTCTTCTTTGACTCACACCGCCCTTATTGTCTTAGGGAAGCTCTTTGTGTTGATTCTGCTACAAGAAGAAGAAGAAAGAAAAAAAAGAGAATTCGGCAGGCACATGAAGGATTTTTGAGCAAAAAATCCATATAGACCCCACATACAAACAGTTCAATTTTCTGCTCGGCACGTCACAAACAAGTGGGTTGTTGACAGAGGTGAATTCTGGGCCATCCCTCCCACCCTGCAACTTGGCAAAGAGAAAAACATTTCAGGTTGAAGTGCCTTCCCAACCACTTGATGGTCCTTCTCTCTGTGAGATAACAGGAGCTGAAGGTGGATGAGAGAGAGGTAATGACAACAGTGAGAGATGTCGCTCTCTTCAGCTGCAGTCCCTTTCACCTTCCCTCATGCGCACTTAGATCATCCGTTACCTCACCCTTTAAAGCCCCCCCGGCCCCCTGCCTCCCTTTACTTCCATTTAGTAATCACCTCCCCTAGGTTAGCAGCAGCAGGCGCTTCCCTTTTCTCCTCTGCTCCTACAGTACATTCTGCGGGGTTGTTGCAGACATGCAGCCATTATTTCGTAGCCTCCGACAGGCAATCTGTGCATTAGCAACCCAAGCGTGGCCCAATCCCGGCCCACTCTCTGGCTTGGCTCGGCTTAGCTGGTAATTACCGACCGCAGCTCATCTGAGACAAGCCATTTCTCTCTGTTAAGAAAGAAAACGGCCAGAGAGGATGGCGCATCAATGCAAATCTGCTGCTAGGAATGTGATTTTACTCCTGCTATTGCAGCAACGTTTTGTTTCTGGGGAGATAACCCAGCGAGCATCAAGCTCCCTGCTGTCTGCAAACTCTGCACCTTGTAGACTTTAACGTGCATTTGGATGTAGATGGACCAGATGCCCTCGGTCTTGCCTCTTTATCCTTAGCCCACCTTTTTATTGATTTTCAAAAGGCCAAACTGCATGATGGTGGTAAAGGCGCACTCATTAGCAGCTATGTTCTCAGCCAAACAGTACTCCCCCGGGGTCCAGCAAACATGGAACCTTTCAGCGACTTCTGTGCATTTAGATTCCACCCAACCTGATGTAAAAAAAAAAAAAAAAAAATCACAGCAAGGCAGGAATGTATCAACCGTGGCAACTGCAAAACACAACACAGACTAGCAAAACTGGTGGTTCATATGAACTTCAGGTACGGCTGTGGGGAATTCAACAACAGAGATTGTGTTATTGTTAGGTACTCCCCAATTAAAACAATGGTAGTAGGGACAAAGGTTCAAGGACATTTCTTCAACTTTCCTCCATGCCGTGCCACTCACTCTGGCAGTCATCCAGAATTTGTAGTTACTGGAGTCTTTTACATCCCTGTGTAGCAATTTCTGCCCATTCGTCGTTACAGTCAGAAGCATAGACAGCCTGTCTTAAGTTCATCTCAGACCTTCTCACCCTTCTGCCTGCAGTTGTTATGACCCATGGATGCCTTTTTGCCCAGTCTCTTTCTTTCTCATTGCTTCGATTTATGAACTCTAGGGGAATCTTAACAAGGGTAAACAAGCCCTTTAGCTAATGTTTTTTGGCCAAGTGCCAGGGGAAGCACTGGACAGGTCACTAGACCATCACATGAGGAGAAGCCTCTTCTCCCCATGTCATCTTTCCATCTCGAGCGCCAAGCTTGGTAACCGCGGACATACTCATACACAGAAAATTGAACTCAAAAGTACAGTACTCCAATTTCCTGCAGTTTTTACCAGAGTCCTGTTCGTCGAAGCCCTCACCATTGCCATCATCAGAATCATTATTGTCGTCACTGTTGTCTTCAGAAGCTGTACCAATAACAGCAGCAGCTGTCATTTACTGTACAAAACATCTTTTCTGGCATGTTTAAAATACAGTAAAACATACAAATGTCAGAAGTGTCAATACAAATCTGCAACACATCAGCACATCGACATTAAGTCAAATGATGTCACTTAAAATCATATCTTTCATTGAAGTAAAACATCTGATTCATAATCTGCTCGATGTTTACTGAAATAATTGTTTTTCACACAAGCCTTGCTTTAAACGCATTGAACATTGTATCAATACCTCTTATTTGTATTAGGTGTATATGCTTCCTTAAATGGAAACACCTCCTACGGTCAAATAGTACGACTCCCACAATGCAGACTGCAGGAGTCTTTGGCCCCACAACAAGGTCATGGAAAGATTATTATCACAAAATTAACTCTGTCATTAGGTGGCTGCATTTAAAAATAAAGTATGGAAGGTAAAGGTGACTTAGTTCTTCGGTGTCTTCCTTCCTGTTTTATACATTTAGCATGTCTCCAACTGCACCGTTTCTCTAGTTCTTCTTATCAAACTCATCAGCCCTCCCTCCGGCAGTTTGTCTTGATGACATTCTATCCTCTACACCCTCATTCATTGTCTGTCACTCCCCAGTCCTCCATCACATATCTCATGTCCCCCTTTTCTCTGCTGTGCTCCAGTCCTCTTCTCCCCATGTCATCTTTCCATCTCGAGCGCCAAGCTTGGTAACCGTGGAGCCGTTCGCCAGCAGACGACAAAAGGAAATTGCATTTAATAGCCTTTTAATATGGGTGATTTAATTTAAACCTTTGATATTATTATGTAAGTCCTCTTTTCAGAGGAGAATCGGGAGGGAAAATGGCAGGCTTGTGTGAGATGTACAGTAGGGGGGGAGTTCTTGTCTGCCTTCAAATTGATTACTTGCCTAGCATGGAGAAGGGGCACTGCATGCCGCATTCCACTGTCCATTAAAAATGTAAAAATACCCCCTCTCCTCCAGCTGTACAATCTGCTGTGACATGCAGGGGTCATTACTGCAATGACTCAGCGAGGAAATCAAAGTTGGAATGCTGCTCGTTTCTCCATGGCGCTTCCCAGCCTCTAAGTTCACCCTCATCCCAAGCTGCTCCACCAGTCGGCGGTGATTGCGGATGATAGCGCCTCGAGCAGTACCTGTCTCTTTTGCCCACATGCCCTGTTTAGGCAGAAGGAATATACAGGCTTTTTGGTCAAGAGACCTGCTTGACAGCGGAGACAGGAGCAGCAGTTGCAGCTCAGAATGTCTCATGGAGCGGGTTAAAATGTGACAGAAAACAAACAGAATCATTTGCCCCCGATAAGCCAGCAGATTTTTTTCTTTATCACTCGGTTTACTATTTTCATGTTTTCTGGCTTCAGACTGAAGCAGCTTGACTTACCGTTTTCAGTGTTTTCTCACCATTTAAAATAAGAGTAGCTCATGCTATATGTCACTCCTAATATTTTAAGTCTGTTAAATAATTCACCCTTTGTTGCGGAAACAACCTATCCTGATAAAAACCAGGCTAATGAAACCCCTTTTTCCATGCTTTGCTTTGTCCAGAGGGTCTGGACCCTCAGTTATTGAGAAACGATTCCTTGTTGGACTCTTTTGAGGTTTTAAATTTTACACATTTGTCCATATGTTTTGCGCCAGTTCAACGCTATGAAGCTAAATTGAAATTGTCTGCACTGTAAACAACCATCCTCCATTGCAAAAAGAGAAGCGCTGACCCGAACAAGATGGCGATTAATGTTGATCCAATAATTGTAGGCGTGGCTAACACAGACTGAACGACTTAGTTCACTTCATCCGCAGGCAGACCACAATTCTAAGACAGCACAGGTGCGTCATTGATTACAACTTCTCCTTCTGGTCATCGATTGGCCCAGTAGAAATTCTACTAGAGGAATCCAAGTAAGTGGGGGAAATTCTAGTCAGGCTACTGAAAGGAGATGAGAATTCAGTGGAATTGCGCAGAAAGGCAACGGCCAGGCTAAAAACAACCCTGACCCACTGAAACCGATTCCACAAGACCTCTGAGGGTCTGAGAACGCTATTTTACTTTTTGTGTGAAATTTGTAGAGTGAAGTCTGATATCTTCTGTGGTCACCAAGTGACTTCTGGTGAGGTCTAATATCTTATTGTAAGCCCTAGATGTGCACTTAAAGCCTTGTTCCTGTACTGAGGTGTATGGTAAGGGTCAGTGGGGTTCAGTTTGACCATTGAGGCAGTGGAAACACTCCCCAGAATACGCCGGACCATAAAATATTGTTCCGTGAAAACAAGGCAATAGGTGTTTGCTTTAAGTTACTGTATCAATGTTTGAACTCTTATTTTGAAAAAGAAAATTGGAAGTAGTTCTTAGCCTGTTGTGTTGACAGAATCACCGAATAAACACTTTTATTCAGGATGACGTAACTCATTTGGACCCTCAGTAGAAAGTGCCAGAGAAGATATAATTGTCTGACAGTTATATCACAGTTAGCATTGTGAGAACCATGCACTAACTGTTAGCCACTAATGATACCAAAGCTTCCATCTGGATCACAGTTTCCTATTGATGCTAAACTAAAGAACTATTTCTGTGTTTTAATGAGTCTCAAGGACATTTTAACATGTCTTGTAAAAGCAATCTTGAATACCTAAACTGATAACTCATGTGAAATCTTTGCACAGCTTGAGATTCATGAAACTTTTACTCACTATCTGAAGCACAAAAGGGGGAGCAGTAGAAGAACCATAGAACGAGGCAAGCATAAAATGGTCGGAACTGAATTGAAGTATTCAGCATCTCTAACTGATTATTTATTTATAACACAGTTAGTGGAACATTTACATTCTTGGTTTTCACATAAATATGACCAAAGTCTCATCCTATGCATGTAAACCCTGTGCTATCCTGCAAGGTGGGAGTCGACGTTCCCACAGTGCATCTTTTGAACCCACGTCTTAGTAATCTTTTCAGTAATTCCAGCAACAATCTTTGCTGGACCCATAAATTACTGAGGCTTGGTAGATCTTGAGCATGTTAAGGTTCCTCTATCTGTGCTGCCTTTGAACCATCCTGGGTTCTGCAGGACCAGAACTTACCCAATTTGTACTAGTCTGGTCCCTCTCATTCTTATGTTTGTCTGCATTCTACTTTCAATCCTTTAAATGCATTTAAGGCGGACCCCTGGTATTCGTAAATTTAGGGACCACTGTCCTCCGTGATTTGCTAAAGTCTGCAAATACTTGAGAACCCCCTAAAAACACTTACCTGTCTATTTTATTAGCTCACATCGCAAATATATTTAAATATGCATTAATGTCCACAGTGGAAAGTAACCTAGCATCTTAGCTTCTGCCATTGATATTAGTAGCGATTAATCTCTACAGTCTTCCTCCAAACCTTCCTCCACTCTTTGGCTCATAGTGGCAAGAAAAATAAATGGCAGTCCTGGACTGGCTGGGTTGCAAATAGCATATCAAGTAGCACTGCGCTAAGCTACTTCAGCTTCCCAATATTCAAATATTTTAAAAATATTCTACGAAATAGCTGTGAGTCGGCAGATTTTCCGTAAGCAATTCTGGATCACATTCCAAGGACTGAACCATGAACAGGCGTTCGTCTACAGTATCTATGCCACATATCCTTCCCACTGGGACTGAAACTAGATAATCAAGGTTTTCACTTTGTCTATCAGTCATAATGTTATAGGTTTATATGTGACCTATGAAATGGTTGAAATGAATTTATTAACTTTCACTTGAGATGATAAAGCGCCTCCTTTAACATTCTGTGAAGAATAATAATAAAATGTTCACACGCTATAATTATTGTATAGGGATACAATAATCTCACAACACAACGTGATATATGATATTCTGATCACGATACGACATATATCACAGTATTTGGCCAACGATACGATTCAGTGCACTTTTACAATTTTCTGAAAGATTTTAGAAGGACGGAGTGATTTTAGGGACATTTTGTGTTCCATAGACTTGAATTTAATTAACTGAAAACTGATTAAAACCACCAACTACACAATACAGAGTCTAATAGTCTACAGCTAAATGAATCAAAGATGCAGTGAGAAAATGAGTTTCTGTCATTTAATTCATGTGGATTTGACATAAAACTCAAAGTTTCAACACTGATCTGGGATCTGAGTAGGGAGACTATCAGCCTCTGCAGACTCTCAATATGCAAATGATTGCACTTATGTTTTTCTTTTGGGCATACTGTGGCTGCATTTTGTTGTATAAAAAATGTATTTTGCAACAAACAAAAAATATTTTATTATTTCTTGCGTGGCCCGGTACCAATTGGTCCACAGACCGGTGACGGTCCGCGGCCCGTGGCTTGGGGATCACTGGTTTAACATATCAATACTCGCGGATGAAAAATCAATAAATATCGCAGAATCGATATAATTGTATCAATGTTCCAAATTCAGGCCTGTAGAAGGGAAACAATTAAAACCACAGAAGATTCCTGTGGTCTGATATGCAAGTGCACCGCTGCTGCTGCGGTAATGAGTTACTGTAACATTTAGATTAATGTACTGGAGTGAAATGTAATTTCCTTAGAGCCAAACTAGCAAGTATTATTACATTTAAAGCACCCAAATACAATTACCTTAGGCGGGTACTTAGAGCAGCGCTTGTTTAAATTTTCTCAAAAACTAAAGATGTTTCTCTTTCGTCAATGTAAAAAAAAAAACAACAAAAAAACAGAAAAGATAATTAACTCTTTGAGCCACAGACTGTGAAAGTTCTGCTTCAAAAATATCCTCAAAGTCATCTTGGAAGCTTTGATGGAAAATTGTGAAGTGCGAGTAATCTCACCAAGCCAGCGGGAGAGCTAGAGAGCTCCAGAAAAATCTTTTATTTTTTTAAACTCGTGCAGAACAGAAGATGAGGGTAAATAGTGCTTTAATAAGAACCAGTCAAAAAATTCCTTTGGTACTGAATTTGCTCTACAATATATTAACCAGGCTGCTGAAGCAGAAACAAAGCACATGCTACCAACAGCATCACGGAGTATTCTGTTTGGGAAATACGGCGTGAAAACCCAGCGGAAGAGGTTAAACTACACTTAAATGTTTAATGCTTTCTCCCCATGGAGGCTGATTAGTGTTCCAGCTCAAACTTCTTGGTGTACTTAAACCCCTACGCCAGAACAAGACCTGACAATGACAAATACGTCGCTTTGTATGCATGCTGCATTTTAGAATTTGTCATTTCCTGGAAAACGCTGATGACTCATTCAGCGCTTGGGGGCGTGTGCTTAGTTTGCATATGACAAAATGCTTCATTGAGAATTCAAATTTGTGCAGCTTTAATACAGAATGTTAGTCAATATCTGTTTAGGGTCAGTAGAGCAAACCGAGCAGGCCGTTCCCCTCCGGCTCTGTTTCTAAGAGATGTATAAATAAGGAAGGGGGAAAAAGCCTCCACTTTATGGCAATTTCTTAAAGTAGCTCCATCTTGGACAGATATAAATCTACAGTAAGCTGCAGTATGTTCTAACAAAATGACAACATGGCTTGACACTTTACCTTTATTCATTTTATAATGTTTGTTTTAATGCAAATAATAACTCAACCAATATAAGTGTAGCTATATTCGAATCAGATTGTTGCTCCAAGGCATGAAGCCGCAGGCCACTGCCAGAGAATAGTTAATACTTTTTAAAATCAACATCATGAAAAAAAAGTTAGTATAACTTTAACGTGTGGCTGAAAATCACTCTACACTCCAGATTCTGCAGTAGGGGTGGGCATTTATCGTATCGTTTATCATTTATCGCGGTAAATTGCTCATCATCAAAATAATTCTGACTCATTATGACAATAAACTCCAATTAATGATGATTAAAACTCCCAAAATTGACCAAATGATCAGGTCTGGTGGTTTTAATGTTTTTCTCCACAGTTGCTTGAATGATGTTATATCAATAAGCATCGATAAATTGAAAATGATTAAATGCACTTAGTGTTTACAGTTAAAGGATTTTTTAAAAAATCACACATTTTCATTTCATCGGCATCCAAAACAAGCGTATTACATTTGGTATGTTTTTCAAGCGCACTATTTGCTGGATTGTGATTGCTGTGTAATGCGGTCACAGTCATATAGTTACCCTAAAAAGAATAATAATAGTAATTATCTCAACTTTTATTATTATCACAATAACGCCAAAAAGTATTTTGATAAAGCTTTAAATCCATATCGCCCGTACCTATTCTGCCGTGTTATTGTTTTTATTTTGTTTCTAAAAATTAATCAGACTGATATACATGAATATATTCTGAAATAACGTCCAGGTAGTTTGCTGGCTCAGATGTTGCTTTCCTGCCTTACAAATCTAGCACTTTGCTTTAGCTTTAGTCGAATCTCTGCACAACTTTTTCCACTTTTTCTCTGCGCAGTGTTGGGAATAATAAATAAATTCTGTGTTTTCCTTCTATCTCTTTTAGGTAGTTGCCAAGGTAAATCTGCAGGAAATTGCATGTTAGGAAATGCAAATGAGAGCTCTGCTTAAAAGAAATGACACAGCAGGGAACGTCCTGTTAGGGGCGTAGCTTAGACAGAGGCTAATAAAAGTTGTAGCTTGTCACCATTTTGCATGTTAGCTCTTAAAGGGAGCATGGCAGAATGGACCAGCTGTATTTTGGTATTAATAAATGGATTTTATGAATTCAACTGACTGACTCTTCTTAAGCCTCATACGTTAAGAACTGAGCATGGAGATTAGATGATTCTCCACAGCAGAAAGGGAGCTGCACCAGCCAATACAGTCTCTCTTTTACTGCAGTAAATAAGAGACTGTATTGGGAGTCTTTCCAGCGACGGATGAAGGCTCAGATTGTTATGTCAGAATGTGTAAGGAGGATGATTTCTTATGAGGCTGTGTACAAAAGAATTACAGGTCCTGTTTTTATCAGTTATATTGTATGCAGAGTGTATATAAAGAGCTGTTTTCTGAGTTCAGCATCTTAGCTTGCTGCTAAATCCTGACCCTCCTTGTGTCTGCACTGCAGTTAATTAAGACTCCATGTGTTGCTCTGAATGTCTGGGATAGTTAGAGGCTGACTGGCGCCATAACCTCACCCCACCCGACCGGGTCCGTCTGTGAGCCGCTGCCCATTAAATGCCTATCACCTCAAGAGCCCCGAGGACAGAGGCGGCTGAATAGGTCCAATGGACTGCTCATCAATGTGCAAGCCCTAATACACAGCTATAAAACACACACCCATAGAGGAGGCATATGTAAATACAAATCTTAGCAAACACACACTGCTTAGAAAGACAAACCGTCGCTGGCATATTTCATAAGTCGTTACGTTGGCACGCGCACGGCCTGTTCTCTGCGGCAGTGTCACATCCAGCTCTGTCATGTTAGGAACGCCGATTGCTTGTCATGCAGACAGCCCGGCCCTCCATTCCAACGCAGCGCACTCATCCCTGCCACCAAAATTGGCTCGAAGGCCACACGCCACTTTTGATTTGACCTGGCACGCCCTGAAACAATAACTTCATCAGGGCCTGTTAAGGTCTCATCCTGACCAGAAAACAAACAATGATTTCCCTGATTCTCGTCTAGAGGGCACCTTTTGTTGCCATCATCAGTGTCTGGCCTGGCCAGGACCAAAGGCGTCGGTTCGGTGGAGGCCCGGTGTTCACCTGGAGATTAGGAACCACAACCACCAACCAAAAACGCTTATAACTGCCTATTTTAATAGTTCAAATTGCAAATATATCTTAACCAGAATAGATACTAGGAACACACTGATCCACATTTTTTATTCCCCATAGCGATACTAATGTCTGAGGTTTAATATCAATTCAGCAACAGTGCTAAATTGAATTAAAACATCGTTTAAAACATTGTGCATTTAATTTGAATGCACCGCTACAACACACTTAAATACACTAACAGCATAACTTTAATCTGTTCAGTCAGTGCAATTAGGGGTATAAACAGCCTATCTAAAATAAATGATAAAGACTCTGAAACTGACACAAAAAAAATCTGTGAATACTGGAAGTTTCAGCAAATAATTTGGAGCTATATTACACAGAAAAAAAATACGAATACTGAAGTGCGAACAGGCAAGAGTCCACTTTGTAGCAATTTAGAAAAGTAAATAAATCCTGTGCTGGCAGCGTAACTGCTAGTCAGTTAGCATTTTCACACAATCCACACATATTTGAGACCCTGGTTAAACAATTATAATTGCCTACTTTAAAAGTTCACACACCAAATATACCTTAATCCAGGGGCGTCAACATCCAGTCCTGGAGGGCCACTGTCCTGCAGTTTTTAAATATGCCACAAGGACAAAACACTGGAATAAAATGGCTTAATTACCTCCTCCTTGTGTAGATCAGTCCTCCGGAGCCTTAATGACCTAATTATTATTCTATTCAAGTGTGGAGCAGCAGAGCCACATCTAAACGGGGCAGTGCAGTGGCCCTCCAGAACCGGAGTTTGACACTTGTGCCTTAATCTGTAAACTGCAGACAGTGGAAAATTGTCTCAGCGCTAGCTCGCAAGCTAATATCCACCAGCTTTCTAATTTGTGCTCTTGTGGACGCAGCCAATCAGACGAATAGAAAAATGGACATCTGGATTGACTCCTTTTCAAAGCTTAGGTTGATAGTGTGTAAAGTAGCATTGTGGCCATTTTCATTGGCTGCATTTGAAATGTCTTTCAAACTAAATACAAAAAAATGGAATGAATTGATTTTCCGTAAATAGTTTTCAGTTTTTCATGAATTCTGAACCCAAATATTCGGGGGTCTGACGTAAAACTAAATGGATCACCAAACATCGTCCTCCTCCTTTTTCACTGTCATGAGCAGTTTGTCTGTTTTTAGTTTGTCTGCTCTGCCTTCTCATACCTCAGTTGGTTGTGGCAGATGGACCGGATTGGGCCAGGTTCTGGTTCTGCTGGAGGTTTATTCCTGTTACAAGGAAGTTTTTTGTCTCCACTATTGCAACATGCATGCATGTATGAGGGATTAGTCAACAAGTGATTGTCTGCTGTCACTACTTGCAACTCAATCAAGACTTGATGCAATCTTCTCCGTTTGTTTAGATAGAAATTTTTCAAACTAATTGGAATAATTAACAGAGCTTCATGTAGTTTGATCACTAGGATCAATTGAAATGTGTGAGGTACTTTACTGAAATGATTTTTTTTTAGAAAGTTCTGTTGAATTTCCCCCTATTTGTTGTGAATTGGTGCTGAATTGAATTGAACCAAACATATGGCATGCGATATTAAATATCACAATATTTAATATTGTGCAGATTTTACACATTTTTCACTTCAAAGTGAAACTTCATCTCTTTGTTTTGCAGCATCCAGGATTAAAGAGACTTAAGTTTTCGAGTTTTCCAGTATGAAAACTCATTGTTTGAAAAAGCGAGACCCTCTGGGCTGATCTGTGGTCGTGTATGTGTGTGAACTTGAGGTGTAACGTGTGTGTGTTCCCCTCTCTAAAGTTAGCTGGGTGTTTTTTTCTCCCATGTTTTCCTCACTTTCAACACTTTGCTCATACATTTCGTCTTCTCCTGCCAGTCATCCCAACATCCCTCCCACAACAAACACAAGATAATCGAGTAAGATACCACCATTATGTCAGCGGTGCATATTCCAGACATTAAGTGTCTTCATTAAAGAGTTGGGGGACAAGAACCGGGACCCCGGTGGCTCTGTGACAGACCTAATGATGTGATAATGGCATGGCATGCGTAATGGCCCCGTCTCAGTGGAAAAGACTTCTCTTTCCTAGATTGCCGGTAGAAAGCTTACACACACATGCACACGCATACACACGTGCCATAACACCCACGCATAAACATACAGATGTGCGTTATCTGTCTGATAGTTCCACCCACCTGGGTGCTGCGTGAATGTCAGACCAAGAGCACTCATAGAGGAGAGTACAGTAAATCATAATTAGAGTGATGAAGTACCCTCTGAGCTCTTAATTGAAAACAAATGAAACAGTTCCTCCATGCTGATGACTAGAACACCGCCCTGATACACTTGGATTATTACGCTGAGAACAGAAACATTGAAAGGTTACTCCACAGGTTCACTCGTTATAAGTCCACATACGAGCTTCAATGTCTCTACGGCTTGAACTTGTTAACACAGAACCACAAACCTCAGAGGGGTTTTATGTGATGGAGCGACACTAAGTAGATCCATCGCATAAGTAGGGCATCCCTGTAAAGTGGGATATTATTTCTTAATTAGAATAATAACAAAAAAGTGTGGCATGCTTTTGTATTCGCCCCTTCTAAAAACAAACCCAACTGGCATCAGAGAACAGCAGAAAGGTAAGTGGAGTCCACTTGTGTGTGATGCAATCCCAGTGGAAATACAGTGCAGTGTTTACCCAGGGGCCATTTGTGGCCCTTCAAATGATTTTGAAGTCGAGAGCAGTAACACATTTGGCCAACAAAACAGAAAATGACGAATGACCTCTGTTGCAAAATATAGGCTTTGTAGAAAGCATGAGCACATTCTGTCCCCAGTGAAACACAATGGTGGCAGAATAATGCTGTGGAAATTTATTTATTTTTCTTTCCAATGGAAAGGTAGATGGCGCTAACTAGCAAACAGTGTTGGAAAAAAACCTGTTAGAGGCTGGAAAACACTAGGACTGGGACGAGGGAAGACGTTCACCGTGATGCAGGATGATTATCTTATTCCTTAAACATGGACCAAAACGGTTTAGACCCAGAAATGACAAAAATAAATCTTTGGAAAGATTAAAAAAATTGGAAGCTTTCTGTGCAATCAGACTGAATTTGACCTATTATGACAACAAGAATGGGACAGAGTTTTTGTCTTGGGGTGTTAAAAGCTTCTAGAAACATTCGCCAAAAGGTGGTTCTCCAAAGTATTTACCCAGAGGAGTTAAATACAAATTCATACCACACTTTGTTGGATTTCTTTTTATTGAAAAAAAAGATAGAAATAAGCCATGTTTTCCTTCCACTTCACAACAGTGCTCTACTTTGTGTTGGTCTATCACATAAAACTCAATTAGAATATTATCAGTATTTCTCAATATCTGTCCTCAGATTCCATTGCCCTTTGTCTTTTAGGTGTTCCCCTTCTGATTTGATAAGTGGGTGATAGATAGGCTTCTGCAGCACCTGATGTCATGCAGAGGAGGTCATCTATTCCCATCAATCAGGTGTTTTGGAGCAGAGATACAGGACAGTGATTCCCGAAGACCAGAATTGAGAAAGATTGGCATATGTTGACAAAGTTCAAAACGGATTAAGGCATATGAATACTTCTGCATAACAGCGTCAACTCCATTCATTCAGACTCCGCATCGCTCTGTAATTTCAGCAGCCCATCGCCTGAGTCAATAATTCACTCTGAACTGCACACATTAGTGGCATATTCCTTTCATAAACAGACACACTCCCTCTTTCCTTACAACCATTGATTAATCCATAAAAAAGCTCTTTGGCTTCTCTCATCCTTCTCCTTTGAGTAATTACCTCATAACTCCTATTTCCATCCCACATCCTTACAAACATGTCCGTCTGAACCATATGACTCATAACGACACTGGAGACGGTCCGGGTGGCATCACGGAACCCCCCCCCACCAACCACAACTGTGTTGCATGCCCAAATGAAATCCTACATGTGAACTCTCTGCTGCCGTCATCTGGGGGGGAAGCTCCACCTCTCCCTTCCCCGTTCGCCACACATCCCGGGAACACATTAGTTTTGGGCCCTGGCTAAATGCTTGACCCCTATCCTCCCTTCATTCATCTATCCATCCAGATAAATGGTAATGACCGCGGCAAAGAACAGCCCCTGATGAATTAAACATTTCCTACCGATGAGGATCTCATTTTCCCTCTTTTGGATGGCGGTGAGGTGACATTTTTCCTGCTGGCAGAGGTACTTTATCATTGTGCAGCTCAGGTGCGTTGGAGGTCAATGACACAGAGCCAGTACTGTTCTAATATATTCCATCTGGGGGCAAATCAGATGCGTTTTGCTGTGAACCACCCGTGCCAGGGTCAATCCGCGATGACCCCTGCAATCTATTTGACTGCCAGATTCAGGGCTGCCTTTTCTGAAATGTAATGGCATCAACTCTTACAAGCCAGGGCCCAATCTCACTAAAGTGTTACCCAGGAAATCCCCCTCCCTGTTTCTAGGTCTCCTCTGTTCCACAATATCTATGCATTACTGTGTTTCACATTCAAGCTAAAACATGAGCTGAATTCTATCCTTTCTTTTATCCCCCCCCCCTCCTTGCTTTCTCATGGCCTCTCTCTTCTCCTCTCCTTCTTATCTCTACCGCCTCTCTCTCTGTCTGTCACGGCTCCGGCTTTTCTGGCATCATCAGGTCGCCAGCTGACCATTTTCAACAGCCAGGCGTTCATTAAAGTTGGTGGTGGAGAGAAGGGGCGCCACTTCCAGGGCCAGATGTCGGGTCTGTACTACAACGGCCTCCAGGTGTTCAAACTGGCGGCTGAGGGCGACCCCAGCGTCCAGACCCAGGGCAACCTGAGGCTGGTGGGCGACGTGCCCTCGGTGCTCACTACCGATACCACCTCCACCACCCCACTGGCTGATATGTCCACCACCATCATGGAGACAACGACCACAATGGCTACAACCACAACCCGCAAAGGGCGCTCGCCCACCATGAGGGACAGCGTCACACAGGTGAGGAAGCATGAAGCTTATACGCAACAACGGATATTTTGCCAAATGTTTTGTTAGATGTTTTCACAAACTGTGGTTTATAAAAACATTTCAGCATCAGAAAAGGCCACTTGTTTCCTCATGAACACAAGTCATTGTACCTCTGGTTTCTCACCTTCAGTCGTGCTAACACTAGCTTTTCTATTGACTATTTGATCACAGTGTTTGACATTTTGAAAATAAATTTGCTCAGTGGAAACACTCCAATTTCAAAAAATGTCCAATTTTGATCAAAAGTTTTGCTGCTAGGATGAGGCATCTTTTTTTTAAATTGGTTTATTTTGGAAAACTCCAACATAAATACTTTTTCCACATCACACAAGTCACGTGATCAACAACTGGATGTTGCCTCTCAAGAAAACCACAAAGAAGATGACGACAGGAAGTAGTTGTAGGACGATAGTGCGAAATGTCTTAGTGACATCGCATCAACAAACTTACTTGATTTAATTGGCTTATGAAAAAACCTGTTTATCAAAAAAAGGAAGACAACGGAAAGTAGTTGGGAGAATCGTGGTGTCATATTAGTAAATGATCGCGTGACCAAACTTATTCATGTGTGATTTGGATTCTTATTTAATGGAAACACTGCAAATTCAAAATTTTATTTTTTTCAACATTATTGGAATATTTGCACACATTTTCAATGTAAACTTCTGCATAATTCACTATGTAGTTATAGAACAAGCTAGAGTTGTTCTGAGAAATTACTTAGGTGTTTGTTGAACCTCTTCTTGCTCCCAGATTTGTAAAAAATAGCTTAGTCTCTTCTTGTTTAGCTCCAAAGAAGGCAAATGTTATGGTCTTGTTTTACATCCATATTTGTAGAAATTAAATAAGCCTAATCAAGTAGCAATCAAAGGAACAGTACCTGTATTTATTTGCAATCAAACTGATTTATGAAAAAAACCAAAAACAATTTGCTCTTTGTTTTCAGACCTTCATGTGCAACAATGTCACGTGGTTAGCAGAGCTGATCATTTCCTGTGGGAATCTTCACATGGCTGAACAATGTCTCTCCTGATTGGTTGGTTTGATTGGCTGCCATTCAATTAGTTAGAGGTGAAACAACTGAGCCAAAATTAGCAGTCTGAAGTCAAAAGGGAGACTCAGGGCAGCTAAGTTTTACACACACTCTGCCTCGTGTCTGCAGTCCTGATAACTCCAAAGAAGTGAATCAGAAACACAAATTCTCAGAAACTTTATTCCACAACATTTCAGGGCTAGATTTACACGTGTGAAATATTTCTGGCCCGCATCTCGGCGACATTTGTTAGGCCTCAAAGGGTCCAGCAAAGAACAGCCACTGTGACTGCTTTTTATTACACCAGTCAACTCTGATACTTATTTTTCCCGGAAGAGGTCTGGCATTCTGGGGTGCAGAAAATTGCTACACATATCCAAACAACAAAGACCGGAGGGTTTGGGTGGGGGAGCGGAGAAGGGAGGCGGGTAGAGCATCAGCATAAGGATATCCTTCACACCATGGTCAATGACGAACCAGGGTGCAGTAAACACATTTACGGCCCAGCTTTACATGCTGGTGAGAGGCTGTCGTTTACGGTCTGACTGGCCACGTTTGCTGAAGGTAAGCAACAATTAGCGAACAGCAGGGAAGTGGCGCTTGCTCGCACGCAGGGTGACAGAGGAACCCTCCACTCTCATCAGAAGACTTAATGACAGGATCCATTTGTTCTGGGGGGAAATATGCTCCACTCGACATCCACAATCAACTGTGAGCTGAGCAAAATCAGGAGTGATCCGGGCCGACTCTGGAAGGACTGGCAGCTTCATGCCTGCATTGTCAACGGCGTTGCTCTCCGTCAGCTGTTTCTGCCTTTGTGACGGTTTTCTGCTCAAACGCTCCGGTGTTTTGAATGTTCTAAGGACTTGGAGAAATAACAAAGGGCCGCCTCGAATTCGCAGCGCCTTGCACTCGTTCATTAAAGACCTTCGTGTCTGCAGAGACTCATCTGAAGTTCCAGCAAGTTCCATACAGCCTTTAGCTACAAGCATCATCAGCAGATTCAGACATAACCAGATCGCAACTCACACCTTTTGTTCATTTAGACCATTTGGAATAAATACAGCAAATATAATTAGAGGAAATTCTCATTGAAGCAACGGCCAGATCCATCTACAAAATGAATTCAACTTTATACAGCAAACAGTAACTTTTAGTAGCTAAAAGTTACTGTTTGCTGTATAAAGCATAGCTTGTCCATTTAGTTCAGATGACATCTGGGAAAAAAATGCTAATCCAAACATTTTCTTCTGTACATGGGGAAAGGTTTTTGGAGTACAAAAAGATTGCCAAAACTTATGCATTCATACATGAATAAAATTATCCAGATATAAATAATATTTAAAGTACATCTGGTACAAGAAGCTAGGAGTTCAGATGAATGACCTAGGACTTATTTAAGATACAAATCTGCAATAATTGACTAACCATAACTCCTTAAAGCCATAAACCTAACTTAAACAGAAATAGTCATGTTCCTGTGAAATATGTTATGGACTTGTGTTGGTCCAATGGACATTGCATTTAATTACAAGAATACAATTAGTGCAAACAGATCTTGATAGTGTTGTCTTTAATGTTAATACGGTCTCAGCTGAGTATGGTGTGTTCCCACAGTGGCATTAAACAGCAGGATGAGGGGGACGAAAATGAGCTCAGATTAAGAGCAAAATAGCTGTTTACATTTTTGGGCATCTACCGGTGAGTTTTGGAAAAAATTAAATTTCAAGTCTCTAATTTCCAAGACAAAAAGAATGTCAAAGGTTTAAAGTCCTCCGTTTTCCTGACTAAATGAAGAAGAGAAAGTGACTAATTACTTCACTAATAACAGGAAACAACTTGACAAGAAATAAAATCCCAAGAACCACACGAGTCTTTTGTGAGCCATGCTTACAGGCTTGAGTTGCCATTAGAGCTGCTGAGTCACAGTGAGATTCTATCCTCCGAGGGTCATCTGTACAGTTACCGACACCATACGGTCAATGTGTTATGTTATAGATAGAAAAGAGTCGAGGAATGTATGTTGATCATCGTTGATGGTGCTATTGCAAATTTCAACAGTAATGTATCGCTTATATATCTCATTTATGTAATATTGCTGATGCTGTACACAATGTAGCATTGGCTCTACAATCCCAGTTTTAGTCCTGAGATCTCAACAGATCAATTTGTGTAATGTGAAACACAGGGAGCTCCTATAGGGCCGGCGTGTGTTTGTCATGACACATGAATAACAAAATGTTATCGGTGTAGATGTTTTGAAGCTTGTCTTTTGCCACCATGGTGTGTTGCTTTTAAGCATTGTTGAGGAAATGACTGATATTGTTGAAGAGTTGAGGGCCTGTAATGGCTCAAGGTCTGTAATGGTTTCAAAGGGCTAAACCAATTTTAAAGCGTTTTTTTTTTTTTTTTTGGTATAAACATGCTTTGACAAAATGCCAGAGGGAGTCACTCCTTTCATTCCCCGTTTCATTGCCGTTTTCGTTATATACTAGAAACACAACCAGCTGTTTGAAAAGTTGTAGATGTAAATTAAAGAAAGCCATGTACAGCTGCTATTAAAGTGTAGTAATTTTGAAAGTAAAGTCTGCACGGTAACGGTCAGGAGCAGGATGTCTGTCAGCAACGGAGCCAAGCCAATGGGGGAACAGTTTCCAAAAGGAGCAGGACAGCAAGAAGATTCTGTGCTATAATTACATAATTGGCTCCTAAAAGTCTGTCCAGTCATCCATCCATTGACTAGGCCCTCCAGTTCTTGCAGGGTGGCCAAGGGGCTGGTGCCTACCTCCAACATCAAACTGGAGGCTGGGTACACCCTGGACAGGTCTCTAATTAATACAGAATTATCTTTGGCATGCTTGAATTTTCACCAACTTAGTAAATCTCTTTAAAACATCTTTTAGAATGAATAGATTAGTGGTTTTAGCAGACACCAAGTTAATCTTCATATGTTGATAAATGAACATTTAGTTTCTGAGTGTAATATTCAATATTATTATAGCGGGCAAATGTAATGTAAGTTTTGTTTACTGTAAGTGTTTTTTTTTTTTTCGGTTGAATTTTTTTCCTCAGGGATGTAATACTGTGAAGAAACTGATATAATACTGATAAACTTCATGGCAGAGTGTGTCAATGATGGATTTAAAAGCAACAATCGTTTTCTTAGGTACTCTGCAGGATCTGCGCATACAAAAATGTCAGTGTCAAATTTTATTTATATAGCACTTTAAGAACAGGTTGAAAACTTCTCCAAAGAGTTGTACAAAAATGACAATAAAAGAAGTTGATGAAAAGAAAAATAATATGAGAAAAATATATAGGTATAACATTAGAATAATAAGAGTGATGATAATAACTAAAAAAAAAAGAACCATCAACTCCTTTGCATGAGCAATTTAAACACATTGTTACTGACTAACAGTCATAAATCATTAGGTTTTATCAAAATAATCATGATGGTGGAAAATTAATACAACTCTTCACAAATTAATGTTCACTAAGTTCAATGAACACACAGAACAGAACATTCCTCTGAAAAATCATTTGGCTGGTTTAGCTATTCAGAAGAGAATTTCTCCAAGTTGCTGCTGTTGGCCATTCTGCATGTTTATCTTCAGAGACCTGAATGAAGCAGTGCCAAAGTTCCTGCTGCATATGTTTTCATTTACAGGGAATGAAATCAGACCTAAAACATTTAAATGTCATCAAAACCGAATGAAAGATTATGTCTGACAGCCTAACACAATTGAAAGCGTTTGACTGGCGTTGGTCAAATGTTGGTTTATCAAATAAACGGAAAATTGAAAGGAAAAACAATATTTGTGATGCCACAGATGTCAGTGTTGTGTTTCCCAATTTAAATGCAATAACATTTAGACGACGTGTTTTTTTTTTATTATTATTATTATTTTTGCTGCTCTCAGTCTGTTCAGGAGGCGTTCCACCGTGAATTTTGACTCTGACTCGGAAACAGAAATATGTTAATATCCCATCCTGCTGGGTCCTTTGTTGTGGCATCAAAGCAGCTTTACGACTACAGCAAACACAAACTCTGGGCTGCGTGTCAGCGGCGGAGTTATCTTGCTTTTGTGTTTTGTCCCACTTAATCAAAAAGTTTATTATACAGACTGTCTGAATCGGAGTTTACAGGCTTTTCTAAGTTTATGGCTCATCAGAAATCAGTGTCTGATTTTGTCACCAGCTTGATGTGTATGAAGTGAATCTATGTTGTCACAGTCCTATGGAAGAGTCATACTGTCAAAAGGAAAAAAAAAAGAAATAAATCAGTAGTGCAATAAATAAATTAATGTGCCATGAAAATAAAATGTATTCAATATCATTATCTTAGCTGTTATATTTAGTCTTTTTAAATATTTAAAGACAGATGTATTTTCCTTTCCTAACATATCCTGTAATATTTTCTCCAATGGATTTTTTTTTGACACTTTCTACATTTTACATTTCCAGCTTGAAATCAATGTACTACAGTGATATGCTAAAATGGAAATTATGCTATCGAACAGATTTAAAATAAGTTCCGTTTTAGTGCAAGTTAGAAGGCTTCTAAATTTTTCCTTCCTTACAACAAAGACTAAGTTTCCTTTGTCTTATTATTTTCCCACATCACTCTTATGATGGTGATGTCTTGTGATGCTAAATGGGCATCATTCTAGCAAGATTATTATAGTTTCTGTTTAGTCTTATCAATTTTTTCCTTCCTTAAAGCAAAGACAAATTTAGCTTTTTCTCATGACTTCCCCACATTATTCTAATGATAATAACATCTTGCTATTATCGTCATAAACTAAACTTCTGCTAGTTATGCTGAAACAGACGTTATGTGAACAGGTTTATCACAACTCAAAAAGTTATTCTGCCAAACCCTGAAGAGAACTCATTTCATCAGCCGGACATCTAGGAGGGCATCACTTTCCCTTTCATAAGACCCTCAAACGTTTGTCGCATGTTTTACTCTGAGGCAAGCTGTGTTTGTATGTGAAGATTGTTGTGAGCCACTTTGGGTTTGCTCACAGTTTGGGCTTTTGTGCAGCTTGGAACAGCGTGAAATCCTCTCAGTCAGCTCATCAGTCAAAACTGTGTTGGGAAACAATCTGGTTCAACTCCCCGGGAGCATTTTGGCAACAAATATCCAACCGTGGAGCCTCGGTTTCTGTCGCTGACAGAGGCTGAGAGCTAAAGAACAAGCGTCTGGGCAAGCTGGGCTTTTTTCTTTTCTTTTTTCCTCCCATTCTGTGGCGAAGGTGTGCGAACTCTAAACAGTGAAAAGAAACGTTAGAGCCGGCGTGGAGAAACGCAAAGTGCTGCTAAGAGAGTCTTTGAAGAGAAAAGCAAATTGAATTTGCTGCCACTGCTCCCACAATTATTAATGCATTACATGCTGTAGTTTTACATTTAACAGTGCATCAGTTTCATTAGTTTCTCTTGTCCTTTCTTATCCAATCCCCTTCGTTTTACGTTAAAAAAAGAAATGAAATAGACGTTGCATTGTAAATACCAGGAAAGCTGACAGGGACATGCAGTTTTGATGAATATTGTCAGAATCCAGCAAGTCACCGCAAAGGGTGGTGGAAAGCAAAGCGAGTGGAGAGCCAAATTTCAATTTTTTTTTTTTTCTTTTTTCCCAAAGCTCTGAGCTACATGGCTGCTGTAGCTTTGATCATAGTGGAATAATATGCTTTGATGCTTAGAATAAAAGATCTACCTTTTGATGTATCTGTGGGGGTGGGGGGTCTGATATTTTTTCCCTCTCCTCACCCCCTGATCGTGTGGGTTTCCGTGAAACAGTTGGAGTCATCACTTGTTCCGTTCTGACCCAAATTCGGCGCCGGGGTGTTTTAAAAGTGAAGATCACAAGCCGACGCCCCCGGCCGCCGTCTTGGTCTGAGAGCTTCTCGCTCGTGCGTCTGTGATCTCTCTGTAAGCTGGATGTGTCGCCTTGGAAATCCCACCTTCACCCCCATTCTGCATTCTCCTTGAAGACTGATTGAGAGAGCGAGAAAGAGAGGGGGCGTGGGGTGGAGTGCATTCTGTCTGGGTCGAACCTGACATCGGAGCTAACACCTTCAGGTCTCCTTCAGAATTTATCAGCACACTGGGTTAGTGGGCCCCCTGACGATCCGATCTGATGAATTGCAGGCAGTGGTTGCATTGTGGGTCCGCTTTGGACGTTCCAGGGGGGGCATGTTGTGAATTTGGCTTTACAAGTGTGTCACAGATGCTGCACTAAAAGGCAGCCGAGGATAACTCAGAGACTAAAAACAACTCTTAGTCTGGTGTTTTAGCTTGCATTGCTGTTTTGCAGGGACACAAACGCGGCTGACTCTGTATACTGGTGTAGTTTGATCTGGTCCATGTTGTGCAGTTAGCACTAGTGGCACTTGGCCTAACTTTGTTGGTGCTCAAGATATTTTGATGGTGATTGTTTTCACAGTAAATACAAACATTTAGGTTTTATATCCTGAAATTAAGTGAACCGCGATTAAGTGACGGTGGCTATTTATGCGGAGCTTCATTGTATGTCTGAAATTAAAAAACAGATCTGCGAATAAAATCAGACCCAACTGAACCATGTTCTTGCTTGAGAATGGCAGGAAACGGTGATAACTGTAGCAGGCTAATTTATATTAGCAATACAAGCTATCAACCTATAATAGCAACCAAAGGATCAAAATCCCTCCAAATTACTTGCTTTCCTGTTATTTTTGCTGTTTCTACTGGCAGCTTTTAATATTTACTGAGGCAGTTCAGCGTGTTAATATCTCTATTGATTTTTTTTATTATTCCAAATTGTCAAATGTATCGCAATCAAATTCAATAAAGTCGAATATTATTGACGTTTTCCCAAGTAAAGTCTGAGTTACACATGATTTCTATCACTTTGCTTGTAATGAACTTGTGAGTTTCACGTTTTAACTGACATTACTGAAAGAAATCCACTTTTTAATTATGTCCTAGTTTATTGCGATGATATCACGGCAGATGACTGCACTGATAAAATAAAAATAATAAAAAAAACTGTATGTTAAACAGAGATATAACCTGGAATGTGAGGCGGAATCGTTAGGCCCGTTTGACAGAGGCAGGTGACGTGAACGCACACTCAAACTGACACGATGTGATTAATAAATGATGGCGCCCGTACTGTGGATTAATAACAAGGAGAAAAGCCCTGCCGAGCGCCGCAGAGCTCAAATCAATTACGCTGATAAAAGCTCTCCATTTTCTATCGGATGACCCCATCTTGAATAACAACCAGAGGCGGGAAGACGGGCGGGGAGGAGGCCGGGGCGTCTAGACATGCAGCTGTGTGAGTCATGCGGCAGTCAGGACAAACACGGGACACTTCGGTGGAACCACCTTGTCAAGTTTAATCTGCTTTCATGTCAAGATCCCAGCTGCTCTTCCTTCCTCCTCTGTTTCCGACTCACAGCCACACGTGTTAACTTCTTCCTTTTTAATTTAATCTGGGAAAGGGGGAGTCATTTGATTGGCCAAAATAAAAATCAATTAATTGTAATTGCAATTTGCTCATTTATATTTGTGAACAAACAGAGCTTAAACTCAAAGATTAAACTCTCAGCATGAGATTGTTGCTGTGGCAACAAAACAATCTAACTATAAATACTGTTCATTGAACTTCTATAAAATAAACTTTCCAGCTCCTTAAAATGATACATTTAAGTGTTGACCAATTTAAAATATTTTATGTATGCTGAAACCACGAAATCAAATTCAGCAGCATTGATAATTCCAATAAACAAATGTTGCTATGTTATTTTAAGTAACTTGAATCCAGTACAAAAATCCTAATCTTAAAGTTTAATTGAGGGGGAAAAAAGAGAAAAAAACATGTTCATATTTTTGGTTTTATTTTTGTATTTTGCTTATCTGGTTTTTTTATGTGCTCAAATCCAGAAACTGAAAACATTCAACATTGATCAAAAAAATTTATGTTGATAATCAAAGACAAACAGATGACTTAAATATTCTTCAGGTCATTTATTTTTCAGATATTCTGAAATTTTGTTTGTTTTTTTGATGTAGATTAAAGGAACATAAAATAATGTGTGCAAATTAAACAATTTTTTTCAAACTTATCTAGAATTAAAATGTAAAAGCTTTGTATTTTTATTATTTTCTTCACTTTTTGACAAAGACACTGCGGTGAGGATGCAAACTATCGCTCTGCGTGTGACCTGGTCGTACACGGCATTTCAGCTGCTGGCCAGCTGCAGAGGATCGTGCGCAAGCTAAATCACATTGAAGGTTATGAAAAGAAGCTGCGGCAGCAGTGAGGGTGGTTCACACAATGGGTGAAAAAGCAGAGCTGAGTGGATTTTATGGATATTCCATGATTTATAGGAAAGCAACATTTTTCCACGAACTGCAAGCATGGCAGACCGATTTCTAACAACAGTGAAGGTCGATCTATCTATCTATTGCTCATATTACTTTGTTTTATTGCAGAATTGTAATGAAGTAAAAGATCGACCGTGTGTTGCATCTACATTCTAACAAATTAGGGATTCACATAGTAATAAAATAATCTGAATTAGAACAGTAGAAGCATTTATTGGCAGAATGTCTTCCTGACAGACAACGCTCCCCTGATATTCAGTCCTGTTGGGTTCCCACGTTTAAGGTTATTGTGAAGAAACAACTTTTAAAAAGCGCTCTGAATGCGAACCTTTTACAATGTCTAACTTCCTTGCCTACACATTAGAGTTGATGCCTACTATTAAGGAAAGCTACACCTCTTTGATTACTGGTGTTTGGTCAGAAAGACTTGTTTCTCTTTGTTTTGCTCCCCCAACTCTGCCTACATGAACACTAGTGTTGCTCACAAAGAGCGCCCACCAGCAGCACATTTCCAAAACATCGGCTGAACAGCAATTCCCCCCATGTTCAAAGTGAAAGCTACAACAGAGTCCTGAACCTGCAGAATGCACAAACGGCTAGATAGAACTCTGTGGGCCTGAAAAGCGTTAGCTCTCTCTAAGACGATAGGCATGCTTCGTCCCTTGAATAAAATCTGCCCTGCCGTTCTGTCCCTCTCCGTTCCTCCAGAACGCCGACGACCTCTTGGTAGCTTCAGCAGAGTGTCCGAGCGACGACGAGGACCTGGAGGAGTGCGAGCCCGGAAATGGTGAGTCAGCTCAGAAAGTTCTGTCTTTATTGTGTTTTATCCAGAAACCTAAAAGAGCAAAATGAAAGGAAGTCAGACTGTCTCAGATACTTTGCTTTTTGCAGTCCCCCTGTATGCACCTCTGATTGGACAAAGGAGGTTCCTCCATGATTTGGGTTTTTTTTTCTCCTCTTCCAGCAGAATTTGTACTTCTTCAATTTCCCAGCCAAGTAGTATTTCCTAACAGTTTCTCAGCTGCTGCACAAGTCTCCGGCGCTGACTTTAACAAGGACAAACGGTTTCAGCATGGTAACGCAGTTTGTTGTGTGCAGCGTGCAGCTGAGCCACTGTGCCTGAACAGCAGGTCAAGTAATGTTCTGACACCCCAACAGGAGGGGGAAGTAAAAGGCCATGTGTTTTACTCCCTGCCTCTGTGCTCTCCAGCTCCATTGTACATGAAAACTGCCAAGAATCATGTTCACACAAAGAATCAGCATGGCTCAAGCTACTCCCACTGCTACCATTAGGGCTTAAAAGCTGCGAGGGTCAGGAGATAAAACACACATTTTTATTTTTTATTTATTTTTATGAACAAATCCCACACTGATTCTGTTGCGACTGTGGGAAGATGAATTTGGGTTTAATCAAAGGAGTGGTTCGGCTGTTTTGAATATAACGTTATTATCAGCTGTGTTCATCATGCCTGTTCCCAGCAACATAAACAGCTTCACTATCAAAACGACCAACTTAAAAGATGTTTGTAGATACTTAAAAGACTATGAAGGCAGATATTGTCACCTTAGTAAGAATTATTTCATGTTTGATTTGTTTTGGACAAGCTTTTTAGCAAGAATTTTTATTTCATTTTCTAACAAAATCACAGTGATGTGATCTGACAATCTCAGAATTTCACTTCAAACGATCAGTTTGAAGTGACGATTAACCACAGCGTGTAGACTTGATTCCACTAGCTCAAGATGACTGATGACGTTTACAATATGACAGGAAACACAATGACTCTCACCAGACAAGCAGCCCTTAAGTCTTCTCTAAGTCTTCTCTTATAAAGTTACGAAGCCTTCCAATTTCATCATTTATATGAAAAGCATAGCACTTCTTTTCATATGTAGACAAATCTATCTCGGAAAATGCAATAGGCCTCGTTTCAGGGAACATTTGCTATTTGAAAAAGTTGGAAAGTAGAAAAGATGACAGAATTGCCGTGTTTGCTTCTTAACATCGCTGCGCTTCTCCAGAATAAACTGGGAATAAGGATTATGGCAGTGTTGCGCCTGTAAATAGCAAGAGATTACAGAGCCTATCAGTATGTTTGTGTGAAGAGAAACTGATCTGAAGCTGTGTTCAGGAACTGGAGAGCTGCACTCTCCCGCGGTTTTCTCTGTAGGTGGTTGGGACCGAAATAGAGCCACGGTTCCACTCTTATCGAAAGCAGAAATGAGAGTATTTCAGTGGATTCTATGCCCAGCCTTAATCTCCTGTGGGGAAATGCAACTCTCTTTGCCCACCCACAAACACAAACACACACAAACACACGCACACACGCAAACGCGCGCCCAGAGATAGTGGCATACATGTTCACCTCTCCAGACAGACACTTGCTTCTCTCACTCTGTGGGTGTAAAGTTTTCTCTCTGCAGCCGACTCTCCTGAGAAATAAACACGCTTGCTCGCGCGTATGCACACGTGCTCCGTATCGCGCCTCCCAGATGCTGAAACGGCTCCAGCGTGTCGAGCCGGCCAGGTTGGATAAGCCTCTCTGAAAGCTGTGGACAAGGAGAGAAGAATCAACATTGTCCGGGGCATATGTCCCCCCCACCGCCCCTCATCTCCACAAATACAGCCTTGCAGCCTGTCAGAGATAGGACCAATTCCCAGTGTTTTCAATTACATGTGAGAAGGAGCTGGAAATTATTGAGCTGCCTTTAGGAAGGACAGAAAAATGTTAAGTGCAGCTGCAGAGTTTCTATTAAGCTGTGCCTGATATGAGGGCTGGGAATTCATGGGGATCAATACGACTACTTTCTGCTTCCATAAAGCTCTACGCGCTTTACAGATGGGTTCACCCGCAGCTACCGTAGTACAGTTCAGCACCTAGCAAACATATTCATTCCCCATCATTTTGTCTGCTTTGTTTACATTTTGACATGTCATCACCACAAACCGCACAGTATTTCACTGAGATTAAATGTGGTGGACAAATCTGAGATCATGTGGATACAAATACAGGTACATTTGTTAGAAACAGTGTCTAATTTTTCTTCAACTTTATAATTGTGTTCTACTTTGTGTTTGTTCATCACATAAATATCCAGAGTGTTTGAAATACTACATCAGTTATCTGCTACTGGGGACATTTTTGAGGATTGCCTAGTTAACGATTCCTTGATCACCAGAGTGACTGAGTCTTAGCATTAGCCTTTTGAAGAGCATCAATGTAGATGACAGACATTCCAATAAGCACTTTATAGCTTGACAACATTTACTTGAGTTTGATCTAGGTGGCAAACCAACATGTTCTCTCTCGGGCAAGTTGAAGACCAAAAGCACCATTGTATTGTGATTAGTTGGGAGGGCATAGTCATCATCAAGGCCAGAGATCGCCACAGACTTCATTCACCAGGAGCTGAGCAGTGTGTTGGGTTCGGTATGGCATGATGCTTCTTGTTTAACAACGAAAAGCAAAATGATCACAAAGTTGAGGCAACATCTTCAAAGGTCAGCTGGTCACTGATTGCTCAAGTTTCTGGCTACCTTCAAGACTCAATTCATGCAGATATAGTGGTGTAGGTGGGAATTATAGACAAATCTGGGCAGTGGTATGAAGAGCCATTTGATCAAATGACCTAGTCCAGGGGTCTTTGAGTCCAGTCCTTACGACTTGCCGCTGACCTGGAACTTTGACATGTGTCCCTGGTCCCACACACGTCAGATGGCTGGATTTTCTCCTCAGTGCAGTCAAGTTCTCCGGCGTCCTTCTAATGACCTGATTATTTCACGCAGGTGTGCCAAAGCACAGACACGTCTAAAACCTCCCATAGAGGCCTTGATTTGACGATCCCTGATCTGGTCTGTTGAGGCAGTGTACCCTGTAAGGAGAAAAGAGGTCTCAGTGCCTCTTTTCACCTGGGGGTCCCCTGTGGCGACGTGATTTGTTGCAGAAGTATAACCAAGACAGAATACATTGAATGACTGACCAGAGACCCGCAACCCAAACCAGGGCACCCTTTGATGCCCATGCCGGAGAATGTCTGAAGGTGTTAAAGTTGTCTTTACTCATGAGAATGAATGAATGCCACTGTCTTCTGGCTGCTGTCAAGTGAAGAGTAGATGGGAAATGCATCAAACAAAAAGGCAGGAGGCGACGACGAATGGAAGGGAGTTTTGTTGAGATGCTCATCACGTTGTGTCACACTCAAAGGAGAACGGAGAAATGAGAGGGGGAGAGAGACCGGGAACAGGATGCAAAATTGGGAATGCAAGTGGAGTAGAATTCCCATGAACAAATCCTGCTTTCCCACTAGGCTAATTAAACTTTGACTGTAAGCGAGGCTTAATTACATCATCCAATTAGAGTGCTGGTTTGAATCTGCCCTTGGTGGTAATGAGCCTAAGTCAGAGGGAGCAAAAAGTGAGAAGAACTCAAAGCAGAAAATGACAACACAAATATAGGCACATAACATTTTTTGGTAACACTTTATTTGATGGGTTGTGAATAAGACTGCCATGACACCGTCATGAACATGACATAACACCTGTCATGAACACGACATAACACCTGTCATGAACACGAGTCATGAATATTTATGACTGTTGTCATAAATTGTCATTCGACACTTTAAGTGCAAAGTTGACATTATTCAAATTGTCTTCTTTATGACAACTTGACAACCAAGAAATCATGATTTGACACATTTTTTATAAACATATTACTGATTAAACTTTAAAAATGATGTAGCTTTATGTTATTAAAGTTACAGTTTAATCAGTAGTACATTTATAGCAAATTTATGTCAGATTATGATTTCTTGGTTAATGTCAAGTTGTCTACCTCCGCATGACCTCACTTTGCCTTTCTCTCGCCGACCTCAAGCTACTTATCAGTCCTAGGACGTTGTAGAACCTATATCAGTTTTACTCTGACAAGATCAGAGCTTTGGGGGAGCTCCTCGATATTTCATCAGATGACATACCATAGAGACGACCCGCAAACGCTCTTTTTAAGTCGACAAGTGAGTCTACGAGACAGGGTGATGAATGAGGACCGACCCCGGAGCGCCGAGCCCTCCAGTCCAGTGTGATTCCACTCAACGAGTTTGGGCGTCTGTTATTTGTCAGTGTGATGCTCCTTTGAGCTCCCTTGTCAAGGAAACAGTCCCACGTTTAATGAATGGGTTCCCCAGTTTGGATGTTTGGTGACGATCTGTGAATAGCAGGTTTCAGAAATGGTTCTCCTCCTCTGATCTTGGATGTCAAATCCGAACCTGCGACACACCTGCTGTTTCAATCGCACAGTTCACCCAGTGAGCGATCCATCTGAAATCACCATGAATAACTGAATATAATTAACTGAATACGCAGCCGAAATTTCAGATCCTTTGATATTTATGTTTTGAACAGATATACGCACAGCAAATCAAACAGAAACATTTGTGATTCTGCAACTATAATTGGTGGGGAAAAAAGATAATCAATTACTAAACAATAATACTCGACAGATAAATAATCTGTCAGTAATAATTCTATATCTTTTTTATTGTGAAATGCTGAATGATTGTTTCTTCCAACCTAAGATCACCAGAAGAGCCTTTTTTTTTTATCTCGGTTCAGATCAAATTTCCAAGCGGTTGCAGGATTTTCTTGGTTTTCCAATAATTTGAAAGAGTTGGTTGACCTTCTGAAAGCTTCTCAACATTATGTTGTCCGTATCAACCGTTTTATTAAATGAAAATATGTTTTCTTTTGTAGGATTTCTTTTCGCCCTCATTATTTGATTCAGCTGTAGAGCTTTCAGGGAATCACAGTCAGATGCAGGTTGGAAAAAGTAGGTTTTTTTGCCCAAGCAGGCTTTTAATGAACATAATCAATACATTTTCAGTGCGACTCAGGCTGAGACTCCTCTGGAAGTTTGATGTTAGCCAGCTTTAGCATTTTACAGTCAGTTCTGAGATGTATTTGGGATCTAAATTGAAGTTTTCAGCATCCTTCACAGATAATCCAAGCCCATCCTGGAAATTACTTTTTTTTTATTCAGATCAGACAAAAATTGAGTTATTGACCAAAAATGAAAAGAAAAAAAAAATCTTAATTTTGGGAGACTAGTGATGGGTCAATACAAGCATAAAACACTGATCTTATCTCCTGCCATAAACTCCTAAAAATCAGCCACTGTCCTCTGCTTGCAGTGAGAGAGAGCTGACTGACACACATACAGTTAACAATAGTCTGTTGCCATAATAGCAACATTTCAGACCAAAAAAAGAAAAAAGAAAACAGTCAAAATCGAAACCTGCAAGTCAGGCTTTTCAAAGGTTGGTGATCTGTAAGAAAACTGCAATCAGTGCACCTCTAGTACTGAAAGTCAAAAGTTGTGTTTCCAGAAATCATAGTACATCCCACGACTTAGACCTCCAAATTCTTTAATGTGCCAATTATATGGTTGAAACTTCAACATACCAACATGACACTGGTCCAAGTTGAGATTGGAAGGGAAAAGTCCAGCTAATGAGTCACATCTGGAATATCTCTACTAAAAATCTAGGATCAGAGCTGAGAACCAAAACAATTAACACCATGAGGGCTGCTGAGAAAAATCATAATTATACCAGAAGCACTTTAGGGCTAAAACGTTGTCTGATTTCTCTGCAGCTGGCTAAAGGTTTCTTAGCCTAATATGTAGATTTGAACTTTCATGTATAGTTGTTTTGCTGTGTGTATTTGACAAACAATAATTTTTTTCACACGGTTCTTGTTTTCAACCCTGATTCTACCCTCCTGATGGAAAGAGGCAACGGTAAAAGTCCAAAATTAATATATAATGTAATGTATGCATGTAGAGTGCTGACCAAAACTGCTCATGGCTCGTATTCCATCTATGAAATTATACAAAGTGAAAACAAAACAAAACACTTTTCTGTCTAGTTTGATGGAAAAATAACTTCCGTTTTAAATCAAAGCTCAAGCTGTAATTACTGAAAACAAAACTCTTGACTGATCTGTATTCAGCCACGTATGTGCGTATTGTCTATGTTTAAATAAAAAACGTGCAGCAAGCGATCCCAGAACTCATTTAAGCTATAATTAAATCCAAATCCACATCTGTAGAGGGAGAATTGCTTCTCTTTTTCTTTCTATTTTTCCTCCTTGCGTTGCTGCTTTCCCAGCAGGAAGTCCCATCACTCGCCCATCAGACGACCAGGGAATGTGTTTGCATTTTTCTCTGAGAACAGAGAACGCAGACTGTCCAGAGCTCCTAATTTTAGTCATTTCTCGTTTAATTAGGTTCAAATCTCTTGAATTTTTCAACGGTGAATTAGCTTTGCAGTTTCTTGCTTTAAAAAGAAAAAAAAAACGAGTTTGACGGTGGGGAAAAGTCAGCTAAAACGAGACGCTTTTTTTGTTGTAAGTCTGAAAAATAGAGCAGAGATAAAGACAGGATAGTGGAGAAATGGTAAATTATGATGTGTTCAAATCAGGCTGAGATTCTCTCTGCAGGTCTGACATGTTTCACACTGTGAAATCAAATCCTCTCCGGTTTACAGAGGCAATCCAGTGGCTCAAATGTGATATATGAAATATGTAACACCCTGCAAAGCACTATATAAAGTCAGGGGCATTATTGTTGTTGATGTTGCTGGGCTTTTCAAAATAAATCGATTTTTTTCTGAGCGACAGCTGCAAATGCACCATTTGCAGACAGCTTATGGAACCCTTACGTTTGCTCGTAATTGCTCCTATTGTGGTGTCGTTCCGCAGCAAGCGAAGTATCGGGCTCGGACATGCTGCTGGATATTCCATCTGCGCTCTAATCAAAGCCGAGTTACAGAATGCTCAGCCTCCAAACAGCCCTTTTCCCCCCCTTTTTATCTAAATATTTCAAACGCGCGCGTTATCGGCAGCACGAATGTTTTCAAGCGAGTGACATTAATGCATCAGAGTCAATCCAGGCTGGTCTCATTTTGTGTAAATAAAGATGGTGGGTGAGTCACGCCGGGCATTCAAGCGGTGCAGCATGAGAGTAGAGGTTCAAAAAAAAAGTTTCATCATGTGGCCTAAATGTGAACCCACCGCCTCGGCAGCTTAAATCAGTGCTCAATAAATCAGAGAGAACATCTGATACTCTCTCACTTTTAGGCACAAATGACAGAAACAAGCAGTCACAGGAGACATGAGCTGGAAAACTGTTTACATCCCGTATATACACACATATAGAAACTCTGCTCTCACTAGAGGTGTGTGACACTTCATATTTTGATATGAATCCAATACCCAGTAAACTAAAGGTCAGAATCACTGATATCAATACCGATATAATACTTAATGGGGCCTGCCATAGAAATGTGTGGCAGGCGATAGCCCTCAACGCGTCTCCACATAGACTGAACGCAAACAAAATGCGCCTGACGCTCAAAACGCATTTAGTGTTAACACACCATCATATGTCCATTAGGTCAGTGCTTCTAAATTCCAGTCCTCATCATGTTTTAGATGCGTCTCTATTTCAGAACAGCTGATCCAAATGACTGCATGACCTTTTATCATAAAAACCGACTGGGTGTCTCACAAAGATAGAACTCTGTCTCCACCGTTCTGTCTCACACACGACAGATAGCAGAGGATCCATTACCTTAGCAACAGAAGACAGCAGGGCAGAGCAGCTGATTAGGACTACAAAAATGCATCACTGTAGTTTTAACTATGGCAGAATGTCATAGTTAAACAATTAACTTATTAATACAAGTGAATAATATTAACTTGCATTATCTTTTTCTCTCAAGTTAGACATTAACATTAGCACAAACATTAGCATTTCACTGCCCCCACTAGTGCACTGTCATAGGCAGTGCAATAAGATTATCCTGCTTTGCTAATACTAATAAGTGTTAGCATTAGCATTAGCCTTTTACTTTAAATAAGTTATTTCTCTTACTTATTAGCCATGTTTAGTATACTGAATGGAGTAAGTCAATTACAGACAACCTGCTAGTGATGCCCCACATGCTACTGACAGTATTCATGCTAACATTAGCATTTTGGCTTATATTTTTGCTAATACACTCATTCTAACATACTGAATGGTGCAAGTCCATGTTAGTGAACATTCTTGTGATTCTCCACATGATACCAAGTATATATATATAAGGCCGATACCATTAATAATATTGATGCAGTAGTGGTTTAAAAGACATCAAACTTGTGACTTTTAGATGTTTGTTTTTATTTGATTAATTTTTAAAGCCCAGGACATAATTTAGATCAAGTTCATAAGTGTCTTGAAAATGTTTTAATAACATTAACATAATAAACAGAGGCAATTGAAAAATAACAAATTTAAGTGCAAAAAACTCTTTTGAGAGCAAATCTAAGCAACATATCTTTTTACAAAAGATTTGAGAAACTACAATGCAAATATAAAATAACATTTCAAGAGGGAATATGAAATTGAAGTATCAGTCTTAGAAGCTAGTATTAATCTGATACTGCTTTGGTATCACTACGAAACAGCTACCCTGGTTCTTGGCAACTTTCATTGGGAGCACATGCACGACACATCAACCTCAGGTCAACTCTCACCTTCCTGTGAGGACAATCAGAGATGCATGCAGGGGACCCAAAAGGTGCACAGCACGTAGATATTGTTGACTGAATTAAAATACTGTCATCAGGCTCAAGGCAAACAACAGAAAATGAAAAGATGGCAGACTTGATAACTGCCTGGCCCACTTTGTGGATGAGGGGTGAGATTCATTATTTTTCCAAGTAGTGCCCTTGCCTGTCAGTTTACATAGGCCGATGCCATAAGGCCCCGAGGCTTCACCGCTGACTGAGAGCACAGCAGAGCGATGGGACGGGTTTGACAGAACAATCTCTCACTTAGAGCAATCATGTGCGGGATCAACATTTCATAAGTTGCTAAATAATGACTGCATGCTGTGTTCTTTTTGGTTTGCACATCAGCCAGGAATAAGCTGAGAAACAACATCCCCCGTACAGCTGGAGGATTACAGTGCTGCTAAAGCCTCACAAGGTCGTCCACCTGCAATGTCAGCCACTCTCACGGTGGAAGTAGGACACTGAGAGAGTGGAAGTAACTGCTCATAATGGGGGTGGGCCCACAGCAGCTGTGGCAAGTTGCACTTGCAGCATATCTGCCGCAGCGTAAAGATAGCTGAGCTGGTTTCTCCTCACCCTCTGTCAAACGTCGCTTTCTTTGTTAGACAGGAAAAAAAAACTATCTGTTTAAGACGTCCTCCAGAATCCTCTTGTTCCTCAAACGTGCCACCACGCTCTGCTGTCCTCCTGTCGTCACGGCGCAAGCACATCCCTCAGACACAGAGACAAAGAGTGGAGGGAGATAACCGTAGCATTGCCATGGAAACTAGACTTTAGAGCAATGGCAGCGAGAGAAGAAGTCAGAAAGTTTGAGATTTACAAAGTCCTTTTTCCTTCACAGCTCTCGTGTTTTTCCACATGTCTGTTGTTTTTTTTCTGAAATGTAATGTTACATGTTTTGGTAGTCATGGTAACTCAAATGCATTGGTTCTTTGACATTATTTGCTGAAATGTGACTAAAAGGTTTATGGGGTGGGGGTGTTTGTGTGTTGATGAGTTAACTAAGGGCCATAGAGGATCTCCTACAGTCCCAGAACCGCTTTTCCTTTTTCCTCATGCCCGTCTCAACTCTGAACTGCCCTTTCCAGCCAGAGCCTCACCCACAGAGTTCCACTCACTCACCCCGTCAATCAAACAAAGAGCCTGAGCCATGATTTTATGCTGTTGATGTTGGCATTATCTTTGGTCATGTTTTGCTCTTACCTTCCCTTTTTTTCTCTCCCCAAAGATGTGATGTAATTTATTCCCATGTGCCATGTTTTATGACTGTTTCGTGCTCTTTGACCCTTACATATTTGCCACTCTCACCAAAAAAAACAAACAAACCTGTATTTATTTCACTGCTTTGTGCTCTTATGCTTCCCGATATGTGTAAACAGTTATTCTGTCACTGAAGGATTCACCTTTGGTGTTTGTCCTTCTTCATTTTGCGCCCAGTAATCTTTCTTTGGTGCTTATTTCACTGTGGGCATAAGACAGATTAACAGAAGGAGTTAAACAAACTTTGGCTCATTACGAGCTTTTTCTAACCATTGGTTGCAATTTTAGAGGAATGGGTTTAGTTGGGTTAGGGCTTGAAGAGTATGTTTTTTGTTAAATATTACACTTCTTTTGGGAAAGTTTTTATGCCTTTTGAACTTTTTTCACATTTTTGCACATTACAATAACAAACTTCAAACAATTTTATTGGAATTCTATGTATGCCACCACAACGTTGGGATTTATTACAAAGGTGAAGGAAAAGAATGCATTGCTTAACACTTTGTGCAATTAAAGAAAACAAGGGGCAATTGGATTCAGACCCTTTACCTCTGAATGAAGTCAAGTGTAGCGTAGAACCTCAGTGTAAATACAACTGCCTGTGAAGCTATTAATAGACTGTTATGGATAATTGGTAAACAAATAGAATCATAGACCAAGCTAAAGTAATAAATTATTTGTGTTTTTGATTAATTTAAACATAGAACATACGCTAAAAAAGTAACTTCATGTGGAAATAGATGGCAACACAGAGCTTTCTGCTGGTACATCAGTATGTGCGAAATATGCACCAACAGGCACCAGAGGAAATGCGAATCTGATGGAATGAAAACTAAAAACATGAGTTCAAGGTTAGGTTGTAAAACAATATCCTTAATCATCTCATAAGAAGCTGGTCAAAGTGAATGGGAAAATAAATTTGGCTAAATATAGGGTAATACTTTTAGAGGTACCAAAAGAGTTGACACTAAAGTCCCTTCTATGTTGTCAAGTTTCACTAGATAGAGACATTGACTGGCTAACGCTGCCAGGTTGGGTGTTCTTCACTATGTGGGCGTGGTCGAGACTTCGATGATGTCATTTTGTGCGCGTACCCTGAGGCAACCAGTTTCTCCAAAATCTCTCAATATATTTGTTGTTTGTCCAATTGATGCCATAAGCGCACTTTCGCCACAATCGTACGAAAGGTTTGGACCTCAACATTTTATAATGTTCTCGTCGATTTGCACTTTGCCTTCTTGACAACTGCTACAGTCTGACTACGCACCGGTTGAGTTGTTGTTGTTCGAGGAGGAATCAATAGGCCAGTTATTGAATACAGTCTGCAACCAATGAAATTTCTTGCACTAGGTCTAGCTTTGTCTGGATAGAACTGAGTTGAACCAACCCAAAAATTAGGGTAGAATTGCACAGTATATGCAAATGGAGACTAATCTAGATGGAGGTTGGCTGGTAAAGAACTGATTAAAGCCATGCTAGTGGAGAAGGGGGTGAAGGTAGAAGGTGAGCTTCCAGGAAGACAAAGACCCTTAACATAAAACCAGAGCCACTAGATCAAAGCATATTTGTATACCCAACCAAAGTCCATACCTAACTTTGAAACTTTTATTGATTCAGTAGGGCTGAATATAAATCCATAAGAATTTTTTTATTTTGAAAATAAAATCATAAAACATGTTTCACTTTTCTCGCACTTCAGAATTATGCACAACTTTGTGTTAAATCCCAATAAAACTAAAGTTTGATGTCGCAATGTAAAAAAATGTGAAAAAGTTCAAAGTCGATAAATACTTCAGCAAGGCACTAGATGTTTAACTCCCTGCAACATATTTACTTGAAGTGAGCTTTGAAAGTGAATCCTTAAATACAAGACGTCTGCAGTGCCTTGTTTTGACAAATGAGCCATAGAAACCACCATGCCAAAATGGGGGGTGGGAGAAACAGGGAAAGCATTCTCATAACGTAACATTTGGGACAAGAAAACAGGTAAAGGGGGGTGGTTGTTTATTACTATCCGAGAACAATCTTACACAGCTTTCTTTTTGTAATTTTTTTTTCATGCAAAAATCATGCGGCCAATTTGTTGATGTAAGTGACCTGAACCTCGTGGTTTGCTATCTTACTTAACCACTCACAGCAGAAACACTTGAGTGCTAGCGTAGGTAAGACTAGAAAGTTAGCAGTTTACAGCAGGATTTGTAGTGCAATAAATGTTAAATTTGTCAGTGTTGTTTGTAGCTTACTGATATATTTTGTTAGCGACGTAGCATATAGGTCTGTCCAGACTAGAGAGGTAGATCAGGATAGAGTACTTTCTTGTATTTTGTACAACACACTGCAGCTCAGACATAGTCAGTACAGTCTTCTTAAACAGAAAAGAATAGACAGACATAACTAACTTCATGTTAAGATGTAGAAATTAATGCTGGCTTTCCTATTTTCATTTGAACTGTTCTGTTTGATTTTGACTTAAGGCGGTCTCTATAAGGCGGTCTCTAACACTCTGTTTCTTCGTTTTCTCTTTCTTGTCCTAGGAGGTGAATTAGTGTTGCCCATTATAACGGTGGACTCCCTAGACCCCCCCTCTATTGCCACCCACTACCCAGTAATTCCCCCGCCCCCCACCACCTATCGCCCTTTCCTGACCCTGCTTGAAACCACCAAAGAGCCCATCCCCATGCCCAATGGCCGACCCCCTTGCCCCTTGGACCAGGAGGACTGCGAGGAGACCATAGAGGTTTCGGGTTCGGGGGAGATGACAGAGACGGATGACGAGGACTATTATAAAAACTCTCCTCTGGTCACTGATAGAACTGTCCTCCCTCCTCCACCGGCAGTCGAGGGCGGGGTCCAGAACCCCCGAGACCGCCACTTCTCTCGTAACCCCAACTCCCATCACCCACCGCTTTCCTCCACCCCCACCGCCAACCCCGACCAGCTAGGCCCCCGCGTCAAACCAGCCGCTGGCGGCAGCAGCAGCAGTAGCAACAATATCCCAGCTGGAAAAATGAACACCCGGGATCAAGTGCTGCTGCCGCCGGCCCACCCCTCATCAGACCCAGGCCACCGCAGAATCCCGGGAATAACCTACCCCGCAAATTTCCCCCATGTTCCCACTCCAGATCCCACGTCTCCCGAGAGAGGCCTCCCCGGCGCCGTGGAGGTGCAGCAGTCCAGCAGCACCACGGGGATGGTGGTGGGCATTGTAGCGGCAGCAGCGCTCTGCATTCTTATCCTGCTCTACGCCATGTACAAGTACCGCAATCGAGACGAGGGCTCCTATCAGGTGGACCAGAGCCGCAACTACATCAGCAACTCGGCCACGCAGAGCAACGGCGCTCTGGTGAAGGAGAAACAGCCCACCACTGCCAAGACGGTCACCAAGAACAAGAAGAACAAAGACAAGGAGTACTATGTGTGAGGAAGCGCCGCCATCACACACAAAGACAGACAGCAGGCGCACTTAGAGAAGGAAAGAGACGGGAGACGGAAAAAGACGGAGGGAGAGAAAGCAGCTTTGGGGTAACAGCAATCACACACCGGCTGATTTGGTTAAAATTCAGTATTGTAAATTCAAACTACGGCAAAAAGGCAACAGCATGAACAACATAGAGGTGTTATTGTCCTTTTCACACCTTCTTGTATTCGTTAAAATGTTAACTCTGATTATGGTGGAATCTGGCAAACTCACCTTTTTGATCTTCATAGTTACAGTGCCAACAACCCTGGAGACAATGCTGATAAATCAGTGATTCCTTGGTTTAGCATTTTAAAGTCTTAAGTACTGTAAATATACACCATCAAAAGTATTGGCCTATAATTCATTTTGAGTGGATAAAACTTGAAAAGTCATGTGCAAACACCAAAACAGAACACACATTAGCATTGTGCTAGCATTCCTGGAACAAAATTTACCGCCATCTTAGAGAAATACTTCAGTCATGATACATCTGGGAGTTAAGAAACACCTGTTGTCTCTTGCGTCTGAATGGATCTCTCTCTCTTTCGCTCATTGGCCAGTGCTCTCTGTTTCTCTCCTTATCTACGGTGCCTAGCAGCCGATACAATGCGAACTCTGCCATGTTTCAAGCATGTAGTATTCATTTACGAAAAAGAGATAAACAGTTTTCCTTTCTGTGGAGTTTCAAAAAAAAAAAAAGGGGGAAAAAATATTACGATGACTGACGATCATACCGTTAAACGTAGCAACTATGTGAGATACCATCGAGCTCCAACCTAACGGATGCTAACTTGTACGTTTAGCCGCCAAAAACCCGTGGCCAAACCCACCTGGCCCATCTTTGTTCCAGCAGATATATGTCGTGTGTTTCGGGACGCCACACCGCCCCCAAGTGGGCCAACAATGAAACTGACATGTTCTTACAGTTACTAATCACAGAAAAAAACTCCAGCAAACCAGATGAACTCTGTTCTATATAACTATAAATATATGTATAGACGATGCAGAAACTTATGGACCTAAAGCGTGAGCAAGTCTATAAGTAAGTTTGCTGACAGAGCACAAGGAAGATGGACTTCAGAATTTTTTTTGACAACACCCAACTCCCTAATCTTGACAACCCCATCCCTCTCATGAACAGTGTGGCGGATGAAACACCCTATGGCAAGATTCAGCTGCTATCTTTTATTTCCTCCCTCCTCATTTCGGAATAAATGACAGACGTTTGGGTAATTCCGATTACATTTTTGCGGGAGTTCCAATGTGGGGGAGATCTATTACAGCAGAATAAAGACCACTTTTTGTCCTTCTCTTGCCTGACTGGACTGATGGCAGCCAGAGGGCAAAACTAACTTTGTGGGAGGAGTATCCACAAGAATGGTTAGTCCCTGGAAGATGTACAACTGAACTTTAGTATTCCAATTTTCAACTCTATAAAAAAAAGTAAACTGAACCATGAAAAGAAAATTCCTGAAACAAGTTTGTGAAATGTCTAAATATTTGACACTCATCCCATTACTGAGACAGACATGTGTTTTCCCTACTATCATTCCTGTTTGAGGAAAAAAAATGACCTGGGATACTGAAATTTCTATGTATTTTTTTCTTTTGGTAACTGAGCAAATGTGATTTGGGTTATGATATAGCATTCCCAATTTCCATGGGAAAATAAGATCCTCTTTTATTCTGTTTCTGTCATCGTTCATCTTTTGTTTCCTTTCCTTTTTGTGTCCTGCATCTATTCCTTCTACAGCAGACTGTCCATCTGTCAATCTTCTTTTTTCACTTGCCAGGTCCCATCGATTTTTTTCCCCGTCACGTTCGTCTGGTTTTTCTCCTCCTTCTCCATTTCACACATACTCCTCCCAGTATCTACCTGTTCTTTCTAAATGTTATTGTAAAGTGTTCCAGTGAGATGACTCTAAATATGTGTACATTAACAGAGGGAATACACTTGGTTATATACTTCTTACTTTGTGTCATGTGTTCTTTATACTGTCTTCTGACCCTAATTTCTGCTAAGTTTCTGCTAGTGGTGTCCCAGTCTGAGCCTGATAAATGCTTGGGCTCCTGATTGTCAGATGACCTGCCTTTAGTTACCAACAGAGAGGTCTTGGTGTGGCATTGAGGAAAAAATAGTCAAAAGAAACTCCCAAGTCTCTAAAGTTAAGAAATCACTTTCTGCCAAGAACAAGTCATTAGAGAGGCAGTCAGCCAAATTGTCACTGAGCCATATAAAAACAAAGAGGGAACATGCTAATGTTAGCATAGCATTATAGCAAAGTGTGCACAATTAAAACAGCAGGAGCAAAACTTTACTTTATCCAAGGGTGACACAGTTTTCTTGAAAGAGTCTGTTTGTGTTGCAGCAGATTATTTAGGCTGACCAACAGAAACTGGTAGTAATAAAATACCAGTAGCTCTCGGAGAGTAAGGGGTTGGAGGGATGGGAGTTGTCTTATACCCAACACTGAATTTATTGATTTTACTGAGGTATCAGGTTGTATAACACCAACCTGCAAATCCTTTCACTTATATAACTGTGATCACTGTCAGGAAATCCATCATTCAAACTGGTCTCTAGTTATCTTCCATTGACTTGAAACCCTTAGCGTCTGATAACTATCAGAAAAAGAAACGTCAAGTTACAAAGGTTTAGGCATCAGTGGACAAATGAACAGAAAAACTTCAGTCACGAGTCGTTTATCGGCACCAAGGTTTGAAAGTTACCTTTCTCCAGAAGGTTACTTTCCTTAATAACCAGGTGGTGCGGACATGTAGCTACAGCTCCTCTTGTTATGCTTGTTATACTCAAGAAAAAGCAAAAAATAGCTAAAGACAACAATAGCACTGAAGCTACTAAACTTACCAGCTATTCATTCAAGTATTCACTCAACTCTGTGTTAAGAAATTACAAAAGTATGGTATTTAGGGGTGTAACAAGATCTTGTTGCACAAGATCTCACAGTATCAAACGTCATAGTATTTCTTGCTAATATTAATGCGATCTTGTGAGCGTTAGCCAGTTGCGGACGTCCTGGCTTTGCTTGAGGAAGTTGTCAACAGAAGATGACCAAGTTACTCCAGGAAGAACAATAAATGGCAGCAGAGCGACAGAGAAGACACAAGCACTGACAGTTGTTCGGATGCCACAAGAGACAGAAAGCATCCCCGTAACGACCGAAGGCTGGATGTCTAGGGCTATGATTGACATCCGTTTGTTGAGTTTGTGGCCAAATCGATAAAAATGCAGTATAAAGGCCATTTTGACGCATCAATTTGATCTCTGAAGTTTTCTTGAGATCTGGTCCCGTCTTTTTCGATATCTCGTCTTGTGAGTTTTAGATATTGTTACACCCCTAATGGTTTCAGTGACAAAACTTTAAGTTTTGTCACTGAAACAGTGAAGCTGAAGTACTTTTTACCCAGCCCACGCCTTGAAGAGAGACCATGCAGTAGCACTGTAAGGCTTCGGGGAATGCCTCACTGACACGGCATGGATCCTTTTGGTTTTCACCTTTATCTTGCAAGGAAATATTTCCATCCCAGTGGAAGAGCTTCCTACCTTGATGGCAGCACAGCCATGAAAAGGGTAAGAGGGGTCTCTGAATGCTGTGATCACTGACAGTAATTAAATATGTTCTTCAGATTTCAGCATAGTTACCACCACTGCTATCAGAACCCTACATGAAGGACCATCTCTCAAGAAACATTTAATTCCTGCAGTGGAGTCTTGTAAAATCAATACTAATGTTATTCTGAGGCCACAGAGAGGCCAACCTGCTCACCTATGAAGAGCCTCCAAGTACTCTCACCAACTGCAGCGTTTTTTATTTTTATCATATTTATATGTCATGTTTTATATATTTGGTATACTAGGGGGTTAGAGACCACAGCCGCTGGCAGACAGCTAAAAAAGTTGGAAAACCTTGGGCTGTTTGTTTTACTGCTGAAAAATGGCAGCTTGAAAAGACAAGTGTTTTGCTGATGACCATCCAGAAACCACTTACTGTATTCCAGGTGGTTATGCAGGAGGCTCTGCTAATGCTTTTCGAATATGTACTATTGTATAATTGCAAATCTGTTTGCAGCTATTTTCACGTAGGCGTGTAAACATTGAGTTGGGGGTGTGGCCAGTTTATTTGTATTTAAAGTGACATAGGCCCTAAAACAGATTCAAATCTGTTGAATTGAGCAGACTAAAATTTTCGTATTTAAGAACAATGTTGTGCAAAAATTGAATGAATATGTTTTGGATAGGCCATAGATCGATCCTAACCTGTTCAAGGAAGCATGACAGGTCAATTTTAAAGCCAGCAAAAAATATTACTCAGTTTTTATATACAACACAAACCATTTCCTGCTTTATGTATTTCTACTATCACACTGCTCATGATCCCTGAGGATACGCCGTCTTCAGACGCCTGATGAAAAATCCTCAATATTGTAGCAGGCAGTCAATCAGCTTGATAAAACATGTGGAAGCTCCGGTGAAGCTTCTGTTGCAAACCTTCCAAGCAGTTCTGCACGTCGAGCAGCATCTCCAGCAGCTCTCCAATCAAACACAGCAAAGGCTGCTTTAAAAAGACAGAGAGAGGTAAGTGCTCTACACTTCTCACGGTGATTTACTCACGATGCGAACGCGTCAAGGGTTTCTGCTCTCCAAATACCACTTTGTCATTCTAGGTCTTATTTGTGGAGCTATGAAATGCAAATAACATGCATTTGTGTGTACTGTTTGGGCTCAGTTATAATTATTTTTAAACAAGAAAGAAGAATCGGGTGGCGGTAATATCAATCATTTGAACATTTGTCGTTCTTTGACGGATTCTGAGAGGATGAATGTCGTAGATCAGCTCCGGCAGGGAGGCTGAAGGAAAATGTCAGTTTTCGAAGCGCGTCTGGAGTTGCTGATCTTTTTTGAACAAGATTGCTGGAAATGGGGAAAAAGACTGGCCGTATATCTCATTTTTATGATGCAAAATTTCCTAGAAGTAATTTAGGCTTATTTTGATAATGGTGAATTATCATAATAAGCCTCTTAAAAATTAGCGATGTTTGAGAGCTTCATGAATTGGCTGCATCGCCGAAATTCTTGGTGTTTCTCCTTCACTTTTGGTTTCACTAGAGCACAGGGAAATATCTTTGTGAACTTGAAAAAAGGCAAAACTATGTTATAAATAACTTTTGAATACAATATAGAGGCTTGTTTTAAGTAAATAATTCTTTAATATTCATGAAGTTCTTGTTCTCTTGGCAGGTTATTTAACTAACAACAATACATTTTTATTGACTTAAAACAAGCATCTACATCTTGCTGGAATCTTACCTTGAAGTTAGTTTTGTCTTATTTCAAGTTTATGAAAATATTCGTCCTAGAAACTAGACCAAAAATACTTCATTTTGTTTTTGCAACACAAAAACAAAGGCACACATTTAAAAATATTGTGATAAATTTTAAATGTGTGCCTGGGAGTTATTTTTAAAGTGACAGGTTATTTACATTTATATTACATTATGGACATCTTAACTGGATTACTTCAAACCTAAGGACTGGGGGATTTTCTTACTTTTATTTTTACCTTACTTTTCTTTGCCTCCAAGTTAAACCAGGGCAAAATGCCTCCGACTGACCCCAAGGACATGAGCAGTATTTTACAACGACTTCAGTCTATAGAAATGAAGATTAAACTGCTGGAGGTGAACTTTGAGATCAACGCTACCTGGGGAAATGAAACAACCCTTCCTCAAATCAACGGAGAAGTCGTGCGCCCTGCACCGAATAGCTCACCCTGGAAAGCTCTGGGTGCCAAGCTGAAACAAAAGTCTCACACTGCAGATCCGATGAGACGACTCTCAGGGAGAACCCCGGACCTGGACGCCACAGCGTGGCCGGCTTTGAGCCGAAACCCACCTTCAACTTAAACACCTGCTCCACCAAAGAAAGACAAACAAGCAGCTACAACCAAAACACCTCCACCTACCCCGCTCCCAGGGACAAAGCAACCAGCCTCAAAACATTCTGACTCTGTGGGAATCCCACTGAAAAACAGATTTTCTGCACTCCAGCCTGAGCCTCTGAGTGAAACCTCGCCTAACACATCAACAATGACGCAAGACCAACACATCCACCCTCCAGAGCTCCAAAGGACAAAGCGACCACCCAACCGCTAAAACCAAAGGTATCCCAGGTATCCCTTTGTTGATTTAATCAACAAACTGCTCTCTCTGACCACGGATCAGCCTTTAGTTGTGCATGTTGGAGCCAACGATCTGGTAAAGCAAAAGTCTGAGATTCTGGAAAAAGGACTTTAATATTCTTCTGAACACTATGGGAAAATTAAAAATGAAGTTATTTCTCAGTGGTCCAATTCCATCACCTCAATGGGGAGACGAAAAACACTCCAGGCTGCTCACGATCAACAAATGGCTGATTAAAGCCTGCTCTACTAGCTCAGTGACCTTCATCGATAACCTCTGGATCTATTGGCAGTGCTTTCACCCTTTTGGAAGAGGAGGACACAATCTTAATAAACATGGGATAAAGCTACTCTTTTTCATTTTATCAACAAAGACAGCAACGGGATCATCGCGTCAGAAGATCAGGCTCACTGTCTGACTCGGATGGAACGCTCCCCGCATCAGGAGCACGATGTTCCAAAACAAGCTGATAAATCGACTAGAGACAGAGCGACTGCTTCCCTTCCTACTCCTCCAATCATTCACAGGGTTCAAGATCTTGGTGTTCACCTTTACTGCAGAAAACCAATGTAAAAACAAGAGGGGCAAATGTCAAGTCCTTCACCATCATCAACATGTTGTAATATCTCCCTCAAATTGGAGTGGAGAGAGTCATTCTGTAGGAACAGCAGCATCAGAGGTTTAAGGGGGGAAAGAGAACAAACTGATAGAGAAGGATGGCTGTGTGCTGGGAGTGTTGCCCCAGAGATGAGAGCAGAAAGAGGAATGTTGGCAAACTGTTCAGCATAACGAATGGCACCGCGCACCGTCTGCACCGCGAATTGATGAACCCAGGGACTAACTTTAGTTTGGGGAGTTTTCCAGCCCTTGCTTTTTTTTGCTTTTTTTTTCCTTTGCTTGGTTGTGTGTGTGTTTTGTTTTTTGTTTTGTTTTTTTCTTAAAACTTACTCAGTTTTAATTCTGTCAAATGCAAATCACTGAAACGGTTCTGAGAAGATGTAATCAGCATATTCAGAGATGCAAGATACACAAACTTTGTCACCCCGATGAAGAGATGGGAGACAAAAGAAAATCACAAAAAAGGTCTTTTTTTTTCTTTCTTTCTTTTTTTTTTTTTTTTTTTTTTTTTGAGAGGGCTTTCCTCCTCATTTCATCATCGGATCTTCAAATCCTGCTGTGAGTTCCATTTCCCATTTACTCACCGGTCTGTAAAATATGAGCCCCATGCATGCATAGATCACGCCACAATGAGACCAGGCCAATATTCCCTTGCAGAAACTGATAAATGCTCCTCCTTCAGGCAGATTTTTGTTTTTTTCTTTTTGTTTTCGTGTTCCTCCTGTTCTCTCCCCTCCACATTCATCAAATCAGAAAGTGGGGAAAGGATTTGTGCCATAATTTTTCTGGAGGCATGAAAGTTCAGCTGGAAACATTGAGAAGGGGAACTTTGCTTTCAGAAGGAATCCGATATCTGGGGTCAGACAATCAGTGGTGATATTGCCTCGCCGTTTCGAACCATCGGTGTCACACAGGGCTGCGCACCTGCGGGTTCGGATGAAAAGCAGAGACGACGCATCATCTTCAGATTCAACTTATTTGCCTCTTCGCCCCCGAGCGGAAAGCTCAAATGAACTGTGAGGCTCTCCTGTGTTTTTTGTTTGTTTGTTTGTGAGAACGTTGTTCTGGGTTTAATTGTGTGTGTGATCATGCACTGCACCCATCTCCAACCCCAAACCCCACAAATTCCCAAAGCAGCATTCCTGACAAACGGGGAGGGGGAGAACTCATATTGATGCAGCTTAGGTAGCAGGGGGAGACTTATAGGCTACGCACACTTAGAGAAATGCCTTTTAAAGTAAATCCTCAGACAGCTGAAGACTGAGCTGGCATCATGCTTCAAAGTCTGCAAAGGTATTGATCCAGAACCGGGTCGGCTCCCAGACAGGCAGCAGAATCTCATTGCACTGTTTCTGGCCACTAGAGATGTCATGAGCTCCTGTTTTTTTCTGCTTCTGGTCCCTTTGTGCTGGAATTCCACAACATTTACAATCGATAGTGACACCATTCTTAAAGGGTATTATGGAAAATCAACTTTTTGAGCTTTATATTACGTTATAATGTCAACTACTCAAAAACATGCCTGGAGTGTTGCTTTAAGTCTTTCATGCAAGTTTGATAAATTCTGCAATTGGGATCAAGAAACCCAAGATAGACCAAGCTGGACTTGACTGCACAAAACTCCTCTGTTATCGTATGATCAACTGGAGCAGATTTTATTGACTTTGTGTTGACTAGATTGGAGAATAGAAACTGGACCAAGCAGAACCATATTAAAGGGATTTGGTGCAGGACTGAAGCATTGTGGACTTTGTCTGAATTGCACTGGGAAGAGAGAGGAAAAACGGAAACTGTTTTATGATTGTGTTGACCTGAGTTCACAGTGAAGAAGATGTAAGTGTTATTGTGTCAGGGTGTACATAACATGAGGGTTTGGTGAAATTACTCTTCTAAGTGAGCTGATATATTTGAGGTGAGAGTTGGAATTCTTTTTTAGCAACCTTTCAGGGAGCGCCTCAATGTTTGATCTTGCAATGCTCCGCCCATTTCCCCCCAAAGCTCAGTTGTATGCCATGGTAGCCTGTAACAAAAAAAATAAAAATACCATGACCAAATAACTTAATAGTTTTTATCCTTCCATTTCAAAACATTTCTCAGACCTTTATCATTTTTGTCTAAAGTTACTTGGGGACCTAAAAAGTTGCAGAACTCTGATTGATCCACTTCGACCTGACCAGTAGTAAATTTTGTTTCAACAGAAAATTCTGGCTCGAATACCTACCTGCTTGAAATGCAAACACTTTCAAAATGGATCACCTTAAAATGAAAAAATGTCAGATGTTTTGCTTGGGTGTGACAAGGCACAGAAAGTCATGGGGGAAAGGACGACGTTTCACAGACTGCATTAGGACTGCGTAGGCCTTCGCCCTCCAGTGCAATAACGTTACAATCTATTTTTAAATGTCCAAGTATACAAGCTATCGTGTGCTCAGGGACACCACCAAGTCTGAATAAAGCAAAATCCACAGGCAGAGCGGGGAGATTAGGCCGAGAAACAGCTGCAGGCAGATTGTGAAAAGCTTGATGGGCAGACGGAGTGGCGTTCGGTCCTGACGGAGCGGGAGGAAGGACACTCTCTGAATGGGTAATCAGCGCCACGGCACGGCGGATTATCAAAGGTGAAAATCATTCCAAGATGGAATTTATCAAGAGGAGATAAGAATTTTCCAAACATCTTCTTTCTGCAAAAGTTCAACCCGTCATAAAAACTTGAAATCCTTCCATCGAAACTCAACGTATCTTAAATGTTTATGTTCCAACACAAACTGGTGCACGTACATTGTTTTGTGAACCTTTTTTTTCCTCGAAACGGTCTAAAAAGTGCGGTGTGCAGCTGCATTCATCCCAGACTCCGCCCCCTATGTTAATACTCAGTAAAACAGCCTGTTCCTGTGATTAAATGTTCAGGTCTTACTGCGTTTCTTCCTGCCAGTTTTCTGTATCGACAGACGAGAATTTTTGACGATTCTCTGACGAAGTTTATTGACATCAATGTTTGGATGCTGCTACAGATTATTTCTAGGAGTGGAGGACATGGCAAAATACATCAAAATTTTATTTTTTTTCATGCAGGAAATTCATTATTTTTATCAGTTTACCAACAAAAAATGCATGACAGAGTGCAAAGCAAAATATCTATTAAAAATATTACATTGAAATAAATACACCAAGAAACTGAAGTCCTTTCTTATGACTGGTCGGGATTTTGCTTTGGCAGCTTCTTCTCAGCTGTCCTGTGAACAAAACAAACATAAGTAATGCTTCAGCTAATCTTTTTGTTGTGCAAATGATTAGCCTCTGCCGCCTCCTCTGAGTGGGTTCAGAGGACTGAGCATCTTCCAGTTGGGTCCATTTATTGATTCAGAAGAAGTGAGTAAACTATGCACTTTAAGGTTTAATATTCAAGATTTATATCCAGGTACCGACATGCATTTATAGCATGGCACTGTTGCAATGACCCCACATGTGCTTTTACAAGGTTTTTGTAACCATCAGTTAGTTTCGGGAACTGACGGTCTGACGGAGCACGTAAATATTCTTGTTTTCTCTGTTTCATGGAAGGATTATCAATCTGAGGGTGTATTAGGTTATAAAAGATTCCCTGACTTGTGTCCTGTTCAGTGTTGATAAGGAACGCCTCAAGGTCGTTCTAACATGGAGTAAAAAAGTCAAAAACATCTGTTCTTACATCCAATGTTTTTACTAAGCTACTATCTTTAAATATATTTGTAGTTTCAATGTTTTGCCAGACAAAAAAAGTATTTTAATTAAAAATAAAAAGTTGAACACCACTAAAATGAACTTACTCTACAATACGTATATGATTTTTTTTTTTTTTTTTTGCAAGAAAATTCAGCATATTTCTTTTTTGTCTTCAGTATAAACGTTCCCATTTTCAACATTTGTAGTGGTAGAGGGAATATTTTTCATCACTTTATAAAAACAGCTTTAGCAACACACTCGCCCTCCTCCCATCTTCTGTTTAATCTGTCAGGGACAAATTACAGCCTTTCAGCCTGAATGCAGCCAAATGCATTCAGACAAGAGGAGATACTGGATGCTGTTTTCTTTAGGCTTCAAAAGCACCATTTGAGATTCAGAGCACCATACATGGTGTAGAAATGTACAGATGTACCTAGTAATGGTTGGGAGAGGTGGGTGGATCGATCCGAAATATCAATAATATTGATACCAACTTGGTATAAGTATTGATACTAGTGTGATCATATCGATACTTTATCATGAGATTTCCTCTTGAATTGTTATTTTTGTTATGTGCTTTCTCAAATCTACTGTAAAAAAGATTTTTGTTTCAATTAGCTCTCACATTAAAGTGCATTTTTATCTCTGATTGTCATGTTTATATATATATATATATATATATATATATATATATATATATATATATATATATATAAATCTCTGTATTTATATATTTATATATATATATATAAATAAATACAGAGATTGATACCGAAGTAAGGCAGTATTGCACACCTCTACTGGTTGAAATATAACATAAAACATTTCTGTCACATATTTTGCTGTCCTGTTAAGTATAAACAGATCGCGGAACTCAGTAGTCAAATAAATCAGAGGAGCTGGTAAGAAACTAAGCAGACTAACCAGACCCAGACTAACCAGACCATTCAAACTATTTTTACTTAACATTAGAAACTAAAAGGTGTCATTGCAAAACACCTTCAGAAAATTTTAAACTATTGAAACAAAAGTTTTGGGCTTCCTATCACAAGCATTTGTGGAGCTAAATAAAGTTTGGCTTTTTTGAAACCGAAAGAAAAAAATGTTACACTGAATAGAAAAGATTTGAAACTGAAAAGAAAAGTTCAAAACTACTTTTCAGTTTCGTATTTGTTCTTTTGGTTTCAGTTTTTTATTTATTTATCTTTTTCAATTTCAAGTATTTTAGTTGCAGGTTTTTGGACTCCAATTTAGCTCCATACGCAGCCGCTGATTGAGGCTCAGCATGAGTTTTCTTTGAAACCTCAAATAAACTGGAAAGTAACATTTCATACTTTTCCGCAGGTGCAGGCTCCAGGAGCATGTTGGTCTCTGATGAATGAGTGAACTCACAGTGGAGCTTCTGACACACTTCCAGTGGTGAAGTGACGCAGATAAACGGCGTCACACACAGGACATGCTGGAAGCGGGACATGAAAAGCCGTCAGCCATGAATCCTGGGGTTCTCACCGTGACGCGCCCTCGCTTATTGTCATAGCTCTCAGAAACAGACCGATGCCAACGTCCTGCTGCTTCTTCCTGTTAAAAACAGCGAATAAAAAAATAGATGCAGCCAAAAAGAAAGTTGGTGACTTTGAACTTCCTTTTGCTGTTACTTCCCTTTTTTCAGCCAAGAATACATTACGAGTTCTGCAGCATAAATATTCAAGTAACTGATTCATAATCACAGTGTTGTGTTATGTCAGAGGTTGGACACAAGAGGCTGATTGGTGTTGATTGTTACTGTATTAATGTATATCTTTAAATATGCACCCTGTTGCATTATGATATAAATATTGCAGAGTGTTGCACAGGAGCAGCTTAGTGTGCGGAGGAGTTGAGCTCAGTCTGGCCAGGATGTTGCGTAATCTGAATGTTTCTGTCTTCATAAACTGGAAGGTTATTTTACATGGCATGCCAGAAATGAATTTAATTTGCTTTTTGCGGCTTATTATGGAAATGGATGTGTGTGTGTTAGGTATTTTCCTCGAACCTCGAACCTACAATAAAATAACCACAGACAACGTATATGAATTAAATATGGTCAGGCTTCTGCAGAAGGAGAAATCTCCACCAACAGCTCCTCCAAGCTGTTCAATAGAGAGTTCTGATCTGCTTTCACGTGAGCTCCCTCTTTATTGTCAAAGAACAACAGTCACATGGTGCAGGTCGTAAAACATTTAACACAAACAGACCAACAACTCAGTTCCAGGTGTGATATCAAATTTACAATCTGAGCCCAGTTCAGCTCTGGGTCAAACTGTCACCTAAGACTAGATAAACATCAGAGAAGAAGGTCTGAGAACCATAAAGTTTTACTATCTCGCATGAAGACAATTGTAACCTCCAGGTCAGCCCATACACACATAGAGGAAGAGAACACTTTAACAAAATGATAATATCAAAAAATCTCTAACAGTGTGAGCTGTAAATAAATATTTAGGTCTTTCAGAGAGATTAGAACCAAAACCTCCTACAACAGGAGTGTCCAAATGTTTTGTCACGTGGGGGTAAATTGTTGAATCAAAAGTGTTCACAGGGCTAAAGACAAACTAAAATCAATCAAATAAAGTCATCTAATTATTTTTTTTAATGAAAGGATTTTATTCATTGTAGATCCAAAACATGGAAAGGATTTTGCATTAAAATAAAAGAATCTCATTTTCAAATTCTTTTACGGTCGATTGAATACATTTATTTTCAGCTGCAGAAACAGGATTTGGGTGACTTCCTTTAAAAACGCCTGCTGTAAAAAGCGATTTGAGTGTAGCAATGTCGGCCTTTCAGTAAATGTTCTACGCTTTGTGAAAGCCTGACGAATACCTTGTGTTGTATTTAGCATTTTTTTTCAATGTTTCAGCAGTTCAACAAAAACTATGGGATTAAAAATTGGACTAAAGATAAAACATTTCACATTCAATTTTGTACCCTGCAGTTGGCGGCCACAAAAAATAAAAATCAATCCACGGGCGACAAATGGCCCCCGCGCCTCACTTTGGACATCCCAGATGAAGGGCGTCAACGCCTGGAGCCTCTTCAGGATGAACGCCTCTACTCACCTGCATTCAGCACGCATCCTAAGAGAGACAAACACTGATCTCAGATCTGCTGTTTCTCTGTATTCAGCCTCATAGTTTCGTTTTCCTCCCTCATTTTCATACGTCTGCTCTCTCTCGCCCCTCTTCTCTCCCTCGCTCTGCTCAAGAAGCGTCACGGTGTTTAGACTAATTGACAGCACCTCTTGGGCATGACACAAATAGAGCCACAATTTACAAGTCAAATCTGTATAAGGAGCGGAGCGTGAATGGAAGGGGGCCAGGAAGAGCTGAGAACGCAGAAGGGCGAAAAGCTGGAGCGTAAAACCAACCATAAAATGGAGAGTGGAGGCTCTAAAAACATTTCTACCGGAGCCGGGGACGCATATGAGGAACCCTGTGGCTGCTACTGTATTTAATTAACAGTCCTTATCCATGCAAATGAAACCTTGGCGCACTGTTTTAAAGATTTATAAGCATACAAAACAGTGAATGCAAGTTCCCACAGAGACGGATGGTGAAGTTGTATAATCCATTTTGATCCGGTGGTTTTCCACCCTGGACCCCAGGAGCCACTTTCATGTTCTAGGTGTTTCCCTGCCTTACAGAACCAGGCGATTACCAGGCTTCTGCAGCCACTAAAGGCTCGCTGAGCAGGAAATGAGTTGATCTGATTCATGCTACGACGCATGAGGGCCATTGTGGATAGAAAAAGAGACAATTACAGGGGCCATTATTTGATGTTAATCTCAGAAATTTCTAGTAAAAAACTTTGGAAATTCCAAAGTTACAAATTTTCAAAACTCGGAAACTTTCAAGTAGCTTTTGTTTGAGCAAATTTCTGAGATTAATCTCAAAAGTTCTAAATTTTTTGCTGAAAATTTATACTTCTTCTTTGTTTTAATTTATAATGGCTGTCAAATATTAATGCTTGTTTTCACAAAAACGTTTTCAAATGAAAATGAAAAAATTGGTTGCTTGTCTCCTTTACACGGCAACGACAAACGTTTCCAAGGTCAACGTCACAGTTCCGGAGCGGGTTCCAGCAGGGCCGGCCCAAGTCTTTTTGTGGCCCTGAGTGGATTTTCATTCAGAGCCCTCCGCACCAAAGTTTCACCACCACGTACTTTAACATTCCTAGGTTTTCAAAGTTGGGAGGGGTCTCAGAAAATTATAGGCAAGACAAGGACAAAAAATAGGCGTAAAAAATGCAGTTCAACACAATTTTAAATCATAAATTGAAGTTGTTTTCATAACTGCAATGTTTTTTATGACAAAAATACTAATTAAAACAACTTGGAGACAGATGATAGAAATAGTCTTTATTGTTCCTCATAGAAGAAATTCAGATTTTTTTTTTTTTTTTTTGCCTGCTCATTGATATGTCGCCTCCGCCAATAGGAATGAAAGGCCCTGAGCCAATGAGGGTTGACTTGATCGTCCTCTTAAAACCCGAGACACGCCTGAAGTCATCTGACCATGTCTGGACAACTCTAAACGATAAAATCACTGCCAAAGACAAATATAATTCAACAATGAATGCTAAGCAGCTCTCTGGAATACTCTAAGTGATTTATTCATTTACAAGTCTCACATTCTGGGTGCTCTTTAAAAAAATAAACCGAAGACCTTCAGCATTTCAGATTTGACTTATCGGCTGAAATCAGGATGTATGGTGTATGGTGGAAACTTTTCTCTTTCCAATAAACCCACTGCAGGCGTCGCATTATGAATTTTGTTCAAGCAAATCAAAGCAACTTTGAGATGTTGAGCCTCGTTTGTGCAGCGTCATGCACATAAACTAATGAAGTCGCACACGCAAGCCATCAGCTCTTTTACTGGTTTAAATCAGCCGACGCTGCGTTTTAAAAACAGCCGCACAGCTCAGCTTTCTGCGACATCTTCACAAAAATTAGGTTCAGATGAATCTCGGCTGTTTTGGTGACCGAGTGACAATGCTGCCCGTGTGAATTCAAGTATTACAGAAAACATCAGAGGACCTATTCAATCAATATTAATGTGTGAGAATTGTTTCTGATGCGCACTGTTCATGGCCCATTATTCCCAGATTCATCTTTTTTTGCATTTCCTTCTTTCTGTGGAATGTTACTCCAAATTATTTTTGAGAAAATCCGATTAGGTGCTGATTTCTATTTTTTCCGTAAACATCATCAAAAGAAAACGCAGCTTCGGAAGCTGAAATGTCGAGGCGTAATATGCTACCTGATAATATGCTACCTGATAATATGCTACCTGATAATATGCTACCTGATAATATGCTACCTGACACACCGCTGGCTGGTGGGGGGTCGGCCAGCATATCTGGCAATTTTTCAGTGGAGAGAGTTCAGTCTTTCCTGATGCGAAATGAGTTAATTGAATATATTTTCGCACTATCCTGACAAATAATGACTTGTTTTCCAGATAAACAAACAAACAAACAAACAAACAAAAAACCACCTAATTTCCAGAAATTGTCTGGGAGGATTCTTTTAAAGGTTGTAAAATATCCAACCAGAATAACAACAGGAGCCATGTTGATGTCTTCTAGACTACATCCGTGTTCCAATCACGTAAAAAGGCTTGTTTGACATTTTTTCTTCTTTTTCTGAGCACCAGTATGTTTTTTTTTTTTAAATTGCCTTCCCATATAATGACAAGTAATAGAAATAGAAAAAATGGCGGCAAAACAGTGCTTGCTGTTTTATAGTCATATTTGTATGAAAAAGAAGTGTTGTATTTTGTATTTTCTTTACCTGTTCAATCATTGCTAAGATGATATTTTTATCCTTGCAATGATTCTACCGTAAGGGTCTCGGTCTGGAGGAATCCCACACACACACGCTCACACACATTTTATCATTAATTATGCTACTTAATCTGCTTACCGTGTACACACTGCACTTTCCACCCTCATGCTACCTTGAAGGCAATACCCCTTCTCCAACTATCAAAGCTGATGGAGACCTAAAAGTGTGATGTTCGATTCACAAGCTGTTCTAATTAATCCCTTGCTGTAGCTATTAAAAGAGCCTTTAAGGAAGGGCGGGGGGAAACAGGCAGGATAAAGATGTGAAGAAGAACTGGAAAGTTCAGGTAAAGGAATTAAACCAAAAGCAAAGTGTTGCGACGTAGCCCTGCCAACCGTGGTAAATATATACATGCATAAATGCTAAGTACAGTCATGCCGTCGACAAGATGCCAAGAAAAGTGCATCACTTGTTTGTCAAAACTTCAAACCAAAAACATTTTAAAATATCTTCATCGAGAAGGTGAAAAAGACACACAGCTGAAATAAAGAAAACAGACAAGCTGCCTGTATTTCTCACTGGCTTCATTGTAGAGCCTTTAAAACCACAAAATAAAATCTGAATATTTTTCTGTGAACCCTGATGCGTTAAATGTCACGTTTAAGTTATTAATACTCACTAGATACTCATTTCTATCAGCCTGTTGGTTCTCGGTCATTCAGGACATGGCAAAACTAAAAAAGCCTTAAAAACAAAGAAACTTAAGTTCTATTTGAAATAGCCCAATAACTTGTATTGGGAGCCATTTCAATAAGTAAATGTTTATGAGGAATTTTATTTAGAGCGGTTACTCATTAAAGCTTTTTTATTTGGAACCTTCAATTTTTGTGAAGGTGTAGCAGAGATTAGATCAATCAGACTGAGCAAAACTCACATCGAAGCAACATTTGAATTTGAATTTTACTTCTCAACAGGTAGCTTACTTAGAAATACAAGTTTGATATGTGTTACTAGTCATTTTTGGTCCTGCAGATGAAATGTGGTTTAAAAGCTTTTTAAACCACATTTTACGTTACATTTCACTGTAACTTTACCAAACTCCCAAAAATTGGTTTTAAGGAATTTTCCTGTTCATGGTCAGACAGGACAAACAATGCGCATGCACACACACACACACACCTAGGGAGAATTCAGAGAAACCAATGAACCTTACGCCATGTACGCCAGAGTACCCAGAGAGAACCCTCGCATGCACAGGGAGAACACACAAACTCTGTGCAGAAAGACACCAGGAATGGAACCCAGGACCTTCTTGCTGCAAGGCAACAGTGCTACCAACTGCACCACTGTGCAGCCCGGTGGTTGAACATCTCTTTCATTTTTGTCATTTTCTGACGTCACCTCATTGTTTTTGGACAAGTAACATCAGAACAGTCATTTCCACTGTGAGTGCAGCTGGGAAAAACAACAGGCAGCTACAAGGGGAATGAGTCAGAATGTCAAAAAATGTATTTTTATTGAATCTGAACAAAAAAAAGCCATTTCTTAAGACACACAACTTCACACAGCAGTACTGCAAACACACTACTCTCTCTTTCAGCAGCTAATCTGATGGCTGAGAATCAAAACGGTGAGCTGGTGCTTGAAGTTTAAGACCCTTGTTGCATGATAAATTTGCCAGAGAAGACCCTTTGTGACTTTCTGTAGTTGAACAGACAAAGTAAACCATAAAAGAATTGTTTTCAAGTTGTTGCTGTTTTTTTTCTTTGCTTTTGAGGGAGACAATCTTAAAAGCAGAGATATATAGATGGGTCGTTGCACAGGCCATGGCTAGAAAGCAGATTAGCTATCCAAACTTGTAGCAAAGCATCTTAAAACCAGACACCGAAGTTTCTGAATAACTTTAACATTTATCTACAAATGGCAAAGTATTAAACAAGCCAGCCAAGATGAACAAACAATATTTGATTAAATATTTGCAACAATCAATCAATCAATCAAATTTTATTTGTATAGCACATTTCAGCTACAAGGCATTTCAAAGTGCTTTACATCATAAACACAAAACACGAAGGCATGCAACATAGAATAAAATACCAAGATTTTTTTTTTTTTTTTTTTTTTTTTTTTTTTTTTTTTTTTTTCCTCCCTTTTCCTCCCTGATGTTACAGCATCCTGACATTCTCAGGACAGGTGGGGTATGTAGCTCTCCAACAAGTTCTGGGTCTTTCCCAGAGTCTTCTTCCTGTGGGACCTCCAAAGGAAGTCAGCTGGGAGTCTGTTATAATCAACTGACCCTTTTCAGTGAGGAGAAACAGTGGCTCTACTTCAAACTCGCCCTTGGTACCTTTACCTTATCTCAAAGGCTCAGTCCAGCCATCCAATGGAGGAAAGTCACATTGGACGCTTTAATTCAGGATCTCATTCTTTCATCTGCGTGTTATGACCATAGGTGAGGGTGAGAGTGTGAAACACAAATAGTCTTTCTCATGTTTCTGTTAATATGTTTTGCACTTGCACTTCAGACGCATAGGAGAAATGCGTTTGAGGTTATTTAGATGTCTTTCAGTTGCTCTTGGAAAGTTTGTCTCTGCAGTTGTTTTTGTTTGAAATGAACTGAGTGAATTTGTGTATATAGGAGCTTAGAGAGAGAGTGTGTGTGTGTGCATGCGTGTGCGGGTGTGTGTGCATGCGTGCGTGCGTGCGTGTGTGTGTGTGTGTGCATGCGTGCGTGTGCGTGCGTGCGTGTGTGTGCGCGTGTGTGCGGGAGTGTGTGTGATGGCATGGATTAATGAAAGAGTTGTCAGTATAGCAAAAATATCTGACTGTAGGGTTAGAGAGGAGAAGAAGGATGATGAATGAACAGGTAGCTGCCTCCAGACCTCTGCTGCTGGAATAAAGCCATACAAACACATCGCATTTAGCCATCAATCTGGTTGTCAACAGATCACACTTTCCAACGCGCGCACACACTGAGAGAACACACCCACAGAAAGGCTGGAAGAGAGAGAGCCAGGAGGATGAGGGACAAAAGATGGAGGGATGTTAAAGGAGGACAAACACGTAGAGAGATTGCCAAAATCAGCAGGCCTGTGAGACGGCAACTATTTTTGCCCAGTTACCATGACAACCGTCATTCTTGTGCTGGTGTGTGCGTGTGTGTTCAGGAAATGTAAAGCCAGCTGCTTTGCTTACAGAAACTGCATTGTCCACACCTTTCCTGCGCACCCCCCACCCAGCTGTGATGTCCACAGCAACGTGAACAAACACAAACTTCCCCCAGCCTCCACCGGCACCAGATAATCATTCATAGTTTGGGATTATTCATGGCCCCAGTTATGTGGAACAAATTAAGGACACATAGAATGACGAGGTGCTCATTAGGGCCTATTCCAGATAGGGTTCCATTATGGAGAGCTCTAATTAAACTGCTGGCGCACCGAAGCTGCATCCAGCTGACCTCACTGCCTCTGAAGACAGTTCATCTCCATCACGCAACCAGGATCCACTCATCACAACCCTGCACACTGTCTGTGCGAATTAAGAATATGTCTGCAGGACTGGAGAGCAGTTTAGTTTTGCACATTTATGCATAAGGTAACAGACATGGTTACCTTATGCAAACTGGTGCGTTCCAGAAGTAAATTCACAGATTTTTTATGAAATGTGGAGCGTGGGAGCATACTAGCTTTCATCCTGGTCCTCTACAAGCTAGTGTACATGTTTATGCTGACTGACTTAATGAAGGGGTCCAGTGCAGATGTTTGCTGTGTCGCTAGGGCTGTTGCAGGCCATCAGATTCTCCGATAAACAAAAGAGAAGTTGGGTTCACATTTTAGGTACAAAGTCAATGTTGTTTCCTTTACTGATTGGACTCCACTGGTACTCTCCCTAATCACAAATCCTACTGGTTGAGCTCATGAACAGGACTTTGAGGTGTAGTCATGAAGAAGACAACAGAAACAGACACCCTCAACAAGCTTTGTCTTGTTGCAGATGATAGGACGAGAGCAGTTTTACCTGAGAATTGAATATCCTGAGTCTCCTTCTCAAGTAGAGGATCTCAAGTATCTTTTTGGCATGGTTCGGAAATGATTGTAACTTTAAGCAGGAGATAGTTAGACCAACTGATTGGGACCTCGCCTACACTAAAGTTATCATTATTGTTGTGGTGATCTACAAACTGACATAAAAAGTTAAGAAGACATCAGTGGAGGTGGTTTTAGTCCTCCACTTACCAAGATGCCTCTTGAGCGCCTCCTGTTGGAGGTTTTACAGGTTGCGTCTGTGAAGTAGATTTTTCTTTAAAGAGAAAATCTTTTATTTGTATCATACAGTGTGGCATAATCAAGATGTTTTTTCGTGCAGCTGCAGAGGGTGTACAAACTAATTGAACAAGATGTGTCTGTTGAAGTTTCCCAGATGGGTTATCTAGGAACTTGCTGTTTTTCCCGTGGCCTTCCCTGCATGGAGATGGAGTGTTTAGTTTTCGCATCCCGTAGACATGATAGTGAATGAGCGTGTAAGGTTGAACTGTTCCGTCTGTTTTCTTTGTTTCTTTTGTTTGGTCTTCGAAAATTGAGTCTCCGCCTATGTTAGCAGAGAGAGGTGAATAAAGCAACTATGCAACTCTGAGTTCGTTAGAGCAGAATGATTTTTCGCCTAATGCAGTGTACTTTTGCTCTCCGTCTGCAGATGTATTAAAGATTGTTTTTGCTCCCTGACTTTTGTCTGGACCTCAGTCTCTGAATTATGTACTTCATACGTCCCAGTGAAGGAAGCTCCCAGACGCACCCAGAACTCAAGAGAATCTAACAGAGAGGAGACTAAAGTTACCCTGCTGGAACTTTTACTTTTGTCACCCAATCTTGGATAAGTAGAAGACAGTGGATTGATAAATGTACACCATCTTCAACAAAAGCTTCAAGGATTACTGCAGTATTTTGACGAATTCAAAGTCCTAAAATTGTATGAGTTATAATGCAGGAAATCCTCAGCAACCTTTCAACAATTTATCTGAAAGATTTCCATCCTGGAGAGTGCTATTGATGTTTCTTCTCTCTGTAGGTGGCAACAAGCGCCAGTGTGTTAGTTGTACACAAAGAGGTTTAACAGCTATGGCAGCACCTGCTGTCTCTATGTTTTGGCTCCTGTGTTATATGAAAGCAATATAAATCCTATCTCAGTATTTATGAATAGAATGAGTGCGTGTTGCGATCCAGTTAAAAACGGTCCCGTCGTTCCATTTTGGCTCAGTTGGAGGCAACAATATGCTTATCAGATGCATCAGGTGGAGAGTGAGTTGGTTCGTATTGCTGAAACTTGACAGACTCAGAGAGAACTGTTGGAGTTAAATATTGAGCGTTGCAGAAACCTTGTGCGGCTGCAGCATATTATTTTCACAGTCGTCTTTTAACACGGAAAAAAATATATCCGCCGCTAAACCACTTCAGCGATTAGCAACAGGATACACATCAGTCACATCAAATCTCGCAGACGCTCATGGAGTTACATCATGAAGAACAAAGATTTATTACGCATTTTATTACACATTCGTCCAAAACTAAACTGAGCAAGATATATGACTCTCACACCCGTTACGTGTGACAGACATCAAATTTGTCACGGTTGTATTTTCTGTAATTGCTATAAATATATCTTTTAATTGGTTTTCTAGACAATATGGCTGGTAAAGTGTAATCTGGCAATATTCAGTTGCTGCTGTTCACCAGACAGATTCCTTAACCCCTTATGGCCGAGTGACGCTAATTAGCCTCATACTTATTATTTTGAAAGTTGCCTGTTTTCCAACGTCATAAAGATGACGACAGTGAAAGCATGCATAAAGCTTGTCGACAGTTGAAGGCTGAAATAAAGAGTCACGGTTTTATTAGCTGTTGTCACAAGACAGTTGGCAACATTTGTCACTGGCGTGAATGTAGTTACAAGTTTAGCAGACAAGCAGCCAACTGACTAAAATCTCTTTCGGATCCTGTCTGTCAAACTGCTAATTATAATGTTCCAGTTTGTGTGCTTTAACAAATTATTGAGACTCCAAGAAAGAACACCAGAGATGAACCAGAACCTCAGGAAAATCCACTTATGAGATTTCAGCTACTTGTTTCCCACCTCACACAACTTTGGATACCAACGTTGAGAGAATCTGGTAGATATTTCCATCAGTAATGTGATTCTTAAAAAAGAGCGTGACATATATTTTTGAAGGGTTGGCCTTCAAGTTCTATTCCTCTGTGTACACACTGTTTTAGGTGAGACGCAGAGAGCAAAGGGCTAAAAGGATTTCTTGTTGGCAAAAGTAGAAGTTTTAGGGAAGCTGAAGATAAAAAACGAGCAGCTTCAAAAGACAGTGGAAAACTTGAGGACAACAACAACAACGCAAGGAGCTGGCAAATGAAATGCTTGTTAATCAAAATGAACATTGTGCAAAACTGCTCAGGATTCTCGATCTGGACTACAATTCAGCAACCGACAGGGACACAAAGGACAATAATAAAAAATGTGTCATAAGTCCGAAGACGTAGAAGGTTTGAAAATGACCTTAGCAAAGTATATGGACTTTCTGACTGATCACTTTTTTCATGGTTCAAAAAGACGAGCCGTACCTTCAGTAGCAAAGTCATCTTCATGCATGACAATGCACCATCTCACGCTGCAAGGAATACCACTGTGTCATTGCAGCTCATATCAAAACAGCAGCACTGGAAGGTTTTCTGACATCCTATAAAGAAATTCAAGCAGAAACTTTCCACAAACCCACAAGTTCAATGGATGAAAGAATTGTGTAGATGATGTCAAAGAAGGGGTCATATGTTAACATGTAAGTGTCTGTTTTTGATTTTAGTATGTGATTACTTAATGCTGCACATTCAAGGAATGACCGTTTGCAGTTCTTTATAATCCATAAAATTGTTAGAACATCTGCTGTGCATAACAATTTAGAGCAGCGCATTTTGAGTTTTTTATTTTAGAAAAAATACTGTTCTCATTGGGAAGCTTTGTTCAGATAAATTTGATTTATACTGTAATAGTTCATGACCTTGAAAATTATACTGACCATCATTTGCATTGACCATTTAAGAAAATCTGGGAAAATATCACTTGCATAATAATTTGGAATACAGTGTAGTTCTGAGACTATAAATTGTGTTAGTTTATAAATCACTGAACGGCTTAGCACCAAAATACATTAAAGACCTTTTGGTGTTTTATGAACCTTCCATGTTCTTGTTACTAGAACTAGAAAAATAGCATGCGCCAGTAATCTGGAACAAACTCCCAAAAAACCCTACAAAATGCCCAAAAACTGGTTTATTAAACTTTACGACTTAAAAACCAATTTGCTTAGAGATACGTAAACAAATTCTACTAACTGGAATGGCAATAAATATATTTTATGATGGCATGTAACAAAATGTTATGCTTATAGCTTGTTTCAAAATACATTATACTGTATGACATAAAGCACTTTGAACTGCTGTGTTTCTGAAGTATGCTATACCAATAAACGAGACTGGTGCTGAGAAAAATGCGCATTTGAAAGGTCAGCAAAACATTAAATCTATAACCGACGTACCCAAGGAGAAGCATTTAATCAATTTATGACGTGTATAATAACAAAGAGGTGAAAGATACTTGTGTCTTCTAGTTCCACAGTAAATAATCATCAGTCATCTCTAAGAGTAATTGTACTGAATGATTTGTTCATTTGCAAACAAAATCTGGAAGAATTTATTTGTAAATGTAAATAGTCCAAAGCATGAGTCATCTGAACGATATAATATGATGAGGGAGGAGAATTAATTGGTGGTGTTGAGAAAAAAGGTAAACACAGAGGTGGGTCAGCTCATGGCACACATAGATATATAGAATATATACAGCCAACAGCTCCACCAATTTATTATCTCCCAACAGGGATGAATGGACTTCCCGGATTTCATTTGGATAAGAAATGAGGCACGGCAAAGAAAACCTATCCGTCATCATTCCGGCGTGCTCAGGACAGCCTATGAATGGCTTTTAAGAACACCATTTATTACGGCTTACTCTCCACTGTATACCCCTGGTTCCTCTTAAAATGTTCAATTGCACCTCCACTGGTCATGAATCAAGATATGGACTCACAAATCCCAGAGGACTGAGCCTGAGGGAGAAGAATTAACCGCACCGTCGGTCCTCTGCAGTACAGAAACCTACCGCCGCTGCTAATGACATTGTTCTACTCTGCATTTAATAGAAAAATGTTTTTTTAAAAATATATATATTCCTCAATTTTGCTCATTTGAAAACTGATAGGTTCAGCCTCTATAAACCTTTCTATAAAGTGAAAACAAATTTCACAGCATTGGAGATTTGAGCTGCTCTGTTTCTGAAATACAACAGCATTTAGTGATAAAGTTCCTGAAATAAATTGATAGGCAGCGGCTGGGACCAGAACTGGGACCGGAACTGGGGCCAGGACTGGGCCCCGGGCCGGGACCGGGGCTGGGACTGGGGCCAGGGCCGGGACCGGGGCTGGGACTGGGGCCGACCTGCCTGCCTCACCGGTAAGTGAAAAAACGATGAGTAGTGGTATTTTACCGGCGGTCGGAGCCTCATGTCTTTTCACAATGCCAGACTAGAGTCAAGCTCAACAGGGTCTTCTTTCCCCTTTGATTCTGCCGAGCCCGTTACCTTGGGTGTGGTTTCACTAGCTAACAACCAAGCTAGCTCATTTGGCTAATCCTGGGAATCCTGGGGACTTAAAAATTCCTCACAGCCCCAAAATGTCACAACATCAAAAATATCTTGTAACAACCAAGCTAGCTCATTTGGCTAATCCTGGGAATCCTGGGGACTTAAAAATTCCTCACAGCCCCAAAATGTCACAACATCAAAAATATCTTGTAACAACCAAGCTAGCTCATTTGGCTAATCCTGGGAATCCTGGGGACTTAAAAATTCCTCACAGCCCCAAAATGTCACAACATCAAAAATATCTTGTGACATAAAAAACAAATGTCTATTATTTGTATTATAAACAAATAATATACATTAATATATTATGGCCTTTCCAAGATGGAAGTGGATTTCCACCAGATTATAAATAATACCCGTCTTGGTAATCATGTGAAAACCATTTCATGAGACGTTTTTCTAGTCATTTTATAATTTTTTTCTGGTAATATTGCAATTTGATCCAGCTAATATTATGGCTTCATTCTCATACTTTCAAAGGAAAAAGATGTATTTGGAGCTGTTATCAAAACCCTAAACTCTTCTTTTAGATGATTTCAATTAAGCCTAAGCCTTCCACAGCCTGCGAAAAGAAGCCTGCAGCATCCAGTGGGATTTCTCCCTTCAGTGTTGGGGGTTGGTCAGGCTGAATAAGCAGCAATAGTTGCTGTTTCTGTCCATTTTTGTCACAACAATGAAGCATGTAATTGTTCTGTACACATGCTTCAAGGCCAACAGCAATATTTACCCTGCAAACACTTCAAACTCGGAAGTTTTTCATGCATGCAAGTGCACATTTATTTATTTAGTGCTCCCTTGTTGAGGGGCCACAAAGCAGCATAAAGTTGCTGTGCATTACTGCCATGACCCTGTTAAAGTACGTACATATATATATATATATATATATATATATATATATATATATATATATATATATATATATATATATCCACGTTTTCACCTCTCGCCCATTTGGAGAGGGCCTGCAAGGTGGAGAGGGCCTGGAAGGTTAAACTTTATGACTTAAAAACCATCGGGGTCCTCGGGGCAGTCACCCCCAAACTGGAGCAACTGCGCAGGACCCTCAAGCTCCCAGGCCTCTGGTAGAGGACCCGAGCTCAGAGGATAAGAACCACCCGCGGTGGGTGAGAAGGGAATTATATATATATATATATATATACATATATATATATATATATATATGTATATATATATATATATATAAAATTCCCTTCTCACCCACCGCGGGTGGTTCTTATCCTCTGAGCTCGGGTCCTCTACCAGAGGCCTGGGAGCTTGAGGGTTCTGCGCAGTATCTTGGCTGTGCCAAGGACTGCACATTTCTGGACTGAGATGTCTGATGTTGTTCCTGGGATCTGTTGTAGCCACTGCTCCAGTTTGGGGGTTACTGCCCCGAGGGCCCCGATGACCACAGGTACCACTGTGGTCTTCACCTTCCAGGCCCTCTCCAGTTCTTCCCTGAGGCCCTGGTATTTCTCCAGTTTCTCATGCTCCTTTTTCCTGATGTTGCAATCACTTGGTATTGCTACATCAACCACAACGGCTTTCCTCTGATGTTTATCCACTACGACAATGTCTGGTTGGTTCGCCATTACCATTTTGTCTGTCTGGATCTGGAAGTCCCACAGGATCTTAGCTCTGGTGTTCTCCACCACCTTTGGGGGTGTTTCCCACTTTGATCTCGGGGTTTCCAGTCCATATTCTGCACAGATGTTTCTGTACACTATGCCTGCCACTTGGTTATGTCGCTCCATGTACGCTTTCCCTGCCAGTATCTTGCACCCTGCTGTTATGTGCTGGACTGTCTCAGGGGCCTCCTTGCACAACCTACACCTTGGGTCTTGTCTGGTGTGGTAGATCTGGGCCTCTATTGCTCTGGTGTTTAGGGCCTGTTCCTGGGCGGCCAGGATGAGGGCCTCTGTGCTGTCCTTGAGTCCAGCTTTTTCCAGCCATTGGTAGGATTTACTGATATCAGCCACTTGGGTTATTTGCTGGTGGTACATCCCATGTAGGGGCTTGTCCTCCCATGATGGTATCTCTTGCACCTCAACCTCTGTTCCCTGTTGTCTGAGACATTCACTGAGCACATTGTCTGTTGAGGCTTTGTCCCTGATGTATTTATGGATCTTAGTTGTTTCGTCCTGGACAGTGGTTCTCACACTCACTAGTCCTCTGCCTCCTTCCTTGCGGCTCGTGTACAGTCTCAGGGTGCTGGATTTGGGATGGAACCCTCCATGCATGGTTAGTAGCTTTCTAGTCTTAATATCTGTGGCTTTTATCTCCTCCTTTGGCCAGCTAATTATTCCAGCAGGGTATCTGATTACTGGCAGGGCATAGCTGTTTATCGCACGGATTTTGTTCTTGCCATTGAGCTGGCTTCTCAGGACTTGCCTTATTCGTTGGAGGTATTTAGCTGTGGCTCCTTTCCTTGTGGCCTCATCGAGGTTGCCATTTGCTTGTGGTATACCTAGGTACTTGTAACTGTCCTCTATGTCTGCTATTGTTCCTTGTGGGAGTGAGACTCCTTCTGTGCGGATCACCTTCCCCCTCTTTGTGATCAGCCGACCACACTTCTCTAGTCCGAATGACATCCCAATGTCAGTGCTGTAGATCCTGGTGGTGTGGATCAGTGAGTCGATGTCTCGCTCACTCTTGGCATACAGCTTGATGTCATCCATGTAGAGGAGGTGACTGATGTTGGCCCCATTTTTGAGTCGGTATCCGTAGCCAGTCTTGTTGATAATTTGGCTGAGGGGGTTCAGGCCTATGCAGAACAGTAGCGGGGACAGAGCATCTCCTTGGTATATGCCACATTTGATGGACACTTGTGCAAGTGGTTTGCAGTTGGCTTCAAGGGTGGTTTTCCACAGCTTCATCGAGTTTGCAATGAAGGCTCTCAGAATCCTGTTGATGTTATACATCTCTAGGCATTCAATGATCCAAGTATGCGGCATTGAGTCATAGGCTTTCTTGTAATCGATCCAAGCCATGCACAGGTTGGTGTGTCGAGTTTTGCAGTCTCTGGCAACTGTGCGGTCTACGAGGAGTTGGTGTTTGGCTCCTCTGGTATTTACACCGATACCCTTCTGTGCTGTGCTCATGTGTTTATCCATGTGTTTGCTTATCTTGGCCGCTATGATGCCTGACATGAGCTTCCAGGTTGTGGAGAGGCAGGTTATTGGTCGGTAGTTGGGTGGGACTGGACCCTTTGATGTATCCTTCTGGATTAGGATTGTCCGCCCTTCAGTTAACCATTCAGGGTGAGTCCCACTTTGTAGCAGCTGGTTCATTTGGGCTGCCAGTCGCTCATGGAGAGCAGTGAGTTTCTTTAGCCAGTAGGCATGGATCATGTCAGGCCCTGGTGCTGTCCAGTTTTTCATGCCTGAGAGTCTTCCTTGAACATCTGTCACAGTGATGGTTACCGGGGCTTGCTCAGGGAGGTTGCTGTGGTCCTCTCGTAGAGAGATCAGCCACTGTGCATTGCTGTTGTGGGACGCCTCCCTTTCCCATATGCCTTTCCAGTATTGTTCAGTCTCCAGCCTTGGTGGGTCTGCTCTGTTGTTATTACCCTGCCATTGAGAGTACACCTTAGCTGGTTGAGTGGAGAAGAGCCGGTTAATCCTTCTGGATTCATTCTCCCTTGTGTATCTCTTTAGGCGGCTGGCCAAGGCTTGGAGCCTCTGTTTGGCAGTTTCAAGTGCTTCAGGTATGGGCATCTGGCTGTACTTTCTGGGTACTGGTCTTTTCATTGTACCCTTGTGGAGCTCTGACAGTTGGCTCACTTCCCTCCTTGTTACCTTGATTTTAGCCTCTAACCGTCTTTTCCATGGTGGGTATTGGCTCATGGTTGCTCTTATAGCCAAGTATCTCAAGGATCACTGATGCTGAGTTGTAGATCAGCTCATTGGTTTCTGTTATGGTGTTGGTAGGGATCGTTCTCAATGCTGCATTCACATTCTCAATGAGACTTTCTGATGGTACTTCACTCAGCCGTTGTAATTGGCGCCGGGGAGGCCTGGTTGTCATTCGGGTCATGATTCTCTCTCTCAGGTCAGCATATATATATCTATATATATATATATATATATATATATATATATATATATATATATATATATATATATAGGATGCCTTTGTACAAACTGAATATGAATTTCTGAGGTGATCATTATTTTTCCAGTGAGCTTTGTCCACCATTATTCCCCCACTTGGGGACACCCCTGGTAGGTAGAGCCAGAGAACTTTATGAGAGTACAGCTGGACAGTGGAAATGTTTTCATGGACCCTGCCAATGCTCCACTAAAGCAGCGGCTAATTTCAAATAAACCAGTTGGGCATTTCAAGGTTATTAGTTAAAATCAGACTTTCTAGCATCTTCGGAACATCCGAGATAAACTTCCCACCAAGCACGTGTGTATTTTCTTTTTTTCTTCTTCTTCTTCTTAAAAATATTGGCGGGAATTAAAGAGATTAAAGAGCACGTTTGTATGCTGTCTTTTCTTTATGCCATGATAGACACGCTGCTGCTATGATGAGGAGTAAAGAGCACATATTGTGTAATGATTCAGTGCTGCCTACATTTTCCTTTAGTCTGTAATTTCCATGATCTCAATCTGTCATTCAGCTCTCCTCCGGTCCACGTGCGGCTCTGCTGCTGTGGGAGGACCCGCGCGCTCTGAAAACATCATTATTGAGCCGCGCCACGCAGCGCTGCCTCCGACGAGAGCGGCTTCACGTGGGCACAGGAAAGGGAAACACAAGCTCAACCCTTGACCTGACGCGGCGTTCACTCCAAAACTCCCCGCTGACTTCGCGGAGACAATAAAAAGAGCAGACTGCAGCGAAGACGGAGCAGAACAAACCGGTACACATAAAGTCTTACGTTATTATGCATCGCACTCACACACTGCCCCCTGGTGGATGGAGCTAAAGAAACAGAAGTCAATGGATCTGCTTGCTGATTAAGTAATGCAGAGATGTCTCCTTTTTCGATGAAAAGCAGGTTTTTTTCTCCCTTATTGGTTCACTTTCAAACTACATTGTTCAACTAACCCAGGTCTTCCTCCCTGAGTTGAACTCTTTGGCTTCAGCTGTAGCTTTTTCATTGCTCCGGGAAAAGCGGTCATCTTTGTTCCAGTGTCAATTTGCCCTCAGCAAGTCTTATCAGACAGCCATCCCCCCTTTTGTCCCCCGCTCTGGTTCTTTCTCCTCAAACACTTAGTGTAATTTGGCTGAGGGGAAGCGCATATCTTGCCAAAATTAGAAGTTAGACGAGCTACAATCTTTTTTTTAACCCCAGGAACTGCAGGCTGAGATTCAGTTGTGCAAAAACTTTTAACTTTATCAAATAATGGATGGATGGCTTTAAGTATCATACCATCTCAAAAATTTTAAGAATTTTTACTTTTTTTCTTTTCTTTTTTTACATTTTGTAACTGAGCTGTGTAGAAAGGTGGTGTGACTGAAAATTGCAATCCCAGTGAAACCTCAGTAAAAACCCAGTTGTTCTGTGAAGGCATCGGGAACAGACAGCGTTAACAGTGAACAAACTGTTACCGGAAAAACCAAGGAACAGGACAGGCCAGTGAGAATGTCTTGAAGTCACAAACGCATATAAAACCCTTCAGCTTCTCATTCAATCTGAGACAAAGAAGAGCGTTAACGGACACAAAAACACAAAACCTTCCTGAGTAGTTTTGCTTAAGTTTTGGCACAAATATTTTAGTACACTTGAAATAACTTCTATGCAACGTTTTAGCAAAATATAGATGTTTAAGTCAATAATTTCTAAATATTAATTAAAAACTACCCCATTACAAATGGGGACAAAACTTTGTCAATATTCTGCTAATGCCGAAAAACCCAATTCACAATCACAGTGTTTCAGTGAAATAAACACAATTAAATTCATGTGAATAATATTGTTCATGATGATACTGGTGAACAGCGCAGTCAATCTCCTACTGCTTCCTGTTGTCTTCTTCTTTGTGGTTTTCACCAGCAGCATCGTCCAGTCGTTGGTCATCTGACTTGTGTGATGCGTAAAAAGTGTTTCCTTTGCAGTTTTACGACATAAACTAATGAATAATCACCTCATTCTAGTCCCAAAACTTCTTGTAGAAAAACAAGTTTTTTTTCTTTTTCGAAACTGGTATGTTCACATTGATGAAATGTCAAGTTACATGGTCATTGACAGATTATTTAAATTATAACATGGGATAAAATGTTTTGTTATAAATCCTCATTCTATAACTGCTTTACTGGTGGGTTGAGGAGGCTCCATAAAATTATTCCTACCAATGCAAATACCCCCCAGGCCTTGTTTTGGCTTAGGACCCCCCCTGAGTCAAAGCTCACGCCTTCTTTTTGCTGCTTTTACTGTGCAACAGAAATAAAACTGACATTGATAGAAAACTCCTTATTAGTGTGAATAATCGAAACAAAAGGCTTTTGTTTCTCATGAAGTCAAATGATACTGGAGTAATGGAAAATAGTGGTACACCTAAACATACTGCATGACCTGGTTTTTTTGTTTTGTTTTGTTTTTTCCGCCCCCATCAATGGCTTTTATTTCTTCCCTGATGGTGTGGGGTGTATTCCTAGATGGCAACGCCAGGATTCATTGGCCTCAAATAGAGGGAGATTGCTTCAGAGAGCATGATTCTCATTTTAACACCTGGATTGGTCTCCACAGTCAGGTCTGAACTCCACGGAGAATCTCCGGGTGCAGACATTACACAGCTGTCTGGCTTCCTCACAACGACTTGATTTTAGAAGATTATTGCAGAAACTGCAAAAGGCAGTCGTTTATTATTCAAAATGGAGGAAACGTCTGTGCATGAAGGGCTTAATATGCAAAGGTGGTGGCCAGAACAAGCTTCGACTCCCTCCAAGAAAATGGAGGGATGCAACCCAAAGAGTTTTCCTCCACACAATAACTCCCTGAATAACCAAAATAATTTATGTCTTTAATTCAGTTTTTTGAGCTGCTCAGTTGATGACATTTTAAATCTTCTGTCTCTGGCAACACCACTGCAAAAGTGACATTAAAGTCAGCAGGCAACAGGTGGGGCTGTGAAATATGAAAGACAGGTTTGTAAATCTTACATGTTGGGAAAATCATTGGCCCATAGCTGGTGGAGTCTAAAGCAATATTTAAATACTCAAGTAAAGATAACTCAAGGAATGTGTAAGGAAACACTAAAGATTTGACCCAAGTCATACATGTTAAGAGACAGTTATCGCTGATGCTGACCAAATGTGTTATCTTCTGAGTTTCTTCAGTTTCTGTTCCTGTTGAGGACCTTTGATTTCCTTTTTCTTTTGTTATTATTATTATTACTGTTTTTAAAGGAGTTCTAAAAACATGTTATTGCTAAGTTTTCTGGCATTTAGCAAATGGGAATCATTTCGTTGATTCCAGCGAAGCAGAAACGAGACGTCTGATCTGATTGAACTTCAGACAGTTAGAAAAAATTGTGTTTACAATGGGAAATGGAAAAGTGATTTATTTTATGAATTACTGAATATAAGTTAACCTTCATTATACTCCTTTTCAGACTAACAGTCACCGAACAACAGATGCACTGTATTTACACATATTTGAGGATGTATAGATGTGGTAGCAAGGTGTTGTATTTACACTTAGAAATATGAAAGTCTTTGCTATTATGTTTTATTGGTGAAATGTTTGTCTGAATAAAACTATCATCATCATCATCTGCTTACCTGATGGTGGGAACTTCAATTTCAAAGCTTTTCAGGTGATGTATTGCAGCAGCGTCTGCTGCCAAAACCTTTTACACTCTACATTTATAGATCCTGATCAATCGAAGCATCTTTCAGTACGTCGGAAATAAAAAGAAAAAATTGCTAATAGCACCATATATTGTTGTTTGGAAGCACTTCTTTTTCACTAAATGTTGACTCTGCGTTCCTCTGAAATTGGAAGTTGCTTTGGGCAAAACTGGCCTAGTCAATGCATCCAATGCAGCGGTTGGCCTTTGAATCTGCGCTGATGGCATGCAGCGCTGCAATGATAGCTTCATCGATTTCTACGTGCCTGCAGGCTCTCCACACCCAGAGGCTACAAACATTCATGCTCTCTCTCTCTCTCTCTCTCTCTCTCTTTCTCTCTCTCTCTCTTTTTCTCAGATTATTATAGACAAATGCTTTTATTTTTCCTTCAACGTCTTCCTGCTTTCTTGTTTCTTCTTGCTTTGGCTCCTGATAAATTTAATCAATTTCGGGGCCCCATTCGGAACACTCCTCTGTCTCCACAAGGAGCATAAACAACTAAATTACTGGAGGCGCTGATGTATTTTTATTTTTTCTAACGCTCGGCTCAAGCTCCAAGTTTTACTTTTGTTTTGCCTTCGGCCTGTAATCAATTTCAAGTAGAAAATTAATAGGGACGGAAACAATTCTCCAGCAGAGGGAGAGATAAAATTGCCCAAAACTTTTATCATCTCAGCAGCTTTGTGAAGTCCTGCCCCATTTCTCCTCCAGTTTAGGAACAGAAATGAAAAGATTCACATAATTTCCCAGCCCTTAAAGAAATGTGTTGATTCTATTTTTGAGTTCTGCTCTGTTGTTGAGGGGCGTTAATGGTCCGTCTGATCATCAGTGTCCTCTTTTGGGGAATTCACGCCGGTTAGCGGGAGTCCCATTAGATTGCTATGAAAAACAAACCATCTGAGTCTGGGCTGAGTGAAAATGTCTGCAGGGAGTCTTTGATTTTTAACCAAGCGGTGGACTAAAAAGTACAAAATAAGACGCATCTACCCCGACTCAGATCATTTTCTTGTCAGTCATTTTAAGCTAAACTACTAAATCTGTCTTTTAGTGAAATACAGTAATCAATAATGCAATTATCAACTGCAATAATGGTTACCATGCAGCCATTTTGTTCATTTTAACCTGATGTATTAAATGAATATCTTCAATACTAAGCACCAAAATCAAGTGCTAATAATGAAGCATTTAGTGTTTAAGTGGCACAAAGTGGCATTTTATAGAATAATACTTCAGTTGTTAGAAAAAGGCAATATATATCAAATATGATTTAAAAGAGATTGTACTTTTATGCCTTGAAATTGGGCCTCTGTCTCTTTAAAAACCCCTGTTCTTTCTGAAACTCCACCTTCCAGATGTCATCACAACACAAACCCTTCAGCAATGTTTTCAGCAGTGTTGCACTAAAAAGTAGCTCCTATAATGAGCTCAGCAACACAAGACGTTCCACCAGGTATTTGCTAATTGCTGCTGGCTAGTCTGAAGGAGCTGAACGTCCATGAAAGAATCAAAGCAACACTCCAGGTATATTTTGATGAGGGAATGACATTATAAACCGATGTAAAGCTGAAAATAACAAAAAATCAATTTTACATAACAGTATGTTAATTTCCTATTTTCTTTCATAATTTTTTAGAGTTGGATATTTCTAGATTAAGCCCAAAATTATGCTTATACAGTGCCATCTGTGGGTATGGCAACCTCTACTGGAGACTAAAGTTCATTTCATTTGTTGGTGTAGTTTTAATGGAGACATGGCAACATTTACAGCCTGAGCTAATTTGTGATGTCTAGTTCCTAGTTGGGTAATTGGATCACCTATTTTCTTTTTTGAGTGTGTATTTTCTTATTCTAAAATAAGAAAATGCCACACTTAATCACCCTGTTTCCATTGTCTAGTAAAATCCACCTGAATTCTAATTAACACGTACACTCATTTCTGAGTTCCTGAGACACTGCCCCCTAGTGCGCTGGGAGAGAAACTGGCATCATGCTAAACATTTGGTATGAGGTGATTTCCCACATTATTCATCACTTCTTTACACTGAAACACCTCTTCATTTAATATGTTAAACACTAGACTTTCTCCAGCTTAGAGAAAAGACCTCCAGGTGGTCATATATGGCTCTTCTGGTGATTCTGAGGTGTCAAGATGCCACATTTTCCCTCAATTCTTCACTGTTGAGAAATCTTGGTGCTGTATTATTACTATTATTATTATTTCTTGCCATCCTGCTAACTGTGTGTTTTCTGACAAGTTTCGATTTGCTTTCTTGGCCATTTTCTGATATGACGAAATTTACGCGAATTGCCTGTTCCCTCGTCTTTCCCATTTTGATATGTGAATAAGATTATGATTATATTGTTGATTAAAGTGACTGATCACCTTGGAAAAGTAAAAGTCAGATTATAAATGAATACATTAATTTTGTAGGAAATGTTGAAAGGAAGCCTAAATAAAATAGTGTGAGATTTTGGAGCTGGAAATAACATTTGGGAACATTTATAGAAAGGTTGAGCTCCTCTGATCCGCACTCTGCACGTGTGAAACCCCACAAATCGCCACAGTTTGGGCTTATCTGTTTAAGATGCATGCCTTCCCGCTTCAATCTGCATATCTCTGTCCACATGCTGCCCGCTTCTTCAGCCTCTCCTTTGCTCCAGAAGGCTTCAGCGATGGGAATGCTCTCATTGCTCCATCTAAACACACAATGGTGTAGAAACACAACAAACACGACCAGCTTCTGCAACATCTAAGTGTTTACATGTGTATCTTTAGCCCAAATGATAAATAATACATTTCTTGTGTGGCCTTCTAATCACAAATGAAACAACTCAAAAAGAAACATTAAAGCGTTCACCGCTGTGCTCCTCATCCTCGGTGTCCATGGAAACAGGAACCTTAGAGACGCGCAGCAGGGTCAGGCGCTGGCGATAGTTCCCGCTTCACGTCGTCTTCAATGGCCGTTAATCATCTCGCTGGGAGACGGTGCTGGCGAAGGAGGGACCGGGCCCGAGTGAAGTGCTGCCGCCATGTCTGAGTGAGTCCCCCCAACGAGCGCCCCGCGGCGCGCGCTAAGCTAATCAAACAGGTTAGCCGTACCTGAGTGAAGTTGGCCCCCCCACCTTCTTCAAATCAGACAAAAATGGTGTCAAATGTTTGTGCTGCGCTTGTGCAGCAAAAATTTTCGTTTGTGCTGCTATCATTTGAAAGATATAACGAAATGTTTTTAGAGGTCATCAAAGGTCAACCAGCCCCCCCCCCACCTTCTTCAAATCAGACAACATTGGTGTCAATCAACTCGGCTGCGTTTGTGCTGGTTTGTGCAGCAAAATTTTTTGTTTGTGCTGGTATCATTCTGAAGATATTAAGAAAAATGTTCTCCAGGGGTCATCAGAGGTCAACCACTCCCCTGGCCCTACTCACATTTGGAAACATAAATAAATTTGGTGTCAATCAACTGTGCTATGTTTGTGCTGGTTTGTGTAGGAAACTTTTTCCATCTATACTGGTCTTACAAATTATAGCACTATAAACTATTATTAGTTATATAAATAATAAGGTCATCAAAGGTCAACCAGCTCCCCTACCTTCTTCAAATTAGGTAAAATGGGTGTCAATTTACTTGACTACATTTGTTCAGCAAAAATGTTCGTTTGTGCAGCTAAAATTTTAAAGATATTAAAAGAAAAGTGTCTTGTCCAAATGTGAGTAGGGCCAGGGGAGTAGTTGACCTCTGATGACCCCTGGAGAATATTTTTCTTAATATCTTCAGAATGATACCAGCACAAACGAAAAATTTTGCTGCACAAACGGAGCACAAACGTTTGACACCAATTTTGTCTGATTTGAAGAAAGTGGGGGTTGTCCAACTTCACTCAGGTGTTAGCCGTTTGTGAGCTCGAGTCTTAGCTGCTTCGTTTTGGACCGAACGGTTCCCTGTTTGCTTTTTAACATGACAGCAGAAACAAACCAGGACCGCATTCACACTCAACACTTCATTTACATTTATATGACAACAAAATAAAACAGAGTTGTTTTTATTTACAACATCCTCACAAGCTTGAAAAGTAGGCAATATTGAGGTTGTTATCTTTACATGCAGTACAGTTTTATTCATAAACGCACCAGTCATCTGTTCTGACAAGCCAGAGATGTTCAGTTTTAAGCTAACCATCTAGCTTATTTAGTTGATTACATTCAGCTCTGAACTCAATATTTTGTTTTGAGTAGTTATTTTAGATGTAGAGAAAATACTTTACATCAAAAATGTCTAGTTTGTAAATTAAATATTTCTCCACACGCTGTCTTGCTAAATAAATAATTAGTTTAAAGTTTAAACTGAAGGCAAAATATTTAGCTTCTGTTTTAGCTTGCTATCTAAATAGTTTGAAACTGTGACATTTGTAAGTCAATAAATGACATGGTAAAAAAGTGAATCATGTTTTTTTCCCCCTCATATGACAAACCAAAATTATTGATGTTAAATTTTGACTGTATCTTTTCAAACGGCACGGACGTTTCAAATCCAGAGACAAGGTGTTTCTAAACAGAAAATGTTACCGTTTGTGTGAATTGGGATGCAGTTCCTACAAAATGAACTGGTTCTTTAATCTACAACAAAAGAAACAAAAAAAAACAAAAGAAAGAAAATATTTCAACCTGAAATCAGATTTGTGTTACTGGCATAAACCTTTGCATGAGATTGATTTTGCAGTCCCTTGACCTGGAGCGAAAAGCCTTTTCTATTTGGTGAATTATGATTATGAGTCCCCAGGAGAAAAATGCAGAACATCTCAGCCCTGTACTAAGAAACCTCAATTTGAGGATGGAAATCTTGGTCAATATTTGGTGAACCACATAGACCAAATCCATGTTTGCGTTTGTTTTTTCTCTTTTTCTTCTTCTGTCTCCTTTCTGTGCAGTCAGTAAACGTCTTGTTACAATTTTAGACGTCTGTCAGAATCGGGCTTCTTCGCCTTCTTTTAACAACACATCAAACACAGACCTCATGCATTTATATTTAATTTTAAAAAAGAAAAAGAAAACCCACTTTCTTGGCATGATGTGAAAAGTGCAATTTCCAAACAAAATAATTGCTGCAACAAATAATTGTCATGAGGATATCATCAAACAAGCAACACATTCGTTCCAGTCTGCAGTTGTTGGTGCGTCGCCGGACAGCGGGAGGCGTCGCACTCTGTAATTGGTGTCTAACATGGCAGTGAAGTGCTGAAAAATTGGCGCGGACCACACTGACAATAGTTCAATCAAACGGCAGCAATTTCATACTGTTTTTATGTTCGAAGAACGGATGAATCATAAAAGCCTCCCAGCCATATTCGCAACAATAAAAGTCGCAGGCGAGTCAGGAGTGTTACGTTTTATTTGGTCGTTTCTTCTCTCTTTTTTTCAGCTTTTTGTTCCTCTCCACAGGTTAAAACCCATTATAATAGTCATAAGAAATAAAAACACTTTCACATACTGCATACAGAAATAATACTCTCGACACACAGTAAAAACAGTTGATTCAGGCCCAGCCCAGTGCGAGATTTCACAAAAAAAACAAAAGAAAATTGAGGACTTCTGAAAAAGGATGAAGGCCCGCGAAGTCTTTAACTCGCTTGAGCAGAGATGGTCAAACAGTTACAACAGTAGGCACGTACGTACGTACGGACATACAGGCAGAAGGAGAGTTGAAGCATGTTTGTGGTCCCCCCCCAAAAAAAGAAAAGAGGAGTTGGGGAAAAAAAAAAAAAAGAAGCTATTGAACATAAAATTGGAAGTTTGGGTGCCCCAAAGAAACATTAGGCTGAAATTTCCACATACTTTTACCGAAATAGCTCAACTTTTAATCCTCAAAAGGCAAAGAAACTCTTTGACTGCACCCTGTAGAGAAAATATTTTACATTAAAAATGAAGGAATAGAGGCATCCAAACGCATGCCTCGTCAAGAGTCCAGTGAAAACCTAAAACAAGCATCTATCATCTTAAAGTAGACTGTGTCAACGGCCACCTTGAAAGAGTCTCTATCCAGTGTTTAAGAAGGTGGCCAGTCATAAATATCCTTTTTGACTGCCGTATAGAAAAAACATGAGCAGGGAAGTTAAAAAAAAAACCTTTAGAGGTCGAGTGTGAAACATCTGACTAGTGAGTCACAGGAATTTGTTCCAACCAAAACCTTGCGAATTGCATCTGTGGATCATTGGGAGTTCAGCTCTAATGAACACCTGAAAGAGACCACCCACTGCTAAATACTCTCAGGCTTCTGTTAATTACATTTAAATGCCTTACATAATAATAATTGGGATAATTTGCCAGTAGATAAAACAAGTTGGCGCTCAGAGGAAAAGTGGTTGCAAACTTCCTGGCTTCCCCTTGCAGTGTTGTGATGTAGCACTCGTCTGCTTAGAGATTTCCACTGTGTTTGCTGGCCACACTCGAAATGGAATTATTGAAAGCCTCAAAGTGATTTGAACACCGAAGATAACCTGAGTGCAAGCAAAAATGCTTTGTGAAGGGAGGATAAAGAGGAAAAAAGAAGCTATCAAGTCCAACATGCGGGAAAAATCAAATATTTCTTAAATCGGGAAAGTAGTTGTTCTGTCTTTAGCAGCAACTACCATCAACAGGATGTCAGCCTCAATACTTTTTTTTAAAAGGTCTTAAATTTCGTATTTTTTTTTTATTTTCTTGTGGGACTTTTCTGTCAGGCTAAAGTTTGAGTTACAAGAGACATCTTCATTGAGGCAGTTGAAGCTACCACTAACTAGCTGATAGCTTCACAGCCAGCCAGCCATCCATCATGGGTAAAGTGCAAATTTACTGGTGATTTGTCATCTTTTGTACAGCTCTTCAGGTCTTAAGTTTAATTCAGAATGGTCTTAAAAAGTCTTACATTTGAGTTGGTGACGCCCTGATCAAGCTTTTTGGGATAACTGTCAGTTTTTTGTAGAGACATTCTGTCTTTGCAGAATGCTTGCAATTCAGCCACACTGGCAGGATTTACAGGAGATAATTATTTCATACAGTCTTTGCAGCTGAGTGAGCTGAGGTTTTTGAATTACACATTACGATTAGTATTTCAAACCAAACCAACCGAAAAGGGAGGAAATACTTTTTTACAGTCCTTTCAAAGATTGATAGACATTTCTTACGATAAACACTGTATTGGTTTATCAAATGAACAAGAAAAAGGCCGAAAAGATCATCTATCTGTAGGAGGAAACGGTAATAAATAATATAGCACCTCCATATCTAAGGGCCGATCAGTTTATTCAGTCAAATTGATTTGCAGCAGGCCCGTACCGTACACCAACCCCCCCCCCCAAAATGTACAAACTGAATGAATAGCTTTGGCTAGAGAGGAAGATGACAAAGGTAATTGAGTGTCAGTAACTAGACGGAGCAATAATCACGAACAAGCGGCTGCCGCATGCTGTTGAGTTCAATGAGGGAAGCGTGTTTGAGCCCTGGACTTGATAACCTCGCTGAAATCTGTGTTTATTTTCCAGACAGTTGTCTGCAGGAGCCGGCGCTGTGCTCTTGGAAACCAATCGGCCTTTCTTTCGCGGCTCCTATTCATTTCGTTTTCATTGTTATTGGAAGAGAAGGGGAAAGCAGATTGTGACCTTGGGTGCCTGCGCCGAAAGAATTAGAAATGATATTCACAGTTTTTTGGGAGGACGAGCATTAAGCTTCTGCACCTGCTGGCGAACGCTCACAGGCGTGGACTTTTGTCCGCGTCCCCCACTGGAGTTCGGCCGTCGCTGAACGGTCAGCGAAAGGTCAGCGAAAGGTCAGATTTAATCATTTGGTGCCAGTCTAATGGGGCCAAACAAAGGTCCAGGCAGGTGTTTCACTTTCATAAACGCTAAATAATGTTTCTGGCTTAGACAGGAAGCTGAGAAGCAATTGTAGCAAGCCAGAAAACCATACGTTTGGAACATCCACCTAATCGACCGCAAGCAAACAAAAACTGAAAGTGATAAATAGAGAGCCACATACAGTAGTACTCTAGGAGTTAAATAATAACTAGCTTGCCAAAGTAAAAACTGAATTGAAGCAATTTAAATCTAGTCTTACAGAAATGCTTCTAATTTTCCCTGGAGAAATGCAACTGTTGGGGAAAAAATAAGAACATTTTAAGTCAAAGTGCAGAAATCTGCCATGTTTAAGGGCACACTGTTCTTCCTCTTCAGAAATTCAAATGATCGATTTTATTTTCCCTACCTGACAAAGGTTTGTTGTTTTTTTTCTTTTTTTGTTGTTCCACAGCTTGGTTAGTTTACCCCGAAGGCTTTGAAGTAATATATTTCCTACCTCCATCACCATCCCGCCATGCTGTTGCAGTTGCATATAGCATATTGATTTATGTTATTTACCCTGTCTATTTTATTTTATTTTTTTCTTGACAGACAGAGAAGTGAATTGGATTGTGTCTGCATGGTTTTCAGAAACTGGAAGATGGGAACACACAAACTAGCTCCCAACACAGACAGATTCATAATTCAGATTCACCTAGGAAAAACAAAAGCAAGAAAAAGAAGAATTACACAGTTGGAGCGTATTAATAAATCTAAGTAGATTTGGTAATGACATTGCTTGCTTTTTTATTATTATTATTATTTTAGTCCTCACGTAGCAGCTAGCTGAAATTGCTAAGTTGATCAAGCTAGGCAACAAAATAATTGTTTAGTAAACTTTTTGCATTTATTATGTTGACACAGTTCAGCGGCTTATGTTTTCAATAAAGCTTAACTTTATGACTACGTCAAAAGTAGTGAAGCCTCATTTATCATTTTTAGTTTTTCTTATGTATGCAAATCTAGAAAGAAGCACAAACCTCAATTTAAATTGTGACGTATAGCGCCCATCAAAAAATATCGCTGGAATTGGACACAGTGGGAAGTTATGCATAAATCAAACAAAATTTTGTGATAATACTATATTAATAATAAAGAGCAAATAGCTACTTCTAGACCAATCACACATTGGTTGAGTGTTATTGTACCAAAAAACTAAGACTTGTTATTTTATATTAAGGGAAATACTTCAATGACACGCGACAAACAAATCAAACAGCCTCAGTATAAAGAAAAATGTTCCTTTTAGAAGCCTTCAGCTGAAATCCACTAATCAGTTCAGTCTTGACACACTTCAACAAAAAGTCTCCAATTAGTGTTAATGCTGAGAGAAGAGCTAACCAATTGATGCTACACTCTCCCATTATCAGCTGTAGACCAAAATCAATGCATTGTACATTGGCTCCAACACCCAAACAGGGCATGTTCCTGAAATGCAATTCAGTGTTTCCAAATGGAATTAAAATGCTAATTGTAACATAATAACTTTACCAGCTAACTCAATGTCTAAAAGTAAACGGGGAAAAATAAGCATGAATGTAAGCATGACTTTTAACAGATCCAATAAACTAACTTTGGATAAAATTAACCAAGCTTTCATTTTGTAACAGTCAATTGCAACATTACTGTGAGTACTCTGAAAGGGGTCAGTGCTTTCTCTACTGATTTTCGTCAGGCGACACGCTGGCCATCTTTGCATTTCGTTATTACTGTAAATGGTCCGGGCATGTCTTTAAATGAAGTTTGTCAAATAGGGCCGGAGGGACTTGACTACCTGTCAGCTGCACTCAGGACAGTGACTTGTGGTGACGGACTGCCTGCTGCCTACACGCGCAGAGACTCATCAGGACTTTCTTGTCAAAGTGTAGGTTGTCAGCTCAGGGGCGACGAATGGCAGCTACGCTTCTTAAATCTGACAGCCAAAACCAAGAATCAGACATCCCTGTCAAAGACATCCCGAATAAAATGTGTCAAGCCTTTTTCTCACAGCTAGCAAATTAGAAAACCAAGTTCAGGGAAAGTGAGTACGGGGAGTATTTTTGTGTGTGTGTGCAAAAGCAAGCGCTTATTCATTCTGGGTCAATCCGCAACAGAAGTGATTACCAGAAGGAAAAACATTCCCCCCTCTGACTGCAGGTAGGAAAGTAATCATCTGTGAGAAGCACAAGAGACTTCTTTTATTTCGAGTCATATTTTAGGGTCCTCAATTATTAAATAGAAAATGACAAGAAATGTTTTCCAAAACCAAATCTCTGAAGGAAAATTCAAATCTAGCCTAGGCAGGTTGCTGAATGGCAGCTGGAAGGGGATACTTCACACAGGAAAACTTGTGACTGAAGCAATTTCCCCAAACATTTCAATCATCTCAGACTCCTCGATGCATTTTTGATCAATGAAAACAGCAGCCGCCCAAAAGTAATGACTATCATAAGAGAGCACCTGCTTTAGCGTGTTGACATACTGAGGCGAGGCATTAAGTGTTCACTTGCAATCAAAGTTCCAAGTCTTTATATTTTGGTTGCTTGGTTCATTTTGACTATTCATTTTTCTCTAGTCAGTAAAACAAAACATGTCTGTTTTGTGAGTTGGTTGCTGTTTTAGATCTTTGTTTTGGTCAATTCATGACTGACTTTTCTGGGATTTCAATTCATACCTTCTTTAACTTAAATCTGAAACTGCTGCTGCACAACTTATTTGGCGGGTTGTATGACCGGTTGAATAACTCACTCACTTTCTGGTTAAAGAATGAGTGAATCGATGGCGCCCAATGTTCTTAGCTGACCGTGAGAGGTTGCTTACAACCTCTGCCTACATCCCCCTAAATGCTGTTTGGTTCTGGATGGGAGTTTAGTAAAATTATTAAAATGCTATTAGACGTTTTTTCGATTGATATTGAACACGTGCCTGCTTCGATATCATTATTGATTTATTGTCCAACCGTTTCTGCTCATAGTCCAATGCAAGGAAATTCCTAGACTCATCTAATTGATTTCTCTACCAACCTCCTTTAGAAACTTGTGTATTATTGACCCTCTTCCACTACTACCTACTCGGTGTGGCTCGACTTGGCTCCGCTCAGTTTGAGTCGTTCTCCACTTTTACTCCACCCAGCTTTGTGTGGGTGGAGTAAAAGGCAATCACAGAGTCTGAAAAATACCCCAACCTGATCTGTTTATGACGCAAGCGCAAAATATCTCCACCTCATCCTTAGACCACATTGTTGATTTCAGAGTTGCCATTGTCCTTAATGCTCCAAATACGTTCACTGGGTTTTTTGGAATCGTAGGTCTGATTCTCCTCAGGGTGTTGCTCTCATAATGCCTCTAGTGACCAACACCATTTTAACGTTGTGTTGGTCATAGCTGATATCAGGGGAAAACACTTGGAACTGAGTCGAGACAAAAGGACATCCAAGAGGAACACATTGCCAAGTGGAGTGTTAATGCATAGCACTGAAACCTCCAAAATATTGTGACTGCGATATTGCACATATTAATGTGCAATATCAGTTAATGAAATGTACATTGTCTCTGTGAAATAAAATAAATAAAAAAAAATATATGCTGTGTTTTGCAGCTCGAGATGAACTAGGAAATCGTGGGTACAAAATAATTAGGAACCATTTGTCATGATGATCTTTTCTTTCAGCAGCCATTATGGGATACTGTTTTGTGGTTTCAGACTTTTCATTCTAGGGATAATTGTCTTTTCTTAACTGGCAGCCATTTAGCAAATCTTGTGGCCATTTGAAACAGCTTCAAAACTTTTAGAGCTAGGAAGCCGTGGGACGGCACATTACTTGAAATCCCCTAAAATGATTTGGACCAGAACAAAATGTGTCAAAAAGAAAACAATTGCTCCACAGTTAATAGACTCTGCCCTAGAACAAATGCCACTTTATTTTTCCCCTCTCCCGCCCTGCGGCACTTCATGGGTGTTACAGAACTGAATGCTCCCCCGATGCCAGGACTATTCATGAGAAAATGCCCCAAAAACTAAGTTGGTGAGAAGTCAACGGAGAAGTGAAGAACGGCCAGGTAAACAAGATGTGAGGAGGGAAGGCTGCAGAAGCAGAAACACCCTCAGCAACGAAGGTGATAAAGAAACGGTGCAGTCAGCAGCTGTAGCCGCTGGCACAGAACTACAAAAAGAAACGGAAAGGGAGGAGACCTCAGCTCACACAGGCTCTGAAACTTCACACATTCAAAAAAAGAAAACAGGACACAACATGCGTCTGGATGTGAGCCGACACAGGAAGCAAACCCACTTCTGGGCCAAAGCACGGCATCGCCAGGTCTAATTAATTACCCAAATATCTGATTACTTTGTTAGCGATATGTTACCCCCGCCCTCATCAGGAGGCTCAGTCAGAGGTATCTCAGGGGTACACAAGAGAAAATTATACATAAATCTAACTCAGTTTGGTAATGACTTTACATTATTTAAATAAAATAAACTGTTTTAAAGCAAGAATTAGCCCTGGTAGTTTGCTGACATTGCTATTACTATGTCTCATGCTAGCTAACAAAATAATTCATTAGTTATATATTTAAATCCAGTTAAGCTACTCATTTGTCTGAAATAAAGCTTTAATTTACAACTTTTACCATTTCGGCCTGGTTCTTTTTTTTTCTCCATTTTTCTTATTTGTGTTCAAATCCCATCTAAATGAGCGAGTTCAGCAACTAGCGAGAAAAAAAAATTTGACTAGTACTAGATATTAAGGGGAAGGAACAGGAAAAATACTTCCAATTAAACTGGTGATTTTAATTGAGCTTTTCCATGACTGTGTTCCGGTGACAGAATCTTTCTCATATTTCAAATTATTTTCAGCTAATAGGAAGACTGTCGGCTATAAACCAGTAGTCTGTTTCAGGTGCTCACTTGCAAAACAATCATGTAACAAAGAGGTCATTATGAAATAAGCAAATCATAGAGGCTGGTATGAATCGTCCCTCTGATATTCAACACTCCTGAGGATGAGATGTCTTCACGGCAGCAGGAAGTTCAGCTCCAGGTGCAAACTAACATTTCCCACAGCAGTTTCACAGAAATCCTGTGAAGAGTGTGTGAGCAATAAGATGATCCCGGTGTCAACAGGAAGCAACGTTGGTTGGAATGATTTGGAATACGTGAAAAGCCTACAAAACCTTCATCTGGAATGCAAATTGGATGCAAGACTTTGATGAGAACGATTGGTAACAACAGGAAACAGACCTAAAGCGTGAAGCCAACCAAAAACAGCCAGACAGGCTTGGATCAAATGTAGCAAAAATCAACCAATTTGACTGTGTAACTTGGCCTAAACGTCTCAGCTAGTTGCCTGGCAACTCCATGGTGGCACATGTAGAGGAGCGAGCTGCAGATAGCAGGATGTTGAAATGTCTTGAGAAGACCAAACTAGGAAACACAATAGGGTGATTTACAGTTAGGACTGTATGAAAAAATTTAAATGAATTTGAAATGTTGGTGAGGTAATAATCAGTTCAGAATAAGCAAGGATCCTCCTAAAGCTTACATTTCTTTAATTGAGGTTCTATGAAGTTATTATTTAATGTTTAAAGATGCCATTTTGCAACTTTGTAAGATAGTTAAAAACAAATCATTAAGTTATGTTAGCTTGTGGAGAAATGTTAGCCTTCTGTAAGCAGTGACAGGATAACGCTACAAAAAATAATTTTTACTATTCTCAAAATCAGAATCGTAAAAAAGTCATTTCAGAATTTCAGTCAATTCTAACCAATATCTGAATTGAGTTTTTTTATTTGAATAAATCTCACAACTCTGACTTTTGCAGAACTGATTCAAATCTCAGAACTTTGATTTTTTTTTTTTCTTAAAATGTGAAATTTTTTTCAAATCAAAAATTGGAATAATGTAAACTCAAAATTCTGGCCTTGAACTCAGATTTTTCACTCAAATCTCAGAATTCTGACTTTTTTCTTAGAATTCAGAATTTTGACTCTAATCACAAAACCTTCACTCAGAGATCTGTTCTGTTTTTTTCCCTTAAAGAAGCAGCAGCAGAGAGAATTTCACAACGTATCAAAATTAAATCTGTTTTTTTTCTCTACAAAATGCCAGAATAAGTCATGTAGTTGCTTTACAGTGACAAAAAAAAGTGAATTAAAATCTAAAACCCTTGGCAGGAGCTGAGCTGTCTTAATTGGGAAATCTTCCTGAGAGCTGCATCCAGAACATCTTTAAACTGAGAACTCCACCAGCATAAAGTTCTCTGAACCAGATTCAGATTCTATGAAAACTGTTCTTTAAATAAAGCCTTCCAGCATTTAGCGAATTCTACGGAGAATATCATATAACTCCCATAATAATAAAATGTATTTGTGTTCCCACCAACGCTCTGAGCGCTGTTCTGCATGTGAATCCCTGCTGCCTCCGCCCGGCGCAGCGCGGAGCCCAAAACCGCTTATTTGTAAGCACCTTTTGTCCGAGCGCTGGGCGGCATTCTTTGGCAGGAGAAAGGAGGGGTGGGGGGGGCGGAGGGCTCCCCGTCCCGCTTCCTGTGCCGCCGCGTTGCCTGCCAGCCCAGTGGATCCATCCAATCCCTGGCATTTCCCGAGGAATGTGACTGGAATGCTTTCTACTTCTGGGGGGTTTGCGGGGGTTGACGCCCGGGTCGCGGTTTTCGTCTTGGATTTCACGAGCGGCCTAGAATATCTATCGAGTGGATTCTCCCATAAAGCAACAAAACTATAAAAGAAAAAAGAAGAGGCTTTCTTCCAACAATGAGACACAGATGCACACTCACAAGCATTTGAGTTTTTCTTCCTTTTTTTTTTTTCCTTTTCTTACACGATCTGGAAATTTAGGTCAAATCTTGTTTAACGCACCGGCTAAACGGTTCAGGGGAACCTTTAAGAGATATATATATATATTAAAAACACTTCACAAAATAAGGCACTCCAATTTTCTTTCATTGTCCTGACTGATTTCAGTCTGTAAGATGAAGCTGTAATAAAAAAAAAATTTAAAAAATGGCCTGATCCACCTCTGCATTGTCACAATGCTTCAAAGCAGCGGGGAGAGATGAAAGCAGCTGATGGGAGCAGGATGACAGAAGATCAAGATGAGGCTGCTGATCTGGATTCTGCTCCTTCAAAGGGACAGCAGTAACACAGACGAGACGCAGGGAAAAAATAAAAAAGGAAAATGAAATTGGCACCAGCCGTTGGTTCACAGGCAGATATCCCACAATCCATTGTATCACTTTTTCCCCTGACTTTCTGCTCTCCAAAGCACCAGGCTGGGGTAGAAAGAAGAACTACAATGCCTGCAGCTTCCTACCCTCCGTGGGATTTTAATTTGAAAGGTTCCAAGTTCTCATCCCAACAAAAAAAATAATAAAAAAAACAGTAGTGAAAATGGTCCTGGACTGAATTGCATTGGCACCTGATTGAAGTTGTCCCGCAACCACCACCTTCTTCAAATTAAACAAAATTGGTGTCAAACGTTTGTGCACCAAAATCTTCATTTGTGGTGGCATCATTTTAAAGATATTACTAAATGTTTCCAGAGACCAACAAAGTCAACCAGCTATTCCACATTTACAAAATCAAACATATGATTTCAATCAACTGGGTTCCATTTGTGCGGCATTAATTTTTGTTTGTGCCGCTGATTTTCAAGATTTTTATGTCACCAGATGTCTCCCACCAAATTAACGCCAAATGTTTCCAGATACTTTTTGACAGCATCAAAAGGATGATATTCGGCAACTTAAAGAAAACATACTTAAAAATTATAGCGGCACTAACAAAAATTTGTGCTGCATGAACGAGCACAAATAGTTTGAGACACCGTATTTTGTTTGATTTTGTAAATGTGGAATGGCTGATAGACCTTTGATAACCTCCAAAAACATTAATTATCATGAATTAAAATTTGAGAAACACAAACGTAGCACAAATGCTTGACACCAATTACAGTCAATTTGAAGAAGCTGGGGGCGGGGTGATCAACCTCACTCAGGTATTGCTGGGATAAAGTCTGCATTCCATATAATCCACGACTGGGAATGAGATTTGGATTCAGAAACGATCGTCTCTGAGTTGCGTTGGCGACTTGAAGGGCTTGAGCCCCAGCGTCCTGCGGGGGAGGGCTCTCTCTTTGGTCACGTCCAGAGGCTTGCCGCAGGCTGCCCAGCCCAGGTCCATGAAGGGCGGGTCCGCCGGGTTGATGGGTGCGATGCGGAACGAGGGCAGCGTGGGCGAGCCGTTGGCGGAGCACGGGGCAGATCGGGAGGTCGGGAACGGAGTGGAGAACGGGTCGAAGGGTGGCGCACCGTCGGAGCTGCTGGAAGGGTCTGCCTTGAGGGCAAAGGGGTCGCAGTCTGGAGAGGGGAAAGGGTCGCAACTGGTGAAGGGATTGGTGGGCGAGGGCTGGTAGCCCAGGGCGTGGCTGTCTGAGCGGATGGGGCTGCGGCCACCTGCTGAGATGGTGCCACCTGCTGAGATGAAGCTCCAAGGGTCAATGCGGGGCCGGATGGGAGACGGGCGTGGCCGGGGGATGACGCTGACCTCAAGACGTCGGGTTTTGGGGCTCCATAGCGCCGGATTGGGGTGGAGGGCATAGGGTACGGAGGTCTTGTCCTCAAAGTCCAGTGTGTCTTGGCATAGTGGGAGATCTAAAACTGGGACAAAACAACAAACCAGTGTTATGCTTCAATAGAATCCTAAATAAAATAAAAACACTTTTCACTCTCGTTAAGTGTGGAACATTAACATGAAAATTATACGACGTCAAAAATGCTTTGCTAGCAAATATATATATATATACATATATATATATATATATATATATATATATATATATATATATATATATATATATATATATTGCTATTAACACATTAGTAGAGGTTTTTACTCTGATAGCCTTCTGTAATAGAATGATGTCATATTGCTGAAAGCAAGTGAATTCAGTTCCAGGTCCTGTTCGGTCAATTCCTCAGGTTTGTCAGTGAACAAATATCCTCCACACCAAGCAAAAAGTCTCTTTAACCGGATCTAATGGTTGAAGTAATCTACTCAAGCCTCTCTCATCTGATTTAGTCTGTTGAAAAATCCTTCTGAACACAAACCTGTGCTGTGAAATTGATCAAAAACAACAAGATGAAAGCACCACTATACAGCAACACAAAAAAAGAAAAGAAAAAAATGGAGCAATTACAAGTGAGGAATGTTGATGTAATTAGTCTCAATTAAGTGTAACATAGTGCTGTTTAACTAGTTGACAGAGCTGCAAGAGCAGCAGACAAAGCGTAAATTGGCGCTGACAAGAACATTAAACTCAGAATAAATCACCCTGAGTGAACATTTGCTGTTTCCAAATGTGAGGCGTCTGCCAAATGGCATTATTTACATCAACAGTTACCCTCAAAGGCTGCTGAGCTTTTCAGCTGACAAGAGCGAGCAATCAGGAGCCACACAAGAGGAGCAGAATATTAAAAACAAGAAAGTGAGAAAAATCCTCTGAATAAACATCTCTCTTTCAAGCGCACGCTGCCAGGCAAACCATGTGGCAGTCTGTCGCCTGCGTCATTCCAGTCAACAAGCATATCAGGGTTGTTTAGCTAAAACACACTTGGTTAATGATGTGTGATGTTTTTTTTTTTCTTGTCATGTAATTCAGGGTTTTCCCTAATTCAAATTCAAGACTGTTTAAGGCCATCGTGAAGGGAATTTAAACCCTTCAACTGTAATGTACGAACTTCGACCAGCCAACTGGTGATAAACTTGTACTCCAGAATCAGCAGCTGCCACAGCAGTGGCATGCCAGCCTCAACCGTCTCCACATACACACAAGGAAGAAGTCTGGGTGCCACTAAACAGAAAAGTCCCACAAGAAAAAATCCCATAGAGTATACAAGATTAAATAGTTCTTCCTGTCAAAACAAAATTTTAAAACTGTCACCATATATTAAAGGTAAACTCACCTTTTACAATAAATGTAAGAGTTTCAGGCCTAACATCGAGATACATTCATTGAAGACTTTCTGAGGATCTGAAGGTGCCATGTAAGGTGTGTATATGTTTTTGTGATATTTAGTTCCAGCAACCCAAAAATTTGGAGAACATTCGAACCTGTTTTCAACACAAGGGTGTTACCACCGGTGGGGCGTCAAAATTGGATCGTTTGCATTACTGCAGCACAAATTGAAATGGGTGTAAAGAAAATCGATGCAACTGCCTGAAATATTACATCATGCACATTTTCTTTTAGCTTTCATAGTGTATTTCATGTGTTTTCATCACAAAAGATAACTCTGCAAATCTGCATGATTTTGCAATTATCTCCCTTTATAAAATAAAATCTGGTCAAGTGGAATCTACTAAAATGTCAGTGCAAATCCAGATGTTCTCAGAAGGCCTCGTGGATTTGACTGATTCCAGTTTTGGCTGATACCAATTTTTAATTTTTTTGTCAAAAAAATAGGAAGGAACTTCACAATACTTATAGTCAGAATCTGAATACAAATGCATGCTGCACTTTTCATATTTTTAACTGAAAAAAAACAACAAAAAAAACCATGAGAACTATTCATTATGTTCCTCCTACTCCACAGTCATAAACTACTTTGTGTCTGTCTAAAACTCGGAGACAAAACGGCGAGGAATGTGGCACAAAACGCACGCAGCAACGTTATCAAATGCATAATGTGAAGACTGTTACTGAAAGTCGCAGCGGTTTCACACAAACCCGGCCAGCTTTCCAGCAGACAGACTGCAGATTAGCAGTCTGGAATCTGCTACAGTTCCATCCAATGTGCTGCACTCATCCTGCGCTATTCAATGAAAGAAAACTCCAATCTCAGAAGAGCAACAGCATTTAAAAAAAAAAAAACCTGGTTGATAGCTCTGCTTTGCCAGTATTAGCAGTAAAGTACAGAGAGGGCCAGCTGTTACCTGAGATATGCAAATGGCTGCAGAGAAGCTTTGATGCTAATGAAAAAGCTCCTGCAGCAACGAAGTATCCCCTGTGCTGCTAAATGGAAACAAAAATTCTCACTTAAAACAAAGACAATGATAAATCCATGTGTGTGTGTGTGTGTGAGGAGGAGGAGGAGGGGGGGACATTGTTATGCTGCGGTGGTACGGGACTCAAGGTTAAAGCCGGATTGGGATTTGCGTGCGCGGCCGTGTGGAACGAACTCTGTTAGGGGTTGCAGATGAATCACGGAGCTAAATTAAAAACCCGAACCCGAAACCCAATCTGGGCGAAGAGCAGGTACTTAAAGGAAGTACTCGGCTGATTTAAAATGGCACTTCCAATAAGAAGAGAGCTGGAGAAGACAAATTACAAAACAAAACAAAAAACACTAGTGAGAATTAAAACAGCAGAGGTAGAATCTTATTATTATTAGATCAAGCTCAGGAGGCTTTCTGGATCTTCAGCAATGGATCTTAATAACTGCCTTAAAATGATTAGGACTCAACTAATGTTTCAAATGTAAAATTAATAAATGCTGCTTTTAACAGTTTTTTATGTAATAACTTGATTTTCCGCAGCAGAAATACAAGTGATAGTGTTTAGGATCTACGTTTTTGTCATTAAATAGGAAATCATCTTCGTTTCTAGTTTCTTCAAAAGTTATTTCAAAACCTAAAAACAGAAAAAAAAATCTTAAAGTTGATATAAATATTTACACAAAGTTTAGAGTTTTTTTGTTTATTTTTTTTTTTACAAGATAAAGGTTTTTAAATATTTTTTTAAGTGGCTGGGCCAGACTGTAAAAATGGCTTACAGGGGCAGTAGCCCAGAGCGCCAAAGTTTTGGTGGCTCCAGAGATTTATTTTTTAAATTTATATTTACAAATGCATGTGTTACAAAAATTGTAGTTTACATAAATCTAACCAACCCATATCAAATGAGGTGTTTTAATAACATACATTTTGAGTATAAATGACATGAGTAATTAAATATTTGATTCTAAATTCTTTTCAGGATTACTGTAATATGTAAAGTTGACAACTTGCACCAACTGATGTGTTTTCATTTATGAGTAAAATACATAGAGCACCAAAATTAGCCTCTATCCTTCTAAATCTGGCCGTGAGCGCAAGGCATTCTGGGTAAATAAAACCAAAACAAACACCTGTTCGAATGGAGTCTATCGGACTATCAGGTGTGATATTATTTATGTGGATAAAGGTGTAACAATAGCAAAGCCATAACAACAGCAGACCCCCGGTCTAGGAAGTGAACCCACTGACCCAGCTGGGAGGCATGCAGGCCGTAGCTGGACCTCCTCCTGCGGTCGGGTCGGTGCTCCCAAGCCTCGCTGCCCAGCTCTCCGTTGCTAGAACCAGAACTAGTGGTCCAGTCCGCCGGGACGGCGCCGTCCTGCTGCTGCAGTAGGGTCCCCGGACTCGGCGGGCCGCTGTGGTGCGTCTGCGGCGTTCGGGGACCGGACCTTTCGCGAGGGTTGGGCGGTGGCGGCGTCAGGGGCAACGGCTTTAGCTCCTGGTACTGCAGGGCTAAATCCAGCAGAGGCTTGGGGAGCGGCTCAGAGGTGGAGAAGGTGATGAGGTCGTCCACCACAGGGGGGTCGGTTATGAGTGGCCTGGGAGAGGAGATCTCCAGCTCGAAGGAGGAGCGTTCCTCCGAGGCAGGGGGGTTAGTTCGAGGGGGAACCCTGGGGGGAACATCCAAGCCCCGACCCAGCGCCACGGAGGACAAGAGGGAGCCACAGCCTAGCAATGCCCGGTGCGTATTCTTGACGGCGCCGCCAAGGAACCCCCTCTCTGGCATGGGGGAGCCTGCTGGGGAGTAGCCCCCCTCCTCGCTGCCAGAGTCTCCCTGGGAGGGGGGGAGGCGGAGGCTGTCCTTCGACGAGGAGCCTGTAGAGAGAGAGAGAAAGTAGGAAAGGGATGAGAGACAGAGAATAATGACTCCACGCATTTATAATTCATTCAGCTTCTGTTTCTAATTCACACTGCCAGACTTGGTTGAGTCTTAAATGGGCAGTATTATTAGTTTCCAGGCACCTAGGGCCATTTTAGCACAGTGAAGTTACTATATTAATTGTAGTGGTTAAAAACCTAAATACGAGTTAAAGTTTTAGTTTGTAACTTAACGTCTTGAAATTGGGACTCTGTCACTTTAATTCTTTCTGCTCTTTCTGAAACTCCGCCTTTGGAAAGTCATGACAACATGGCTCCTCGACTAAACCTTTAACAACATTTTTACCAGCGTTGCACTGAGCAGTTGCTCCTACAGTGAACTCAGCTCCACCAGGCGCTTGCTAATTGGTGGCTAGTCTGAAGGAACTGAGTTGGAGAGGAGCTGTGTTCACTCACTGCACAGCTCAATGGTTGCCATAGAGATTAAATGATTTCTCAAACATGCACAAAAGAATCAAAGCAACACTCCCAAGTATGTTTTCGATGATGGAATAACAACAAGACGTAAAGCTTAAAAAAGTTTATGTCACATAGTGCTGCCCAGATGGCGGCGTTACCGTTCTGAGTGGAGGCTGAGGTCGGCGTGGGAGGGCGGTACTCCTCAAAGTCGTCCATGGCGTCTCCATTCTCGTTGCTGTCCGACTCCAGCAGCTTGGCCCTCATCGATAAACTGGAAGCAGTCAGTCAAGCAGAATATCTTAGAACGCCTAATATCAGCATCAGTCGCAACATTGGGAAAAAAAAAATTGAAACGATGTGCTTGATCCATAAAGGTAGACTCTGTTCAGTCTAATTCTAAGTGTTGTTCTCTACACAACATCATGCTTTATTATTCATTATATTTAGAATTCCTAATTGCATTTTCTGAACCATTGAAAGATGTTTTGTTGCAGTTTATTTTTGCATGTTTGACAACCCATTGTTTTTGTCTATTTCAGTTTTTGTATTATTTTACATTAGGTGTTATTCTCCTAACTGCAGTGACTGAATAAGTTGAGGTTGTGTTTACATGTTTGACCAAGCTTCTGAAGCTGTTGGTGTATTTAGGTGTGCTGTGCAGGTGAATGTATCAGATACATTTGTAATTTAGCACAGTTATGTCTGAAAAAATATTAAATATTTTTTATACATCCAGGATAAATGAAGATAAATTTGGTATCTGTATCGTACCGGGAGTGAAAAAAGTGGCTTGTGCATCCCCAGTTTTAATGTTATTTCTTTATTTCCTTCATTTACAGTTTGAACTCAACATGTCACATGGTGATATAAACAGCAGTTTTGAATGAAAGTTTGTGGTCTGTAATAAGGAAGGCAGGAAGCATTTCTGGTAGCAGTCAGTGATGGAACAAATTAGAAGAGGCCTCTGACTGAAGACCGTCATTTCATCAGGCTGACACACTGACAGCTCAGTTTCCAGGCAGCATCCATTATGATGGATGGAAGAGAAGGTTTGAACTTCCTTCTTCTCTGTCTGTAGTCACAAAGTTTCACTTTCAACTCCATTGTGATTTGTGACAGTTGTCTGCAACAACTGTCACTATTTCACCTTCGATGGTTGCAGTTTAGGGTTGTTGTTGTTTGTTTTGGGTTTTTTTTTTAGCTTTTTGATATCCTAGTTGTAAAAACAATACCTTATGTAACAAAATAAAAACAAACAAATTCCTTCCAGCTGCACAGCATCCAAAACCAGAGGGAATAAAAGTCTGAAAAAACAACAAACCAGAACTAACATAAAGCTATTTCTATATGCAGCCACTGTGAGCAGCGCAGCTCTAAAACTGTTTTATGTTTGTTGAAGTATGTAATATGTGATTTTTTTTTTTTTTGCTGTTGCTTAAATACATATTGTTAAAAAAGAAACGAGCAGACCAAGAGTAGGACATTAGTGGTTTAAAGCGTACCTGCTTTCCTGGGGACTCAGCCGCAGAACCTTTGGGCTTTTGGGACTCTTTGGGCTCTGGGGCCTCCAGTGTGGGTTCAGCCTCAGGTCTCCGTTGGACTGCTTGTGAGACGGGGTCTCTAATGACCGGACCGGGGTCAGACAAAACGCCCTGCTGTCGCTGGGACTGACTGGAGAGGCCAAGAGAGAGACAGAGGACACGAGATCAAATTAACGCACACCGGCCACAGTTTTTCGACATTTTTCTCTCATTTTGCTTTTGTATTTCTGAGGCCGACGGTGACATGCAACCTTCAAACTGATAAGAACCACACATGGTTCACAGGAAAGGGGGCACTGGTGGGACTTCAGCTCTAAGAATAACTGAGATTCCATCTACCAAGCTCAAGTGACACATCTCAGCTCTCCTCACACCAGCAGGTCTGCGCTGCCAGCAGGGTGAACAACAAACAGTAACACAGAGGATGTCTAAACCAGACCGTCTGCAACAACTGTCACTGCGCTAAACGTTTTAAAAGGACAGAGTTATGTATTTTCCAGGAACAAAGTGCCATTTTATAGCACAATAAAGTAACTATTTCACCTTCAGTTGTTATAAAAAATAAATAATAATGATTATGAAAAAAAAACTATTCAAATATGACTAATTGCTGGATGCTAGTCTGAAGGAGCTGAGTGGGAGAGGGGCAGCTCTGTGAGGTGCAAGCTTGGAAATTTTGAAACTGCAACCTAGTGGAGGAGCATCGTCCACGAAGAAGGAGCATAGTCCAACCAGGCGTTTTGTGCCATGGAGATTAAAGGTTTTCTCAAACATGAATGAAAGAATGAAGGCAGCACTACCAGAACGTTACATGATACAGCGCCATAGAGCCTTTTCCAAGAGCTTTTACCCCTGTTGGTCTTTCCGATTTTAGACTAACGGGGGCAATAATGAGCTGGCTTTCTACAGCTTAAAAACACAATAACACATTTTTGATGTTTTCTCTCCAGAAATTTGGCTTATGTGCTGATTAACACAAATGCAGCTCAAAGAGTTTCTCTGTAAAATATGTAGTGTTTAGAGCTGGCCAAGTAAAAACAAAACAAACAAAAAAATCTCCAGATTTTTTTATATCAAATTTGATTTTCAAAATTTTTTTCTGCACTGTTTTTCCTTTAAAACTAAAAAAAAAATTCAGGTCAACTCTGATCTTTTCTCTGTGTTGATGTTTCACATTAAATTCCACATAAATATGTTTAAATTTGTGGTTGCCGTGTGACATTTGAATGAGAGGTATGAATACTTTTGAAATCCACTGCATTTCCTTTTCTTAGTTTTGTAGATACTGATTCTAGCTGCAGTTTCTGCACTTTGTGTGTTGGGCTTTCGACACTTGTCAGTTTGTTTTTCTTGTTATGTTCACAAAGTGTGAAATAACAATAAATAAAGCAAAACAGGAAATGACAGGCTGGCCTTAATGACATAATCCATTCAAACAACTAACTGAAACAGATCATTTTCTATGCACTTCTTTAAACATTAAAACTTGTTCCATGTGGAGTTTTAAAGCTCAATACAAACCTAAAGAAGCTAAAGCAAACCCTTCCTAATAAGTAGGAAGGGAAAAAAGCATCTCCGAAAACACAAGTTAATATCAATTTACACTATGATGATGTAACAAGTGAGCCAGTTATACCTCCAGGATAAATGAAGTGAGCAGCTGCCACCGTTTGTTCCAAATCCAGCTGTAATGCGCAACATGATTAGCGCCACACAGTTAGGAATCAAGCCAACCTCTGGGAAATCTGCAACAGTCTTCCAGTTCCAGGATGTGGTTTAAGTACAGGAACGCTTCCGGAGGACCGACCTCCGAACCGCGGCGCCACGTAAACAGAGGAGGAGCAGGAACATCGGGCAAATCTTGTTTTCCAAATTTACAGCATGTACCCAGGCAGGGGTAAGTCCGCCTTTTTACAACCCGGGAGAATGACACGCACTTCAAATATTGGAGAAATAACTGTCATAATGGCAACAGTAGAGAATCTTGTTATTGTGACTCCAAAATTCATTTCATTTCAGTAGCAGAAATGAAAAGGCTCAGTAGATAAACTGTGTTACGTTAGAGGCAATCTGGTTGCCTTCCTGACGTGCGCCGATGCATAATTTAGGAAATTGACTCGGATGGTTTTACGTGGCTCCCATCATATTCCATATTTTTATGTGCATTAGAGGTTTTTCCTTTTGTTTTTGAGATTCCACAAATAAAAGGTCAGGAACTCTAACGTCACAGATGGGCTATAGGAGGAGTCTGCAACATGTGGATCTTTAGACCAACCACTGTGATCAAAAATGCAAAAAATAAAAATAAAAATAATAATTGCTTCATAATGTAAAAGTACATCTTTTTAAAAAGTTGTTTTCATTTGATTTATGCAAAGATTTTTCACAAAAATGTTACTGATAGAGTAAGGAATATTTATTTTGATAAAGTAACTTTGATAAAGGACATACTTTACTTCTTTTGGTTTTAAAGCATGTTCTTTTGTGGTGTAACTTCTACATAAAAATGTTCTTTTAGGAAAAAAAATTGCATAAATGTTTGAAAAACAAACAAAAAATTGTTGATTTTTGTCATTTTAATAAAGAAAATTCTTATTATTGATCTTGATAAAATAAGACAATTTGCTTAATGTCACCTTTGTGGCTCCAAACACATTTTGTTCAACTGGACAAAATGGCTCTTGGGGTTTTTACGATTGCTGTCACACTTGAAATAAAAAGTGAAATAACTAATGAAGAGCAAAAATCTTAATCTAATTCTGCCCCAAAACGCACAGAAAATAAATTGAAGCAGAAATACTCACTAGCTTCTAATATGTACCGCTGAGCTCGGCAGCTAAATTACAAATAGAGCTGACACATCAAAAATGTGGGCTGGTTTGAATTTCTTATTATCTCATTTGTCAGATAATGAAACAATGGAACTGATCTGAGCAGAAAAATAAAAGTTCTCCACTAAAATATCCAGAGATGAAAAAAGACACTGCTGGCTTCGAAGAGGAATATGTTCTGAACATATTTTAATGGCCGCCCCGCTCATAGATCAGTCCCTGCTGTTCAAGAGTCATTTAGAAATAAAAAAAATAATAAATCACACCACTTATTAATAATGAAGCAATATGTCTACTAGATGTAAAAAGCACTTTTGCAGGTTATTTTTTTTGTTTTCCAATTTGTGCTGTTATATCAATTCCTTCAACTATTTTGTTATTAAAATTGTCCCTTTTGGAATTGTTAGAAAATACAAAAACATAAACAACATAAAAAGATCCTGGAAAAAAATGGAGCACATGTGTGTCTCCATGTTTCTGCACAGGAAGTGTAGCGGAATGGCTCCCCCTGCTGGATTGTGGCAACTGCAGACAGAAGAAACAAGAGGAGGTCTACAGTTTGGGGGAAGAAAAAAAAGAAGTGCTGAACGGCTCAGAGGAAGTCGGATAATAATCGGACTGGAGCGGACCGTAGAAAAGGGAAAAGGGTGTGTGAGAGAGAGCAGGGAGGATAGAGGGCGAGAGGGAAAGAGGGCAGGGAACCTAGGGGTGGAGTTGGGGGGCCCACAGGGACACAAGGGGAATACAAAAGATGTGTGTTTAAGACAGCATGAATGGAGATGGTGATCACAAATGGAGATATTGCAAAGACGTGGGCAGAAGGAAAATGACCATACTCACGTTGGATTGCACGAAACCGTGGGCCAAAGGACGGCGAGGAGCCCGAACCCAAATCCGGAGAATTCCGCCTCTTTTCCAGGCCTGGGGATGCCTGCACTGTAATTTTATGGATGAAATCTGTGCGCACAGACACAAAAAAGTTTTTTTTTTAATTGATAAAATCACACAAGTAGCTTAATACAATTCATGGTGCTGTTTGAAAGGTTGTAACATTTTTTTTAACCTGCCTGTTTCCTTGAGAATGTCAACAATTTCAGCTGCATTATTTTACACTACTCCTTGAATATTTGGCTTTTCTGCTTTCAAAAACTCATACTTTGTAAAAAATGTTACAATAGTGCATGACAACTCAAAGCATAGATGATCAAATGAAAAAAAAAAAAACTCTCCCAAGAGCCATCTAACCAGTTTACTGGTAAGTAATGGTGGAGCAGCCAATTTTAAAGCTGCAAGGTAGTAAAATATAAGTATTCTGAAGGTAAAAAGTTTGGATTCAAACATGTTAAACATTTAGTCTTTGCATCCAATTTCAGGGCTCCTCTCCTGAGACTGCCAGATTGAGGAAGTTCATCTTTCAAGGTGCTTTATTTGCTCTGACTCATGTTCATCATTATATTCACTGAAACAATTATTCATAAAGAAGATCAGACCTTTTAACAGGAATCCAAGAGTTACTGGAGTGAACTCAAGCGAGTTTTCTGTGGATACCTTCAACATGTAGTACGAAGAGAGAACGAGACAAATATGCAAAACAAGCTACACAAAGCAGTAAAAAATGAAATGATGTTATTCTGTAAAAGAGATGAAATTAGTAACAAAACAAAAGGTCAAGGCAAGATGGCAGACACAGTGTTGGCATAATGCGAAAAATTGATCAGTTCCAGATTATGATCTGGTCACACTGGGCTAAAGAAAATGTTATATAAATTGGGGAAACAAGCTCAAGGGAAATGTGACTTCTGTTTTTGAGATGAGACAATGGAGCATATTTTATAGTTCTGCACGACATATAATGTTGAGAGAATGAGACTGGGACGTAATTTAAGACGGTAAATACCAGCTGGCCGTGCAGAAACATTTGGACTAAGTCTGTAGGTCAAAATGTTGCTCTTTTTTGTTGCAACACCTTACAATTAAATGTATTTCAAACATTTTTGAGAACGCATAAAACTACATACAGCTCCACATATGGTGTTTGAAACTAATTACGTTAAGTCAAACGTGCAAAAGGAACTCAAGCAGAACAAAGGCACAACAACAACTGCCACGGACAGGAAATGAAAAAGCAAAAATAATAAAAGGGTTCAGCGCGATACGGCTCGGAGGAAAACGAAAACACCAACTTTAGTGGAAGGGAAGGTATCTAAAAAGAAAGAGCCAAAGGCATTGACTGGAAGCGCCAAAGTGAGAGGCCAGTATATCTATGGACAGGAAGTGTTGAGGCGTGGTTGGCTCATGCTCCCCTCTCATCAACCCCTACACCCCCACCCACCACCACCACTGCCACCGCCGCATCACCGCCCTGCTGCTGCCGCTGCTGCTGGGAAAAGGGCTGACCACGACACACAAACACACCGACAGGCACACACAGACAGCGCATTTACGCATGCATGCTCGGCCCAAAATACACTCAGACTCGCAATGAAGCACTGGATGGAAACTGCTGCTGGCTGAGTGACTCTGCTGCAGCAGAGGACACATCGGCCGAGACAGTCAGGTGAGAATACTGGAGAAAACAAGAAATTGCAACCAGATTTCCTTCATTTTGGGAAACCGGCGATCGGCCGATACTTAAAAGTGCAATCGATCTTACCCACTGATATTATCAAAGGTTTGACTGATGGACCTGAATGTCTGGGGTTAACAATAGTCACCTAACTGTTGCCAACTCAGCAACTTTCTTGGTACAGTTTGAAATATTTCTAACAAAAATGACGATTGCTTAAAATTGAAATCGGTAGGTCAGGGTTACTTATGGTCGTTGGCCTGAAAATTGCAATCGGTGAACCATGAGATGAGACATGAGATGAGACAATGTGAGATAAGCCTGGTGGGCATCCAGGCTTTACTTGCCCCCATCAGGCTAAACATTGTTTGATCGTTTTAAATAGGGTTGATTTTTTTTCAGAAACAAGAAATAGTGACAGAAAGGATGTACTAAGCTAGGTTTATAGTTGACGCACTGGTCTGGGAACAAAGGGGTGCGCACCCATTCCTGCATCTGCTCGTGCACTTCTGAATTTTTTGTAACTTTTTAACATTTATTAACACAAAAACACGTGGGCTGCTGGTGGACGGCTGTAATGCCCATAGCACCGGGCTTAGCAAGGTTTCTAGAGAAAACTGTTGCTCAAAGTGATCAACTCAATGTCGGGACAGTCACGGTTCTAATCCACATCTCACCAAAATGACGGTTAGACATGCCCGACAAACAAAAGAACCCTGTAGATTTGCAAGGCGATTCGAAGTTTGAAGCTTGTGTTTTCAATAAAACCGAGCTCTAAAAGCCAAAAAGCACATGGAGATGGAAATACCTTGTGGCATGCTGATCTTCTCGCCGTTCTTGCTCTTGAGCTTGTGCTTCTTGAAGGTGCCCTTGCGCTTCTTGACGTTGGGTTTCTCCTGGTTCTGGTTCAGGTGGAGGATGAGGAGGCTGAGCTCGCGCTCGAACACGTCCTGCTCCCACTGGGCCAGCTGCTGCTCGCGCTGCCGCAGGAACTCTTCGTGGGACTTCTGCTCCAGAGCCGCTCGCTTCAGCTCCTCTTCGCGGCACCGCAGCTCCTGATGGAGGAGGAAACGCACCGCCGCCCCGTTAGGGTTATTCTGCAGGCTATCTCGCTGCAGGACGGCAGCGAGGTAGCCTGCCACACACTGGATTTTATTTAGGGGCATCAGTGTAATGCCAACATTTGCTAAGCAGCCGAATGCTAAGTTCGCTATCTTTACTTTAGCAGTTCAATGTTGTTATTGGTGCCACAACATATTTTATTTGTGTAATATTCATTTTAGATACATTTTATTTTATTCTTTTTTTTACCTGCACCACTAACACTTGTATATTATGTATTTACTGAAAAACACCAAGTTTTTCAGTATTTTTTCAGCTTACTCCGGAAGCCGAGCAACAATATTTCATTGCCAAATTGACAATTTAATAGACACAGTTTCACTAAAGAGCACACAACAACATCTATTTACTTCAAGGAGCTTATACTACACATGGTGTAGCTCTATTGAAATACATTTACTTTACAATAACCACTGATTTAGCTTGAATAAGATTTAACTTCATAAAGTTGCCCAGGTTTTCATCATTGCTCTTCCTCAGACAAGAGAAAACAAGTAAAGCTTTTAAACTCTTTCTAGCTCTCCTTCTGGACTGCTGTTGTTTGGAATAGTCTGAAAAACAACCTGAGCTCCCAATAAACAACGGCTTTACAGCCTCCAATATATCCAGAGGTAACGTGTGTTCTTTATAAAGCCCAGCAAAAACATTACCGGCTTAAACCGGAGCTTTTGCTTTTAGTTCAACGGCGCTCACATTAAAATGCCAGCTCAGAGGAGCAGAAATATGTGCCGTTCTGCCAGTAAACGTTCGAGGCCAGGCCCGTTAAACGCCAGTCCAAGAGCTCGCGCGGAGGCCATCAGTTTTCGGTTTCGTTTGATGTTTTCAGCTCAAAATACAACAAATAAGCTTCAATCAGGAGAAGAGCTGCCTGTCTCAAAGGAGTCATGCGACGAACCGAAACATCTGTATAAAAAGGAACAATGAAGCTGGAAAGGAAATGTAGTAAAAGAATAAAAAAGGTTTGACATGTGAACTGTAATGTGGCTGCTTTTCAGCCACATTACAATAGAAAAGCAGTAAGTTTATTACCAAAATTACATATGTTGCAAGAACAAATCTGTAGATTCTCGTCAGGTTTTGTCCCATTATTTGATATTTACACTGAAATATTTCCTGCAGCAGACTTTTTAAACCAATAGTCTAATTTTTTCAGGCTTCTTCAGAGACTCTGATTGATATTTTGTAATACATATTTAAATACATATTTACAGTATTTAACTGTCTATACATATTACATATTTGTAAATATGTACTAGCATATTTACAAATATGTAAACATGTAAATATGTACTAGCAGCCCTAGTAATACTCAGTAGGGCTGCTAATATTATAATCACAGTGATGTGATCTGCAATAACTAAAAACGCTAATGTCTTTCTACTTTAGGTGCACGAGTAAGTCCTCCAACGTGCTTGTTGTACTAATAAGATAAATTAATTAATAATTAACAAGCGTGCCCTTTTGGCTTTTATACTGTAGTTCTTATTATGCACAGTAGATGGCACTTCAGGCAAAATCTGTTTATGTTTAATAACAGGCAGTAGAAGAAGAGTCTCTACAGGAAATGCATTGCTTACACTTACTCTAAAGTTTGGCCTCCAAAATGTTACTTTTAACCATTTTTTTAAACTAATATACCTTAACTATTTTTACTACTTTTATTTATTTTTATGTTTTTCTGCTTTTTAGGCATAATTTAGTGATAAATATTCTTCCTGTGTTTTAATTCAGCCATGAAATCACCATATTTTGAAATGATCCTTTGTTGTTCTTGTGCTTCTGTCAGGACATCCTGAAATGGAAAGAACACACGCGGCTTTTGGCAGCAACACAAAAATGAATAAAGTCATTTGTGTCAAATATCCACCATAATGTGAAAAACACATTTTAGGCCTTTATATGTAGGAATCCAGAAAAATGTCTAGACTGTCACTCAGTGTCAATGTGTCCAATTCATAAGGGCAGATCTATTCAATCCAATGCTATACTTTGTAATCTGAGCGATGTCATTCCTTATTATTTATCTAACATCCATTTAGAATTTCAAATAGCACTTTCTGAACCATTTAAAAGAAGGTTTGTTGCAGTTTATTTTTACATCTGACCAAGAAAACTGGTAGTCGACCTATTGTTTTTATCAGTTTCAGTTTCTTTGTTGTTTATATTGCCTACTCCTAATTAACTATTAAAATTAAAATTTTTAGAAGTTTGAGCACGCTTGTGAAGCTGTTGGTATGGTTAAGTCTTCTTTACTGGTGCAGTAACTCAGTACATTTATGTCTGTGTTCAAAATAATAAAAATAAACTTTTTTTGTCATTTTAGCACTGCTTTTTGTATCAGTATCAAACAATACTAAACCGCAGATATCAGTATCGGTATTGAAAGTAGAAAAAGTGGATTGGTGCCTTCAAAAGGCCAACCGTTTTTCCCCTCTTTATGATGTACCACCAGCTAATGCGTCGGCTTGGCGCTAACTGAAATGTCCGCCAGTCTCTTACCTTCTCTTTGGCCCGCAGCTCGTCAAACATGTCCTGTATCTCCAGCTTCCAGTCATCCTGCAGCGAGTGAAATGACTCCTGTGGCATCTCCTCCTTCACCTGCTGCTCCAGGGCGGTCAGCTGTGTCAGGATGGAGCCGAAGTCGGGCCGTCGGTGAGGGTCCTGGTCCCAGCATTCTGTCACACACAGACAGGCAAGCGTGTCCGTAACAAACTGTATCGCACATTGATGCCAAGAAGACGAGGGAATCGCTGGTAAGCCTGCGAACACCAGATCTGTGTTTGACCACGGCTTGTTGCAGCTGCCTCCTGAAGACGGTAGAGAGTCCGACACGTTCAGCAGTTCCCAGAGCGGTTTCACTTCTTTTCCTTCAGAAACGAGGAAGTCGCTCGTTCACAACGCTTCGACTCAACAGCCGTCAGATCGGATTTTTACGACTTAAATTAGGCCCAGTGACTCATTGAGACGGCTGGTTCTGCACTGGAGAACATTTAATGGTGTTCCTGCCGTGCCTGTGACTTGTATTTACACGCGATCCAGGAGTTTATGCCAGCCGATTCCACGGATAAGCTGATCTCTTACTGAGAGGGTTCTGCCTAATTAACCTGCTACGGGGGGATTTGGCATCATTTGTTGTAAAACTTTGGGCACAGTAATAATAAAACAAATCCATTAGTTAAATAATCATCTGGGGGCCAACAGTGATTTAGGGTTGTTGTTGTTTTTCTTCAATAAAGAAAGATGACAAAGCATGAAAAAGTATATTATACCAAAATATTCAAATATTGTTTCTGTTAAAAGAGAAGAAAAAAATTGCACAAGCTATATCCAGAACATACTTCCTCTTATTAAAAAAAAACAACAACACATTGTTGAATCTGTTTTCTCTCTTTTAAGTGCAGCTTTGTGAAAATGACAAAAAAAATAAAATAAATAAATATTTATATGTGATCGTTGCAATAATGAATCAATCCCAAACAACCAAACGGAGAAAAAAGCCCACCTGACATGAGCTGAGCGAAGGGTTCGGGGCAGGTGGAAGGGATGGGCAAGGTCAGCTTGTTGACGGCGACTCCATAGGCGACGGCAAGACCATCAATCCCTTTGTAGGGAGCCTCCCCTGTTAGCAACTCCCACAGCAGGACACCGTAGCTGGAAATGGGGGAAAAAACAGAAAACCACAGTTTGCTCAGAACAAAGTTGGACCAGTAAGGGTGCACCGATTGCAGGTTTCTGCCCCGTCAGAATTGGACTGATATGGTTTTGCTATTTTGTCTGAAATGCTGCTAAATATAGAAGGTGAGATCAGTAGATAAGATCAATTTTACATGCAACTGGCTAATTACTGATCTCCCAAACTTAAGAAAATCTGGGCTGATTTATTAGTGCACCAAAAAAAAAAGAAAGCAAAACTCAAGAATTGTAGAATATATCTCCTTCAAAAACTCTCATTTATAAAATAGGTACATTTGTAGAGTCGTAAAGAGATTCCGTTGTTCTGACGGAGCCCTCACGTACCAACATTTTTTGATGTAAGCTAAATCTATTAAAACCAAAGAATGCTCAGCATATTTCATTGTGAAGCAGGTGAATAATTGTGAAGTGGGAGAAAATTTTCTTTGGAAATAATATTAATTAAAAAAAAGAAAAAGTGGCATTGTTTTCACTTCTAATGACCCTAAATAAATGGTAAGAAATAATAAGAAAATAAATGTGAAATTATATACAACTTCTTTTATTTTTATCTCAAATTTTTAATAAAATGATTTACATTTTTCGCATTTTCTTTTCCCTATATTTCCCCTCCCCATTCTTATTCTCTTCCTAACCAGAACTTTTAATATAATCTAGTTTCTGTAAATAAACATTAATAAAGACGATTCATGAACATCCGACAAACTATAATCCCACTGCGTCACATCTAAGTAAAGGCCACAGCCAAAAGCAAAACGAGTGCTTGGAAAATCCCACTCAACAATTCCAGCGCAACAGGAAGAGCCTGTGACCCGACAGATACTACGACCGAAACAGGAAGTGAGGTTGTAGTCCGTGGGGCACACGGAGTGGGAGGAGACTATGTCAATTACTGGTTCAACGACTACAGTACTTCTATCTTGAAAGAGAAACTGCTGAAAGATAAGATGAACAAAAAAAGAAAACGATAGCCTGACTGCTCTCCAGACAAACAAAGCTCTAAATGAGGAGGCAGCTGACTCACGCTCAAACCTGACCCACTCAGAGCCAATAGAAACTGTAGCATTGGTTCTTATTAAAGAGCAAAATAACAGAGAAATACAACAAATAGACAAATGACAAGAAACTAATTGGCAAGTGTTTAAAAAAAAAAGCTGCAGCTTACTTAATTTAGAAAGATGTTTACAGGAATAGTGACTAATGGCATTATTGAGAAAGCGATTAACAGCATTAAAACCTCTCAATTAATATTTTAGACATAATCTGTGTTATAGGTTCATTCCCTTTTTAAAAGTACATCTTACGTGGTTATTTAGATTGTACATGTTAGCTTCTGCGGTAGAAAAACAGTTTTCGGTGTATTTGATGTTTGACCAATTAAAATAGGCAATTAGAAGCACCTTTAGAAGGCTTTTAGGTTTTGAGGTTTTACAGTCAAATTCTAAGGGTCCACTGGGTAATAAATGGCAATCGTCATCGCACCATCAGTGTGTGCAGTATTTAAATCTCAAAGGCTTGCATGAGCGCAGACCATTTCAATTGTCAGTATATTTGTTCTCAATGTACCAGACACACACCAGACTTAAAAATCTAATGTCTGGAAACTATTGGTACTTTCAGATGATAATGGGGGAAAGGCTCCACGACTAGAGGGCGTTGCATCAGTGAGATGAGACTGCCAAGCTACCTTGAATGTGCTGTAGTTGTCATGCCACGCCACTATGTGGCGCTGTGATTTCAGCATGTCGTCTCTGATGAACCAAGTGCTTACTTAACATGTTCTGTGTCAGAAGAAGTGCTGAACTGAAAAGGCTAAGTAGCACATACAGTACAACGTTAGCTGCTTTTCCATTGACCATCTAATTGTGCAAAATGGAATTATGAAAATAAATTTGCTTGCTGAAAATATGTCAATTACAAAAAAGCCCAATTTAGTTACCTGAAAAACCAAAGTCTATGGGCTTTAGTTTTTCATCTCTATCGAAATTAGTGTATTTTGCAAAAATACTTTTCTTGCATCATACAACTGGATTTTACTACTGCCGAAAGAGACAAAGAACATGACGGGAAGTAGTAGGAGGAGAGTGATGGTATTGAATGCCTAATGAATTATCACGTGAATAAGCTTATTCACGTATGATTTTAATTGTGTTTCTAATTTAATGGAAACACTGCAACTGCGATATTGTGTTTTTTTTTCCTCCAACAATAGCAGGAAATATACAAAGTTTTACACACATTTGCAATGGAAACGCAGCTATTGTGAGAGAACCTGATCGTGTGTAAACGAACGTGTTACGGTTTCACTGAAAATTAGCTCAGTGTCAACAACGCCTTATATTTTAAGTGGCAGACTTACAAGAGTTCACATAGAGAAAGAAAAACTCATTTTTATCTGCATTCCAATTAAATATTTTTCTTATATTATGATGCCCTAAAGAGGTTGAACCAAACCTGCCGTCAAATGGAGCGATCAGTCACTAAATACAGAACAGGTGACCAGCCAACCATGATTTACACCTACCTATTGGATGACAGTGTGACACAGCATCTATTTTAGTCCCAAACACACAATCTGATAATACCATAGAAACTGGGCTCGCTCTTGTGCAACCGTGATAAAACCCCGTCATGACAAACTGATGCAATGGAGCATCATGCTGGATGAACCACATGCTTACAAAGCGCCAACAAGTCACGCATGATGAACACAGACAGACAAACAGGGAGAGTCTCTTTTTTTAGTTTTTGAGCACTCACAAAGGCTTCAGCACTGGGTCTTCAGAAGACGCAGCGTGGCGTAGAGGACTTGGATCACCCACACCGTCAATTAGCCCTCGCCCGGCCCTGACTGAGCGCGCTCTGCGGGCCCCGCTGTGAGGAGAGCACAGGGCCGCCGCCGCCTTTTTGTTTTTTATTTAGTCCTTTAATTACAACTTCCACACGTCGTGTGACTGCGCAGAAAGAAAGAGGGAAGGAAAAAAAAAAACGGCCTCGTCGGCTCGCACCCAGAGGCTGCCGTCGGGTTCCACTCCGAAAATCTGGAGACGAGCAGCCGAGGACAGATGAGAAAGAATACCAGAACAAAGATTGGCCTTGGGGTTTTTTTCTCCAAACGAAGGCTGTCTGCAAATGCAGACGTGTCGCCCCGTTCTCTCGCTGTTGGTGTTAAGATAGAAAGAAACAAACAGTGGATAAACTAAAAAACAAAACTAAAAAATTAAATGGGGGGAAAAACTGTAAACTTATACTAATTAGGGGTTTTCTTTGATAGCTCCAGCATATCGAGATTCTGTTTCGATGTTCTTTTGACTGTGTCCTAAGAAACACGGGGAGGAAAGGGTGATAATTACAGTAAAGCATATAAAAGTAGAAGTTTAATCTTGGCAAACAAATCTTGAGAATGACTCATCGATTTACAAAACTACAAATCTTTCTTCCTACTGCCAAGACGAAGAATTTGTGTTTACGTCCATTCAGATTCCAGTTCTAAAACACCACTTTAAGAAATCTCAGTCATTATGATAAACCCTAAAACCATAAGCAGGGGATTCCGGTTATAGTGTCTAGATGTGGCTCCATACACACACGCGTACACACACACACACACGCGCGTACACACACACACACACACACACGCACACACACGCACCGACACTAAGCTATTCCCAGATAAAGGGCCGCGGTCAGGTCTGGTGTGAGGCCTCCTTCTCTGTCTATAGCAGAGACAATGGGACAGTGTGCAGTACACATGTCTCACAACAAAGCACAGAGCAGGCCTTTGAAGGGAACGCCGTCACATGGTCACGGTGGCCTTGTTGCAATCCATCACACTGCCTCTCCTTCTCTTCATCAACAAGTCTCCAATTGCAACTTCTATTTTTTTTTCCTCCTACCAAACCACCAACTCCACTAGTTCAAGCTTTACAGATGATTGAAAACTGTCTGTTGTACACAAACCAAAACTTGTGAGCTTCTTCAGCACTTCTGCAAAAGTTGCTGGGACATGCTAGCATACACCTTGCAAAAAGTATACAAAGTATCCATTGGAAATCAAATGTTTTATTACATTTTTGTAAAGCTACAAGCACAAAACTTGAAAACCCGCCAGGCTAATGCTAGATTCATAACTGCGCCTCTGCACGTTGTAGCAGCGCCTCCGAACTTTTGTGAATTTTTGGGAGAAAACTGCACCGACATACGCATGAACTGCAAAAGTCACAATGCTTTTAAAAAAAACAGTTATATAACTCAGTCTGCACTGTAAGAACACAAAATCTTACCAGGTACTTTTGGTCTAGTTTCTAGTGCAAATATCTTAGAACACAAATAAGACAGACCTTTTCAGCAAGATATTGGAGATTATTTCAAGTCAATAATTCCTTAATGTTCATGAAAACCCATTAGTACCACTGGCAGTTTATTTCACTTTTGGGAATAATGTCATGCTGTAAGGAAAATAAAGTTCCAGTAGGACTAGATCATCAATATATATATATAAAAAAAATCTATCTAACTATCTATATAAATTGCTACATCTTTCTTTTAAGTGTACTAAGATATTTGCACAATAAAATGGTGTCCTTAGGTCTGAAAGTCTCCTAAAACATTCTTCTCGTCATTAAGGTTATAACAAGGATGAAGCAGGCGCACATTAAGCATCGATCAGACACCTAACCAAATATTAGCTTAAAAATTATAATTGACACGACTAAAAGAGAATTGTTTCAATGATATAAAGCCAAATTGTAATATAAAATTCTTGCCCAAGAGGAGTGGATGCAATGTTTCAACCATGAGTGTAACCATGCTCACCTCCAAACATCGCTGCCCTTGGAGAAGGTCGAGGACTTGATGACCTCCGGGGCCATCCAGGCGTAGGTTCCGGCCGTGCTCATCTTTGTGGTCTTGTGCCACTCCCTCGCCAGGCCAAAGTCAGTGATCTTCAACGTCAGCCCCTCCATGCATTCGTTCTCTATGGGCTGAGCCAGCAGGACTGCAGAACACAAAGATGGGTAGGTAGGTAAAGGAAGGAAGAAAAAAAAAAAGGTTTGTGTTAGACAGAGGCATCGTGACCCAAATTTTTTATAAAACGGACAACTTTAGAGTGATTTTGTCCCGTAACAGCAGATAAAAATCAATTGTGGCTGAGATTATCCTTCAGAACATGGATTCTCTGTTTCTTTCTCACTTCCTCTTGTTTTCAGCCCACTATGATCCAGCCACACACATTTCAGCAATTCCTGCGTCACACTTCACTTTCCTGTAGTAAATGCATTCGTCTTCGCCAGCCAAAAGTCATCAGTGCTCCCCTACATGGAGCAAAGTTATTCCATTGTAAGCATTGAAAATACAATGCTAAGGAAGTCATGTACGTCCTTGGGAGCAGGTTCGCTATGCTAGTCACACAAAGAGGAAAAACATGTTCAAAATTAACTTGCAGAATTCAGACGACTTCTGTAACATAAATATATTTATTTACATATGGATACTGGGCAGTATGGGCATTGAATTTAATTCCAATATTTTCTGGTGTGCGTTGCAATGAGCGTGAAACGAACATCATTATAAAATTACCCGTTTATTTTAGGCTGTAAATCTATGATTTTATGCCGTTAAAACCTTACAAACTCAGGAGGCTCTGCTCCCTGGACAGATCTCGCTGTTTGGGCTTAGAAAGCTTCAATACTAAAGGACAAGCTTTAAAACTCTCAGCTTGTTGAATAAAGACTCACAAAAAAGACCCTCAAATACAGGATTTTCTCTTAAGCAACAGTTATTTTGAAACTCTGACAGAGATAAGGACAGTGTTGAAGAATTCATCCCAAAGTACAAAATGATAGATTTAGAAGGAGAACACAAACACAAAGGTCAACATTACAATCAGAATCCTTGACCTGGGTCTGCTTTGCACTAGAAACTGTTGACTGAGTCACAGTTCATAAATTCAAACTTTAGGTACACAGCTACAAGCTAAGGTCTAAACTTGGTAATATTAAGCGTGTTTTCCTAAAGCAACCCACAGTGTGTATGCGTGTGTATGCGCATGTGTGTGTGTGTGTGTATGCGCATGTGTGTGTGTGTGTGTGTGTGTGTGTGTGTGTGTGTGTGTGTGTGTGTGTGTGTGTGGTGTGTGTGTGTGTGTGTGTGTGTGTGTGTGTGTGTGTGTGTGTGTGTGTGTGTGTGTGTGGTTAATGGCAGTTCAGGATCCCTGATCTGCTTGTTTCCTTATGCAGCCTGTTGCTAAGTGGCCTTTACATCAACTACTTTAATAAATCAGAACTTACTAGAGCCGATTTCTGGTAAGCTTCATAGCACTGAACTGGCAGGTTAACATACGTCATGGTCAAAGGTTAGTGACTGGGTAAAATTTAAACCTTCAAGAGGCTCGTTTTCACCAGACTAACTCCTGAGTATCACGGTGTGAAAACACAACAGCATTAAAAACTGTGAATCTGACACCATCATGCTCCATGTTTAGTCAACTGTCAGCTTGTCCAACAACAAAGCGATCAAAGGAGCGTAGAGCGGATCCTTGATGTTCTGCCTCCCACAGCACACCAGTCTCATGCTCTTATTCATGTCCTGCACCAAAACAACAAACTTCTCTGCCACCACAGACCTCATCATACAATAACACAACTCCTCTATTAGCACCCGGTCATACACTTTCTCTATGTCAACAAAATGTGAAATCTTGTCCAACAAGATCCAAGATCAACAAGATCAACATGATCCAGCCCCCTCTGGCCTTCCCTGTACTTCTGCATCAACAGCCCTAAGGAAAAGTTGCATCTGTAGTGCTATTTCAGAGGAAACGATTGCTGTAAGGATGCTTTTCAATGTCTGTAAAAAATATCCTACAGGAGACTTGTCTTTAAAGATGTGCCGATGATCAGTGTTGTGCAATCCTGGCAGGGCAAGTCTCAGTAGAGAGTCTAACACTAAGAATGGCAGTTGCTGCTCGACAGTGACGCTGGATCACATGTCTGAGAGCGAGCGAGCAAGTGGCAGTGGTGTCTTTCTTCCTCTTTGCTGACAGACCGGTCATCGTTCAGGGCACGACTTGCTGTCAAACTCGCAGAGGAGAAGCAGCAAAAAAAAAATATCACTCATTATAGGGAAGTAAGACTCCAGCTATTTGGAGTCACTTTCCAACTTTCTGCACTTGGCGCCTTTCCCGCTCTCCCTCCCCTCCTTCCACCCCAATGACAAAAAAAGAAATCGCTTTTGTCCAGACTCTCTTCACACATTAATACGAGTTCCATCTTTTCTCGTTGCATCTCTTGGACTTCCTTAGTCTCCCTTGTTCAGACATCCTGTGCTGCGCCTTGTAGCCCAGAGGCAGGGACTTTGACGTCACAAAGGAATGCATCACAAGAAGTTGTGTTGTCTGCTGTGTTTGTGGGAGATTTGAGGGGCGATGAAGAGACTCGGGTCTTTCACAATCTAATTTCAAGGCCAATTTATGCACCCTGTTCCGCTGAAGGTGCAAAGGCAGAAGATTAATCAAGGCTTTCAGTCAGAATAAATCAAGTTCTTCTGGTGGAGAAAAAAAGAAAAAAAGGTCTTGATCGTTTAATTCCCATCTGCATCCCCCTTTACATCGGAGTCATGGGTTCTGTGGCCAGCTGTTTGGGTTGGGGGAGTACAAAACAGAGTCACCCCACCACCCAGGTTCCTCCACAACTCTCGCTTGCCAGGATTTTGGCCAACTGAAGTGGCAACGCTATACATTCAAGACTGAAAGACGTTTTTTAAGCATGAAATAACCCATGGTATTTTTGTCAACACGTGTTAGGAGAGGTCACATGAGTCCAGAGAGTCAGACAGGAAGAGATCAGGATGTCAAAGACTGATCACCCAACTGTTGTTTCCTTACAACATCCGGAGGGGGGAAACATTTTTAAAAAGAACACCCCACTGTACACCAGAAACAGGGCTTGATGCTGCTTTCACTGTGAAAAAAGTATGTTTTGGGATTTTTTTTTTTTTTTTTTATAAATTTATAAATTGTCCGAATGAAAGAAAATCATTAAAGTAAAATCTCTGAGCCATCGTTCCTTGAAATAAAGGAACTGTTTCCCTTCTCACAGTGTTTCATACAGAATAATGAATGCCTCTGTCTACATTAAGGGAGATTGAGAAAGACAAAAGGAAAATTCAATTTATTTTCTTTCTTATCAAAAGAAGTCATAAGAAGCACTTTCCACCTGACAATTTTTAGCCAAGTTAAAAAAATTTGGACACTACTCACTTGAAACTCATAGAAAATACATTGAAGTTTTTTTCCTTTTAACCAGAACCATCTTTTAAAATGTTAACAAGCTGGTGTTTTGTGCATGGACGCTTTTCAGCTGAACTGCAGATTCAAGTCTTTGCAGTGCCACCAATCAAAGCAACCGAGCCTAAGGAGATCAACTCATTTACTGCTGTGAACGTTTCTAGGAAGTTGCATACAGTGGCCCAGTGTGTGAGAAAGAAATGAAGAGTTAAGCATGAGTGCACACTGAGAAAAAGTGAAGACCAAACCCCAGAGGTGCTCTGATGGGACAGCTGAAGCATCAAAAACGGCAGTTGATCAGTGACTCCAACGGTACATCCGGGTCTAATCGTAAAGTCTCAATAGAGGCGAGAAAGAATCCTCTTATGTACATCGATCATTCGGTTCAGTTATATAAAAACTGGTAAAAAAAATAAAAAATAAAAAGAAAGAAAAAAAATAAAAAGAAGGAAGAAGAAAAAACTACCACCAATGCATCTTAAAGTGACGCCTATTAGCAGGAAGCACGTGGTCTACCTGGTCTGCGAACTGACACGCATGCTTCTGCAACATCTGCGTGCAGCCGAGAGGAGAAGCAAAACACACACGCGAAAGCATTTCAGCAATCTCAGCACACATACACGCCGCATTCTTCCCCCACTTCCTGAGCTGAGGGAGAAAGAGAGAGAGAGAGGAAGAGAAAGAGATAGAAAAAGAAAGAGAGAGAGTGCATCCACAGTTCAGCCCTTGTCCGCCCCGATCCAGCCCTCCCCACTCCCACCATGGATGGCGGCTGCTGCATTAGTCAGCTGCTCACTGGATGGCATGTGGCAACGCACTGTGTCCAAATCAGCCGTTGACCCAAATAAAAACGAATGCCGCTGACATCGTCAAATCAGCAAGGGGGAGTTTTGAAGTGTAAAACAATTCCAAAGTTCCACGGTGGAAGAAACTCCTACCTTTAAGGTAATATTTTCTTTATAGAAAGGATTCCCAAAATTTCGAATGACATGTCCAATATTGGTTCATTATACGCCGTTTAAGAGATTCCACCTGCATCCTCTGTTATCTCCCACATTCCTTCCATTTTGGGAAGGTGTGTGTGTGTGTGTGGTGTTTGTGTGTGTGTGTGTGTGTGTGTGTGTGTGTGTGTGTGTGTGTGTGTGTGTGTGTGTGTGTGTGTGTGTGTGTGTGTGTGTGTGTGTGTGTGTGTGTGTTGTGTGTGTTTCCCAGAGTGATAAACAGAGACGGAAACCTGCCGTTTCAAAAGTAGGGGGCGGCGAGCAACAACAAGTATCATCAGCAGATCAGTCTTGCCCAGACAGAACATCGTCCTGATTGAGAGGGGAACCAACAAAATCACCACAGAGAAAACACTGTGACACCATCTCCATGGCAACCGGGCCTCTGTTTGGTTACTGTTTGCGGCCCAGAAACAAGGGAGCATCAGTTTCAGAAGGGCCCCATACAAAAACGCGGCCCAGACGCAAGCTTGGTGTTGCTGACTCAAGCTAATTACCGCTCATTCCTAGAAACACGCAGTCAGAGATCCGCCGAGTGTCTTTGGTTAAATGAGCCAGCTGACACGGCACAAAAAAACACTTTAACTTCATGGTTAAATCTGACTTTAACATAAGCAGAAAGAAACTTTTAGATCTAAATGTTGAGGTTATTTGTTTTACATGACGCACAACCCCTTTGAGGTAACAATCAAACACCTCTTATTTGAGCAAACGCCAATCTTTGAGATACCAGTCCAGCTAAATTTTCCAGGATGGCTTTTTTAAGCAACATATTTGTTTAGCTGTGCTTTGCTAAAAGCCATTTCTTCCTTTCTCTTTAGCAAAACAACAACAAAGGTACGCCGTTTCAAGTCGAGCGACATACCTAGTTTGTTTTCTCTTCACAAACTCTTGTGTAATTTTGGCGGGGTGTCTAGGAGCGGAAACCTCCTGGAATATTCCTCTTGCGCCGGGCTTGCTAGCGTGAGAGGATGAGTTCGCTTTGCTTTTTCTATCTGCATTCACGGTTAGATCTTAAACTCCCTACTCCCTTTTGAACTCCTGCAGTCACATATTACAAAAACCCCAGTTGAACTGAGTCAACTGAGGTCTTGAGTGATTTTATTTTTTGGCTTTTATTGTGCAACGTCCCTTGAACCATTCTGTCTCTTACAAAAGCACTAATTGCCATTTATAAACCTTGTTTAAACCTTGTATGAGGCAGCTGCCAAGTTGTCGAACTTGATGATTGTAGATTAGCCACAGGAGGATCAAACAGAGCCACATCGCCTTGCAACATAACTCCTTAATGCCACAACTGTTCTCCTTTGTTTTTTTTTTTATCCTGATATTGATCTTACTTTCACCATTTACATGTTTGGCAGAGTGGGGTGGCGTCCCGGAGGTCCATTGTGATAATAGGAATAATTTTTGCCCGCCTCCTGACTGCAGTTCAAGAATGTTGCAAATGTAGTAGAGTTGATCGAGAAGGAAACTTCTTTTTCAAAAATTATATAATCCTAAATGGTAAATATTAAGGTCAACACAAAGTGTTTGTCTCTTTTGTTAGCCATGTTTTTTTTTTTGTAGTTTCATGTTAATGTCATAGTAAGTCAGGCCAAAAACATACAGTGACTTTTTACTCAACAGATTTGTTGGGCACACCTTTACATTAAGCTCGGCTAAATACAGCAACGGTTTCAGAAGAAACACTGAAAACATTTTCTCGGTAGAAAAACAGAAAATTCTAATTCAAAAGTTAGGAACTTGTGCGCCTTACTTGAATTAAAACAAGACCCTTTTTACGATCTACAATGATTTTCTGCTTTGTTTTATCAAAATATTTTACAATTAATTTAACATTAATTATGTAAAAAGAAAATGTCATAATTCAAAGTATTGTTTTTTTTGAGTATGTGTTTTACTTCGAAAAATAAATATGCCCCTGGGATATTTTCAGCTTTCCAATTTTGATCCACAGTACAAAAAGGTTTTTTCTTAGTATTTTTCCATTACACCTTTAAATATACGTGTTTTCCAGATACATATAAATACTACACACAAATTTACAGCATCCTACAACATGTTCATTTGTATTGACAAGATAGAACTGGAATAAAAGCCTTTAATTCAATTATGCTGCACAGCTTCAGGCCCTGTTGTAATTAGTTTCAATAGCCTTTACATTTATCAGTAGTAAGTACCAATTTCAGATAAAACAAAAGTGACTTAATGTCAAAAGCAGCCTGAAGACAATCAAAAACAAGGACAATGCAGTTTGCATGACAGCAAATAACTGTCATCGGCATAGAGACGTACCAGATGTATTTGGGAATTTTAGTTTCAATTAAAATTGCAGAGTGCAGGACCCAACTCAGAGCCTTGAAGCACACCCTAATTGACGTCAGAGTAACAAGAGGAACAATTGTGGAATTTAACAGCTGCTTCCAACCAGAGAGGTAGTTTGAAAACCAGCCTATAGCCTCGTCTGAACAGCCAGCATCAAAAAGACTGTGACACAACAGGCTATGATACCGTGATAAAGGCTTTCTGAACATGTTTTAGTAGATAAAGTGGTGGTAACGTAGTTCAGTAGTCAATAAACTGCAAAAAAGTGCTTTCATTGCCAGAACCTGTCAGCTGGAAACAATGTCTCCAATAAACCTTATTGTTCAAATGAAGATAAGTTGAAATAAGCTGCTTCTGAAGGTACCAACGTTTGTTGGATATTGTATACAGTTAATAGAACACAATGAATCTCATTATTTAAGCATTATTTATAAATCAAGGGCATACTTCTTTTATATTCAGATTTTGTTTCATCTTGAACACAAAATAGCACAGCATTAATAGTTCACACATACACTCTTCCATTTAAAATTCTTGTACGATGCTCCAGGCAGTTTGTCCTATTTGTTTTGAAATTACAGAAAAAGCCCATTTACTGCAAATTAACAGATTAGAGTGTTTTAAACTTTTTTGTTTTAAGAAAATTGTTAAAATAATAATATACTGTCTCAGATACATTTCAATTGTAAAAGAGGCAACATCAAGTATTTTGTTATTTATTTTTCTTAAAGATAAACCAATTAAAATCTGGAACAGCATACTAAGACTTTAAAAAACCACACCAAAGGCGAGAAAAAAAACCCAGCCTGTTTCGACCAAATCTGTATCTTTTATATTTTTATCTACATATAAGCCTCGCCTGTTTAAACTGAACTGTGGTCCAGGTAGCAACACTGTGGTTTTCGGCAAAAATCTGAGTCAGTCAAAAGCATCTAAACTGTAGCGCACAGAGCAAAATCTAGAAGATGACCACCTTGCTCAAGTCCGTGTAGCAGAGTGCGGCCGGAGCTGAACATGCAAAATCATAGGCACCTTTAAGACCCAAACGTCAGCGCTGTGCCTCTTCACTCTGCACCTCGTTTAATGATCTCCTCTCCGTGGACGGAGCTACATCTGGATCTGGGTCTCCGTCTCCCAGCGAATTCTTCTCTTCATGCGGCATCAATCCTCACCTCCTCGTCTCATTTCCAACGAGGTTATTCCTCCGACGGCAACTTTATTAGGTACATCTTTAGGTTGTTAAACACACACACCCAAATCTGCCAGCCAGACAGGCCAAACTAATTGACAAACCTGTTCACCTCCTCACCTGTGGTGGCGCTGCACCAAGAGCTACTGAAGGAAAAGACATAAAAGCCTCCGAAGGAGATATAGACTCAACTTTCTTCTTAGCAAAATGTAAACAAAAATGGTGTTCCATCAGATTTTAGCGGTTGTGCAATTTTTCCTTTGTCTTTGGTAAAAGACCATGAGACATTTTTCCCGTTAAAGGTAGACTCGCGACTTTATTTTGGTTCCAATTACCAGGAGCTGAGGGTTTTTGACGGACAAGAGTTTGAACGAACTGAACTTCTTAGATAAACTAACTAGAGTTTGATTAAACCGGACTTAAACAGGGGTGGTGTGAACGTACCCTAAATGTCACTACGGTAGTTCTCGCTGTGCGTGATCTCTTTTACCTTCTTCCCGCTGCACTCGTAGGCGAGAGCAGAATCCATGCGGGGTGGAGTGGATGGGCCGGGGGGCTTTCCCCAGGAAGAACGGGCGCTTTGTCCCATGAGGGACGAGGCCATGGGCTGACAGAAAGTCTGGCAACCCCTGACCAGGCAGGGGAGTGAGCGAGTGAGTGAGGGAGGGAAGGAAGGAAGGAAGGAAGGCAGAGCTGCAGGACATAATCATAGCTGAGAAGATGTCAGCTCACAGCGAAACTAGCACTTGCTCTGCTGGAGTTTCGTCTTCGCTCCACTAAGTTGTACTCCAAGTGCCGGGTGGTGTTAAGCTGCCTCAGGGAGTTTAAATAGAGAGAACAGGAACAAACTGAGTGGTTTAAAATAAGCAGAAGATTTCAGAGTCAATCTGATGTTACCCTTGTAGGAAAAAAAAAGAGGGAATCAAATTTAAATCATTTTCATATTCAGTCTGAAATTTCTGAGCAAAATAAAAATCTGGATCTGTTACAGAGTATCCGTCTTCTGTTTTCAAAGGGAGAGGGGGGGAGAGTAAAAATCTTGTTTCCTGTAAGACCCTCTTTGTTCAGCTGCTCGTTTGGTCTCCTCTATCTAGTTTTCCAATTTAAGTGTGGTCTAAATCCATCACTCAATGTTGCCCCGTGTTTAACGTGGGCAGTTCTGACAGGCAAGCTTTGTTTTCTCTGGCTAATGAAACCGGCCCGATCTCTCGGCTTCAAACCATTTTTGGACACATCGATCGGATCGGAGCCAGTTCTCGTGGACAGACAGGACAAGCAGGAGTGTTTATAGCAAGGAAGCAAAGCGGGTTGAGGTTGCGGTTCTCAGATGTTGGAAATCGGTAGTGGGCAAAAAAAAAACAAACAAAAAAACAAAAAACGATGAGATTCAGGAAGGATTGGTGGGGGGAAAAGAAGTACAGAGGGAAACTTTCTTGTTCTCACCAATGCGACCACCAGAATTTAGCATTTAATCAATACACAACATAGTTTCTTGTTTAGAAGCAAGTCACACTGGTACACATCATTCAAAACAACACCTGTTAGCAAAGTGAGAAAACAGATGCACTGATTTCCTCAATGCTGAGAAATCGGAATTGGCAGGTCAGGACAGTTGATTGTACCGACTGTCCACATTTCTTGTGTTAAATTCCTTCTTTCTGCACAATCTGAATAGATACAATAGAATAGATAGCATTTATTGTCATTGAACAGGATTCAACGAAATTTCTATACAAGCTTCCTAACATGTCTTCTCCACCAGGAGAATACACTCTACACTGTTGGCATAAAATTGTTAACCTTTGCATGAATATCTGACAGATTGATTCGGCGCTGACTTCAGTGGAGTGATGTATGCCCAAGTATGTGGGGGACGTTCTGGACCGGTCAACTGTATCAGCCAAAATCGGAAACGGCCAGTCAGACTTTATATATATATATATATATATATATATATATATTATATATATATATATATATATATATATATATTTTTTTTTTTTAAGATGCAATCAGTGCCTGATCTGCTAAACATTTGACCATACAAATGGCAATAACCAGTAAAAAAATAAAAATAAAAACTAGCAACCCACTGGAGGAAAAAAAAAGGAGTTCTTCTAGACACAAACATTAAATCCCATTTCCTGCTGTGTTTTGCACTGGAATACGTTTGAAACAAGGAAACAGGATCAGTTTACCAAAGCAGCAACCGGCATTTAACTCTGAGAATGAACTGCAATTTATTTTAAAACAGGTTTGATGGTCAAATCAATTAAGGAAGCTATGGGTTGTGTCAAACCTCAATGTTCAACTGCTTTTAGTACTTGTAATAAGATCCCTACTTAGTAAAAGAAAAGCATCCGTGATGACTAAAACATCGACTCCCTTTTTATATAAAAAAAAGCCACATAAATGTTAAAACAACTGGAGCTTAGAAGACTTCTTTTTCCAATATTAGGATTTTTTTAGCTACATTTTATTCAGTAAATACTGTGGAATCAATACTTGGGATGAAAATCTTAGATGGAGACACAGATGACACAGAAAAACAGAACCAAATTCTATCCTGCTTTTTCTGAGTGTCATCATAACCATCATCCAAAATCTAACCTAATGCACAAAAAGAAGGGTCCTGTGTCTGGGTAGCCACTTCAACACTGTCAGGAAGGGGGTTATAAATGATTCGCGCTACCAGGTGAAAGTTTGTGTGTAAGTAGTCATTTATTAACAAGCCCCCCGAGCTTCTGTGTTGAAATTTAACCTTCATTAGGTTAGCTTCCTTACAAAATTTCACAAAGGGGGCTGGGAGGTCTACCACTGGCTTGACCTAGAAGCGAGGCAGTTATCAGAGCCAGAACCGAGGTCCTGATGTATGAAGCATAGATCCGTGATTAAAATTTCACGGACCTTTCCGTGAAAGGTCCGCAGCTTGAAGTACTACTACACAAGTACTTCAAGCTGCACAAGAAGCTTGAAGCACAAGAAGTACTTGTGCAGCTTGAAGAAGTGCACCTTTTGAGCGTTGCCGTTTGCACTTCTACTTCAACACGCTGTGACTTCTCACCCATCTCAAAAGAACGGGTAAAAGAGCCATACCGGATGCTAGAAAAACAGTTTCCAAACATTTTAAACCTTCTAAATGTTCCTGCATTATGAGATAAATGTTCATTTCAGGGCCCTGAGAAGTCAGAATGACTGTTTATTTGCTAGAATGCACCGGTCTGAAAATCAGCTGATATTTACAGATATTGCATATATTACTTAATTGTTTTGACAATGATGATCAATATATTTTTTAATTTTGTTCCTCAATTTTGTTTAAGCACATCATAATCCATTTTATCTGTGATTTTGGTTGCATGTGATTTTTATTTCCTTTTTATCTATTGTTATTGGTTGTTGTGTTTTATTTTGGATATTTAAAATATCTCCCAGTTCCACTGTGGAGTGTTCTGCACAAAATGATAGCTTTTTTTATGCCTTTTATATTACCTAAAAATGGTCTTTAAATGGCAATAGTATCATTTATCTCAGAGATTTCTGGGTCAATTTATCATCCAATAAAATTTGTTATTTTGAAAGGCAGAATTGTTAGCCCAGCTACAACCAAGTCCAATTTCAAAATTTTTAAGTAAAAAATACAAGTGTTTCAGTTTAAGTAAGGAAGAAAATAAAGGAATAGGACATTTTTGACATTTAAAAGTGATATTCAGCTTTAGCATTGGGTTCTGGTGATGGGATAGTGACAATTACAGTGCCTTGGAAGAAAAGGCATCTACTTCAATTTAGGTTTTTGTATTATTCAACTATTTAAAAAAAATTAAGTGCATTAAAATTAGGGAAAACAAATGTGAGCTCCTTTTGGGATTGATCACTCTGAATGGAGCTGAATTGAAAGTTCCAAACTAAACTATTAGCAGAAAGAGGTAAAACCCATCAATATAAAATGAAGGTTGGGTTTAATAAGGGGGGGGGAACTTACCCCAACAGCCCCAGCCCTGTGTAAAAATATAGTTTCCCGACTTGGTAAAACAGGAATGAGCATGTTCTTGTTTAATTTCTTTAGAAACTACAAACCTAAAAATGATCATAAAAAACATTCTTCACATAGAACCTGTCCAACAGCAGATCTTAAACAGCAACACATCATACTTTAATCTATAGAAATTTAAGAACATCTTTTAAAAAATCTGTCAATGTATGAAAGGTTATAAAATTATTTTAAAGCCTTACTTGCTCAGTTGATGTCAGAGTTCATGACTCCACAGTAAAGACAGGATGAAATTGGCCTCCATTGGAGGGTTCCAAGGCAGGATACACTGCTTACTAAAATAACACAAAGACCTCAACATTTCCTGGAAAAAAAATCTTGATGAGAAACTATTCTTTGGACTATTAGGAAAGTGTGCAGCATTTCAGAAAAAACTGAATTATATCAACTGTGCAATGTGGTGTGGGGGTACTTTGTTTGCTCGGTGTCATAACTCATAGAGATGTTGATTCTGCTTTTTATCAGAAAATGTTAAAGGAGAATGTCTGACTGCAAATCTAAGGTTATGGGTCAGAAGAAGCTAATCTCTACAGTTATCCATATCGCCTCTATTAAAGGGACAGTCAATCAGCGATAAGAAAATGAAACAGCTCTCCTGGACTGGCTGCTTTGTAAATGCCAGCCAGGACCATTTAAAGTAGCATTGCATCCAGGCATTGAAGCTTCCCTAGTTGAATTTTAATGTAGGACATTTTAGATATGTGGAGAATGGAGATTTTGTAATGCTAACCTCGCTAACTGCTCTTACTGGTAATATGAAGATGCTCGAGTCAGATTAAAGGTTTTTATTTTTTTCAAAACCTCTGTTTTAGTGTTGAATGTCCACTCATGGACTAAAATCTGTATCAGTAAGTCAAATTCTTGGAAGAAAAAAGTAAAAAAAACAAGATCATAGATTGGACAGAAAATTATGATGGCAGTATCTCGAGTGTGGGACAGAACAGATTATGTTACACATGGTGGATCTTTTTTAGTGCTTCATTCACTGCCAATGTGATTTGCCCAGCGCATAAATTGAGAATAAATTTCACAACCTTATGTAACTTTAATTACCTTAAGCAACCTTGTGTACTTTCGATCATCAAAGGAACCTGTCGCTACATAAGCTCAACATTTAATTTGCTAAATTTAAACAGTCATGAGAAGAAAAAGAATGCTTGGGTATCTTGTATCAAGCACATAATACAAGCAGGGACATCAATTCCCCACATACATGCAGAAAACATCGCACACTATTGATGTTTTGTCTTTTGTTTTTTTTTAAGTACGTGACATCGTGGGACACTGGGGGCCCTGAATGAAAACATGCCAGTAAAGAGATACATCAGATGTTTGTCCACTCGAGGCTGTGTTGATCCAAGATCTATCTGCGGCTTCTTCCTGAGAAAGAAGTCTCTAAGCACCGGCCCAGAGAGTGCTTAGCTTGGCGCTTTTCCCCCCGCTGGCATTTCTAAGTAAAGCTCTCTGCAAAGTTTTATGTGCTGTGGTGTTGCATATAGCTGGTTTTGGGTCTATGAAGGCTTTGTGCAGGAAAATAAATCAAATTAAACACACAGGGTGAAAAGAGCACAGCAGAACTTGACGGATGGTGAAAAAGAACATATCGCTGACTGCCAATCTATTTCTGATTAGAGACTCAGTGGGCCATAGTTCTAACATTCAAAAAGACCGCTTTTTACTTTCAATCAATTAGAGTCAATCAAGGCTAACTTATGACTGATTATAGCCGTTCTTACTATGTCATTGGTGATATTTATGTATCAAAATGAACCCTTTGTTGTGGTTTTCAACAGCAATGCTTGACATTGAAAAACATTTCTAGATTGGGTATCGTGACGATGTGTTCGATCCACTGGGCAGATCTGTTCAGTCTAACTCTAAGCAGCGACATCCATCATTATTTATTTTACATTACATTTATATAATAGCACTTTCTGAATTATTTGAAAGAAGGTTTATTGCAGTTTATTTTTATATTTTTGACCAAGGCTGTCAACCCACTTTTTGTCGTCAGTTTCAGTTTGTTTCTTTATTACTTATTTGACATTGGCCGTCATACCCCTGATAGAATTGAGTGAACAAATTAAATTTACATTGCGTCAATATGTCAGACCATTATTCTTCTGTTTCGGGTAAGATATGAGCCGTTACTGAATCTCAGATGTCTGAATCGGTAGAGAAAAAATTGGATCGGTATGGCTTGTTGGGCAAAATGCTTTTTGCTGTTCTGCTGTTTTTCACACAAGTATAACTGATATTATCAAATTCATTAGGTAGATTACCTGCTTGGGGAGAGTCTAAAATTTACCAATTATACTTTTAAAGCAGATCTTTAGCTTTACAGCTGTGTTTAGTTTGACAAATGAATATTTTTAAAAAATAATAATAATTTGTTTTACTTCTAAGAAAGATGTCTTTTTTGGGGGCCCCTGATTGGAAGCATGCAGCAAAAGGATTTTAAAGGGATTCCAGTTCATGCAAAGTCTCAAAATACCAGCTGCAAAAAAAAGCTAACGTGCCAAAAGTACAACTCCCCTGCACACATCCAAACACAATCCTGTACTCTCTTCTCTTTGTCCGTGTTCACTGGAATTCAAGTTATGGCCCTCTGGCTTCGACCCAAGCGCCCCCACAATGCACCCTCTCCAGCACGCTCCTGTTTAATCAGCATCTTCTGCTGGTCATTAGCTTCAACAGCAACTCTTGGCAGTTGTTTATGAGCCCTGTGAGGATAATGGCTTTGCACCTCCATCCATCACTGTGACAGATGAGCCCAATTATCCCCAAGTTCTCTTTTTTTTTATGCTGCGCTCGTCATTTTCTTAACCTGTGGTTTTCGATTGACCAGATCACAACAACAAAAGCAAAATGTTGCATTCGATTCCATCTTTTAATATTTCCTTTACAAGTTGCTGCCACGCTGCAATACAGTTCACTTGGGGATACAGATATGAAAGAAAGGAGATAAAACAAGCGTGACAGATTTATGAAATAAAATGGCACCTCGAGAAAGAAGAACTTGCATCAATAGTCTGAGGAACTGACACCTCTTTCAGAGGCTGATCTGTTTTTTGCTGAACTACAAACCTTATCGTTCAAAAAACTGTTTTATTTCCTTTTAAGATCGCCCTTCGATGCTTCTGCACCTGTTTGTCAAACCAATTAGCAAAACCTATTAAACAAAAACAATTAAAAAAAAGACATTGTCTTGGTGAGATCCCTCCACCCCCACCGATCTTTCTTCTATCCTTCCTCCAACACAACAGGATGTTGCTCAGTGACACAACGGGGCTACGTGAGTGTGGAGACATGTAGAGGCAGGCCAGGGACAAAAGCTCAAGAGAAGAATTAAAAAACAAGAGGAGGCAGGAGAGCGATATGATCTCGCTGCGCACACAGAGAGGGATTGTGTTGGAGCTGGCCTGCCCCATATACAAACACCGTATTACCATAATTTCTTGCTGCTTCTTCTTCTCCTGCACTGCAGGAGATGAGTTTTCATCTGGGAGAGAAACCCTGACAGGTAAAGATAAGGGAGGGTGAAGATATCTGTGATGACAATCATGTCAATGATCTGACGACTGAGACTGATGCATATGTAGGAGGGATGTCTTGGGATGTGCTTCATAATGTCCTCCTCCCCTCAAAGTGTGCAATAAACAACTTGAATCAAGCAGATTAACCTCATCAGTCAAAGCCATATTTCTCAGGAAATGACAGAACTGCACATCGGTAAAAGTAATACCATCGACTGTAAACTGTAGCTGGAAGAAAGAAACTGAAGGTAAAAATACAGGAACAGTAGAGACGTGTTCCGCCGACATGCTGCCTCCTTAGGTATCAAAGTCCGAGGGATGAGTCCCAAAGGTGCTGATGCGGAAACATTTCCTGACCTTTGCTCGGCAGAAAAGTACTCTTGTCCCGTCGAAGTCTCACTCAAAGACCTTGAGGTCTCTATCACTGAGGCCTGCTTTTGTCAGCATGCAAGTCATGTGATTGGGCTACCGCAAAAAAGTATTAGCAACCCACAATGAAAAATTATGATATTTCCCTGGTTCAACAAACATGAAATCACATGAATGACGCTTATTTCTATCAGGTGAGGAATGTGACAATGTTCTCTTGAGTAATTGAGTCATTCATTTAGTCCTGCTGGAGCAGTGACAGTACCCCGCTCATAGTCACCCATTTCTCAGACACTCCCTTCACTCCATGTGTGAATTTCTTTAAAGGTTAGAGATAGCACGACAGAAAAAAATTTACAAACCAGAGAAAGATTGACAATGACACCTAGAACTTGCTTTCAGCCACCCACAGCAACCTGCATTACACAATTTTTTTTCTGTTTTAAAATCAAAGAGCTTTAAAACCTTGAAACTGGTAACATTCATTCGCTATTGCCATGACAGGTGAATAAGCACCTAAAGGCCTTTTAGAAACAACTAAGGTCCCTATGATTATATCCCTAACCTTAAATCCACCAGTTAGACACAGATGGACAGACCAGGGTGTTACAGTTGAAAGACTTTAAGGACTTACTGTTGTTGGACTTGAGATCCCGGTGGATGACGGGGACGATGGCTTCATTGTGCAGGTACACCATCCCTCTTGCTATCTGCACAGCCCAGTTGACCAGGATGTGAGGCGGAATGCGGCGGCCGGCCAGCGCCCGGCTCAGTGGCCCACCCGAGGCATACTCCATAATGAGGCACAGGTTGGGCTCCTGCAAGCACACCCCTTTCAGGGCGATGATGTTCTGGTGGGTGAGCATGGCAAACAAATGGGCTTCCTGCTTCACATTCTGCGCTGTCACGCTGATGTCCTCGTCCGGGTCTTGCCGGGCCGCCTTCACGGCGACCAGCTCGCCCCTCCATGTACCTCGATACACTTTCCCGAAGCCCCCAACCCCAATCACCTCCTCCAAGCTCAGCTCCCGGAAATCCACCTCCTCGGGATCAACAGTGCCAACCACAGCACGGTTTAGCTCCTCCACCACGCTGGTACCTGGTAGCTTGGCATATCCACTAGGCTTGAAGGAGCCGTAGTTGGATGGGAAGATGCCCACCTTGTTGTTGACCTTACCTGCCCACCAACCCTCATCCCCAGATATCTCAGAGTCCTGAGAGAGAACCTCCACCAGGTCACCTTTACGCAAGGTGAGCTCGTCTTTACAGGAGGCCTCATAGTCGAACAAGGCTGTCCATACAGGGTTGGTGAAGTTCCCTTTTTGGGACTGATCCAAGTTCTTCCAGTTCGACAGCGAGCTACGACTGAATATGTTCTTCAGAGGCTCCATGGAACCTCCACTATATTGCCTGACTGGATCCGACTGCGCACTCCAGGGGTCTGAAAATAAAGTACAAAGGAGTACTTTATTGCACCTTGCTCCCTTTCCTGTCTTTGTTGTTGTCTCATCAGGGACCAATGAGGTGTGTTCAAAAGTCAGACCAACAGGTGGGCTATGGAAGAGGATTCAGGGACAAATGAAAGCCAAGTGTCTTCCATTTGTTCTGGGATTAAACTCAAATCTTTCCATTTCAGCAGTCCTCAGACGGTTTGCTTTTCGTAGCATTTATCAAATCTCTGAAAGAAAGCAGTGATTAACTCTGAAAGATTGATGTGGTGTGTGGTTTCCCCGCACATGGTGTGAGTAGATTATCATCTCATCATCCTGGTTAAAAGACTCTGGAATCAACTCATTATGACTGAATTTGTCCTCCTTTCCCCTCCTCATTCAGAACAACCACCTGTTGAGGAGCAAGTCCGAAGAGTCAAAGTTCAAAATTAATGTTCAGGAATGAATCCGCTTACAGATAAGAGTCCAAATCAACATTCCCCACGCACTCGATAGTCCATATTCGGTTTTTTATGTATTTTTAGCCATTAAGAGAGTGGCCATCATAAGCAGGAAGCGCTGAGAGGAGGAGAAGAATAGCAGGAAAAGGAGCATTCAGTCCAGCCAACCAGTGTTTTACGACAAGTTTCAAGCGCTGACCACTGTTCATTATTTAAGCCCGAGGACCCAGAAAGTGCGCCTGTACGCGACACTGAGGTGACCACGCAGGAAATCCCGCAATCCGGTGCGCCACAACATCCATGCTGGCTGTGTTATGAAGGAGCTCACACGTAAACTGCGAGCCGCCGACTCTGGGAACAGGAAGAGTTCTCCAAACCTCCTTGGCTTTTCAGTCTTGAGGAGGAAAAAAAAACAACCGAAAGAAAGAAAAACAAACTATTCCCGTTAACTTTTGGTTCTTGTTGGGAGTTCAGCGCCGGGCCCGGTTCACTTCGGCGCTCCGCTTCATAACGACGGTGTCCAAACTGCGGAACTGTTCCGTGACAATTTCTTACTCCGTTCCTCTTCCTCGGTCAGCCTTCAGCAGCCAGCACCTCCGACCGCTCCAATGTCGCAGCTTACAGCCGCTGTGCCGGAGGGTGGGGTTTCAAAACTTTTCCTCTCCCAACAGGAAACAATGTCAGCTGACACGCTCCCGCCAATGGGGACGAAGTAAACACAAAACTTCCGATTTCAAAATAAAAGTTTGTCAATACGGGCCTCGAAGCCCGAGCCAGACGAGAAGTAGACGGAGCACTGCCGTGATTAAACGCTTCCGCCATGTTGTGAGTGGCAAGTTTCTCTTTGAAAATCACGTTTCCTTTTAAAAGAATTTAAGTACGTCCAGTTAACTTTGATAAATGTTCTGAACTAAAGCGTATTAAAATCTACTAATTACATTGATATCACCAATAATTAAAAAAAATTAAGAGTTCAACCAATTTGAAATATGATATGCACTACTGAACCCAAAATGTGCCTTAATTTACCTTTGAAAACATACAAACCGTTTGATTACATTTGTATTCTGGTGAAATGAAGTGAAAAGAAGATTTATCACTAATTTGATCTTATTGTTCGTTTTGTTTGTTTGCCTTTAACCAACTGGTTGGAGCCATTTCCATTGAAATATTTCATACTGAAATCCTTGTTCATTCACATCTCACATATTTAATGACAGAATGCTAAAAACACAATCTGACCGAGACTGTGTGCTTTCTGTGTAGAAGGGAATGTTTACTTTTAAAGAGAAGGAACACAAAATTGCAATTTGAAGGGCAAAAACCCCCAGCTATGATTCTTTAAAAATTGCTTTTATTTTGAAAAACACACCATTAGATCGTGCTTGTCTAGGTTTTACAACATGTGTTGAATAATAAGCCCATCTCTGGGGGGAAAAGGCTTAATTCAATTTAGAAATCAGGAAGAGTTACTCATTTGAACCTTTAATATTTGGTTAAAGAACGGAATTTCCTAAAAGATATATATTCCATTTGATGTATGTCCCAATTCTTTGGGTTATTTCTGAAATATATTGAAACTCTTTCATCCATTTTATTTTCCTACGCCAATTATAAAAGCATTATTCTCATTCCGCTTTTTTTAATTTATTGGGATTTCTTGGCATAGCACAAAGAAAATTGGGCCACTGTTTCTGTAAAAATTCCTGCACTTTCTAAAACTCTGCCTTCAGGAAGTCATCGCTTCCTTATCGCTTCTGATGAAAAAAACTTAGCAAACAACCAAACTGAACAACAAACAGACTAAACGCTTAAAACAATTAAATACACATTAAATTAGACAGTAGTATTGTTACGAGCTGAAACAAGGTGCATTTGATTCACGTTTTCACCAGAATGGCACTGAGAAGTGGCTCGCATAGTTCCACAAGATGTTTGCTAATTGCTGCTGGCTAGTCTGAAGGAGTTGGAGCGGCGGGAGGCAGACGAAGGCTTAGGGAGGTGGAAGCTTGGAAACTGCAGCTCAGAGGAAGAACTTTGTCCTTCAAGGCGGGGCTAGGTCCAACCAGGCGTTTTTGCACAGCTGAATGGTTGCCATGGAGCTTAAAGGATTTCTCAAACATGCATGAAAGAATCAAAGCAACACTCCAGATATGTATTTGATGAGAGAATAACATGTTATAAAACCCAAACGTTCATTTCACATCATACTGTCCCTTTAAAACATGACGAATTGAGAAAAAGGTATATAAATCCAGAAGGGAAACATTTTTATACCACTATTTTTATCCAGAAACTTTAATCAAGCACATACAAATAAATAAATTAAAAAAACTGTATACAAATTTAAAAGTGGGACATGTCTTGTCGACTTGGTGCCAATCCTTCCATTTATGGCCACATCAACGTTCAAGTTTTTATGCAAGTTTGTTTATGTCATTTTAGCAAGCAACCAAACTGAACAGCAAACAGACTCAACGCTTAAAACAATAAAATACACATGAAATTAGACAGTTGTCTTGTTAAGAGCTGAAACAAAGTGTATTTGATTCAAGCCTAAACATTAGGGAATTTCTTTTTCATTTTTTCCCTCCCTCACATTTCCTCTTGTTTTTTTTAAAAAAAAAAGTGCAGACACCCTGGAAGACAGTAGCTTGATGGGAGCGGATGGGAATCAGAGGGGCCACCTTTGGCCCCTGTTGGCTGCTGTGTGGAAACAGTGCGCTTCCTTCTGCTGGCTTGCCTTCCCTTCCCTCCCCCGTACTGCTCTTTGTCTGAACACCAATCCTAAAGTCAACCGCCCAAACTCCGATCCCACGTCCTCCGTACCACACACACTCAGACACACAAAAGAGGCTCCGCCTTCCTCCCAGTCCGCTGAGTCAACTCTTATGCAGGAAGGATGCAGTTGTTTTTGTGGCACCAGATCCAAGTCGCCTCTTTGGTTGGGTGGTAAAAAGCACGGGGTTAACCAAACAAATAGTGGGAAGAGGAAATGGGCTGAAGACGCTCCAAGGGGCAAAGCGGGAGCTCCCCCCCCCCCAACCCCCTGACGCTCCAAAGGTGACAAGCAACCCAGCAGATCTTCTCCCAACCTGTGCTGGCTTGCACTTAATCTGATTCAAATACCCAAGGAGAGGCTGCCGATAAATACTGGGCATTGTCTTCCAGAGGGCCGTGTGAGTCACGGAACACGAAGCCGCGTCCATGGGAACCTTTCCGCGTTGCAAAATTTAGGGAGGAGGCAACATCAAAAAAAGAAGAAAGAAAAAAGGGAGGCAGAAAAATAGAGCCAAGGGATTACAATCATGTGATTTGCGGTTATGAAACAGGGAAATGAAGGAGGAAGCAGTTTGACGACTCTGCCAAAAGATGCCAAAGGGTTTCACTTTTCCACTTCCAGCCGGTGAACCAAAAGAGACTTTTCTAAAGATGGACGCCCTAACTAAATATATCTGCCATAACATCGTTTCTTTTGCATGTTGTTATACTAACATAACAAAGTTTAAACAACCACCCCACTAGCGTCAAAAGTTTTAACTATTTGGCACATTGCTCCATTACACTGGGAAATGGATCAACGCAGAACTAGGTCCTGATTGGTGGAAGACATTTCTCTTGGAACATAACTTGATCCTACACTGCAAAAATAAACAAAAACAAAAAAAGTCTAACAAAGTATTTTTTGGTCTAGTTTGTAGTACAAACATCTTGGTAGAACTTGAAATAAGACAAAAATAACTTACACTTTTAAGCAAGACATAAGTGCTTGTTTAGAATCAATAATTGATATTTATTAAAAAAAAAAGAAAAAGTACTTGTTCCATTGGCTGATTATTTTCGCTGCTAGCATGGGAAAATTATCTGAACTTTTAAACTATACAACCACACAGAACTTTATGGAGAAGCAGGTTCAGGTTGTTGGTGTCATCTAGCGTACGACTCCGGAGGAACATTTATGTAAACTTTTTTTTGCGGTTGAATTAAAAAAACAAAACAAACAAACTTCAACATTAAAGCAGAACGTAACATGAACTTGTGCTTGTTCATTTTGTTCTTTTCACGACAACGAAGGAACCACAACATCTGCCTATTTTTTGTTTTAAATTGAAATGTGAACTTTATTTCACCCATACAAAATAAAAGGAACATTAAAAGTTTACAATACAGAGTAAACTGTCTCGCAACCATTTTACAACAAGCCGGGCGCGGAAGTGGGAGATCCGCCTCTGCGTTCGTTTAAAATAAAGAATCTAAAAGAAGGAAAAACGAATGTTAAAGACAGAGGAGCAAACGTTGGAGGGTGTGGCCAGAAAAAAAAAAAAAAACTTTAAAAGAAAACAACAAAAAAAAAAAACACACAAAAAAACACGTGGTCCAATATTCATTGTGTATTTTACAGGCAAATAAATTTATGGTAAGTGAAATTAAATAAAAAACAAACACTCAGATCTAAATCTTTACTCCCTGCTGATGTGGTTGAAATCAATTTTGAGTTTAAAGTAGAGACTAAATTTGAAACAAAAGCAAACAGCGGGTTGCAAACACATGGTGGGGGAAAAAAGACAAATAAAAAAAATTCACCTACTTTTTCTGTCGACTGAGATCAGGCACGACTAAAATGATGCAACTGCTATCTTAACAATCGTCTGAAAGATGACACCAAATACACGCTTCAGAACTCGCCTGGGCTGGGCATCAGCCTGAGCTTTAAAAGCTGATTATTCTTTGGGTCGGAGGAACTGCGTTTGTTTTTATTATGCAGAGAAATTTTGAAAAAAAGAAAAAGAAACAAACTGTGAGGTGAAATAAACCACACCTATCCTGTCTGCTGAGGCTCACCGTGTTATACTAGTCAAGACCAAATAAAAAGCAAACAAAAAACCTAAACAGCAAAGACCGAGCTTAAAAAACAACCCCCCCCCATCTCTACATTAAAATAAAAGCTTTTTAAAAAAATTAAAACACCTAATGTACAACAAGGTTTTGTCTCTTACAGCTTTCTTCAGTCAGCGGGCTGTGATGAAGATGAAGAGTCATCTTCTTCACTGCTGCAGCAGCCACCAGGGGGCCAACTTCATCTGGAAATAATGCTGGGTTTGTGTGTGTGTGTGTGTGTGACAGAGATAATGAGAGGTTGTTGGTGGGGAGGGGAGGGAGGTAGCTAAGAGTCATAGTCTTCATCGTCGTCCTCCTCGTTTTTGTGCGGCGCGAACGCTGGGGGGGGCAGAGCGACGCTCACCATGGAGGGATGAGGGGCGAACGCCATGGTGCCCTGGGCCGGAGCCGGATTGGCTGTCACCATGTTGCCCGTGTTCCCAAACTGGGATGGGGGGTTTGAGCTGGGAAGGGACACAAGAAGAAAATGAATGTTTTTTTCTTCTGATTCCAGTGGGAAAACAGCACCCTCTACTGGCTTGGGATTATAACGTCACTTTGTAAACTTCTGAAATGACCCAACCCTGCACATCCAAATTTGTAGTTCTAATGGAGGGCTTTTAGTAGCCATGGAGACCTGACCTTATTTCTGCTTCAAGCTTAATAAATCATCTCTAAAAGTAGAATTTTTTTTAATTAAAAGCACTTTATTTTAAAGTGCTTTTAATTTGAGCACCTAATTACTTCACCTGAAAGCGGTTCTGTCATTCAGCCTCCATTGTGTTCCCTGTCTGGTCACTCGAAACCTTTTCTGGGTTTTCTGACGCACGGCATCGTCGTCTCCTCACCTGTGGAACATGGATGTAGGCTGCTGGTTTGTGCTTGACTGGGAGCCGTCGTCCTCGTCCCCGTATGTCTCGCTGTCTTCGGAATCTTCCTGTTTTCACCAAACATAAAAACACAAAAGTGTGTTGGTTTTTTTTTCTCTCCCAACATTAAAACAAAGCCTTAAAACATCACTGTGTAAATGATCTCCCACCTCTTGCTCCGACTCTGTTCCAGAAAGCTTCTTGTCTTTGCCTTTGGAGCCGGCTCCCCCGTTCTTGCGACCAGATCCTGGCTTTCGGCCCCTAAAAAAATGTAAAAAAAAAAAAAAAAAAAAAAAAAAAAAAAGTACAAAAATATATATAAATAAATAAACAACTAGGTTTTATAATGAGAAGTGCTGCTTCCAGGAATGTTTTCCCAACAGTTCAGTTTTCACTTTGTGAACTCAGTAAATAATTACTTTGAAACACTAAAACATCAAATACTTGCTTAGTAAAGAGAAGTTACTTCAAAACATAAAATCAGAAAACGTTTACATTTGGAGTTTTAAAAAAAAACATAACCAAAGCCATATTTAAAGTGTATTTAATCTTATTTGGAACCCTGTCATAGTTGCTTTGTGCAAAAATGTCAACCAATCAAGTTCAACAACTGTAAGACATATTTAACATAGTAAGCTGACGTTTAATTAAATCCTAATCAAAAATATTTTTTTTAATCCCAAATACAAATTAAAAAGTTGTTGAAACTCGTATCAATCAAGTATCTTCAAAGAGCCATTATGAATGACCATGCTGTGGGGAGAAAAGGTCTCCAGTAGCAGTCAGTATTGAAACAAATCAGAAAAGGCTCCTGACCGAAGATGGTTTCTATACAACAGTCATGACATGCTAACAGATGGGGTCATAGTACCCAACTGTAAATTACAGAAAAAAAAACTTGTTGCTACAGTTACACATTATAACAACTGTCCTTAACCAAAAAAATGACAGACAAAAAGAAGAAATCAGAATTAAAGTAACAGATAACATGCTCACACCAGGAGGGGGCGCAACTTTTTATTTATTTATTTTTAACGAATAAATGGTTTTTGACTCTACTGTACTTCCCTAACTCTGAGTAGTCTGTTCTGTTGACCCCGATAGAGCGTTGGTTCCCTGAACTACCTGCGAGGGACTTTTTCTCCTCCGGCCTCGGTGTGGTTCTCCTCCCCTTCGCCCTGCATGTCCGGCACCGTCGCCACCAGGTCTTTGAGAAAGTCAAACTGCTGCTCCAGCTCGATACACTGCTTCCTGCCAAAAGAAGACGCAACAGGCTTTCAAAGAGACAAAGTACCAGCCTTTGAAAACCTACGGCAAACCCGTTCCAAACGCAGTAACTCACAGGTGCGACGTCGTCATGGTTTTGGCGTTCCTCGACTGGGTGACCTGGCAGGCCTTCGTCAGCAGCGACTCCAGGAAAAGCTCCAGAGCTCTCGCTGAAGCTTTGCCTCAGGAAAATAAACCGCTGCAGATCCCAATCCATGATCTTTGTCATTGGTTTTTTAATTGATTTATTAAAAACTTTTTTATTCATATTTTTGATTTAAGTCAAAATTTGGGATTAATATTTCACTGCTCGAGTTTTACATGAGCCAGAAATCATTCATCAGCGTTTGATCTGATCACATTAAAGCACATAATGTTTCCACTATTTTATATTTGAGCTAAATAAAAAGAAAAACAACAACAAAAAACCCCAACAAAGTAACCCATCATGTCGTTCGAAAAAATATTTTAAAAGCCGAATGCGTTCTGAATCCATAACCTCGAACAAATGAGGTGAAAAATATTCATAAAAAAACTTTTTTTTTTCAATTTTTAAACCGGGACTGAAATGGAATAATATGCTGTTTTTTTATATCCAATTCAAAAAGCAACACAAAGAAAAAAGGGTGACTTTTTTATTTCTTGAGTGTAAATTGAAAAACAGAGAAAAGGAAAATGTTTTGCTTTTGATTGTTTTGCTAAATATGAATGTAGCTGAACATATGGATTATCATGCAGGAGGATGAAGACAGTAAAAATCATTCAGAGTCAATAATAATAAATGTTGTGCATACATATAATTTGGAAAAAGTAGAAATTGTAACATGAGTAAACAAACCACACTCCCATGCGCAAATATGTGTAATGTGGGCAATATATACAGTTGTGTGAATAGAATATATAGACATGCTGTCCTTTTTCTTATGCTTAATTATGTTGTTTGGTTTTCTTCTTATTTTTTTATGACATTTTACTTGTTCGAAATAAATAAAGATCTCATAGAAAGAATGAATGATACACAAGCTGAGGTGTATGTGCTTTAGCTAAAATAATTTAATTCTTTTGACAGCTACATCACTCAACAACACATAACATGAGCAAAAAAACGGGGTGAGGAAGTTGTTTGCTGCCAATTAGCGTTCCTTAAAGTAGACTTCAACGTTTGGAGGCATACAGTCAAATGTCTCGCATGCAAACACCTTAAGCCAGAAGGATACAGATAATAACGGGAACTGCTGCAGCCACTTTGCCTATTTCTTCATCGGTCTGCATGATCTTCTTAATCCTTGCCTGGAAGGACAGATCTGACGTTATTTCTATGCGAACACTTCGGACGGCATAATTTACTACGGAGTTTCAGCAGAATGTGCAGGATGTACCATGACATCCCATGCACTCACAGAAGACGTACAAATAACATCTCTAGAAATTCAGCTTGGGTTAGCTGTACATGCTAAAAACAACGACTCCTGGAAGCTAACTTGGGATAAAAAAACACGAAACATAAGTTAGTTAGCTAATTCGGAGAAACCTACGAATTATTCGTAAAAAAAAGTTTGACTACTTTAGCAAATACTTCCCGTTAGGTTGTTTTTGGGACTTTCTGGGCAATAAACTCGAAGCCCCTCAAGTGTAGCTACAACAAATAGCTTCTCATTTTCACTGTTAGCTAAAGTTAGCTAGTGCTGACGCCTGTAGAAATAAAGCTTTCAACTCACCGGGGGGAATCTGGCGTTGTATTTCTTCTTTTTGCTGGGCATAATTAAATAAACGTTGTGGCTAAAGTAAAATAAAAATAGAAAAACGCTCGGAATTATAAGCCTACACCATATACAATCCTCCTCCAGTCCCGGCTAACTTGTTAGCACGTTGTCGTCAGTCGTGTCAGTTTGATTCCGCAGGGTCCCAGCGCCGTCAGCCGCAAACAAACAGTTTGTTCCGCATATTTACTTTGAAGGAAAAATCGCATTCGTAATTAGACTATGGTAGTTATAAATGACATAAATATAGTGAACGCGTTAAACAGTTTGATTTTGATGTTGTTTTCATAAAGAAACTGCAAATAAATAAAAAATATTTCTTGATTTAAAAAAACGCGTTATTTTTAAAAAATATTATTATGTAACGAAGTACTGAAAATGACTAAATATTTTAAAGGAATATTGAACGTTAATTGGTTTAAAAAGACCCTATACTTTGGTAACAGCAGAGCTGCGTCATCAAGCTGAAGTTGGTTCTGAATCGCTTAAAGGGCTAAGTCACTTTTTTTTTTTTTTTTTTAAATAACTAGATTATTTTTGACCAGTTCTGACAAAAGTGGTTTGTTACAACATTAACGAGGAAAGATTCGCAGAAAAACAACATAACTTGTGAAAGTAAAAAGAGAACCGCTTCAATGTTTTCTTTGTTTTCGGTATTTCGTAGACCACATTTTAGGATTCTAATGAAACCTTAAAAACTGCAATATTTAGATCTTTCGCACCGATTTTGCATTTCTCTCAATTTTTCACATTATTTCACAGCATACTGCTGCCACCTCTGTGTCTTATTTGCAGTATTTTCTGTCAATTTGCCTGCAGCACTGTTTAACTTCATGCCTAGAGTCCTGCAGCACTGTTTAACTTCATGCCTAGAGTCCTGTTCATGGCTTGCACTATGCAGGACTTCTTATGACTTTCTTCTTTTTTCACCAAAGTCAAACATATAGGAAATTATTATTTTTCTTACAGCTAACAACTTGCTGCTTTTTATGGAAGCCTATTTCAACCACACACACACACACAAAAGTGAAAGTTCTACAGAAAGTTTTAATTATGGGGTTTTAGACTATTACATTTTGAGATTACGAAGACAGAGAAAAATTATAGAACAATTCAGACCAAGTTTGATTAATCTAAATCTGTTAGATATTATATTAGTTGCAATTTTAAAAAAACAGGCCTATTAAAACGCAGAAATGTCTCTTTAAAGCTTCAAATCAGAAGCTAACTTTAACAACATCGCTGCGCCCTGGAGCAGAAGAAGAGCAACACTGGCTAACAACGTGAGCTACAACAGGTAGACTGACCGCATTTATGCGCCACGTCTCACGACTTGTTAATTCCACAGACTGCGTGTGGATTTTATATCGCCTGTTGCGTTCAAAGGTGACTTGTCAGTCCTTGCTGCTCCTTCAAAATTGCTCAAAAAGTAGTTTTTGTGCTCGAAAGTGGCTAGCTTGGCGGGCTAGCCTCAGCGGGAGGGCAGAGGTGATTGTTTATTTCTTCTCCAAGCCTTATCAGACGGTGGAGAGGGGTGTATTGGGCAGAAAACGTTGGTTTGGACGTTGTTGCTATTTAGCTATTGTTATGGGTGTGGAATTCTAATTAGCGGTACGGGCGAAGTAGAACAAACCGACTTAAACTGTAGTACTCAGCAACTGCGTGTGCTCTCCTCCCTCAGGATTCGGTCAACAGTCTCGAGCGCACACTTGACGGCGTCATGGAGGAAGAAGCCCCCGCGGACGGCGAGCCGGAGACCCCCCTTTCCGCAGAGACTTACGCCGCGGAGGCCATGGCTGCGGACATGGACCCCTGGATCGTTTTCGACTCCAGAAATACCCCCCGGTCCGAGTTTGATGGCTGGCTGGAGAGCAACAGACCCTCCCAGGTGTACCGGTTTGGGGACGAGGACAACGGGGTCAATCGTGTGGGGTGGATAGCCGTGCTGGGTCCCAATCACTGCCCGTCTACAGGTGACGTGTCTGGTCTCCAGGAGAGCTGGGACAAACTGCTGACCAGTTCCCGGCCTGTCACCTTTCAGACTGTGAAAGAACTGGCTCTCAACCACGGCGTACTCTCCGGAAAGTGGCTCATGCACTTGGCCTCTGGCTTCAAGTTGGACCACGCGTGGGAGTGTGTGGCCAGAGCAACCTTGGAGGGGAAAATCTCCCTGGTCAAAGTGAGTCCTTACAACCCCAAGGCGGAAGGCAAACAGGTGATCTGCGCCTATAACCAGAACTTCACAGACGAAGGCGAAGTGGTACAGCTGGACTCCTTCATCCGAGCCACAGGTGTTAAATGCCCCCTCTCCTACAAGCCAGACGTCTACACCTACCTGGGGATCTATAGGAACAACCGCTGGAAGCTCTGCCCCACCATCTATGAGAGCAAGTTCGACCTGGAGTGTGTGCCAAGGCGCTCACACATCATCAACAAAGTCACAAATCTGGAAGTAACATAAGGAAGATTAGTTGGGTGCCTTTTTCCCCGGACTGGTTTTAAGACGAGGCCTTTGGGTGGAAATTGATGGAGTTTGTATTTCAAGTTCTTCCATTTCTTTTGACTGGCACATTTTCTAAGTTCTGCCATCTCTAAGTTGCTGTGGATAGATCCCATTCAGGAATAAAGCACTTGAGGGACTGGCTGGATTGTTTGAGCTATATGGATTATTTGAGTTATGAACAGAACTTATTGATTAGAAGGAATTGTTGTTTTTTTTAAGCTTCAAATCGTGTTAAGTACTGCATATTACACTATTTCCAAATAAAACACATCTGAATAACTGATTTTCTTTACACGGTTGTGGTTTTTATTAGCAAAGAGTGTTTTTAATCGGGACAGTGATTAATTACAGCAAATTCCATCTTTATCCAATATATGAAATACCATATATAAAAAAAGAAAAAAAAGGCAGAATAACTTGGGGGGGGGAAGCATGTTACTACTTATACTTTTTACATAAGTCTTAAGCTGGTTTGGCTGTTAAAAACAACCTGACCCAGAACTTCACCAGAATAAATCTCTGTTTAGTAAGCAAACTCTTGCATCGCTTATATGGTATTTACATGTAGACCTTCATTTAATTTCTTACCACATTCGAATGGTAGCTTCAGTGAACATAGAAATTAGGGATGCACAATGTTGTCTTTTACATACTGGTTCTGCATGTAAAACTGGGCTGATGCAACCAATGTTTTGGTCATCTTAAGTGGTATTTGTTTAGTCACATGACAATAGCTGCATTTCCATTGCAAGTGTGTGCAAAATTTTGTAGACATTCTGCTAATGTAAAATATAAAACATTTGCAATTTTTTTTCTATTAAATAAAAATTAAAATCACATGAAAAAGTGTGTTTACATAAGGCTATTAAAGAACATGCCACACCACCATCCTACTACTTCCTGTCCCTGTCCTTTTTCCAGTAGTAACACCCATTGTTGATCACATGACTGGTGATGCAAAAAAAGCAGTTCCATTACAGTTCTGCAAAATGCATTACTTCATCCTTGTGCAAAACTTTTTTTTTTCTTTGCGCTTCTACTAAGCAAATTTTATTTTGCAATTCCAATTTGTGCAATTATATGGTCAATGGAAACACAGCTATTGATGGTGTCAGCAGTGTGGTTGTTGAAAGGGTAGGGAAACATATATAGTATCATTTACCAGCCATAGCAGTAATGTAAATATCTGCATCGACTGTTTTCATGTCAGTGCATCCCTAATTAAAAATCGAAGTCAATTGAAAGTGGTATTGGATAAAACCATGCATAGACTTTCTTCTAGATTAGATAACATTGTAATGTACCAGCCTGTTTATTTAACAGCACAAAAAGCAAGATCAAACACTTCTGTGAAGTAGGGCTGGGCGATTAAATCAAATTTTTATCAAATTTTATCAATCAAATTTTTGGGTTTTAATTTTTGGAAAAAAAAATTCCACCAATGTCTTTTTTTCAGGTTAGAATATTAGGTCAGAATTTAAAAGTAAGGTCAAAGTATTACAGAAATTCAGTTGCAGCAATTTGAGAATAAAGTAAAAATAATCAGAGAATGAAGCAATAATATCACCAGAGTACAGTTGTAACATAAAAAGAATGCAGTAATAATTTTAAGAGAACTCCATTAAAAATAAAAACATTCAATAAAGAATGTTGAGCATCTTTTAAAGTTAAACCTTGGCATTCCTGGCTTTTTTTTTTTTTTTTTAACTCATCGGCTTCAAATTATAAGCAGCAGGACTTTGAAACTGTTCATTTTGAAGTTCTGGTTGAATTGTGTCGTTAGTCTGCTAATACTTGGTCTATTTTCTTGTAATTAAACAAAAAATGTCATTGAAAATTTAATTTTAAGCCTCATCGCCCAGCCTTACTGTGAAGAAAATTATTTTAGCTATCAAAAATTATTCCATTGACAGTACAAAAAAAAGAGAAAAAAAAACAAGCTACAGATGTTCTATTCAGAACAACCTTTCTGACGTATTCGTCAAAACGTCTTTAATAGGCTTGGGCCAGCTACATCAGTAACCTTAAACACTTAAAATGCATGGTTTTTTTAACTGTAAAAATGTTTCCAACAAACTGAAGTTCCTATAGGTGCTGCCCACACTTGTTGCTGCACACAGAAGAAATGTTGCAAAGCAAGGAGATTGGTGGCAATTTTAAACATAAACAATTGAGTTAATACCATGCCATCATGGTATTTTCAATTCAAATTTAAGCCACTGTGACGACCTCATGTTGACCCGCGCCCAGTCTTTACTCTTGATAAATCAATATCCGTGATTGTTTTCAACGAGCTGAATGAAATCAAGATGCGTTCAGTCCCGTGGTTTCTCATTTGGTAATTGTATTTCTATGAGTTTGTCCACAGACAGAAGTCTTGCTACCTTATGCCTCTTCGACCCTTTTGTCAGTCCAGCATTCTTTATTGTGTCTGCATTAATAAGTGAGTCTTCAGGGAAGGGATTTACAAATCATCCTTTTGGGAGAAACAATTAAGTTGGGTGTCCTGACACAAAGCCAGCTTGACTCCCGCTGTTGAAAATGGAAATGAGGCGGTCTTCGTCGGCGGACATCAGCACGTCGAAGTCATCCAGCACGGCGGGCTGCTGGTTGTTGTTGTTGCTGGACGCCAGGACAATCATGTCCTCGTTTCGGAGCAGGTTGGCGATGCTGTTGGGGTAATTCATGTAGGTGCTTCCTGGGTTGTTGACGTAATCTGGGAGATTCTGGGAAGCGGCGCTGTTCTGGGACGCAGAGGCCGAGCTGGAGAGGACTTCTTGTTGGGAAGACGTCAGCATGGACGCGGCAGATCCGCTCTCGCTCATTAGGCGTGGGTTCAGAAGGTCCTCAAATTCATCCATGTTGAGGCTGTCCAGGGTGCCTGGCACCGGAGCATCGGTGAAGTTGGAGAAATCCGGGATCTCGTCGTCCACTAGCGGGGGGTCTACCCGGAACTGGGACTCCTGCAGGGGGAAGGAGCTGCCAGTCTGTGGGGCGGCGGCACTTCCCTGCGGAGTCGCAGACTCCTCGGCCATGGGGGAGGAAATGTTGGGGAAGAACTCGCGAAGGTCTGGCAGGTTGATGGTGGAGTACTTGTTGTTGGCAGCGGTGGAAGTGGTGGAGGAGGAAGGGGCCGATACGGAGTTCACCGTGAAGGTCTGCACCGGGTTGGTGGGGCCCAGCTTCAAGCTCTCCATAATCTTCCAGGTTTGGTTGGTAGTCACTGTAGAGATGGACGAAGATGCCTCAACCTTAGCCTGGACAGAGAACAGCTGTCCTGGTTGATTGTATGAGAAGGGTTTCAACCCACTGGCAGAAGGGGCAGCCTCCGCTGCTGGAAGAAAAAAAACATCATCAGTTTCCTGGCCGAAAACCCATTGACACGCAAGAATGACTAGATTTATCTAAATTTATCATTGAGTTAATTGCGACGTCTGTAATTAATTAATTGCAATCAATTGCATTTTAATCAAAAAACCATATTGAGAAAAGAAAGTTTCAATTCAAAAACACTTTTTGCTGCTAAATTACAGGGCTAGTGTGTCTATTTATTAATGGGCTCACAAACATACAATAAAGATATTTGTTGTTTTTAATCTGTTATCTAGGTGATCCTGACCATTCATGGAACGTCTTTGGAAATGTAGACACTGACATTAGCTTTGGGAATGTCTGTGCTGCTGCTGCTGCAGCATATTTAGCATGTTTCAGGCTTGATTAGCTTCGCTGACAGGCTAACTCGTTTTAACACAACTGTAGTCGTTTCCAGCGTCCCAGCCAATTGTTTTTGAAGAAAACAATTTACTCCCAGTGGGCTCAGAGAAGAGGCTTTGTCATCTGCTATTGTTTGTAGATGTCAGTTGTGCGTCACATTTACTGTTGTACCAGAAACATAATATAAAGGAACTCGATTTTTTTTTCTATGCAAGAAAACAAACAAACAAAAAAAGAAAGTTGCGTTTATATTTTAAAACATTAAAATTTATCTAGTTAATTAATCAGATTTAATGTGATAAATGTATTTTGACATGAGCCATTCCAGAACTACGTGGCTTCTGGTGGAAGCATATTGGAGAACCTCTGTTATACTAGCTCTAAATTTTGTAGACTTGCTAATCATTTTTATGTTAAAGGTGTTGCACGTTTGGATCTTGATTCTTGGTGTCACATTTTAACCTTTGGAAGGTTGTTATTATGTGTAACAGTGGCAACAAGGTCATGTGTTTTCCAAGTGGAAGCAGCTGATTAGCGTCTCAAAAACTCGAAGAATTCATGAACTATGACCCCAAATCAGAGAGGATTTGACCACTGACACAGATCTAAAGAGGAACGGCAAAAGCAAAGGAGGTGGATTAGCAATGCTCGCCAGCAATTAATGTCATTCAAGATATGTTACTATGTTAACATTGTTTTATGTCTTCCCTGATCAAATTAATAAAACCGACTCTGGACAACAAGCGGATGAGACTAACTCACCTGCTTGTGTGTTCATAGCAGTCAGTTTAGCTGGTCTCCGTGCGAGGTTTATCTGCCGTCTGTCTTGCGGAACGGATACTAGAATTTTACAAAACACGCTTGTTAGTTAGTTTCAATGTAAGCATAATGATAATTACAAAAAGAAGGCCATCCAGGCCATAACATACCAGTTGATAACATAGATCCCAGCTTCAAGCTTTGGAACATGTCTCCTGTACGCTTTCTCTTCTCAGTCAGCCTGTATTCATCTGCAAATGGATCATCGAAATGGCAAATTATTAGGTTTCATACATATTACACTATTTTTTTCAATTATTTTCCGAGAGCCTTTAAATAAACACTGACGTCTATTACCTGGGTCAGCAGGTAGGAACTGGAAGTCCATCGGCTCGCTGACTTCACGGTCAGAGGGCCTTCTGAGTTGCATCTTCACCTTAATGGGCTCGCTGAGGTTAGTGTCGCGGTAGGGAGGTGTGCGGAACACAATGGCCACCTGCCGGTGGACGTCAGCCTGAGAGAACGTGCCCTTCCCCTCCCAGGAGTCCTGGAAGAACCGGACCTCGATGTCCTCTGCAGGAGGAAAGGCAAACCGGCAAGATTTAGAAAACAAGGGTTACCAGGAATTGATTTGAGACCAACACAAGAACAGAATGTAGTGAGCTTCATGGAATGGGTTCTAGGGATTTCTGGTTTCTGCAGTGACCCATCTCAGTTCCTACAAGTCTGGGTTGGGCAGTTGCTAGGGGAATAGTAGTTTTCTGACATCATTTTGGCAAGTGTGAAATTTGGAGGCCAGAGGGCAACAGTAGGTTGGGTTTGGTTTTTGGGCTTAAGGCATGGCTTTTTGGCAGTTGGGTTTGTTTTTTGGGGGCGTTCTCAGTTCTGGTCAGATCAGTTCTTGTCAGTATCTTCAGGCTGACTTGACCCTCAAGATCCACGAAAAGCACTAGACTTGTGGAGACATTTTGAGACAATTTCTATTTTCCTGACTCTGCAGGAACAGTTTGAAAGTGAAAACATGATGCATAGAAACACCCAGCTTGTTCATGAATAGGTGAGTTTTATGTGAAGGAATTCGAGTGATTTGAGAGTGGAGACAATGAGCCAGGCCATCTCATCCAACATCAATGTCTGACCACACAAATCAGCTGTTGAAATTTTGGTTGAAAAAAATATTGACAGCTTGTGGGTCAACGGCCTATAAACTTAAATACAATGTCATTTAAGTTTATAGGCAAGGCAAGTGATCAAATTCTTTTGGAAATATTTGGTCATTTGCAAAGAACATCTGCCTGAAATGTCAGTCTCTAGATATTTATTGCAATTGCTGCAGCAGTTGCAATAAAATTAATTCAAATGCACAAGACTTTTCAGATTTTGAAAACCATGTGTCCTTTTCCCCAACTTCAAAACTATATGTTGTCTATCCCACAAAAAAGTTTAAACTCGTATGGTGATAAAATGTGGAAAAGTTCAAACGAGTATAAAAATGTCAGTAAGATAGTGCACGTCTATATCAGTACATAATTAAACCCATAATTTACTATTACAAGAACAGATTTTGTTTGTTTAGATACAGTGTTACTGCTTTGTTGTACTGCAACTCTACAGCAACAGAGAAACAAAACCCTGCAGTTGCAACATGACGCCATCTGAAACCAGAAGGTCTTCCAACCGAAAGTTTAATGCTGCAGAAAAGTTATTTTTGGCCATAGACAGCCACGCTACAGAAGTCATCTGAGAAGTGACAGGAACACAACTGAACATTTGCAACAAACTGCAGCGCCAGCTCATTTTGGGCACTCTAGATAAGTCCGATATCCAGTCACACGACCGTACGCCTTCCGCTGTTGAAAAGTTATCAGATGTTTTATGTCCTAGATCAGGCGTTACGAGTGCAGGACTTGTGGGCCACATCCGGGTTCGCCAAGGTACTATTTTATCTGACCCGTACGTGTAATGTGACAGACCTGCAAGCTTTTGACTCTTTCAGAAGTCCTAAAGAAGGTTCTGCACTGTTTTATATTTTCTCCATTTTGTTTGGAATGGCTAAACTGTGGCTTCTTGGAGTCTAAAAGCCTCAAAAATGATTTTGTGACACTATGCAGACTAATACATTTCAATGACTGTGACTGAATTTCTGAATATTAGTGGTATGAGATTTTTTAGGCTACTTCACGTTGACGGAAAGGCTCTATTTATGCCAATTGTGACAAAAGTAAAAATGTGGTAATTCATGAGTCCTGGTTTGGGTCGATTTTACACTTAAACTAAATCATCATTTGAAAACAGCTTTATGCATTTACGCAATCTAAAAACAAATATTTTTGGCTGATACGAAACATCTGTGTGCTTCTCTTCAAACGAGGCAACAGACCCTGACTTCCTGCGGGTGCGAGCAGTTTTCTGCCTCGCCGAATTATATGCTTCATAAGCCACATCTCTGCTTACTCACTTCTGAGTTCTATTTACAGACTGCTCAGTATGAACGTGTAAGTTAAAAGCTGTAGTAATGTATTCAAATGACAGGCACCTTTTTGCACTTTATCGCAGAGGAGGAAGATTTCATCCCCTCCTCTGCAGCTGCCAGAGTTACGGTTCACTCTGCAGATTTTCAACTCGGCTGTGTTCGGGGCTCCTGAAAGACAAAAAAATATATACATTATTACTTGTAAAACAAATATTCAGTAAAGGATTGCAGCAGAGAATAATTTGAGTTTACTGCACGAAAATAGGATGTGGCTAATCTGGAGATCAGTTCTTGTCAGTATCTTCAGGCTGATGAGAAAAGTTGGTAAGCAAAGAGGAACAAAGAGCATCTGAGGCTACAAGAAGGTACCGACATAAATTGAATTTGTAATAATAGCCCATTTTCTCGTGACATTATGATCGCTATCAGAAAACATTAGCAATAAGCTGCTCACAATGCTGTATCGTTTATACTGAAGCTGAGAGGAAACGCTTCACACAGAGAGAATTTCACAGGTTTGCCCTAAGTTCACTTGACAAAGGGTAACTCATAGATGAAATTACATCAGAATAAAATCAAATTTATTCACTGAAACGAAAGTAAATAAAGACACTGAAGGCTGTCATCAATAGTCTTAAATCGATTTAGCAAGTTAACATAATTTTTGTTGACGGAAGCTAATTTTGAGTTACTTTTAAGAACCGTTTTCTGATACTGAAAATATATATTTTGCCTTCTTATTATTGAGATTGGGGGTGAAGTCGATATCAGAACATGGTTAAAGTATAGAAATCACTGTAAAACAAGGTTTTTCTTAATATGGTACAAAATATCAGTTGTACCATATGTTCTCGACGGGTTGTTTTTGAACCAAAAAAGGAATTTCGAGTGTCTTTTATGAGTATTCAAAGGCAACAGAAGCCTACGTTAACAGGACAGCGTTTCAAACCTCGAAAAAGAGATTTTTCAAGTTGGTACAGATCACCTTTTATACCAACTTATTGATATAGTAGGTGATCAATAAGTTGGTGAAAATTCTTCTCACCTCTGCAACTTAGTGAGATGCAGAGGTGAATTTTTTTCTGTATCAGTTTCTTTCATTATAAAGCTAATGAATTACTAACAAAAGTTGCGTGTCTGGTGAATTTTTGGTCAAAACAAGGCTTGTTCTTTATTCAGTGAAGTTACTCTTAGTGGGAAGCATAAACAGAAATTTTACTGAAGTAAGAGAAGCAATTCTTCATAATAAAGTTACCAAAGTAAAAGTAAAAATACTAGTAAAAATACTCCTAAAGGTATATTTTTCCCAAAAAGTTACTCATGTAAATGTGACTAGTTGACACTTTAACCAAGCGCTAGCATCTTACACTAGTAATTAGCATTGTTGGTGTGGCTGGGGATTTCTGGGTGTATTTATTTTCTTGATGCCATCGTTTCCACAAGGATGCCAACATTTCCGAATCCAGAATGTTTCAAAACAGAGCAACTTTCTCATGATTTGTCCTGTTATCTGGCCAAAGTCTTGCTCTCTGTCACCAGCAGCAGTTCTACGGCTCATCAAATATATACATTTTGAGTTTCCTTCCAATTGATCAAACTGGTCCATTCCAGTAAATAGATTCTAAAATTTTGTCAGATTTTTGGTTGTTGGCCAACCAAAACCCTTTAATCCATTAACCAGTCACAGACTGTCTCAAATACATCTGAAGTGATTTGAGTTGCGGTGTGGTAGCTACCAGCATTGATCGGTCCCTCCAGTTTCGTGGAAATTCATGCAAATAATTCTGAGTTTATTGCAATTTGGTTCAAATAACCTCTAACTCCCACCTGCAAGTGGCCATATCTCATGCTTTAAACTGTTGCCTCACTCAACTTGAAGTCTTGTTTTAGAAGGTGATCAATAAGTTGGTGAAAATTACTGTGCTTTCTCGTCTTCTTTTTTCTTCTAAAAGTAAATTTGGGAAGATTTAGTCAACAAAAAATATCCTTGCCAATATTTCTCAACTCTCATCACAAAATATCCCTTTACCCATTGAAGTTAGGCCAGTGAGACTTAGTGAAATGATAGAAATTGAGTGTTTAGAATTAATTTACCATGATTTTAACTTTACACACCACAGGTTTAGGCCTAAACATTTTCCCACTTTTGCACAAAACCAACTTTTTCATCTAAATAAGTGAGCTCTTGATAAATGATTATTTTTGGGGGGCTTTCATCAGCCAATATTGAGTATCGCGTTTCCAACTCACTGTTGTCAAAGATGGGCTGCGAGACAACGGGCTGCAAAGGAAACATGTCCCCCGTGGGAAGGGTGATGGAGGCCTGGAAGCAAAGTCGCACAGAATTCAGGTCAAACTCTTCCTCCCACACCTTGGGCTCAGGAACTGCAATCAAAACAGAGAGAGGAAAAGGGTGGGGAGTGTAATCACACAGCGCAGCAGTCTGACTAAGCACTGCATCCTGTCAAGAGAAGGTGGAACGCTTGAACAAACAAAAAAAACTAAACAAAAAGAAACAGAAACATTTTCAAACCCTGTCTGTCAAACCCTGTTTGACACAAACTGTTTGTCTCAAACCTTGTTAAGACAGGGTTTGTTAATAACATCCTGCTGAAGTTGTAATAAATCTGATTTGCATTTCAAATTAAATCTGTATTATCTCCAGTCTATTTGGGAGCTAAGGAGAGAATGCAGCAACTCAAAAGTAGAACATTTCTTTCACTTACTGTTGAAGGGGTTGTTGCTGGTCTGCAGTCTGCAAGTGATGGCTTCATTGACATCCTTCTTCTTCACACACTGAATGCCCAGGTTCTGAAAACTAAAGGGCAAATACACCAAGTTTTATTCAAGGGATGCCAGAGCTCCATGTTTTGGCTGATTGGGTATTGATCTGGAGAATTACAGATATTGGTTGTTTTGTTTTTTCTTTTGGCTTTATTTTACAGTTGTACATTTTTTGCAAGAATTGTCCCTTTGAATTTCCTTTCTGGGAACAATGCTGAGCAGAACAATACTTTTTTTACCCTAATATATAATTATATAAAATATACATTTAAACATATTTATATCCATTTATGGCAATATCTATGTTGGTTTCAATAAGCTTAAAAATAAATGTCCTTCATGTTCAGGTTCCTATAATCCTTTTAATCGGGCAAACTTATAAAGCCCTTGTGTAAAGTTTTTTTTTTTTTTATTAAATGACTAATATACCCAGTGGATTAACTCAAACCACTGGGAGTACATGCTGTTTGTTAGGATTTCATCACTCCTGTTTTAAACCACACTGACATATTTCAGTCTCACCAGGAAGACAGGTTTGGTGATAAAACACAAGGCGCTGGCGTCAAACAGTTGACTTGCGTTTTTAAGTTTTTGATCGTAAAGAACACCTGAGAGAGCGCTGCTTCCTTTTTGACGAGACCCTTTCCAGTAAAAGACTGTTTTAGTCAGTAGATCAATCCCTGAAGAGGAAGTTAACAGTTCACTGGACCTATTGAGTCCAGTTAATGTTTTACTCATGCCCACACAGAAGGCGGAGGTGGTAGCTTTACTGATGAAATTTCTAAAGTGGATAAAGTGAAGATTTGGATGAAGTGCGTCACTAACATGCAAGAAAAGAATGTAGGTAATTTTAGTCAAAGACTGAGAGCTGCAGTCACTTATCAAAACAATCTATCTGGTTTTTCCTGTCCTTTACTTGTCGTCACGCTCTTTTAATTTACTTCGAAAACTATCCCTTATCTGCACGGCTGCTTAACTTGCACTGCAAAGACCAGAAACATGGAGGATTCATTCTGTAAACCAAATCCAAGGATCGACAAGCCCACCTGTGGATTCGTCTCTCCTGCAGGTCGGCCTCATAGTAGCCATGTTTGCAGTCTTTTCCAACCAACTCGTGGGGGTGGGGCTTGTGCGGTGGGTTCTTTGTCACCAGGGAGATGCGGACCCGGAGCGGGCCGCTGTAGTTGTGAACCTGTCAGACAAAACGAGTCAAATTTGCTGGTTGAAACAGAAACAACAGAGCAGGTTTAATGGCTCTCAGTCATCCAATAGCAAATAAAGAACAGCCAATCACTGTGCTTTATGTAGAAACATTGAAAACGGCAACTTTGATTTTTTTACAGCATGTGTGCAGGTTTCACCAACACAAATTTGAGACCTTTTTAAAGACCTATATCACAATAGAAATATGCAAAAGAAAATTGGTTACTTTATGTGGAAGTGCCAAGCTTTTTTGGACAGAATGTACATAGTGTTGTATGGGTTGGCAAAATACGTAAGCAGGTGGCAAAAACGAATATCGTCTAGCGAATTGGCGATAAATTACGTTTAAATAGACACAAAAAAAAGCTAGCAAGCTTGCTAGCAGAGGTATATCAGCAGATAGGTAGCAGTATCCTCAACTGTCTCAAGTGTCAGAATGTAATGAAGACGTCTGTGTGAGTCAAACTTTTGCCTGACAGAAAAGTCCCACAAAAAAAAAAACAAATAGTCATGCTACAACAAAATGTAAGACCTGTGATAAATGTTTTTAAGGCTAACTTAAACAATTTCCAGTGGATTTAAGACATTTTAAAGCTTTAAATTAAGATACATAAAGTTAAGATTCTTAAGATTTTGAACAATACCTTTTGTTTTTTCTTTTTCTTACAGTAAATAATTGTTTTTCTGATGAGTGGAAACTAACAAAAATCCTTTCCCAAATGTGTTTGTAAAAATTTGCGTACCAAATACTGTATGTCACTGTAATAACAATGCATGTGATATTAATATTGCAAAAGGACAATATTAAATTCAGCTTGATCTACAGAGAGACTTGAAAATTTGTGCTGACTAAAATTCTATTTTGAATCTAACTGAGCTTTAGCTATACTACAAAGAATACCAGTGTGTTATAACAGTGTGTAGCATCACTATTCTGAACCATGGAGAAAAAACACACAACAAAAAAATACATAAATGTTGAAATATCATTTGTGTATTGAGGTCAAGGCGAGTGTCCAAATGTCAACCTTTCAGTCCAAATATGGTCATGTTCAGTTTCAAAATAGCGACTGTTTCCAAGCTTGAGAGCGTTTACTTCCTATTTCACACCTGCCTTTTAATGGCCCCTGGTTTCACTGTCCACATGAATCTTTAGGGGTATTCCCAGTTTAGGCAACACATGAAAACAATCACATTTTCTGGCTTCTGTTAGAAGCACCATCAGCTTTTCTAGGAACACTACTGGAATCTTGCACGCAGTGTTATTCTCAACGGGACAACAGCTAATCATCAAAGCATCTGAGGCATGGTTACCTAGGCGACTCCTGGCTCATATGTTATTCATCTTTCAACCTAAATGTGTACTTTTCTTGATCATTTCAATTATTGTTATTATAATTATTATTTCTGAGTGTTTCATCATCTCTCAAACAACTTTTCACACAGATGCTTCCCTATACAAATGTAACAGGCAAAGGTATTTAATCATTCCATCACACTGAGGCAACAAATAGTAAGCAATGTGGTGAAGAACTTCAATGCTCTTGACAATGATTGGGAAATACCTCATTGCTGAAGCATGTCAAAATGCATCAACACAACAAATCTAATGCAACACTTAAAAAACAAGCATTGACGGAGTATGGAGGGCTATTGAGGCTCACTGCAAGAAAAAGACATCCGGAGCGATGAGACAGCAGACAAAGGAGTGCACCACTACCAACACTCACCCGAAAGAGCGTGATAGTCAGAAAACTAAACAAATAATCCAAAAAGTTATTTAAGTCTTCGAGCTAGCAGAGTAAGACGCTGATCATGCTGTCACCGTTGGACCGCAGCTACGTGCTACTGGTAGCAATATTTCAGACGGAGCGCCGTTTCTCCTCCAACTGGCAGTGAATTCTCACACTGAACGTCTGCTTGAAGCTGCAGCATGCAACTTAAACAAAAAAACAGAAGATTTTACATATGCATTAAAACTTTCCTTATGTCCTAACATGAGATAGACAATCAGTGGAAAAAAACTCGATCTCCTCTGCCTCCTGTGTTCTGCAGAATTACTCCGCTCGGTCACAAACAGCCAATGAGAACCATGCTAGCAGGAAGTTTTAATTTTGTTTATTTTGATACAACCTGCATTTAACTTTGAATGAATGTTTCCTCTTTTTCTTGACATTATTTAATCTGGTCAGTGTTGTAAGATTTATTTGACTCGTGTATAATTTAGGCTGTGTAGAGCCTTACTCTTAAATATTGTTTTACTGATTGCAGGTTTTTCAATTGTCCTTTTGACCAAGTAGTTGCTGTATCGAACCTGCAAATATTTGGCATGTTTTATGTCTAAATTAGGTGAATTTATTGCCAGATCATTCTTTAATTTTGCCAGATCACAAACTAGCAGTTATACCTAATGCAAAAAATTAACAGCCAATCCAGGTGACCGGCAATAATCAACCCTCATGGGTGATCGGTATTGGCAGCATAAAACCTGATCGGAGCATTACTAATCCAGATCAATAGATCAGGCTTTTTTAAAGATTGGTGACTGGCCAAAAAAACCAATCAGTTGGAGCGATCGGTCTGCCCCTACAGTCAAAGCTACAACGAAATGGTTTTGATCAGAACATATTCATGTGCTAGAATAGGCCAGACATAAATTCAACTTGATCTACAGCATAGGTGTCAAACTCTGGCCCGCGGGCCAAATTTGGCCCGCAGTGTAATTATATTTGGCCCGCGAGGCAATTTCAAATCAATATTAGAGCCGGCCCACCGGTATTATACGGTGGCAATGCGGTGACGCCACATTCACCGGTTATACTACGAATCCATAATGCTCTGCTGTTTTTTGGCGTGTCAATCAGGACAGAGGCAGCAGTGGCGGAGCCAGAGGGGTGGCACTTGCCACCCTCAACAGACCCCTGGCCACCCCTAGTGCCACCCCACTGGAAATGGTCATTTTAAAATATAATACTTATGAGATCGGCAAAGATTTGCCAGGAAAACTGTAATTTCCGACTGCCCCTGAAAGCAGCCCGATACCCGACGCTGTTCATTGGTTAAACTGACATGTGGTTCCTGCTTGATCCAAAACACACCCGTGGCTTTAGAGTTACACCGTCGAGGAGTTCTGCAGGTATTTACATTTTACCGCTGAGCGGTAACCGCTGTTACCTTCCTAATGAGAGGCGGCACTTGTCCAACATTTCTAAAAAAAAAATAAAAAAAAATGGTTGTGCACCGCTGCATAGTACCTCGTTTATTATATTAGCCATGCTAGTGCTGATAGATCGTGTTTTAGACAGATTCTTTTAACATATGTTTTCGTGCACATGCTGCCCTCTCATGTTTTATATCTCCCAGCTCTTGCTTGAAATGTGTGTGGTAAGAATATGTGAAAACCATTAAGTTTTATAATGACTGAAATGTAAGTAGGCTATGTCAAATGAAAGCTTTGAATTATAACCTCACTGGTTACATTAATTAATTTTAAACGAAAGGAAACAAATATTTTTTTCCTTTCGTTCCATGGAACGGTCCATTTGTATATGGACCCTCTGATAAAGCCTTGCTCACCCTTTGGCCCCTCCTTGGAAAAAAGTCTAGCTCCGCCACTGAGAGGCAGACACGCCTTCTCCTCTGTGTCAGTAGCACTTATGGTAGCGGACATGGGTGTATTATGAAGGTGGTGATCCGTCTTCTTGCGCACCAGCACTTACCTATGTGAGCAACTTTTCTCCTCAATAAAATGACTAAAACATCTCACAGGAGACGTCTGACTGACGAACACCTTTTTTTCGATAATGAATTGTTTCGTCAGCTCAAACCACGAGGCCCGACATTGATGAACTCAACGTCATTAATGACAGGTATTTGGCTTGGCCGCATCAGAGTAGATCAGTGTGGCGCAAAATGAGCAATAAATAAGTTTTCTATGCACCTTTTCTTGTTACGCCAAGGCCTGAATGGTTTATTCATAGTTTATTTAATGATTTATTTTCAAATTTATTAGCCTGTGTACAAACCTAATTTTGACATTTAGGTCAGAAAGGAGGCATTCAATTTTTATTTAAATTTTATTTAATATGTTTAATATTTTATTTCATATATTAAATACATTTTATTTATTATTTTATTTAATATGATAATATGTTTTATTATTATTAGCAACTCAATTTTGCACACCTGCACTTTTAAGTTAGATAAGCTTTGCTTGTTCAATATTTATTGTTATATTAGAACTTGTTGGGTCCATATCAAAAGATTCATTTGTTCAACCTTGGCCCGCGACTTTGTTCAATTTAAAGTTTTGGCCCACTGTGTATTTGAGTTTGACACCCCTGATCTACAGAGAGATTTGAAAATTTGTGCTGACTAAAATTATCTTTTGAATCTAACCGAGCTTTAGCTATTCTACAAAGAATCAGTAAAATGATTTAAAAATATTGACTCAGAGAACTGAATACAATTGCAATGTGACAATTTGCAGATTTTATTTGTGCAAACCACTGAAAACTATACGACGCTCCCCTTCCATTCAAAATTATACTTTGTGTTGGGTTATCTCATAAAATCCCATTCAAATTGAAGACCTAAGATGAAAACAGAAACTGTGCAGCGACAGGTCGGAGTCTGACCGGTAAATATGTGAATTTTGTGCTTCATTAAATCGGATCAAAGCAGGAAAACGTTGGTTTGACCAACCTTGATGGCCGGGTAGGTTTTAGTGGTGTCATTGCTTTTCTCTCCAGGAATGCTGCCAGCTGAGCGACCCTCACATTTATAGCGGAACCTCATCCCCCTCTGCTTCGGCTGCTCGATGATCTCTATGTAAGGGCTCGCTGGTTGGACTGGTGGGGGCATTGATGTCAAGATGATCAATAATCAGTATACAAACGAGGCAAAAACGGTTGCACGTTTAAAAGTAAAAAATAAAAATAGTTTCATACCCTGGTTAATGGAGGTCATGCCCCATCCGTACACACCTGGGGGTGACAGAGAGATAGGGTTAGATAAACTCCCAAGAGGAGTAACAGTTAATCATCTGCATTAAGTGACGCACGACACAACCCGCCGCACAAATGACTAAAACACAGTAAAAAACAAGCAGGACTCAGTGCATATTTGAGGTTTTAGAACGAGTTTGTCATTTGTGGTGCAGTCCGAGTGGAAATCTACCAGACGGCGCAGCGACCAGGGGAGGTCAGGAGGCCGCCGAGATACACAGGCTTCCCAGCTAAATATAATTACTGCTCGTAAACCGCTCGCCAAAGATCCAGAGGCACTGGAGTGAGGAAAAGTGCAAACAAGGGGGTGAAGTGCCGGCGTCTCGCATTACCAGATTTGTTGCTATAGAGGAAAAAAGCTGGCTCAACTCCAGTTTCTGAGAAGAAGGTGCGACGAGATCAGGTGGCCAAAAAGCTCCACCCTGCATTCATTTCAGAACCATGAGTGGGATGCTTTCCAAGCTGGAACTTGCCTGCTTTCTAGGGCTTACACTAAATAACTGTAAGATGGAGAAAATGTATGTATATATTTTTTAATATAATGCTCATAGCTTTATTTCCCTGCTTAAATATAGACCAGCTCAATGTATCCTTTTGAAGCTGTACTTTTTTTAATACATGCAAAATTAAAATTCAGGTTAATAAAATTATGGAAATGCAACTGTTATTTTTAATCAGAGTGGCATAATTTATGCTAGTTTCAGCTTCGTATGAAAGTGAAAGTAAATGCCTATGAGTGTGTGTGACTGTTGTCACACACACTTTCGGTGCACTAATATCATAACTGCTGAAGGGTTTTGGGGCAGCTGGATGTCACTTTCACTTTAAGTGACCCAACATAGACGTCACTATAAAATTATTATTGAAGTGATCTCGTTTGTCTTATCAAGCCGAATATTGAGACAATAATAAATAAAACTGTTTAATGGCCGCTCCACTGCTGCTGCATACGTTTTTCCTATTTTTTGCCTGATTTAAGAAATCAGCTGGGCGGCTAGATGAAGTTATACAAAATAAAGATATTTTTAACATTGAAATAAACAAGTGTAGTAGATAAAATGCAGCCCGAACATAAGGTGAAGAGTGCCATATATCAGATTAGTGTATTTGAGTATAATTGATAATTCGCATTTCATCAGAGGGATGGAGAAACATCAAACTGCGGGACTTCTGAGTGGAGTACGGCAGTCACTCCTTTTGGACCGACCCACAAGGCCTCCTGGCAGGGCGACAGGTTCGAGGCCAGGTGAAGTCGCCGCCAACAGGCTAAATAGTTCAAACAAGTTCGAAATTTGTAAGTCATATCCTTTAGGAAATTAATTACAAATACTAAACTTTAGGTTAGAGTTTAGCTTACAATTCGAGAGCAACCTCCTGTCCTGTTCGCGCAAACCCAGCGAGAGCGGGGCTTTCCCTATTCGCAAAACAACTACCCGTACAGTTTCACCTCCTGCCAAGCAGCAGAGCCAATAAAAGCAGCTTTACTTACCGTCCATGGCTGTGTCCGTTTCCGCCTCGCACTCCTCTTATCACACCGCTTTTCCTCACGCCACCTGTCCTCTGTCTTTTGTGTTTCTTAGCAAAAAAAAAAAAAAAAAAAAAACAGACGTTGCTTGCAACAACGACAATGTGAAGTCGAAAAACTTCTTGACAGTGCGGAGCTGTGGCCTCCTCCGCCCCACCCACACAGTAAAGCGCCGGGGCAAGCACTCGCTCGCTTTCCGGTAAAAGCAGCCTAGAAATACAGCGTGTGCTTCAGAGAACAAACAGCACCAGCTGCTTGTTTGGTTTTTGCGCAATGTCCCACTGTCAAAGTCAGCAATTGCGACTGAAATAGTGCCAATTGTTTTGAGTCACCCCTCTGACAAATTTCTAAAGTAGATAAAATGTGGCCATTTCAGAGCCTGTCAAACTTAATATGAGGCCCTGGGCCCACCGGACACCCCAACCACTGACCTTCCGTTTCATATTGTCTAATCTTGACCTTTATGTTTGGGAAATACATACTACCTGTGTTTAAACTCATAACCACATTGTTTACTTGAATTAATGATCAACATTAAGGTAAAAACCTGACTTTGCAATTTTGTTTTTAATTTGTTTCACAAAACATTTCTAAATTCGCATGGGAGAACAGGGTGAAAATCAGACAGTATATTATTTGATTACATTTATTTTTTTTACCCCATTTCTGTAATAAAATTAAGGAATATGGGGTGGTGGTAATAATTTTCTATGCTGTTCACAATGATTTGTCCTGCGACACGTAGGCTTTTGGCTATTCTGATTGAAACAAAAGCACATTTTGGTTTCGATGAGATGTAAATCTTGTCTTAATGAGATACGAAGCATGTCGTAATAGAATAAAAATTATCCTATTATATCTTAAAACAGACTTTAAGATATATTATTTATTTCCCAGTTTTGTAATCTTATCTAATACTGTGAAATAAAACAATAAAAAAGTTCAAATAGAGGAAAATTGATCAATCTGAATCTGAACCAGAAAGATGAAATTAGCTTTAAGACACGGCATTCTTTACATAACTTTACGAAGACTCTTTTTTGTATTTTACAATTCAGTTGCAGGATGGATTTGTCTTGGATCCCACGGGCTATCCAGCCAGAATTTAGTGACTATTCACTAACAAACAAATAGGGCAAACTGCCTCTAGTTTGCTCTATTAGTCAGACAGGAAATATTAAGAAAGTCTGAATCTTGAAATGCAAAGAAGTACAAATTAATACCAAATCTGAATGAGATAATTATTCTATTTCACTTATAGTTAAAACATGTTTTTTTTTTTGAGTCTACACAATCTATAAATTTCAATCAAAGTGAGTCACAAATATTGCTGTACTTTATGTTCCAGATGTCAGGTAAAACCACAAAGACAGGAAGATGGTAGTGAGGTGTGCGGTATCAGCAAACAAGACATAGGCTAACTAAACCTATGTTAGCTTATAGGTTTAAATTTTGTGAATGAAAAAAGAGTTACATTCTAACTTTGCCTCAGAGTTCTAAATTTGAAATTCTGTTCAATTTACAACTTTGATTTAAGATTTCAACTGATAAACATTACAGTCATAAGTAAATGCTTGCAGCTTATTCATTTCTGCCTCTTATGGTCTGGTGTCACATTTCATGTACTCTGTAATTGAAAATACATCAAAAATACAAACACAATAAATAGTTTGTGTGTGTGTGTGTGTGTGTGTGTGTGTGTGTGTGTGTGTGTGTGTGTGTGTGTGTGTGTGTGTGTGTGTGTGTGTGTGTGTGTGTGTGTGTGCTTGCTTGTGAGCTCAATCTTCCTAACTACAAATAAGTAAAGCAAATAAAAACAAAATTATTCACAAATACATGAAGATGACTGTGCCCAGATGAACGTCACCTAGGACTATTATTTTGAAAATAGTATTCGTCGGCTTCCGGCGCTGACTCCTGTGGAGCTTGACAGCTGCTGCTCTTTGATTTTCCTTCTTGGTGCAACTCACCACCGCCCACTCAAACAGTGCGGAAATACCCAAATGACGCACTTTAAAGGAACAGAAAAATAAGTTGCGAGTGGGCGAGGCAATAACAAGAGCGGGAGAGAGAGACCTGTGTCCTTTTCCATCTCCGCCAGAAGCGAGCGCTCGTGGTTTTCATCCTCACTAAAAAGTAGAACATCCGCCGTGATTTTGTCGAAGCTCTTTGAGCAGCATGGCTTTTTATTTCGCTGACAAAAAACGACTCCCAAAGCTTTAAAAGCTGTGATCCAACCATCAGTATGTGGCATTAGTAGCGACGTTTATAAGCTACTAATGCAAATTTTCTTTCTTAAAAAAACAACAACAAAAAAACAAACAAAAAAATTAATAAGGGAATTCTGCAGTCGCTGTAGCGCTACAAAAAACATGTGTGCATCACTCTGACCAGCAGAGGGTGCTGTAAGCCAAGAAAACGATTTTTTTTAATCCTTCATTACAACTTGTATATATGACGAGAGTAATAAAACATCTGAAGTCCTATTTCGACAAGTTGATGGGCAACATTAAGAGCACAAGTGACGCCCCTTTGAAAAACAATGAAGAGACCTCAGACACCACATTGAAATGCTGCAAAAATGACATTTTGTCGGTAGAAAAACTTTTGATGACTTTTGATGACTTTTGATGTCCTGACAGCAGGACACTTAATGGGAGGAGTTGTCAGATTTATTTCGGTCAGTTATTTTTATCACCCCAGATTCCTCTAGTTCTGCAGGAAGAGTCTTCTGTTTGGTACTTATGTGAGAGCCAAAACTCATGGTATGACCTTCACCTCAGAAAAAGATTCCTTGAAGACCTGAGAGCTGCATCTACTCAATTGGACTATTATGTGTGTGTGTGTGTGCGTGTGTGTGTGTGTGTTTTTTTTAGTTGTTTTTACACATTTTGATCATTGTGTTTTCTTATGTCAATCCATCTGGTTTCTGCTCAGCTTCTGTGTAGTTCTTTGTGTGCTGTTTTGTTATTATGTTGTAAATTGTAAGAAAAAGAAAAGCATGCTGAGTTCATTTATTTTTTTTTTGTTATGGATATGAAGTTTTGATAATCGTACACTTTCTTAATGCTTAACGTATTCAAAGTTCAAGCTTAATTGATGTAATAAACACCAGAAAACTTTGAAACATATTCGGCAAAAGGACTGGGAACTGGGAAAACAGTCCAAATATACCAGTAAAGAAAATGACACCAGTACAATCTTGGACAGTTTTGAAGCAATACACAATCTTTGATTTCCCTGAAGTCCTATATTAATGTAGTTCTTAAACTACATTTACCATAAACCACTGCTGTATGTGTGGCCTTCGTATGGTCGATTTGGGTTGCATTCTGAAGTGCTTGTCACATTTTATCGGAAGAAATTCAAATCTTTGGAGTCAAATTTTCTGTTCTTTCGCCGGATTAACCAAATTTCCGAGGGTCATTTAATGCAACAGCAGGACACTTAATGGGAGGAGTTGGCGGGCAGCTGCTGTGGGTTGAGGCGGTGCCTTCGCTGCCTGTACACCAGACTGCGGCGGGCGTAGAGAGCTTTGCGTTACAGAAATGGCGGAGGGGGAGTTGGACGTTGACTCGTTGATTTCCAGGCTTCTAGAGGGTGAGTTCCCCAAGCTGTCTGCTCGCTGTGGCTCGATGGTTATTTTTCTTAAACTCTGTGGCTCCCCAGATGTATTTTTGACCCGGGAATATTAGCGAACTCGCTTGACTCGCTGGTTAGCTTAACATTCCGGAGTACAGCACTGGTCTTTCTGTCCGAGCACACAGGCACACCTCTTAGCCAGCTACTATTACACGTCTCACGGCTCCTTTTGGACCAAATTGGTATAAATTGTTTCTTAGTGGTGCTTTCAGCCTGGAAATGTCGAGTCTCCCTTGGTTTAGTCGCTGCTTTGGAGTGCTTGTGCTCCGGTTCAGTATGGAGAGTAACGTCAGACTCTCCATACCAGCAATTCATTTCTGCCAGCGTTCATGTCGCAGTATTAAGGTTATTACTTCTGCATGTTGCAGATCAGACACTAAATAACCATTAATCTCCTGTCGCTCATGACAAGGGATTACAACCCCTACTCGTGTGTATGCATTAATTAGCCCAGTAAGAAGTACTCCACTGTAAGCAACAGCTTCACTTGCCAACAACAAACTTGGACGTTCTTCCAAAGTAGATGGCAATCTTTAACTTTACTAATTGTGGCTTGAAAAGTTGGAGATACCGGACAGATGCCAGATGAGGTGGAGCCGTTGTTTAGTTTTTAACCCATAATTATTCCTATGAAGAAATGAGATTTTCTGCTGATGTTTGGTGTGGCGGCTGGAGATGTCACAGTATTGTGTTCCCTGTGTGAACGTTGCTATAAGACTGTGTACATGAGAACTGATCATCTTCCACTTTTAAATAAACCTACAGAGACCTTGGAACAGCACTAACAGCCCCTACTAACAGAAATGCAGCTATTGAAAATGGGAAAAAAAACCCCAAACAAACAAAAACATATACCCATTTTTAAAAATGGGGTGTTATTTATTTATAAGTATGTATTTTTTCATCACTAACCTGCACTTATTTTTTTTTAATTTTATTAATGTTCTCCTGAGACAAATGGTAGAGAAATGAAAATTCCTACAATCAAAGCAGTTTTAGGGTTTTCAGACATTGAAACAATGCATTTTTCTTTATAATTCTTAAAATGATTTTTTTTGTCCTATGATGAATAAAATTAATGCTCAGCAGTATCCTCTGAACATTTACAGACTAGGAATGGGGGGAAAAAAACAACAAACAAACTTAAAAGGGATTACATGGTATATTTATTTATAATATTTTTGTTTAAACTGATTATGATTATTGTAAATCCTCAAAAGCAGGTTACACATCTTGTATTTCTATTGACCACAGTAAAATCATTCAGATTATGAAGCACAAGTATTTTTAAAATTATAACTAACATCAGATCCAACATTTGATCCCTTTTTTTCCCCACTCTTTTTGCATTTTCAAAATGAAGTCCAACAAATAAAGTGTATATATATTTTTCTTCTACAAGAACCTTTCTGAAAGCATAGTAGTTTTTCAAAAAATAAAGGGGACTTCACCATCGTTTTAAACAACAATAGTTATAGTGATGACATTTTAAATGACCGGCGTGGTTAACTTTTCTAGAGCACCTCTATGGAGATTTCCAAATGGCCACAACGTTCCCAATACAGCAACACAAATCGGGCTTCTTGATTGGTTAATTTATTCCTTTGAATGTAATGCATTTCGTCCTATTATTTCTTGGAATTAAACATCTCCTTAGAAGGCTTCCTCTGTCATTTCAAACATCTCTCTGATCATGAAAATATTTACTAATCAACCATTTTTTAAAAAAATGTTGTTTTTATCACTGACCATGATACTAATTAGTACTTACAAACTGATCCAAAATTATGAGTTTTGGATCAGGTGTTCTTTTGTGAGAAAATTTCAACCAGCAGTACTGATGATGTTATTTGTTCTGGGTATTTTCTTTCCCTGAGAGGGTGTGTGTTGGGCTGGAGTAGATCTGTGACTAAAGATGCACATGAGTCATGTGACGCGTCTCCACCTCTAAATTCCTGTGTTGCTCAGATTTTAAAGGGGCAGTATTATGTGTTTTCCAGGCACGTTGCCATTTTATAGCGGTCAAGTAAATGTTAACTTCAGATACTGCAAAAATGCAATTTATATATATATGTCTCAAATGTGACATAGAAAAAATCTGACTTCATAATTTAGTGCCTTGAAATTGGGCCTCTGTCTTTTTAAGAAACTCCTTCTATTTCTGAAAGGTCACCTTCACAGGAGGTCATCACAACTTGGCTCCTTTATTAACCCTTCAACAACAATTTGACCAGCATTGCACTGAGAAGTAGCTCATACAATGAGTTCAGCAGTTCCACCTAGTGTTTGCTAATTGCTGTTGGCTAGTCTAGAGGAACTAAGTCAGGGAGTTATGGGGGAGGGCTGCTCTGTGAAGCAGAAGGTCTGAGAGTGCAGCTCAGAGGAGGAGCTTTGTCCTCAAAGGCGGAGCTAGGTCCACCCAGGCGTTTTGCACCGCTGAGTGGTTGCCATAGAGAATAAAGAATTTCTCAAACATGCACAAAAGAATCAAGGCAACACTCCAGGTACGTTTTTCTTGAGGAGATAACATGACGTGAAACTCAAAAAAAGACTTATTTTTATTTGATAAATATCTGCACTGGCCATCGTTCTTGCGTCTGTTGCCGATGTTGTTGGTTTGGCTCTGGTAATTATGGATGCATTTTCGAAGAAAAGGCCGCTGTTGTTCCTACATCTTTTGTTATGTGTTGCTTGGCAGCAGAGGTTGACTTCCCCAGATAAATACGGGATGCTGACCCAGGTGAGCCGGTCGGCCTGGAACACGGATGGTGATTGAATTTTGTCGTTAAAATAATGTGTTAAATAAATGCAAACAGTTTGTTAACATATGCAAATCAGCAGGATGTGGATTTGCATGAAATTTTACCCTTTATCAACTGGGTTGATAAAAGGTGATAAGTTGTTTTCTCAGGATGTGAGCAGTGCAGGACGACATTGGCTCCAGGTTAGATTTCATATTTGTCTGCTTTGTGATTCAACGTACGGGAAAAGTGAAGAAAAATAATTCCACATAAGGACTCTGGGTTCATTCACACCACTCCCTTTTAACCTGCTTTACTCCAACTCCAGTTTGTTTGTGGAGTTGTGAATGCGCAATCGAACGCTGATGTGGACCAAAAAAACAAACCTAGGTCAGGGTTTGGTTGAAGTGAACTCTGGTGTGCTTCGCATGCATACGTGAACGGCACGCGGACCGGGAACCGTTCCAAAAGCAGGATCCGAACTGTAGTCTATGACATTCTGGGTAAATTCAACCAAGGAACAAGTCTAGCGCTAGCAGGAGAAATGATTCTCAGCCTTTTACCAACTACAAGAGAAATCCTAACCGCTAAAATCTGACACCACTCCATTTTTGTTTCCATTTTGTCTCATTGGAGGTTTTCGTGTTGTTTCCTTCAGTGGTTCTTGGTGGAGCACCCCCACAGGCGAGGAGGTGAACGAGTTTTTTGAAAAAATTTGATTTGTTTCACTGCATGAGTGGAAAATGTAACAAATGTTGCAGTTTTGATAGAACAGAGTCTGGACTAAAGTATTGGGTGTGAAAATGTTTTTTGACTCGTTATAATCCATGCTCTTGATAATTTTCTGGGTTTGGACCATCAACTGTAGTAAGAGTTGGGAAGAAAAACAGTCTGGCAAGTAATAACAGATGGAGCAAAATGACATGTAGTCAACGAGCAGGGAGGTAGGAGTTACGTTCCAGACACAGCTGAGAAGACACGTGAATCTAGAACCCAGTGTGACCGCAGATATAAGTTTGACTGCTCCCACAGATGGAGCTAGATGATTCAAAAATGCATATGAAATCATAGTTATGTCATCGCAGGTGTGTATTTTTATTCTGTAGTCAGAGGAAAGGTCACTGTTTACTCTCTATTGTTAAGGGAGTGACAGGTTGACAGGTTCAATTTGATTTGAGCAACCTAATGGAATTAAACTTGTTTCTCTGTCGGTTTGAATCATCAGAGGAAGCGTAAGTGCTGCAAGCTGAACCTCCATGGTGCTCTGAAGCTTGAACCAAAGTCCTCCAAACACACAGTTCAATTAGTTCAGTGTTTGGTTCCTGTTAGCTGGCTCTGAGCTGCACATCACTGGGGAAGAATGAAGCAAAACTCAAGGCAAATTTGGTGAAAGTCCAGTACTGATCAGTACTATTTTTAAATTGCACTCCAGCATTAAACAGAGTGTCACAATAAAGTACTCTCTGATTTAACTCTATTCTAAAGTCGTCATCTTTCTGTTCTTGGTCTGACTCGCGGTAGAAACCAGCGTTACTCTTTGGCAAAAACAGTTGGATGGTTATTTCAAAGTTGCTGACTATAATTTTTTAATGAACTTCTAATGTACCCTTTTGTCTTAAATGAAATGTAGTTCTTGTAGGGGGAAAAAAAACGTTGGAAGGTGTAAGTTAAGTAGAGGTGTTATAATGTAAACACAACTGAGATCTATGTTGTCTTGTTGTTTAACAGATTTTTCTTTTGACACATCAAGATGCAAATGTGGAGGATCCTGATCCGTTTCACAAAAATCAACTGATTGTCTTAATTTTTAGGAATAGTGAGTTGAGTTCTGAAGGACAGGCTGAGCAAGAAGCACATCCTGGCCTTTCTATGCTACAGGAAAAAATACATTTAACAACTGAGACTGGACACAGGCACATTGCTAAGGATTGACTTTTATTTACTAACTAGGACTTATCTCCATGTAGGACTCTTTTGCTTTTTTATAAAGTTAAAACAATTTCTGCTCCAGAAAAGGTTATGAATTGAGAAAATGTTACCATGGGGACTTGTTCACGAGAAAACATGACATCCAGCTAGCTCCTGTATCTTCTTATTTGCTAGAAAATGTATTAGCCATTTTGATTGAGGCACATTCCGTACATATCCTCTCATCAAATAAACTCATTTAAGGTTTTTCATACCAATTAAGCAATCATTTGTACACCATGTAGATATATGTTTGTGTCTGTGTATACGTTAAGGAACCTAAAACGTTGTCAGGTAAAACCTTGCCTCTTGTGTTCATCTTGAAGCCATGGAAAATATTATATAGAGCCTAATGCTTGAATTGCCACTTCACCGTAAGCCAGATTTTATTTAGAGATCTGACCTTTCACCAACACAAAGACTTCTCTTAAGCTTTCTACCACTACGATTTCCCTCAGCTTACCTGGCCGGGCTACATCAAAACCTTCTCAGGTGAAACACTGTAGCTTTCTTTTTGTTTTTTCTTTCAGGGATTTACCTGCAGATCAGAATGACTGCCTGCATGCTTCTTCTCTGCTTGAATAACAGGGTCTTTCCACCAGTGAAAGGGCTTTCCTTCATAGCTGTAGCGGTTTGATTCCCCCTCTTTCAGCATGCACTGGTACAGATTGGGAGGCTACTTCTACTGATTCAACTTCTAGAAGAGTTTATGTCCTTCTAAATGTCAACAGCTGTCTCTGGTTGAAATGAACACACTCCTTCAGTGACGGTAATTCACGAGGGCAGGGTGCTGTACTCAGACATACAGTCATATGACTGCTCTTGGTTTAAATTCATCTCTAAAAATAAGGGGGAAAAACTGACAAAATGTTGCATGTTAGGTATTCGGGGATTTATTTAGCCCCATTTTCAGTAAATTGAGTGATCTTGCTCAGAGTCTCTCTGAATGTTTATTGTTCAAAATAGTTGTAATTTGAACAATAAACAGTAGTGAGCTAAAAGTATTCTAAGTCACAAAAGTTTTGTCTTTTGGGACTTATCCATTGTATTTTTAAAACTGAAAATGTATGCAACATTGTTTTAAAAAAAAAAGAAAAAGAAAAATTGGGCACACAGGATAGGTTCTAGAAAAGTTTTTGTCCACACAAATCTGCTCCGGAGTGTTGTTTGAACATGCCAAACCCATCGGGAGCAGTGTAGCATAAAGCTAAAACCTACGTCAGCCAATCAGATTGCTTCAATTTCTGTTAGGAATTTAACATGGTGCCAGGAGGTTCATTTGTATGGACAGATATATAGATGGAACTACTTTTAAGTAATATATTAGAATATAAAGTTATTAAAACAGAAGACCATGTCGATCAAAACTCCCTCCAAAGAGGAAGTTTTCTAAATTTTCCTCTTTGGTGTGACTTTTTTTTTTTTTTTTTTATGAAACAGTTCAGTCCAAAATGCATACAAATGTTTTTTTTTCTCCAAATATCTGTGGATGAAGTTGTTTCTAAAGTCTTATATATTCAATAAGAACTGCTGCCTCTCTGTTGATTTTCCTGCTGCAAACAGAAAAGAAGCCATCCAAACAGTTTCTAAACAACCTGGGAGATCTGCAGATAATAAGCTTGCTGTTGGATGACGTAAGTCAACTTTAATAACACTAATGTTCAAGCAATGTGGAAATGCAGCTTATCTGTCTCTAGGCTGATTTAGAAGAAATTCACGAGGCAAAACCTTTTGAATCGTTGCTTCCATTAAACTCTGCTGTGACTAATACAGCAGATTAGAATATCTGACGACCACAAAGGTTCACATCAAAAATATCAACCACTTCAACAACTATTATTTATTTGTTTTTATTAAAGCTCTGTCTGTTTTTGGAAAGTGTTGCAAACAAGAAGTTGCATTGGGCAAGTGAATGAAAGAATTTAGTGCTTGCAAGTTTTGTTTCTTTATGATTCATATTTTGGAAATGAGCTCACCTCCAAAGCATTTTTACGCGGAAGACTTCCTTTTTCAAAGCGTGAAATGTGTGAGATCCTTTGGCTCATTTATGTTTTTGGCAATTAAGAAATTATTTTAAATATTTGTCCAAATTACTTAATGTTCTGCTGATTGCAGCTCTTTTTATATTGTTAAAGTTGCATAGCAACTAATCTTTGGTTATTGATTTGCTGAAACATCCAAACTTTAAATTGACTTTTTTTGAGCTTGATATCATGTGATATTATTTCCTACACAAAAACATAGCAGACTGCTTGACTCTATCATGCATGTTTGAGAAATCCTTTGATCTCCATGGAAACCATTCAGCTCTAGCTTTGCCTTTGAGGCGAAGCTCCGCCTCTGAGCTGCAGTTTCCAAGCTTCTGCCTCACAGAGTGGCCCTCCCACACTCAGCTCCTTCAGACTAGCCAGCAGCAATTGGCAAACACCGGGTGGAACTGTGCATGAGCTGGAATTATGTTGTGATTTCCTGAAGGTAAAGTTTCAGAAAGAGCAGGAGTTTTAAAGAGATGGAATCCCAATATCAAGGTGTAAAAACATTTGACTTTATAATTTAAATCCTATTTGATATACCCAGCACTTTTATAACAACTGAAGCTAACATAGTTACTTGATTGTACTATGAAATGGAATTGTATGCCTGGGAAATGCAGAATAGTGCCTCTTTAAAAATGGGATTTGGGAAACTGATGAGTGATTTCACAGTGCCTCTATTTGTTATATGATCAATAACTGTCGGTGGGTTTTTTGTTTTATTTTTCTCCTCTTTCCATTCTTAAGTATTTTGATCCAGTGTATCCAGTTGGGGTTCAGTCGGTCCAGAGTTGCTGGTAACTGCAGCGGTTTGATCCTCCTTTCAAGTAGACCACAGCTGGTTTCTTTCTTTGTTTTTGTTTTTTTCTATTTAAGACCAGTTATATATACTGATGATGGCTTTATTTTTAATGAAGTGGGTTTCACTGGGTGAAATGTTGACTGAAAACAGGTATTTGAAAGTTTGCAATTTAGACTTGATAATTTTGCAGTAACCTGGTGTGTATGAAGACTCACCCAGAGATATTCTGCTACGCAAGTCCTTGATTGCCAAAATATTTACTAGCTGCAGTTTTCCCCAGTCTTCCATCCATCCATCCATTTTCCGGTCACCCTTCTCCCTAACGGGGTCGGGAGGTGCTGGTGCCTCTCCAGCTGCGTTCCAGGCGAGAGGCGGGGTCACCCTGGACAGGTCGCCAGTCTGTCACAGTTCCCCAGGCTTCTCTCTTCATTTATAATGACCTGGTAAAATCATTCAGATCATTTAATATGATGCTTGGATTATTAATCGTGGTATCTTAAGGCCTGTTACCCACAACAAACATGCTCTTCATTGGCCGTTCCAACAAGGTGTGACAGCAGGCGTTGTCTAGGCGACAGGCCAAACCTGATAGACTGACATGGTTTCCAATTGGCTGAGGCCACTCTGACTTCAGAGTCCTCTGGTTTCATCACCCTGAAACCAAACAGGCCTGGGACCAGTTCCAGCACCTCCACCAAAACACTGCGACCACTGTAAGGGTCTAATGTCAGAGGGCTGGCTTATCCTTATTGCTGTGAGGAAAAATGCCAGTGCATGACACAGTGGGGAATCAAACAGCCATCTGCTGTTTTTTCCAGTTGATGTTTTCCAGAGAATATCACTCCTGTCAGTTCCAGCACACTGAAGCTGCAGGGTGTCTGTGCAAGGTCACCAGTATCCTTCAGTCTACCAAAACAGCCTTGTGTTTTTTTTCCCTGCCTTTGTGTTCTCCTCCACTCCATTCCTCCTCCTCCTCCTCCTCCTCCTCCTCCTCCTCACTGTTCATTAGCTTTTACTAGTGCTGGGATCCAGCAAAGCAGTTCTTGCGCACGCTAACATTTCCAGCATAGCCACGCTGAAGCCCACATTGCTCCAGGCTTTGGCAACAACAGCCCTTCTGTGTGCTTTACCAGAACAGGTGGCTTTATGTGGCACGATTACCAACATGGTCATATGGCATCAGTAAAAGGGTGGAAGGGAAGTTTTCATTTCAGTTGTTGGCAAATAGTTTCAAAATTTGCTGTTTATGAAGATTTAATATTCAGGGTTTTTACCCCCCCCCCCCCCCACCAATGTACTACTTGGGCTTCCGTAGTTTGCTGTGTCCCTTGTTTCCGTAGACAGAAGGAACTGACCCGTCAATCCATCAACGGGTCAGTTCTCTACAGTAGTTCTACAACAGTAGAACTTTTTTTTACTTACCCACTTGCAGGTTTGGCATCATTGAACTTTTGGACTGCAAAATCTTTAAGAAATAAAAATGTTGGATTTGTGAAACTGATTTGCCAGAACTCCATGACCTTGTTTAGTGATTCCACAGCAAATACTATAGCATAATTGTTTAAAAACAAATGCAGTAGGTAGTTACTGACTGGATTGAGAAATATGATCCACACAGAAGCTAAAGATCTGTACACGCCATACCAAAAAAGTAAAATTCAGATTTCCTGCAAAATTAAACTTTTTCAAAGTACATGAAGGGTAAAAAAAATTATGCCAGACTTTTCTGTCAAGCAAAGTTTGAGTCTCACTCAAAGCTCTTCATTGTTGTCTGTCACTTGAAGCTACTGCAAACTATCTGCTAATTTACCCTTTCTAGCTAGCTACCTTTTGTTTTTTGGTTGAAGATGAAAAATATTTGTAAATGTATTCTACCCAGAGTTCCTCAAGTTGCATATGTGTAGCTTCACCTGCTTCAAATTCTGTCTTAAGCACCTGTTGCTAACTAATTAAAAAAGAGAAAAAAACAACAGATAATCACTACTCTGTATTGATCAGTTGATGCATAGCTGGAGATGCATCCTTTTCTGCAATATGATAAAAGATTCACTGACAGAATTCTGTGCTGTTACCTTTTAGGCAGCAAACGGTTTATTTTATTTATAAAGAAAAAATTAAATTGTTGCATTTTGTTATGCAATTCTAGTATTGAATAAAATCTAAAATCATAGCTTAAAATAAATTTAAACTATCAATCATTAGAATAGTCTAAACTAGTCTTGAGCTGCAGCCTTGTATCGATTACAAAGCCATAACATCCCATCATTTCTAGAATGTAAACATGTCACCTAGAAGCATCTACATGTCTGCATATTCTTCGATCCATATATGGTTATTTATTTCTCAGTTGGAGTTGTACTATGATAGTTTTTGCTTAAAAACTAAAACAAAATAATAAAAAGTCAGATGTTTTGCATTGAACACTTTTAATCTTTCCCAAATGTATCTCTGCAGTCGGTGTCTCCCTGGCTGTGTTTTTCTCTCTCTCTGAGTGTGAGAGCTGCTCAGCTCCAGGCTGCTGCCGTGGCATTCTGTTGTGGAAACAACAATGGTGGAGCCTGTGCGGCGGGGCGCGCTCGCCCCCTGGCACCAAACATGGCAGCCAGCGCTTTGGCCAGTAAAAGCCCTCCCTCACATCCACTCCTTTCTCTGCACTTTCATTTTGCTGCTGTGATTCAACCCACCTCCCCACCACCACCCCTCTCATTTTTCCACTCTTCTCCCACTCCTGTCTATCCCCCTCTTCTCTCGTTGTCTCCTCTCAATTTCAGTCTTTCTTTGGCGCCACAAAGCCAAGCATTCACAGCTGGCACTTAAAGGCGAACAGAAACATCCCAATGAAAATGCAAAAAGCCTGCGCAGAAATGCCACTGCAGTCAGGACTCTGAGTTTCTCGTTCAGTGAATTGGTGGGTGGGGGGGCCACTGTTTTCCATCTGCCCCTGTGTGGGAGAGGGTTAGATGGAGGAGGGGGATTTAGAGTGGAGGGAGCTGGCTGGCTTGAGTCCCCGCTAGAAAGAACAGAGGCGGGCAGCTAAAAAAAGGTCTGACGGGGCGTTTTCATGCAGCAGGGTCAGAATGGTGCGCAGTCATGCCTGCTCAAAATTCACAGGGGCACTTCTGATCCACCAACAGGAAATGCACTTGATCAGGAAGAAGGAAGAGCCCCAGACTTCCTGTTTCTGATCAAATTTGCTTTTTATGTCGGTTAAAAAAGAAAAAAGAACAACAACTAAAAAAACAAAACACTGAGGTATATTTTCATTTTTAACATCAAAACAGATAAAACACTGTCACAATAAATTGCTTCAGTAATTATCACAAACGATATTGTTTTGAGACCATTTTCAAGTAATTTGAAATGCCATGCCAAATGTCAATAAAGTTTAATTTAGTAAAGACCACTTAACACTGGCTGGAGGATGCTTTTAAATATCCAGAATAAAACGCAATAAATAAAACTGAAATGAAAACTACAGATGGAAGTGACAAATATTAAAGCTTTTTCCTTATTCAACTTTTCCTTAGGAAAAATCTGAATCATCTCAGTGGATATTCTCGAGCTTAATTTAACATACGACTAATTGCCTGCTGTGACAGGTTTAATATCTCCATATATTAAACTTGTGTGTTTGTGCCCAAGTTAAAGGGAAGCGGCTCCACGTTTTGCAGTTGGTGCAATAAAACTATTAAGAGGAAGCTGGAGAACTTTTCACTACGTGTTTAACAAGCATAACCAGGAAGGCAGGCTGTGTTTTATATATGTATATAAAATAAAAAATAAAAAATTCCCTTCTCACCCACCGCGGGTGGTTCTTATCCTCTGAGCTCGGGTCCTCTACCAGAGACCTGGGAGCTTGAGGGTTCTGCACAGTATCTTGGCTGTGCTGCACATTTCTGGACTGAGATGTCTGATATATATATATATATATCTTGAAACACAATTTCAGATGGTACTTTGGGTGGAACTCAAACATAACGAAACAATTTAATGCTCAGTTTCATATATTTATTGCAACAATGACCAAATATACAATGAAATATAAAACTACTGCGGTTTTTATGAAGAAAAGTTCTTCACAAGTTCAAAGTTCTTAACATGGTAAACATTCTTCAACCAATTACGAAACATGCAACAAATCAGAATTTCTGTTTTTTGTTACTGTGCACAAAGAAAGCACAGCGAAATTTAAAATGTTACATTCACATCAAATATACAATTATTCCATTACTATAAATAATAATAAAAAGCTCCTAATAGTTTTTTTGGGCTGTTGATTTAAACATACTCAGCATTCCTGCCTCATCTTTGCAGTTCTCTAGGAGTTTGTTCTGGATTTGTTCTGAATGCTGATTCTCTATGTTTGGTTCTGTGCAACAAAGAAACTGAACAGAAAGACACTGGATTAAAAACTCAAATTAAAAAATCTACTTGTTTAAAGAACAGCTTATATGCTGATGACACTCAGGTTGTTCATACACCAACGCAGAATAAACCTCTCAGTTTTCATAGAACTGCCAGAACATTTCTCTTTCTATGTTAAACAGGAAGTTATTTACTCCAGTACCTTTCAAGACATTAAAGACAGACCACCAACCAAACACTGTAGTTGATCTTTGGCTAACTTTATTCTTTTGCTACAGTGTGGCCAGCCCTCTGCTTGCTGCTCTGCTCTGACTCTCTCCATCCCATCCAGCGCTCCTTCTTTGTCCTGACTGACTGACTTCCTCCTGCCTCCTCACCCATGCCCATATATGGTCACATGTTCATTTCCCAGTCTCTGTGATTGACTTATTTATCAGTCGGCTCTTTATAAACAAACAGGAACGCGATGCAGCCAGCCTGCTGGCTTGACTTGCGCTAGCTGACCTGACTGAAGGCCTTCTCAGTCTATTAACAGAAGTGATCAGACTGGTCCTGTGCTTTCTCTCTGTGGGTTGCATTGTTCTGGCTGTTTTGTTGTGGTTTGAGCTGGGCTTCACCCTCCAATCCCTCCACATATTTGGCAAATTAACCTGCTTGTTGCTAGGCAGCCGGACTTGAATTCGGGGAACACCGGGTTTGTTTGTGCCTAGAAGGATCAGGAACAGGTAAAGCAGTCTAATCAAAGATACAGTGTGATTTAGTATTACTCCTCTTGCTCCTCCTTTTATTTCTATTTTTTTTAGTAAAAATGAAGTGATATTATGTTTTGGAGGGAATTGCTGTTTATGTTGCGTTTTGCTAAGTCTCTGCTGCAGTAAATCCTCGTCCAGGTCGAGCTGCTCACGTCTCAGAGCTCTGAAGCTGTCGGGAATGCAGATTTCACTGAGGAAGGTGTGTGTGTGTGTGTGTGTGTGTGTGTGTGTGTGTGTGTGTGTGTGTGTGTGTGTGTGTGTGTGTGTGTGTGTGTGTGTGTGTGTGTGTGTGTGTGTGTGTGTGTGTGTGTGTGTGTGTGTGTGTGTGTGTGTGTGTGTGTGTGTGTGTGTGTGTGGTTGAGGCTCTGACATCACAGGAGCTCACTGAAGGTGCAGCAGGGTGATGACCCAGGAATGCAGCCACTTAAAGAGACAGATGTGATATTTTTGCAGACAAAGATGCACAAGGATCCTACATTTATTTATTTAAATTTTTTTTTCTCAAGGAATTGCCGTGTAACAGGGATCTTTAGATTAATGTCTAGGTTTTGGAAAATCTGTTATATTGAATTTTGCAGTGAGAACGATTCCTGTTATTCCTCTCTGGTTGGTTGGTTGGTTGGTTGGTGCTTTTCTGTGTTTGAGTGTTGTGGTGCTACAATATTGATATCGGAAATCTGTCTGAAAAATGAGTATCTGACCTACTTCTAAAAGTTATCATGCAAGCACTCCAACAGATGTAGAGATGAATGATATATTGTCATTGACATCGGTATCAGCCGATATTAATCATGTTTTTAACGTATCGGACCGTATTTTTAACGGTCCGATAAATCAAAAGGCATAATAAGGGAGTCAGTGACTATTTTTAACTAATATTATTTGAGTATAATATCACTTGTTGAAGGCCTTTCTAACATTCAACACTACAAAATGAGGAATAATAATATGACTTATTGGTGTGATGTCACATCAGTCAATTTGACTTTAGTTTTTCTGCTGTCTGTTTGGTTTTGTGTATCTGAAAAGTCACTAAGAGGAAAAAAGTTGCCAACTTGCTAACAATAGTTGCCCAACTGTTAACAGCACATGATAAATTGTTCCAGAAATGATGGCGATAAACGCCAAATATTGTTTTGAGACCAGATCCAGACAATATATATTACAATATTACATGACTGTGATGCATGATCGCCCTCTCTGTCAGAGACTAGAAAACTTTTGTTTTGTACAGAACTCTACACTACAAGAGGAAGACATTATAAATATTTAAAATAAAATGGATTATGAAGTTGATGGCTTATTGCGACAAGATTGGCTGACTTTCAGAGTTTTGCGGAGGTAGAAAAAAAAAAAAAAAAGGTTGGTTTGTCCAGTAAGTATCGGCTGAAGGTTGAGGAAATGGGTCTGATTATCGGTGCAGCCTGTTCTGCTCTGATGCAGCAGGCTTAGTATGCAGGCTGCGACCCGCTGGAGGTTCTACATCGTCTGCAGATCCTTCACTCCCAGACAACAACCTCGCAACGTTTCCATGGCGATCAGATGTACTCGCCGTCCCTGCTCCTCACCTCTCCGTAAGCCGCAGTGCCGTGGCAACGGACGCAGGGTTGCCTGGACACAAAGTCAAGGTCACTGTGTGTGTGTGTGTGTGTGTGTGTGTGTGTGTGTGTGTGTGTGTGTGTGTGTGTGTGTGTGTGTGTGTGTGTGTGTGTGTGTGTGTGTGTGTGTGTGTGTATGTTTTGATGCGAGCTCAGATTCCCCCACCGCCTGAAAGCCGATCCTTTCAGGCCTCCTACTTTTCCATCTCGGTCTGTCCCAGATATCAGCTGAGACGGCACCGATGTGTGGACACGTCACCCACAGCTGGCAGGGGACGGCGGTGAAGTCACACAGCAGCCAACACACACACACACATTCCCCCTGGTTGTGTATTGTTGTGTGAACGCTCCTGTTTCTCTGAACATCAGATTCTCCGGTGAAGCGTTCTCCTGGCTAACCTGAGCCATCCCTCCTTTTGGACCCTCCAGATATAGTCCTGGTGTCTCCTTACAGTCAAGACGTGGACACAGGTTGTGTTAGCATGAGGCCCAGGGTCAGGTGGGCGTGATCACCGTCTCCAGGCAGAAAAGGAACGACTTTCCTCCTCGTTAAAGCAGACCGGGCCAGCAGCGTCCCTCCTGGCCCGGTCTGCTGTGCTGTGGTCTCAGTCAGCTCAGATCCACTAACTGTGGCTCAACAGCAGCGAGGAAAAGTAGATCAGTCTGTCGGAGGCACTGGACTGAATGGAAGAATCCTGACGTCGTTTAACAGGGTCGTCTAAAACTGATTTCATAGATTAAACAAATATCACAAAGTAGATCCGACATACATAATAAATTGAAACGTGCTCAATGATTCCCCAAGTTCATGGTTTGTTTTTCTCTTTCCTTTCTATCAAAAACTGGATGAAAAGTTTTTAGCCTAGTGCTTTGGTCTCAACCAGCTCCTTCCTTTAATTGTTTTTTTAATGACAATTTTGTTTACAGAGGCTTCATAATTCACTTTGTGTTTCTATTTGTATTGTTATTTTGTATATTTAATGTCTCCCAGTTCCAGTGTTGAATGTTCTTTACAGTTTAAAGTTTATTGATCTTTGAGAAAGTGTATTATTATTAGTATTCTATGGAAATGACCTCAAAACATTATTATATCGTTTAATAACTTCTGGGACGATTTATCATCCAGGAACAATGTGTTACCGTGACAACCAGCCTACAAACATAAAATAAACATGGCTGATCCCAACTAGTTGAACTTTATGGTGTTCTAACTTTGTCTGTTTTCACACTTTACTATCTGATAATAAAGTGTTAGAAACCAAACAATATAGTTAATTTAGGCTGTTCAAGAAAACAACTTTAACTGGATGATAAATGGTCCCAGAAATGATTGCAACACCATTTTCTGCTGATATAATGATTATAATGGCCCACTCAGACAGGAAAGAATTTTACACTTTAGCAGGAAGGATTTCAAAAATCCCAAATAAACAAAACAACAATAAAGTCTCAGTAACTGAAACTGCGTTAAAAAAAAAAGCCTAGAGATGGAGAGAACAGGCAAAAGTATCAGGCAGTGCAAATTACTTTGTATTGGGTGTCAAATGTTTTCCTTACAGTCTAAAATCAGATTAGCTCTACAAAAGGTTGGATATAATAATTAATTGACTTTATAAACTATATTTGACTGTAGGACAGAACAAAATAATTTCAGGATAGGCTATATGTGGACATGAATGTATTATAACATTGATTTGTTTCCACACAAAAGTGGGACTGAAATTGGACATGACTACTGTGCTCCCTCCCCCGCCCCCCACCCCCGCATCCCCCTCTTAAATGCAAACGATAAAAACCAAAGCATTGTCCAACAGGAAGTATGTCCAAATGTCCCTCCCCAGCAGCAGCAGCACAGTCTATTTCTGAATTCCTGCTGCCTAAACGTCGTGCCCCATATTTAGCTTCAAGTTCACTGACAGTCAAGCCGGCAGAGATCATGTGACAACACGGATCGTCAACACTTTGAGAGATGCGTCTGTTTTAACCTGTTCCCCACTTCTTCTTGTCCTCCCACTAGTACGAGGATGCCGCCCAGGCAAGATTGTCCAGATGACAGAGGCGGAGGTGCGCGGCCTCTGCATCAAATCCCGGGAAATTTTCCTTAGCCAGCCAATCCTACTGGAGCTGGAGGCTCCGCTCAAAATCTGCGGTAAGCTCCGCCCCCTCCCTGACTAAACGGCACCTTTTCCTGGAAGGATCCTGCAGCATGCTTCCCGTTTCCTCCAGGTGACATCCATGGACAGTACACAGACCTGCTGAGGCTCTTTGAGTACGGCGGCTTCCCTCCAGAGGCTAACTACCTGTTCCTGGGCGACTACGTGGACAGAGGGAAGCAGTCGCTGGAGACCATCTGCCTGCTGCTGGCGTACAAGATCAAATACCCCGAGAACTTCTTCCTGCTCCGGGGCAACCACGAGTGTGCCTCCATCAACCGCATCTACGGCTTCTATGACGAGTGTAAGCTCCGCCTACTCATCTACTTCCTGTTTTAATCTATAGTTTGGAACAGAGAAGCATGCCAAGTTTATTTCAGTTCTGTTCAATAGAAGGAATATTGAAAATATTTTTCTCTAAACATGTTGGAATTTCAGTCACAAACAATTTTCACTAAGGTATCCAAATTTCAGCTATTTGTGCAGAAAGCAAAAGCAACCACTTTTTTTACATAAAGATATTTGTATTTTTCCTGCTAATCAGTAAGCTGAAAAATGCTACATTTTAATTATGCTAACCAAGTTTTTGTTGGAAAGTAAATAATTGTAAATCTGAAGCATAAGAAGGCTCCTCATGCCTTAAAATAAAGGCTAACAAATAGCCTGATTTATCTGTTAGCTGTTAAGCTATTTGTTAACTAGCAAACAAACTATTTAAGAAATTAAGCTGTGGAATAGTTTGGCTTAATAGCTGAAATATTTGTTAAGAAATGGCTGACAATTGTTTTATTAGACAGTTGTCTAAGCTTCTCTTTTATGACTCCTTTTAATTTGTCAAGCAGTGAATTGATTTACTGCTTATGGTGACAAGTTTGTGTTCATGAGTCGACTGTGGGCTCTTTCTAACACTCTGGTTGATCCTCTAGGTAAACGCAGGTTCAATATCAAACTGTGGAAGACTTTTACTGACTGTTTCAACTGCTTGCCCATCGCTGCCATAGTGGATGAGAAGATCTTCTGTTGCCATGGAGGTATTGAGACCTGGGAGTGAGACCAGGTTCAGGTTTATGATAAAAACAAAGTCCTGTAACTCTTGTCTCTCTCTCTCTTTCTCTCTCTACATATATTTCTGTTTCTCTCTCTCTCTCCATCAGGACTTTCTCCTGACCTCCAGTCTATGGAGCAGATCAGACGAATCATGAGACCCACAGACGTGCCTGACACAGGTAGCTTAACACACACACACACACACACACACACACACACACACACACACACACACACACACACACACACACACACACACACACACACACACACACACACACACAGACAGAGAGAGCAGACCAGCTGGGCATCAAGCCAGGCAAAAGGAGAACTTAGAAACAAATAAAGGGTAGAAATGATGATGCTGCTTCACACATCTAATGAAACGATCTCACTCCAGCCCGAGGCTAGTTTTTTTTTATTTTTTATAAAGTAACGGAAAATGGTCCTGTCTTTTTATTTTTCTACAAGAAAAATCCAGAAGAATGATGTGTTCATCAGTTTATGACCATCTCCTACAGTATTATTATCCATAGCACCTCTATAAGGTTGCAGAGTGGCCTAGTCCAAGTTTGAATCCAATTGAGAATTATGGTTAATCACTCAACAAAGAGAAATTGCAAGTTTTGCCAAAGCTGTGGAGTCGATGAATTTTTCTGACAACCTGATGTAGCCTGAAGGAAATTATAAAAAAAAAAAAGAAGCAACAAATCATCTATGGCAATTCAAGAATAAATGAGAAATGAAACCTGGATCAGAGTGGAAAGAACAGAAAGTTCACTTTGACAGAAGCCAGGTGACCATGTTGCCCCACTGGCCCTCTGACCACCAGCAGGCAAGGCGGGTCAAATGTTTTGCCCAAGAACTCGACAGCAGAGGTGGATGGAGTTGGAACTGAAGTGGCAATCCACTGATTGCAGGGTGAACTCCTAGCATCATTATGACAAAAAAAACACTGAAAATGTCATTTAGCCCTGTGGGGAATAAGTAAATCCTGGCAGCCTGCCAGGCTGATGATACACTGGAGAAACTCTGGAAGCCATTTTGAAGGTTTTGTGACTCCAGTAAACCAGTCACGACTAAAAAAAAGTTTGAAGAATGACCCTTCCCAGAAATGACTGGCCAGTTGTCAGGATTATCCAGCATGAACTTTTTCTCTCAGGTTAGGTCTCTGCCTTGCACATTAGCATTAGCCTTTTACCTTAAATGAGGTATTAGCTATTTCCCTTACTTACCATGTTTAGTATACTGAATGCAGTAAGTCATGCTTGTGACTCTCTACTCGCTATTGATGACATTGCATCTTTCTTTAGCATGGATGCTAATGTTTAGCATCAGAATGCTGGGTCCAAAGCGACAGGCACACTTTGGCAAGCCCCGGTTAAATTTCTTCAGGAATTATCACTTGGTTTACATAACGCCTGGTTGGTTTGAATAGCTAGTTTCCCTTCAATAAAACCTTTATTTGGATTCAACAGAAGCTGACTTGGTGTTTCTTGTCTGTACAACACATTTAAGTGTGAAGGTAAAATTGTATTAACTTCTTCAGGGGGTAAAAGGTTTTTCTCAGCCTCTCCTACGCTGACCTTTTTAGCCTTTTTAGCCCATTTTCCCTTTTCATCCGGATGAACCAACGTGAACTCAGGTTCTAGTGAACTCTTCCTGTTTCTCTGCTGAATGATTTGTGGTCTAATGTAAGAACAGGAGCTTCTCCAGCCTTATTCCCCGTTTTCGACTTGTAGCTGGACCAGAGGAAGAGGAGCCTCTCTGTGTTCACCCCCTCATTAAACCTCTTCCTGTCCTTATAAGGCAGCTGGAGTTAAGACCCTGGCAGCCTCCGTCTCACATCCTCTTATGGAGTTTCACCATGGCTCCGTGTCTGCATGTGAACGCTTCACAGAAGAAAAAAAAAGGCCTACCAGTGTTTCCCTGCAACCAGGTGACAAGCTAGCGACGGATTCTGACGTTTTGTTTCTCTTCTTTCCCCCTCCAGGTCTTCTGTGTGACCTGCTGTGGTCGGACCCCGATAAGGACGTGCAGGGCTGGGGGGAGAACGACCGCGGCGTCTCCTTCACGTTTGGCGCCGACGTGGTCAGCAAGTTCCTCAACCGTCACGATTTGGACCTCATCTGTAGAGCTCACCAGGTACCACAGCTCCTTCCTACCAGAGATTTTTCTCCCCTGCTGTAAAGGCCTTGGCTGAATCTTGTGTCCGACGCCCCCAGGTGGTAGAAGATGGGTATGAGTTCTTCGCCAAGCGGCAGCTGGTGACTCTGTTCTCAGCTCCCAACTACTGCGGGGAGTTTGACAACGCCGGTGGCATGATGAGCGTCGACGAAACTCTGATGTGCTCCTTCCAGGTCTGTCGCCATAGTAACTGAGCCGGGATCCTTTAGAAGCTAGATTTTCATGTGAAGTGATTCTGACAGGAAGTTGTTGCTTAGCCCAGAGGTTCCCAAGCCTTTCCACATACACTGGGCCCCCAAACAGCATCTCACTTTTTTCACTATTCTAATTATATTTTAGCATAAATTCAGCCTCATATGTTCTGGTTTTAGTTGATGAAGAATATTTAGGGTCTTTGCAGCAGATTCCTCCTCAGCTTTACTGTTCCTTCTGTTGTCATTCATAAAAATGGTAAGTTATTTCAACTTGTAGTTTGAAATAATGATTGAAAAAGAAATCAGATCTTTGGATAAAAATTTCAGCTACATTTCTTCTATTAAATTTATTTTGCTTTTACTTTTTCACCACCTTTCCTCCAGCTTTCTGAGCGCCATCTGGTGGCCCGCTGGGTTTACTGCAGCCCCAACTGCATACTTTGATAAAAGTATGGAAGTGTATTGGATCATTTTCCAAATCCATATAAGAATGGGAAAATGAAAATTCAGAATATTTAGAGAAAAGAAAAAACTTCATTTTCTATTAATTTAACAATTATACACAACTTGGTGTTGATTCATGTAGTAAAATCATAAGTGTTGTGTCAGCCTCAGTGCTATTAATGCAAAGGTCTGCTTTGTTCAATATTAGGTCATAAAATTCAGATATGTTGCCATGGAGATGTTTGACACTAACAAATATTTACTTAAAACTCAAGAGTTCAGCTCATGTTGCCAGGTAGAGCTGCTGGTCCAGTAATAACCGATTCTTCTTCTTCCTCCTCCCAGATCCTGAAGCCGTCTGAGAAGAAGGCCAAGTATCAGTATGGAGGGATGAACTCCGGCCGGCCCGTCACGCCGCCCCGCACAGCCCAACCCCCAAAGAAACGATGAAGGTGGACAGACAGAGAGAAAGATGACGAGATGACACGATTGTCTCCTTCTGGCTTTTCACATTAAAGAAGTACAAGCAACACTTGGCAGAGAAGGAACCAGAACCCCCTATTTTAAATAAAACACCCCTCAGCTCCCCAAAACAACCTTTTTTTTTCCCATTTAATCTCTTGAACTGCTGTTATACTCTTCTTCTTGGTCTAAGGTCCTCTTCCTCATCCTCCTTCTGCATCTATGTAACATTTTTAAAAACTGTTTCAATAAGACGCAACCAGTCATTCTGTAGCATATCTTTATATATATATTTTTGTCCTTTTTGTTTTTCTCTTAACAGAATGACAGCAGTTTTTAGTTTACCACATGTCCTTCTTCCCCTGCCTGTACAGACACCACAGGTATTAATGACGGCTGCTGGGTTTTCAATAAATAATACAGGGAATAAATCCCATTCTGAGTGTCTTCCTTTCATCTCCGCAGCTCATTTAGAGAAAGAATAAAATCCTCTGTCTTCAAGCTGTTCCACTCACATGTCAGGAGGTTTCGGTTTTAAATTACAAATAAGTTTATCTGAAACCAGTGATCAGTGAGTGCTACATTTTAAGCACTACGAACCACCCAAAACAAAAGGCTTTACACCAGACCTGTTACCAGACATTTTCTTGCCAGTTTTCCTGTCACCTATGTAAACAGGTTCTTGCGGTATTCTAACATGAATTGAGTTTTGATTAGTTTTATGGATCAATATAAACAATCTATATAAGATCAGTGTGTTATTAATGTAAATTAGGTTTTTTCATTTTTTAATCTCAGGAGGACTTCATTCTTAATGCAGAGGAGTCCAAACCTTGTCAAAAGTACTCAAAGGTGTTAATAAAATATCTTGTCAAATATATTTTTGTGCTACATTATGCAGACATGCAATATTTTAATGAGTCATTTTTCTGTTTGATAATTTGTCAATAAAATACTAGTTAAAGTCCTCTTGTGTAGCAAACGTGTGAATCCTAAATCCAAAACTTAAAAGCGTTTTGTATGGAAGGCCATTTCTGCCAAAAAAGAAAAATAAACGTCCAAGAGGAAGTTCTAATTCCACGTTTTGAAGTCAGAGCTATGAGATGCCGTAGAGAAACAGTTTGTCTCATAATTATGACCATCATGGCAGAAATGGACTTCCATAGATGTGCAAATTTCTAGAAAAAATCTAGAAAACATTGTCCTCTCAGCAATAAGAGCAGGATTTGGGTCACACTCTTTGAAAACATTTAATGCATTTAGCCAATTTTAATAAAATTATTCCAAAAAAATATTTTGCTGCACCAAAGTCCAGTTTTTGATGAAAATCGACAAGTAGAGTGAATATTTTCCTTTAAGATTTTAATTTGTACTACTTCACTCTCACCCTTTATAAACCAGTAGACGTCACAGAACTGTTGGAATTTATTTATTGACAGGACCAATGAAAAGATTCCCTTTACTAAACGGAACAGCAGTGCGTCTCAACATGGTCATTTGGTTGGAACTGAAAACATCAGGACGCATTCTATTGCTATGGATACAGATGGAATACAAAAACATTTTGCTTGTACAGTTTCATGTCATCTCCAAAGTGGGAACAAGAACATGTCCAGGTCATGCGTTAAGGCAACACAATCATCAACTCCCCCCGAACATTTAAATCTCTTTCAGAACCCCATCGGTTCTGATGGAACTGGATTTCATGCATTGGTCTTCATCTAACTGAATGCACAAATGAAAAAAAATACAAAAATATTTGTCTTAAAACAAACCCAGATGGAAACCCATAAAACTGAAGTGGTTTCACTATGATCTACGGATTGTTCTGGATTCAAAGTCCTGAAATGTTTCTCTGATCCACTGTAACGACATGCTGAGCAGAACCAGGTAACGTCATATGAAAACCAATATTGAAGTTTTGTCGTCTCCTCACTGTGTTGATCCATTTTGCAGTCGATAGAAAATATAACCAAAATCAGACACTTTCAAGGCATTTTTTGATCCCATTGTAAAGAAAACATGTTTAAGCAACAGCTGCCACATTGTCGACATGAATGGACCAAAAATAAATTTTATTGGTAAACAAACAAAACACCAGTGGTGTCAAAACGAGAAAACATGAAGCAGCACACACTGTAAAACAGAGTTCATCTCCCAAATCCTACCATCTATGATGAACTGAAAAAATAAAATCATTTTTCAACCTTTGGAAAAACCAGGTTTTAAGTCGGAGTAAAAAGAATTATTTTCAATACTTTAAGAGGAACCGAAAACAAGATTCCAGCATTATTTTTCTCAGACGTTGTGGAATCACTAGATAAAACCCAAACCTTAATTACGTAGTTAAGTTCAGATTTTAGACTTAATGGTAAATAAATAAAATAAGAAAAATCGGGGAATCGGTACGGAAAAAATGCCTGTGTTGTTTTTTTGTTTTATTTAAAAGACAAAGTTTGAAACTAAATGCGTCGGAACACTGCAGCTTGATCTTTAGACAGGAAATAAGCAGAGCAGCAGATCACATGGTGTCCATGTAAACCCACAGAATGTAGGACCACAAAAAAAAAAAAAGCACCTCACCAGCAATGTTCCCTCTAAGCTCGCACTGCTCACATAGCGCAGCTTTCTATGAACCCAGATTTATAATAGTTGTGCGTGGCCACGCTGTGATGCCCATGCTGTGATGCCCACAGTGTCCACGCTGTGATGCCCACGCTGTGATGGCCACGCTGTGATGCCCACAGTGGCCACGCTGTGATGCCCACAGTGCCCACGCTGTGATGCCCACGCTGTGATGCCCACGCTGTGATGCCCTCAGTGTGCTCAGGAAGCTTGTGTGTATGCCCAGACACATGAACACTTAGAGGGAACATTGCTCCCCAGTCAAAGTGATGAGGAGATAAATTCAGAGAAACAATACTGGTACTGATTAGTCAATGTGACAACATGTCCAACAATACACATTTCAGCCACCAGATGGCATTATTCACTATCAAATTAGCTTGTACTGCTCAGAAATGTTGTTCCAGTACATATTTCAGTTCTTTTTGTCTTTCAGCTTTACTTTCTTACAAAACATCAATGCACAAATGAAAAAAATACAAAAATATTTGTCTTAAAACAAACCCAGATGGAAACCCATAAAACTGAAGTGGTTTCACTATGATCTACGGATTGTTCTGGATTCAAAGCCCTGAAATGTTTCTCTGTTCCACTGTAACGACATGCTGAGCAGAACCAGGTAACGTCATATGAAAACCAATATTGGACAAACAAACTGACAGCCACTCCTCCAAGGAGTGTAGAGATACTTTTCCGTGCCGTTTCTATGGTAACTACACCAGACTCCTGAGGAGGAAGGACAGGGCGGCCCCCAGGGACAGACCCAGGGCCAGGAAGAAGGTCATCAGGGCTCCTGCAGTCTCTGCATCTTTAGGCTCCACCAGTCTGGAGAAACACCACAAAACCAACTGGTTTTAGCTGCTAGTCGCTAAAGACTGTTTTTCAGAATGTTAACGTTACTAAAACATGCATGCAGACGTTTTCAGTTATGGAAAAAGATTTTCCATTCAGTTTGATTTCAAGAGACCGGTGGAGTGCCAGAAGCAACAGTTGTGCTTTGGAACGACTGAGGCGATTTTAGGGTTTATGTTTTACTGTCTTCTTGAAAATTATCAACCATTTTTGTTTTTGCTTCTTTGTTCTTTTATTGTTTGAGCTAATCAAATAAATCTTAATATCAGACAGGAATAATCTTATAGAGTTCTCAAATCACACACATAGAACCAGTCTGACTATTTAAAGGTCAAATGTTGTTTTTTGTTTTTAATTATTTAATAACCAAATTCCAGGACAGGTGAGATCAGAATGTGACAAAAAAATTATATGGCCTAGTCAAAGGCTGGATTTTCAATGGTCTAAGATGTTGAGGCATGCATGACCTTTGAAGAGGTCATAACTCAAAAGTTAAATGTAGTCAAATTTTTACAAATTGAATTGAAGTGTAATTTGTCAGTCATATTTTTTTCTTTAAAAAAAGAAAGTGGACCACACAGAATCGGTGAAGAAACCACAAAAGGCCCACGCGCCACACTTTGGACACCACTGCTTTAATGTGTTTTTGCTTGATAGTAAAATCAGCTTGAAGATCTTAAATATTAAAGAGTGGCAAACAGGTTAAGCAGAAAACTGAAGAAATATGGAAGGGAACAAATCCTTTCCATTTGTGCTGTAAATCACCATCAGTAACAATTACAGCATCGATGCCGTTCCCCCGTTCCTGAACAGCTCAGCTAAAATCACTGAAGATCATTTCCCTCCAGATTTATCTCCAATTTAGCTCACAACTGAGCAGCAACCAAGTGGGACAGAGCTCAGGGGTCAAAGGTCAGCTGCGGGGTACTTACTGCGGCGCGTAGGACATGGAGAGGCACACAAAGTAACCGCTGGACATGGAGAAAAGCGCCATGATGAGGGTGAAAACGGCGTCGTGGGAGAAGATGATGGGCAGGTGGGAACGCGGCTGGACGTTACACAGCATCAGCAGGGGGATGAAGATCACCCTGGCAACCACCAGGATCGGGAACACGCACGACTCTTTCCGAGGCTGAGGGAGAGAGGAAATGTTCAGTTCACATATCATCCTCTAGCATTTTCAAACTCAGGTCTATTTTGTGTAGGAGGAAGTGGCCAATAAAGGTGTTAATCTCTTAAAGTGACAGTACTCAAGTTAACCAGGTGCAATTTTTTTTTAGCCATGGTTTTTATTTGGCTCTAGTGATTTTTATTTGAAAGTGTTAAGACAGAAAAGTAGGTAAAGAGAAAGAGGGAAAGGTCACCAGGCCGGGAATCGAACCCGTGACGGCCACGTTGAGGACTGAGGCCTGTGATTAACCTCTGCACCACCACAGCACATTCAGCCATGTCCTCTAATAAACCATCGAAGAAACCAGGAAGATCAAACTACACACAGCTGGGCTGGTTGCTCCTGCATTAAATATATGCACTTTTCTGATTAATAAGAAAGAAAAATTATGTATTATTTTCCTTCGCCACAGAAGATTGTTGTCATTTTTTCCATGTGTGGGATGCTTCACTATATAAACATGCTGGAACATCTGATTCATATTTTACATGTTTGTCTTTACAGCATCGTGTTTGAATTTATAAAGAAAATGGGAGGAAAAAATGGCGAAAACTCATTAAATATATTGATCGTAACAAAAAACAGGAGTTTTTTCACACAGAAATGACGATTTAGGCCCTCTGAAAAGGAAAATAAGTTGTCAGTAAGCTAAAAAAAGAAACAGATGTCTAATAAAATATTATGAGCTATTCAAACCCCATGCAAATGCTATTTAGTCTTCTCTTTTAGCACACTGTGAAGACAAAAAAGTAAAAAAAAGAAATGGAACTACCCTCACCAATATAGATATACGTTACAGAAAGAAGAAGATAGTAAAATAAAACAAAAAAAAAAGATCAGAGTCATTTTTCTTGTTTTCCAGTTGGTTGGATTCTCACCCAGTGGATCTTTGTAGTGACGGTCCGGCCAAACCAGTCGTTAATGTTGAAAACCAGGAAGCAACAAACCTCGATAAAGAAGCGTCCTGAGAGAGGAGGGACAATTTAGGTAAAGTGGCTCCAAGCTGGATGCAGATCTTCTCTGAATCAGCGCAGCTCACTCTTACCCCATCTTCCATCTGGGAATGCTGTTTGGACGTCGACAGTGACGGCGGGGAATACGGAGAGAGTGACGGTGAACACAAACGTCACGCAGAACGCCATCACCCGAATCTGAGATAGGAAGAAAAAAACAGTTTGTACACTAGAGAAGCAGCAAAGAGAAAACGAGGCTTCCCCATCCCCAGAATTTCATTCCGTACCTTTTTAAACACTTCCAACACCGAGGCTTTTTCTGCAGAGCTGTTGGCCTCTTCGCTCCGGTCTGGACTGATTTCCAGCTTGGCCTCGTCCTGACTGATGCTGTAGAGGGCTGTGCTGGCCACCGCGCCGTTAGCGTGGCCATTTGGCTTCCCGTTCTCCAGAGGCTTTCCGTCTGCAGTTCAGAGCATTCTGGTCAAGATTTCATTCTGCTTACAGCTGTAACTAACAGCACATTCACACCAGTCCTAACATGCTAATTTAGCGCTAGCAGGAGAAATACAAGAGACATCCTACAACTGCTCAAATCTGACACCACTTCGTTTCATGAAGAAGAAAGTTGTGCCAAGTGTCTTTTTCAGAGGTTTCATGTCATTTCTTTCAGAGGTCCTTGGTGCAGCGCCACCCCAGGTAGCATTTGTAACAAACATGGAAATTTTGTTCCTGGTTTACCATCGGTCATGAAAACATCATAACTCTCCAAAACACTGAATAAAAATACACACTTACTTTTGAGGTTTTAATTTAATAAACAATGTGAAGTTTTCCTTCCGCTTCACTTTGTGTTAGTCTGTCTCATAAAACGTCACTGAAATATATTTAAATTTAAGGTTGTAAGAAAATAAAATGTGAAAAGGTTCTGCTTTTTCACAGTTGGTCATACAGACAGATGGCTTTATCATATCCTTCACATCTTCTGTCTAATTCGTGTCAGTGGAGGCACCTCAGGGCTCGAAGCAGGATGGAAATTGTGAGTGTGTGAGTGAGTGTGACATCTAACAGAGCCCTCTTTGTCTGGCTTTTAACTGGATAAACGGAGAGTCAACAAACCTAATGAGATAATGTTCCAGTGAATTGATTTGGCTCAGGCAGACTGTGAAGCACACATTTATGATCCCATTTCTGCTCGGCCTAAACAAAGTCTCACCAGTCAGCAGCTTGTCCCTTGTGCCTTCTTCATACTTGGTCTTTCTGTTCAGGTAAAACTGAGCAAACTCCTGCAGAGAAACAACAACGATGGAATTTCAAACAAGTCCAGACAGCACTATAAAAACAGGGCAGAACTGAATAAATCTACACTGGTTATCAGGCAGACGAAGCAGCTTTTACTGTCATATAATGATAACAACCCATTCGGTGTCGTACTGACCATGCGTGGCAGCAGCAGGTAGCTCAACAGGGTGACCAGAGTTCCCACACAGGGTGTGATAAAGTAACCCAAAGCAGCAGAATCAAAGTCTGCATCACCTGCGTCAAAACAGGGAACAGAACGAGACTCGGCATGAAACACGTACTTGAAATTAAACAATTTTAATCAGGGTTCACACGTTTTCCCCCATAGCAAATTTTATGCATTTTCAAGGTGACTTTATTACAAAACTGTGCAGTTGGATCAAGCACTTTCAAACCCTTGAAAACACCTAAATGAGGTTATGTGGGGTTATGTGTTTGCGTGTGGGAGCGACTCACTGGCTTTGGCGAGCAGCATGGCGATGGCGGCGAAGGTCCCGGCGAGGCCCTGGCCGCTCATGAAGATGGCGCTGTACTTCTGCCGCAGCAGGCCGACCAGGCCGAACAGGCTGCCCTGCAGCACGGCGCCGAACGCTGCGGACCAGCAACACATCACAACACGAACAAAAAAAAAAAAACAAAAACTGATGCTTCTGGACACCTTCAGACCAAGAAACTCACAATTGATGAACCAGATCGTTGCCATGGTGACAGAGAAGAAGAGATCCTGATTCATGTCCACTTTCACCAGGACTGCGGTGAGGATGAAGAGCAGCAGGATGAAGACGAGGCTGCCTGCGATGCGGATGGCCTCCGATATCCTGGGACAGAAAACGTTTTGGCAATCGGGTCGCACTAGGACCGACAGCTCACCACCAGGACGGCGCCGCCTGTCAGCACTGACCTCTGGTACATGAAGGAGTTGAGCAGGGTGAAGACCAGCAGGGGCAGCTGGGACAGAAAGGTCATCCAGTTGTTGAAGTGATACTCCTTCCTGACCGCTGTCCCGTTCTTCAGCTCCGTGCTGTTGAGGCGGCTTTGGAAGTACTGCCAACAGAGAGCAGGAGTCAATTCAGACCATTTAACTCTGATCCAAAAACAATTGATCTTTTTTAGCAGGTTTTCCTCCAGTATTTTATTCACAAATACTTCATTTATCCCAAAAGGGATAAATGAGTCATTGTGGATGGAAGGATCTCCACAAGCAGTCAGTGTTTCAGTGAATGTAAAGGAGCTTCTGACCAAAGACAGCTGCTGTGTAAAAGTCTTATTACTGTTATGACAGGCAAACTAGTTGTGAAGCCATTGACTTCTCTAGCAACTACCTTGATAAATCTAGCTGCTCTTTTCCAAAATAGGGACCAGCAACAAATCTAGAGACTTTTCATGAAAATGACTAGCAACTTCTTCCCCCAAAGAATTAGCAACTTTTCCCAAAAAAAAAAAAAAACATAAACAGCTAGTGACAAATCTAGCACCCGTCACATCTTTTTGTCTGGAAAGATGTAATTTGTTCTGTAATCAATTAATAACTAACTTACCCATGTGAACTTTTAACTAATAAGGTAAAGCTGAAAGCAAATGGTTGAAACTGGATATTATTTCGGGTTACTTTGGGTTAGCAAAAGACGCTCATTACTCCTTTCAGTTTGCATTGGTAAAAAGTAAGAAAAGCATGCCTCCTTTTCCCTTTCCCTTGATTATTGCACATCGTCAACAGACTGTGTCTTGGTCTGACTCATTTTTATTGAGGCATTTTGTTCCAAGATCTTCTGAAAAAAAAAAAAAACAGCTTTAATGTAACCAGAAACGCCTCTTGTGTCGTAGGAGTCATTTTCCAAAGCCATGTTTGTTTGCAGCACAGTTTAACCGTTTGATAGCATTGTTATCAGTTAAAATGTAGCCAGTCTCTCCTTCTTTCCAGTCATTAACTGCTACCGTTTGACTTTTACAGCCTCTGCTGCTTATTGTTTTCTAAACTCGACTCCTAACAGCCTGTTTTCTGATGAAGAACTTACATGATAATGTTGATAATGTCTGATTGAGGGCAGTCACTTACAGCTTGCTTTAAAACAAATTTCCTGTTCTATAGATCCCTCTCTTTCCATCTTCTCTAAGTAAACCGCTGATGAACCCACATCCTTCTTTTCATATTCTGTCAAATACATCATTCCTATGGAAGCGTTTCAATCCTTCTTCTTACCAGTGAGGCAGTCATGAAGAAATTCCACGGCAGCAGCGTTCCCAGGCCAAGAATGAAGAAGATGATTCCCACTAAGCACCACCTAGGGATTATGAGAGGAAATGGGGGGAAAGAAGAGAAAAAGATGGATGTACAAACCAGAAGTTTCAGCAACAGGGTCCATGTTGGTTTTATGAATAAGAGGAAGCGACGGTTTGGTGTTTCACTCACCGGTCCTGTGGAGTATCAATTCGGCCTTTCATGGTGACGTGTGGAGATTCTGCTGAAACCAGAGAAAAAAAAAAACGAAAAAAAAAAATAAACGTCACAATCCTGTGAAATGCTTAATATTGTAACAAAGTATTTATAGATTTCAAGGTTGAAATCTATTACCACTGAATGTTTGTTTAAAAAAAAAAAAAAAAAGGTACTTGCACATTTAGTGACTTACCCATAAAGTTATCAAGATGTTTTCTGGTCAGTTACACCAACTTTTTTTCTTAGGTGCACCAAATTCTAAAAAACCTTTTTTCTGGTGTCTGACTCATCATGTTATAGATTTTATTTTTTTTAACATTTATTTAGTCTTGCTTCATTCATGTTATTTTAGTGCATTTATCACTGAAGATTTCATAAATAAAATGCAACATCACTAGGGGTGAACAGGTAAATTTGACCTCAATTTCTTTAATTTTGAGGTTTTTAAAAAATGGCACATTCTGCATTTATTAAGCTTAGTTGATGGCATAAAAGCTGACATAAAAAATCCACTCCTTTCTTTTGAATAAGAAAAGTTAAGTTTTATTGCCTAAAATGCAGTAACAGCTTTCCTTTAGTGAACGCTCGATTGTTGGTTGGATGAGTCAACAGCTACAAAATACTTCAAACATGTCAAGAGCTCAGCCTTTTCTGCTAGGCTTAACTTCAATGCAGTGTAGAAATGATCTGTTAACTATTTTTTGGATTCACTAATTAATAATTCCATAGCAAAATGTGCTCAATAGGAGAAATTTTTAGAACAGAATTTTAACTAAGTAAAGCTAAAACTGCCACTTGAGGAGTTCTGGGTAGAACAGCTTTACAGACGACGGTTTTTATTTTATATCTTAAACATTTTTGGCTCAACGACTGCTCTGAATGTTCCTCTTTCAGCAAATGTCCTCTATTTCTCCAGTTAACAATCGATTACTAAATCAGTTGACATTTCAATAACCAATTCATCATGATTAACCCAATTCATTGTCTCAGTCTCACAAATGAAACCGATCTCATCCACCGATCTTATCTGCCTCTGCAAATGTTTGAGAAATTATTCCAATCATCAAATCAAATATCATTGTCTTCTTGACAATTTAAACTTCTGTGAGACACTTTGTTACATCCGATTGCATTAAAAGTGCTCTCTAAATAAACCCTGATGGATTTATCGACAGAGCAGAATCCCACTAACATCAGGAGTGAACATGTCCTCCAGTGGAAAGAGCAAACAGACCGAAGGTTCAATGACTTCCTGTTTGTCGGAGCAAACAGGACTGGGAGGCTGGAAGCAGTCCCAGTCTGACCACCTTTGGTTTAGATGTGAGGTGAACATGAACACACATCGGTTGGGAAGCCGTAGCTGAAAAAACTGCCCCAACAACCTAATTTTGTCTGATTGAGTTTCACAGAATCATCTGTTCTTGTCTCATTTGTCAGCATTCAGCTTTCCTGTTTCTAACTAACAAAAGTGCCTGAGTCACAGTCATGGAAAAGTAAACGCACACAATCTACGTCACTCAAACAACACAATGCAGCACAGAAACGTACACACACACCTTTATAGCCTTGGGATTCTTCACAAAACACCTGAATGTTTCATCAGAGTGACTCATAGTAGCTTTCCTTTACCAAGATACCTGGAAAAAGGTTATTCAGAACTCATAACATTAGTTCACAGCATGTAAAATGATGCCAAGTAGAATTAATTACAATGTCCTTGTAAATTATGAAACAGGGAAAAACAAAGGTGATAAAATCTCCTGGTGTTCTAATAAAACATAAAGGCAATGCTCAGAAAGCCGCCGCCTCCGGCTTTAATATTCCCAAATGCTTTGTCCTTCTGGAGAAATTCCACTGGGGCTTAATGATTCACTGTTCTACCAGGGGGACGGACAGGCAGCTGTCTGTGTTTTTCAAGGACAAAACCGCCTCAAAGGATGCAGTCTGAACACCTCCAAACCCTTTAAAAGCTGCTTAAAACACTTCTGGACGCACATTGTGTAACTAACTGTTTCACTAAAAGTAATAAGAATTAATTCTGTATTTTAAGCAGAATAGAATCCATTAGATTTTCCCCCTGAAATTTCACTTCCTCTGTTTTCATTTTTTATTTTAACTATTTATGAACCCAAAGAGTATGTAATAATGATGTGAATGACTAAAAATTAAGAAGTCAAAAGAAAAAAGTTAACATTTATTGTAATTCTGTTTCACAACCATACAAACTGCTGTAGTCCAGCAGAACAAGGTAACTAGCTGCAGCTAGCAAGCTAGCTTCATCTCCATGTTTCCGTGTGATTGTCGTATTCTATGTATGTATATACAATCTGTATATTCTGTACAATATTTACTATGTTACACTCGCGCCTTCGGTCAACCGTGTGCCGACAAAACGTACATAAAATGTTTCTGATGTTTCATAAAACTGAGTGATTCATTTATTTCCTGGGAAGACATTGGTGTTTCAGAGTTAATTTTTTATTTGCCAAAATTACTTCTTCATTCTGTGTGTTTGGGAAGGACAGAAGAGCCCAGCGCTACAGTGGGTCCGAAACACTTCAGAAACTAAACAATATCTATCGCAACAGACACTTAATCAATATCAATAGAAAACATGTCCAACAGAACGTTCAAAAATGTCACTGAACTTCAATCCAGAACCACACGGCATTCTGGAGGAGGAGGTAGACAAAGGCTTTATATGCGCAACGTCTCACGGTGAGTTATGCAAGATGAGTACTGTCAACTAACTTACTCGCTCTTTGGTGACCAAGCAACAACTTGTTGACTAACTTGTGCAGCAGCATTTTTGTGTTTCGTCACCATGCTTTCAAAAAGAAAAACACACAAAACAATTGTGGCGTGAGAGGAGAAAGTGAGTAAAGCAGATAAGGCAGGAGTTACATTTCTATCTTAACCATATTGCCATAATGGGCGACATGGTCACTAATAACCATATCACCCAGTAATGCAAAAATCTGCATTTTATTGTGGATTCCGTATTGTTTATTCTGACTCCCTTCCTGCATCAGAAACCGTAGGATCCAACGTAGCTGCTGGATTTCAAGCTGACAATCTTGAGATCAGCTGATCTGATACACTCTAAACAAACTCACTATCCATATTTGTACAAATTCTTCTTTCCCCTAAATCATTCAGATGCTTTTATTTTCAATTTTCAAAGAAAAAACAAAAAACAACGTGAAATTTCAGGCTGAATATTCATTGAACGTGAGAATCTCTCGTTATTTACTTGTCTCTTTTTCTGCTCTTCGCAACAACATTACCTTTAACCCAGTTAGATTCTGTTGTTACGTGACGCAGATGACAAAAAGATTAACATGATAAATCTGGATGAGATCCTTCCATTTTTACCTTAAAACACTCCCGGCACAAGTGGGAGCTTGTTTTATGGCAGTATAGGTCTTCCCTTCACACAAGCACAGATAAAAAGCTTACAAATTATTTCAAAGGATCACATTTGGGTTTTGAAATCATCCTACATTCATAACATTTTGTATAACATATTTTAAGTGTAAAGGCTAAAATCTAGGACTGCACGTTAACATGAGAAACCTTCTTGTTATAATGAGATATTCTCTCATTAAAACACATTTACTTTCTTGCCTTGACAAGAGACGTCTCAACAGTAAAGTCAAAACACAAAGTGTCACCTGGATGAGAAAACAGAGTCAGAGGTCGCAGTTCACTTTTTTGTTGTCCGTCATTTTGACTGTTGGCGTCAGAAATACTTTGTCATGTTCTATTTTTATCTATCAATTTTAAATTATACCAACATAGGCTATTTTGTCACATTTAATATTAAACAAGTTGAACACACATTCCAGACCCCATCACACATTAATCAAACAGACTAACTTTTCCTCCTCAGCGATAAAAACCACCGACCCAACATTTCACTTACTTTGACTCCATATAAATAATAAGCGCTTCACCTGCTGGGGTCTGAGCACGCAGCCACACAATTTCCTCCTGGTTCACATCTACAGGAAAAATCTGCACTAAAGTTTGGATCGGACCCAACCCGGACCGAGTCCAAAGACATTATGTCTGAGCCCAACCCAGCTTTAATTGGAAGCTGGAGCCTGAAGTAAACCTGTCCCAACCGATTCATTTAATTAAGTTTTTATTGCTTGGTTTTCAGAGCGCCATTTCAAAAGGCAGCACAATTTTTCCCAACTTTTTTTTAACATCTTCCAGTTCCATTTTGTCTTTTGTTGTAACACAGACAAAATCTCCTGGGATTAAAAAAAAAAAATTAAAATATGCCAGTCAAAAAAAAAAAAAAAATTCATTAATACAATCAGTTGTCACAATCTGTCAGAGGGACATATTTTTACAAAAAACTATTGTTTTAAAGAGACACTTCTCCTGTAATTGTTTCCTTGCTTATCAGTCAAACCCTTCCATTATAATAACTTGGCAACTACATCAATCTGGAGACAGCTTTGTTATAGAAAAACAAATAAAGTACTTATTAGATCACATTTATCCATTTGTATGAACTCTTTTAAATTAGTTTTGCAGCTTTAAGGAAACTGTTGCATTTCTATCTTAAATATTAAATGTTCCCATGGATACCATGATATCTTGAAACTCTGTCATGTTCACCCAACATCCTCGTACCGTCAGAATCTCATCCAGGTGGATGTCTTGTCAGATACGTCAGCCACGTTGCTTGTAGTTTTAAAAACAGCCTTAGTTTGAGCAATAGTTTCAAGCTTTAAGAGTTTTCACCGTTTTGAATCTGTGATGGGATAAAAATATCAGAGCTCATTCATTTGTCTGCATTAAGTTTCATAAACGTTGTCATTAGAAACATCCAGATCTGAACCAAGAGTTCAGATCATCTCATCATTAAGATGCCTTGTTGCTATTACTACAATGATGCTAAACTGTAGAATAAACTTCAATTCAAAGTAAAGCAAAAGAGTAATACTGAAGTTCCAATTGAATGATAGATCAATGAAATAGTTACAATATGGCTGCAAAAAAAAGACTATGTGTAACTAGGAATGCTAAAGAAACTTGATATCATGAGTCATAAAAACCAGTCTAACATCTTTATCAAACAAAGAACATGTCAGTGATGACACTTAATACTGTTAACCATTGAAAATGGTTAACAGTGACAGGGCCCATAAGTTTTCAAAGATTTAGGATATTTTTGTAATGAATGCATGCTTTCATGAATGTATACAATATTCAATTATTTGGAAATTCATATTTTCTAGTTAATTTTGGGGATCACCTTGGAGCTATCTCACATGGGATGAGCTATCTCATCCCATGTGAGATAGCTCACATGGGATGTTACGCGTAGAAATACGCGTATTTAGAAATACGCGTAGGGGCGTATTTCTAAATACGCCCCTACGCGCACTTGTTCGACTAATTTAAGAAAGCACCATTATCAACTTCATTCACAAAATAATAACTTTGATGTAAATTCATCCTAAATGTCCATCAGTTCAAACACATAACAATGAGTTTTATAAGAAAGAGAACCGAAGCAGCGAGACGTTTCATCACCCAGACCACAGGAAACTAAATAACTTACAAATGTAACAGTTTATTCAATATTTCTAATTCAAACTTAGGAGTTTAGCTGTAGCTCGGGCTCGTGCTTCCACACCACGCTTTGCTAACATGATGCCAAAGCGAGACTCACCTTGAGGAAATGTTCCCGTTACTATATCTCTATAATGCTCCTGCCGTCCATAGCGAGCTGCTTATTATCTACACGGTCTGATACAACTGAGTAGAAAATAAAACTATAAACTGTTTCTGTCTAAACACGTGGAGAAGAGACAGCGGGAGCGTAACAGCCTCAATTACAGCGCAGGAGTTACGGCGCAGCGGTAACTCCTCCCCTTTTAAAATCACTTCCGGTTGGCGAGAACGTGAAGTTCCACCGGCCTTACTGTAACCCACTGCCAGACTGGAGGAACCGGTATGGCGACTTCACCTGTCGGAGATATTAGGCAATTCAGAATGAATTTATTAAATACCAGAGTCTAATTATTCTGTTGAAAGTCAGAAGAGTTCCAGTTCCGGGTGTTATATAGCAGCTGGAAAATTACATTAGGTTATAAAGTGAGATAAGCTATTTTTAAGTTTAATCCTATTCGTGAGGAAACACAATAAATCCTCAATTTTAATGTCAGCAGCATTTTTTCTGCCTGAATTTGGCTCTATTATAATTATTTGTTCTCACAACTCTTAGCAGCAGGTTGTTGTTTTTTTTCATTGTCTAATTAATTTGATCACTGTGTATATGTTCCCTAAAATCACTCAAATAGCAGTAATCATTCATGTTAGTTGAATGCTTTTTTTTCTCTCTTTCTATTTTGGCAATATGAAATTATCTCTATAATATTTCTATGTTGGGATTGTTCATAAAACAGTGCTACGGCGCAGAGCGTTATGCTCCATGTGAAAAGAAAAGGATGAATTGGATAAACTGTTTCCATCCTGCAACAGAACTTCTGTGTTTTTGCGCCCTCTGCCGGTCAGACCAACAGATACAATTGAGGGTAAATCTCAGTGCTGGTGCTGATTTTTGGGTTCTAGAGACAAGGTGGAGATTGAGCCCAGATCTGGAAACTCCAATAATCTTTTTTTTATTTAAGAAAATCTAGGCAAATTTTTTAGTTACAAAAAAAAACACCCCTTTTTATTTACGTAGTAGTAATTTTTCTGACAGCTGGGCTCCAGAGTAAGATGTGGTGCATTTTGTGAAACACAGCACTAGTTTGCAAATATTTTATGATTATGCTTTCCACATCGGACATACTAGGCATAAAAAGTAATCGCCTGGTCTTGCAATATATTTGTTTCAAACTTTGATTAATTGCCTCTGATAAATAATTGATTAACAAAGCAGAGCTTAAACATATATAAACTATAGTTGCATAATAAAGAAAAAAATCTGTCAGAGTGACAATAGTACATCAGTTTTCATTTGGAATATATTGTTGTTCTTTTTTTCAACTGGTTTCCTAGAAAGGTCATTTAAAGAGCTTATCATGATGTTGCTCAGGCTGCCTTGTTTCTCCTCTTCTTCTCATTTTTTAGTGACAGGAACAGATTATATGCAAACACAATCCCAGATTGCCCATCTGTGGCTTGTATTATCTTTGCAATTAATAAAAGCTATTAAGCTAACTGAATTTTTCTGCTTTTTTCTCTGACTTCTCATAGCTGCTACTGCTACTATACTGAACATCCCGAATAAACATCAAGCCATGCAGCATCTGGAGTTTTTCCCTTCAATCTGAACTTCAATCTTCCTTCAGAACGACTCTGTCTCCTTAAACTGAGTTCATTTGTTACAGCGAAGCGATCCTTTCATTTGCTTATTCTTGACCTTTCTGAAGTTTGAACACCAAAAATATTGGATGGATAATTCACACAAATATAATGTTGTAACAATATGCTTAAAAAAATGCATCTCCTCTAGATGAAGTGATCATCATCAACTTCTTCTTCTCCCTCCATTCCGCAGTCGTCTCCTCGCTCTTCCTCTCTGCTCTGGGCTGAAGTGGATTTATTTCCAGGAGCAGCTGAAACAAAACGTCAGTCAGCTCAGCTGCTGTTAATGCAGTTCATGCTGCTAATCTAACAACTTCTCAGTACCTGGTGGATTCTTCTGAGCTCTATGAACTAAACACTGAACACAGACGAAGGCTGCGATGAGGAGGAGGATGAGCAGGCATCTCAGGATGAAGATGATGTTGTTAGGTTCGGTACGGTCTAATGGTATTTTACAGACAGGGGAACATAAATGAACAAGTTAATGGAAGTCAAGCTTTCTGGAATGTTTTACCAATAGTTTGAATATTTAGAAGAATGCATATTATAAAACCAGATTGAATGAAGTGAAATCTTCTGGCGCTGCCATGTTGTCTGAACTTTGGACCCATAACTCTGGCCCATTTAAGCTGCTTTGTCAGTTTTTTACCAATCATCTGTCCTTCGGTTGTCTTCACATAACAAGATTTAGGAAGAAACATGCAGAAGGTTTGAACTCTTCCAGACATTTTATAGCTCCTATGACAGAATGCATCTTGAAATGATATATTTCTTATAAATATTTGTAAAATGTCAAACATAAAATTGTTAGCTACTTGGATGTAGACTAAAATTTTCTGCTGTTCTTTTTAAGCCTGGATGCTATTATTTCTTTTATTCACAAACAGGGAAACTGACATTATATTTGTTTTGTTTTTAAAATGTTCTATATTTCATTTTGAACTATGTTCATTATATTCCTTTCATAATTATTCATAGGTGTGCAACAGGGGGGTGAAACAAGTCTGAAATAGCAAATGGTGAACCAAGATGGAAACAGTGCAGGATATTAAATCCGTCATTTAACTTATCATCAAATTTTCAACAAAGACAAATTTACTCCATAAAAAATATTTGCGTAAAATGAATAATTTTACATAAAAAAATTATTGCATAGTCTGCAATATCACAGTCTGCAGCTGTGATGCAGACAGGTAGCTATGCAAATAAAAAATAAGATCCACACTTGTAATTATTCTCTGATTTCTGAATTTAAAATTCCACCCAGCAGTCAGATTAATTGTGTTTTAGTCACCTACCTTCATCAGTTGTGCTTTTAGTGGCGTTCTCTCTGGCTGTAACAGTGATGATCGTTCCATTTCCTTCAACTTGAACAAAAACTGGTATCTCCACAGTAACCTGGCAAATGTATCTTCCTGAATCACCTTTTGTCATGTTTTCTATTGTGAGAACTGAACACTTAAGTTTCTGTTCATTCTGAGAGCCTGTAGAATGATATATGACAGTCTTATCATTTATTAATGTTTGTTTTTTCAGCCATTTAATGAGAGCTCTTTCAGCTACCCAATCCCAGCAGCAGGTGATGTTTCCTGTCTGTCCTTCTTGAACTGAAACATCAGGACTCTGAATAACAACTGCATCTGAAGAAACACCTGGACAGAGACATAGCTGAGAATCAGTTGTGTGAAGCTGAAAACGTCCTGATTTTGCATTTTGACATGGAAATGAGGCATACAGGTATATTTATATGGTAAGTTTGATTTAAACAAAGAGCAGAAAAAAGCTGAATGAAAATGCTGCACTTGCTCAATACAACTGCATTTCCTGATGAGACATTGACAAATTAAATGTTTTTAATTGTCATTTTATAAGATATCCATATTTACATAATGCCTGACATAAACTTTTGACACCAAACATCAAGATTAGTTTTCAACAGATTTAGAAATGAGTTGTTCCTCTGCCTTGGCCCATAAAGCCATCGACTCAATCAGTGCTGCATTTATTATATTTTGATTGTTCTATTAATCTTATATTATTTGGCTAATAACAGATCAAGCTGTGAACCCCTCCTGTCTCTTTGTAACAATTCCCAGCCGTGGTTTACTCACCTATTATTATAGTTTAATTTAGTAGTAAATGCTTTACTTTTATCAGCCTGCTATTATGCTTTAGTCTTTAAACCCGACGTCCATGTTGAGCGCGAGGTTTTGTGTTTCTCAGAATAAAAGCAAACTGACCAAGCATATTTAGCTGAAGTTAGCTGTCTTGCAAACATTATTCTTTTAATTTACAGCTTTAATTTCTGAGAAATAGAAGGCATCCAGCGGAAATGAACAAAAGGTAAATAAATGAATGTATTATAAAAATGTTACTCACTCCAAGATGAACCTGCACAGAGGAGCAGCAGACCGGTCAGTAGAAATGCCATCAGTTGACAGACGAACATTTAATACAAAATAACGACAACTGCGTCTCCTCTCCTTTAGTATGACCTCTAACACAGATCACTCTGTGTCTTTATTATAAATGATCTCAACTGTTTTTGAGGTGCAATGTGACAAACCACAGGACAGGTTCCTTCCTCTCTGAAGCATCACTTCATTTCTCAAGCAGGTAGAAGTTCATCTGTCTGTATTTGTTCTAAAAAGTAAATACATGAATTTTGCAGGTCACATTTTTTAAAATACATGTTTTATATGTTATTATCTTTTAAAGGAATTCCACTGGGGTTCAGTGTCCAACCTTAATAGAACTACAAAGAAATGAGTGCTAACCAGGAAAAAGCTCAACCACAGACTTAATAAACGTACTACTCTGGACCAACCCTCGACATGTGTTGGGACCCAAACAGACAGAAGCAAATAACCAGAGTGATGTGTTTCTGTCACGAGTTTTACACACACTGAGCCAACTGTGGCCTTAAACCATTTGAGAAAGCCCAAGTGATGATGTCATCTGTGACTTCTGGCTTCACAAGCTGTGAACGCATGTTAGCACAACACTTCAACCACATTGCTTCAATTTTGCAGCAACCAGATGCCTGAAGGTGCCACTTTTATTGTTTGCACACTTTCATGCTTCTCTAAACAGCATGGACACGTCTGGCCTTAATACAGTCCAGGAATAAACAGGCTTCTGAAGAGGAATTGTGTGTTGTGGAATTTTCTGATTAGAAGCGATTAGAACTTTGAGTTTCATTAAAACTTATTATAAAAATTAGAACTATGCCACAAGGCAGTCCTCCACAAAGGTATGGCAGAAACCTGTTGGAGTGATATTCATTATCCACAACGAGACGAGTCAGAGAGGATGAAGCCATTCCTCCAAAAGCAACACAGCGAGCTAGATCAGGATTTGAAAACGCCCTCTGGGACAAAGATTTGAATTTTCGGAGCCATGTTTTCATCTTCCTCTGAAAGAATCATGGAAATGTTGTTGAAATCCGAATATTCTTGAGTGCAAATGCCACCAACTCAGTTCTCCTGTTCTTTAATTTGGCATTTAGGAAAAATATACTAAAACAGTCCATATTTTTCCACATACAACATGACTGTATTTAATTAAGGAGTTGTCATTGAAACTTAAACATTTGTCGGTTTCAGTCCAAAGAAATCATGAAAGACTTCAAGACATCATGAACACGATTGCCCTACAACAGCAAGGCAGAGAAAGCAAAGATCATCTGTTCCAAACACAAACACAGGAACTACAATCTAAAAGGCTTCTATGTGTGTTTCTTGTTTTAGTTCTTGAGCTTTTATGTCAGTCCTGCTTTTGTCCGCTGCAGAGCGATGTTATGAGTCTGTAGGTTTGTGGTTGAGCCTCTTCCTGTTCAGCCGTCCGAAACAGAGAGTGAAGCCATTTCCGATAAATGATGGTTCAGAGCTTGATGCGAGCTGGTGTCTCTGAAAGACTCTGAAAGATTGCTGTCATATTACTGATACGTTGTGGAGGAAAAGTCATTGACTGAGAGGCAACAAAGAAAATCTCAGTAGCAGGTTCTAGTTCTGCTGGAAAATCAGTTTTAGACCTAAAGAAAGATGAAGAGCAGCTCTATGAAAACACAACTTTTCATTTCCATCAGACCAACCAACCAACAAATAAAAATGTCCACAGGGCAAAGATTAAGAGGTTAACAGGACTGATTGCAAAGCTAAAAACAATACCTTTAATGGTCTATTAGAACAGGATCAGCAGAAAATAAATACTTTTGAATCTAATATGACTGAATTATGTACAGAGCCAAAGGACTTCAAATTATGCTATGGCTCATAAGCTATTTATATTATAACATAATGAAGCACTTGGATTATATTGCATCTCTGCTGAATCAAAATATTCGAAGAGCTATGACATTCATGGCTTTTAAGTACATTTGTGAAATATAATCGTGTACCTCAGATATTCTACATGTTTAGATTTCTACTTGCTCAAGAGTGGCACAAACAAAAAAGATTAAAAAAAATCTAGAGAAATGGGCTGTGAAAGAAAGGTGTAACTAGCACATATGGAGGAAATGACAACCTGTGGTTTCAGACAAGAAGACTTTCAGATGATGAACAGAACAGAATGCATCATCATCATCACTGTTCAGACTGCAGACGGTCGGGTGAAAGGATGAACCTCCTCAAGTGTTTCCTGCTCCTGTGTGTTGGTTCAGATCCTTCCTGGGGTAAGTAAGAACAGAAAGTCTTTGTTTTTGCTTCAATCATCACAAAGTCGTAAAATACAACTATGTCATCTACACAACAGTGAGTTAAAATCTGTGGAGATACGACATATTTGAATCAAAATGTCTGAATGAATCCTGCAAAGCTTAAAGACAGAATGTAGTTTAAATCAATAAAACTATTTCACCTAATAGTTCTAACTGATGGTTCTGCAAACTAAAATTGCAAAACTGTGTTTTTATTGTGCATATCGACAGTCACATTCAATAAATTAGAATATTCTTGAAAGTTCATTTATTTTAGCAAATAAAATTTAGTTTAGTTCACTCTGTAAAACATATTATAGGCTATAGATAAATCGCACACAGATTGACGACTTCAAGTCTTTATTTCTTTTAATTATGATGTTTTTCCGCTTACAGCCAGTAAAAACACACAATTAGGATTAGAATATTACATCAGGTCAAAAGGGACACATTTTTAACACAAAAATAATAAGAAATACGTTTAATTCCCGCTTACAGGTTGTTGTTTTCAAAAGGTTCTTATGATCTGATGAATGAGCCTCATCAGAATGCATGTTCACTTTTCCATAAAAAACTAATAAATACTAGAGAAAACAGACCTGTTTTGCTTCCACTTGACACATTTTGCAAATATTTTTTTCGATGCTTGTGACTGTGTCCCTCCGCAGGTGTTTCGTCCCACGCTCTTGTTGTGAGTCAGAGTGCGGACATTTCTGTTCTGGAGGGAAAGACAGTGAACATCACCTGCTGCTGGACTGACACTGCCGAGAGAGTCGGCCTTAAATGGCTGAAAAACCAAACTTTAATCAGGAGTAAGGCTATCATAGATCAGTCTGGAGGCTCTTGGAATGAGCATAAAAACAAATGTGACAATCTGACATTGGAAAATATTAAAAGAGCTGACTCGGGAACATACATCTGCAAGGTTAGTGTGGAAATACCAGTTTTGATTGAAACTGAAGGAACTGGTACAACCATCAGAGTTACACCCAGAGAGAACCCAGCAAAAGGCGCAGACCACCAGACTGGAAACGGTGACCAATAAAACTCTTTTGACCAAGATTCACCGAGATATTTACGCCTGTAAGATAACATATCTGTTTAATTTGAAGAGAAGAAGAGGACAGGTGAAGCAGGTGAAGACAAGGGAGATGACAACAGTAAAACCCACAGTAGGTGACAAAACACCACAGACCTAGAAATACAGCCATGGACTGTTTAATGCGATGCTTTCTATTAAATGGGAAAATCTAATCTCTGTCTTTATCTTTATTTAGAAGACAAAGAAAAGGCAGTCATACACAAAGAGAAAACAACTGACAGACCAATTAATCTCATGGCTAAAGGTAAGTGACATATAACTAATACTGTAATTTGTTGTGATACCATATGGAGAAACCAACAATCCATAGAGGAAGTTTAAACTGATTATTTTACAGATAAGGAGAAAACCAGAGAGAAGTCGGGAGAGAGGAAAAACCAACGACCAGCTGACGGTAAATCAGATGTTTGGTTGAATATATTGAGCCGGACTTTGCACAACCCGCATATCAGCTGACCACAACACAGATGTTTCATTTCCTGCACTTCACTGGAGCGCTACAAATATTTCTAAGAAATATATAATGACTTACCGAGAAATGTTTCAGATGTTATTATTAAATATGATGATGATGATTATTATTATTATTATTATATAATATATAATTATATATATTATACAAAAAAATATATATATATATATATAGTATATAATATATACTATATATATATAATTTATTATATATTTATTCTTATTATTATCAATAATAATATCAATAATAATAATAATAATAATAATAAAAATAATAATAATGATAGTGAATTATGTTTCCAAACGTTTTGGAGCAAGTCAACCAGGCTACCAGACCATAATTATGTCTCAAGCTAACATGGACCGTGCATTTCATAAAAATGGAGATGGCACTCTTTTTCAGAAACCACCTCAATCGAAATTGAGAAACTTACGTCGAATGTTGCCTTTTCAAAAACGAGACTTCAAAATGCGGGTAAATATATGAGTTATATATGTCTTATGGCTATGTGAATAATAAATTTAACAAATAACCTACTAGTCATGATAAACTATTGAACAAAACTCACCTTTATTTTGACGGTTCCCCCGCTGTTGCGACAGCTTGTTCAGCGCTCATACAAGCACGCGTGTTCGGTGCTCTTATCTATGGACACCGTGAAAACCCAAACAGTGTGTTACAGTGGAGTTGGCCACTTCCATTCACTTTTTGCAACTGCGCCTGACCACACACACATACATGCATACTTTTAATTGAATTATTATCTATCTCTACAAGAAATTAGTATTGTAACATATTGTTGCAGTTTTTTCTGACATACAGCGCAAGGGTTCCTCTCCAACTTGGGCATTGACTACTGTGAAGTGCACAATTCAGAGACTGAGGTCCAGACAAAAGTCAGGGAGCAAAAACAATCTTTAATACATCTGCAGACGAAGAGCAAGAAAAACACTGCATTAGGCACAAATTAGGATCTGCTCTGAGGAACCCACAGTTGCATAGTTACTTTATTCCTCTCTCTTTACTACCGAGGCGGAGACTCAATCTTCTAAGACCAAACAAAAGAGACAAAGGAAAACATAAGGAATGTAAGGATTGTATGCTCATTCACTGTAATGTCTATGGGAGGTGAAAACTAAACGCTCTATCTCCATGCAGGGAAGGCCACGTGAAAAACAGCAAGTTCCCAAATCACTGTCTGGGGAAGTTCAGCAACCCTGGCTCAGTAGACACAGTAGACACATCATGTTTCATTAGTTTGTACAAAGTTTCCAGCTACACAGAAAAACACCTTGACTGTGATACAAAAAACATTACATTTATATGACACATAAAGGAACATCATTTAATAAAACCTCTTCAGACTACCATGTTCCTTAAAGCACTTGGCCGTTCCCCAATGTTAAGACACAAACCAACAGACATGAGAGAGACCTCTCACTGGGGATCAACTGTCTAAGAAAAGACAATAGGACATTAACTTAGCTCTTCCTTTAGATGTTTTCATTTCCACTTGTCTTGTTAAAGTTTTCAGTCCATCATCATATTAGTACTTGTTCATGAGAAAAATGAAAGCTGAATTGACAACAATAACTTGTATATTGTATTTAGATGATTCCCATGAGCAAGTGTTCACCTTCATCCTGAGGTCTCTGCCCATCGTTGCCCTCATCACTGCCTTCTTTTGGCTCTACTATGTCGGGACCAAAGCCAAGAGAGAAAAAGCAGGTATTGGATCTCATTCTCTTAAGGTGTACTGTGTGGATACTTATCTGTGGAGTTGACTGATGTTATGTTTTATTTTTCTTTTAAATTTTCAGCTGCTTCTAGAAATAAAGCGTCTTCGCAACAACACACAGAGGACAAGGGAGAAGAGATGGTGACAAAAGAAGCAGAAGAGAAATGTACGAAGACCGGGATGGCTAGTGATCATCATGTTCATCCTGCAGAGGACATGGACTGAACTGGACCATTTAGTTTTACATTCAGTCAGCCGACTTGTAGGTCTCAGGGATGTTGGAGCTTGTCTCTCACAGTCAGTGGATCAGAGGCAGGATTTCTTCGTGAACTGAACTGGCTACCAGCCCAACATAGGTCAACATAGACACAAACTAGAAAAAAACATTCCACTCAGTGTAAGTTAAAGTATCCAGTCAACCAAACATTTATGGTTGTGGGGGAAGGAAAGAAGCAAGAAAGTAAAAAGCAATGTGTAAAGTGTCTTTCAAGTGCTTCAACAAACAAAATGACAAATACACAAAGTAACTACATGTTACATGTAAAACGACATGTAAAAATTTTTAAACATTTTACTTACTTTTTGTTTTATTAACCTGGTGCAATGAATCATCAGAGATCTTGCTTAGCAAATATTTTTCAAGCTGTGCTAATTTGTGACCTTATCGGTGGGAACATTTATGCAAACTTAGTATCCAATATCAGAGCAAGTCTGAAAGACTGAACTATATAATGTTCAGTCACAAGTTTTGGTGAAAAACCAGAAGAAAATAAACATTTGGACATTTATTTCTGTTTGAAATAGTGAGCTTGTGAAAAAATAACTTAAAGGGTAAACTTTGTTGCTGACACTTTATGAGGGGATTTATACAGTTTTCTTGGATTCTTTCTGCTTCTTTATTGTTTTCTAATGCATCTGAGGCATTTGCACATATTTGTATCTGTTTAAAGTTTAGAAACCACAAAATCTCTTGTTCCCACTTAAGATCACACATTGTTGTGTTTCTAGTTGCAACGTTGCAAAACGTGGACAAAGCGTAGAGGCTATAAATCATGAATGTAACTGAAAGCTAACAGAGACAAACCTCTGTCTTCGTTGCGAAGCGTTGTTGTGTAACCTGTGGTTTTAAGTCTAATTTAAGAATGAGGAGCTTTTCTTCTGACCAATTCTACAGAAACGAAGGTCGTCTCTGGGAAAGTGTGACAGTGTTTCTGCGTCATCTGCTCTTAGTGTTCAACCACACGAAGGTATACCACCCCCTTCACACAGACCTATAAACACTTTAAAGTGTTCCTTTTAAGTTTATATTTATTAAACAAAACAAAGACATTCTGACACAAAACCACAAAATTGCGATTAATCTGATATTGTATTGGCATCTGATTAAGAAGCATCAATGTTATAACGCTAGAAATGAAAATACAGAGGGCTGCACTCAGAATACTGGTGTTTTGTGCCCCCTGCTGGTGATACAGATGCGTCACCAGTCTGGATGAGATTACTGCTAGTTAAATTCAAGGTTGGAGGAACAGTCATCATTTACATGACAAAGATCTTTGGAAGAATCCTTCTAACACAAGGATGTAAGGAGGATTCATTTGTAAACAATCTTCCTATTGTTAAGAATTAAAAGAGGAATAACTTGATTTAGCTTGTTAATTAATTCTTTGTCCCGAATTCCTGTGTCTGTGTAAGTGTGCAGAGAGAAAAGAGCAATCATACAACGTCAGATTTCAGATATCCATAACTTTATCCAAAAGTGAATACAAATACATACAGAATAACAGAACACCATTTACACCCAGATATATCAAGAAGCCAACACCCAATGACAAAACAGAATATTACCTGATTCAAAAATGCATTTTTGGGAACCACTCACTCAGCACCAAGCGATTCGAACTTCTGCTGTAAAACAAATCATTTATAGAATGCGTATTCTCATCATTTAAATATATGCATTAGGAGGTGTGTTCTTTTCCTTTGTGTGGGTCTTAATGTTAATTTTACCACCTCCTGCTAAAGAGCCCCAAAGGCAGATATATGGCCCGGATCTTGTCATACCTGCCGCTGTCCAGTTTGATATATGATTGCAGCTGCAGCGCTATCTCTGCCTCAAAATGTTTCCACAAGAAAGTAGTTTGTATTTTAACCAAGCTTGCACACAATGTAATGCTAAATAATGACTATAAGTTTGGATCTAATAAGTAACTATTTAAAAACATGCTTAAAGAAATATAGTTAATTCTAATATAGATAAAATTATTTATAAAAAGTTTTAAGATCCTAGTGAACTTTTGAACCATGCTCAGGAATTTGTTAATTGCCTGGCAGACAGGCTCCCTATCTAAAGAGATCCAAGGAGTCTAGGCCTGTGTTTTCTGTTTTTTCTGTCTGATCCTCCTTTTAAGAATTTATCTGCGTTTCAGAGATTGAGCCGTTGTTTTTAGTTTCATCTAAATTTATATGAACCTACAGTGTACTTTAACTTTCTATGTTATATTTCATATGTGTCAAAACTATCCTGTGCAGTATTGTGCTAACTTAAAACTCTATGTCAATACTATGCACTTCAGAACAAAGACTTTGGAAAAGACTGTTTTGCATCTTGACAATAAATCGAAGAGAAAAGAGGGGGAGGAATGAGATGGGTACGTCAATCAGACACTTTGAAAGTATTGTGAAAAGTTTAGCATAGCAGAGGATGGTTTCGATCCATTGACCTGTGGGTTATGGGCCCAGCGCGCTTCCGCTGCGCCACTCGGCTTTTACCTAACGATCCTTTACCCAACGTGCCGCAACCCCGGATTCGAACCGGGGTTGCTGCAGCCAAAACGCAGAGTACTAACCACTATACGATCATGGCTATACGCTAGAGTGTGTCGTTCGACAGCCACTCCTAACAAACCTTTCCTCTGAAGATGTGGAGAAAAGAGAAAAGGAGTCCTTCGAGCCAGAGTTGAACCAGCGACTTAAGGATGTCCACCTGTCTGGCTTCGATTCCTGGCTAACTCGAGCAACTTTTCTTCTCTCGTCCACACCAAGCGCGTGGCCGTTGCAGAGTCCTAGGCGTCATCTCCGTCCCAAAACCCTGAGAGGAAGTCCGCTTTACGCCACCTGTTTATTCCTGAATGGCAAAGTAAACGACGGTGGAGCAGAGGTTGGAGGAACAGTCATCATTTACATGACACAGATCTTTGGAAGAATCCTTCTAACACAAGGATGGAAGGAGGATTAATTTGTAACAATCTTCCTATGCACTTCAGAACAAAGACTTTGGAAAAGACTGTTTTGCATCTTGACAATAGATCGAAGAGAAAAGAGGGGGAGGAATGAGATGGGTGTCAATCAGACACTTTGAACGTATTGTGAAAAGTTTAGCATAGCAGAGGATGGTTTCGATCCATCGACCTCTGGGTTATTTGCCCAGCACGCTTCCGCTGCACCACTCTGCTTTTACCCAACGTGCCGTGACCCGAATTCGAACCGGGGTTGCTGCGGCCACAACGCAGAGTACTAACCACTATACGATCACGGCTATACGCTAGAGGGTGTCGTTCGACAGCAACTCCTAACAAACCTTTCCTCTGAAGATGTGGAAATAAGATAAAAGGAGTCCTTCGAGCCGGAGTTGAACCAGCGACCTAAGGATGTCCACCTTTGTACTCTACAGTCCTCCGCTCTACCAACTGAGCTATCGAAGGTTCTGTGCCACGGAGGTGAGAAGCGCTCACATGCCTCTACACAGCTGCATGAGAATGCACATATGAAGGTTGTGAGTTCAACCCTCACACGAAGTACGTGTTTTGATAAACACAACCATTTTGCCACACGCTGCAAACAGTCGGTCCCGGTCCGACACGATGAGAAGGAGTTCCTTGACACCAGATGGGCTAGTTGGGCAACGACTAACGCAACTGATTACGGATCGGAAGAGTCTGGCTTCGATTCCTGGCTAACTCGAGCAACTTTTCTTCTCTCGTCCACACCAAGCGCGTGGCCGTTGCAGAGTCCTAGGCGTCATCTCCGTCCCAAACCCCTGAGAGGAGGTCCGCTTTACGCCACCTGTTTATTCCTGAATGGCAAAGTAAACGACGGTGGAGCAGAGGTTGGAGGAACAGTCATCATTTACATGACACAGATCTTTGGAAGAATCCTTCTAACACAAGGATGGAAGGAGGATTAATTTGTAAACAATCTTCCTATGCACTTTCAGACAAAGACTTTGGAAAAGACTGTTTTGCATCTTGACAATGATCGAAGAGAAAAGAGGGGGAGGAATGAGATGGGTACGTCAATCAGACACTTTGAACGTATTGTGAAAAGTTTAGCATAGCAGAGGATGGTTTCGATCCATCGACCTCTGGGTTATGGGCCCAGCACGCTTCCGCTGCGCCACTCTGCTTTTACCCAACGTGCCGTGACCCGGATTCGAACCGGGGTTGCTGCGGCCACAACGCAGAGTACTAACCACTATACGATCACGGCTATACGCTAGAGTGTGTCGTTCGACAGCAACTCCTAACAAACCTTTCCTCTGAAGATGTGGAAAAAAGATAAAAGGAGTCCTTCGAGCCGGAGTTGAACCAGCGACCTAAGGATGTCCACCTTTGTACTCTACAGTCCTCCGCTCTACCAACTGAGCTATCGAAGGTTCTGTGCCAGGGAGTGAGAAGCGCTCACATGCCTCTACACAGCTGCATGAGAATGCACATATGAAGGTTGTGAGTTCAACCCTCACACGAAGTACGTGTTTTGATAAACACAACCATTTTGCCACACGCTGCAAACAGTCGGTCCCGGTCCGACACGATGAGAAGGAGTTCCTTGACACCAGATGGGCTAGTTGGGCAACGACTAACGCAACTGATTACGGATCGGAAGAGTCTGGCTTCGATTCCTGGCTAACTCGAGCAACTTTTCTTCTCTCGTCCACACCAAGCGCGTGGCCGTTGCAGAGTCCTAGGCGTCATCTCCGTCCCAAACCCCTGAGAGGAGGTCCGCTTTACGCCACCTGTTTATTCCTGAATGGCAAAGTAAACGACGGTGGAGCAGAGGTTGGAGGAACAGTCATCATTTACATGACACAGATCTTTGGAAGAATCCTTCTAACACAAGGATGGAAGGAGGATTAATTTGTAAACAATCTTCCTATGCACTTCAGAACAATGACTTTGGAAAAGACTGTTTTGCATCTTGAAAATAGATCGAAGAGAAAATAGGGGGAGGAATGAGATGGGTACGTCAATCAGACACTTTGAACGTATTGTGAAAAGTTTAGCATAGCAGAGGATGGTTTCGATCCATCGACCTCTGGGTTATTTGCCCAGCACGCTTCCGCTGCACCACTCTGCTTTTACCCAACGTGCCGTGACCCGATTCGAACCGGGGTTGCTGCGGCCACAACGCAGAGTACTAACCACTATACGATCACGGCTATACGCTAGAGGGTGTCGTTCGACAGCAACTCCTAACAAACCTTTCCTCTGAAGATGTGGAAAAAAGATAAAAGGAGTCCTTCGAGCCGGAGTTGAACCAGCGACCTAAGGATGTCCACCTTTGTACTCTACAGTCCTCCGCTCTACCAACTGAGCTATCGAAGGTTCTGTGCCAGGGAGTGAGAAGCGCTCACATGCCTCTACACAGCTGCATGAGAATGCACATATGAAGGTTGTGAGTTCAACCCTCACACGAAGTACGTGTTTTGATAAACACAACCATTTTGCCACACGCTGCAAACAGTCGGTCCCGGTCCGACACGATGAGAAGGAGTTCCTTGACACCAGATGGGCTAGTTGGGCAACGACTAACGCAACTGATTACGGATCGGAAGAGTCTGGCTTCGATTCCTGGCTAACTCGAGCAACTTTTCTTCTCTCGTCCACACCAAGCGCGTGGCCGTTGCAGAGTCCTAGGCGTCATCTCCGTCCCAAACCCCTGAGAGGAGGTCCGCTTTACGCCACCTGTTTATTCCTGAATGGCAAAGTAAACGACGGTGGAGCAGAGGTTGGAGGAACAGTCATCATTTACATGACACAGATCTTTGGAAGAATCCTTCTAACACAAGGATGGAAGGAGGATTAATTTGTAAACAATCTTCCTATGCACTTCAGAACAAAGACTTTGGAAAAGACTGTTTTGCATCTTGACAATAGATCGAAGAGAAAAGAGGGGAGGAATGAGATGGGTACGTCAATCAGACACTTTGAACGTATTGTGAAAAGTTTAGCATAGCAGAGGATGGTTTCGATCCATCGACCTCTGGGTTATGCCCAGCACGCTTCCGCTGCCACTCTGCTTTTACCCAACGTGCCGTGACCCGATTCGAACCGGGGTTGCTGCGGCCACAACGCAGAGTACTAACCACTATACGATCACGGCTATACGCTAGAGTGTGTCGTTCGACAGCAACTCCTAACAACCTTTCCTCTGAAGATGTGGAAAAAAGATAAAAGGAGTCCTTCGAGCCGGAGTTGAACCAGCGACCTAAGGATGTCCACCTTTGTACTCTACAGTCCTCCGCTCTACCAACTGAGCTATCGAAGGTTCTGTGCCAGGGAAGTGAGAAGCGCTCACATGCCTCTACACAGCTGCATGAGAATGCACATATGAAGGTTGTGAGTTCAACCCTCACACGAAGTACGTGTTTTGATAAACACAACCATTTTGCCACACGCTGCAAACAGTCGGTCCCGGTCCGACACGATGAGAAGGAGTTCCTTGACACCAGATGGGCTAGTTGGGCAACGACTAACGCAACTGATTACGGATCGGAAGAGTCTGGCTTCGTCCTGGCTAACTCGAGCAACTTTTCTTCTCTCGTCCACACCAAGCGCGTGGCCGTTGCAGAGTCCTAGGCGTCATCTCCGTCCCAAACCCCTGAGAGGAGGTCCGCTTTACGCCACCTGTTTATTCCTGAATGGCAAAGTAAACGACGGTGGAGCAGAGGTTGGAGGAACAGTCATCATTTACATGACACAGATCTTTGGAAGAATCCTTCTAACACAAGGATGGAAGGAGGATTAATTTGTAAACAATCTTCCTATGCACTTCAGAACAAAGACTTTGGAAAAGACTGTTTTGCATCTTGACAATTGATCGAAGAGAAAAGAGGGGGAGGAATGAGATGGGTACGTCAATCAGACACTTTGAACGTATTGTGAAAAGTTTAGCATAGCAGAGGATGGTTTCGATCCATCGACCTCTGGGTTATGGGCCCAGCACGCTTCCGCTGCGCCACTCTGCTTTTACCCAACGTGCCGTGACCCGGATTCGAACCGGGGTTGCTGCGGCCACAACGCAGAGTACTAACCACTATACGATCACGGCTATACGCTAGAGTGTGTCGTTCGACAGCAACTCCTAACAAACCTTTCCTCTGAAGATGTGGAAAAAAGATAAAAGGAGTCCTTCGAGCCGGAGTTGAACCAGCGACCTAAGGATGTCCACCTTTGTACTCTACAGTCCTCCGCTCTACCAACTGAGCTATCGAAGGTTCTGTGCCAGGGAAGTGAGAAGCGCTCACATGCCTCTACACAGCTGCATGAGAATGCACATATGAAGGTTGTGAGTTCAACCCTCACACGAAGTACGTGTTTTGATAAACACAACCATTTTGCCACACGCTGCAAACAGTCGGTCCCGGTCCGACACGATGAGAAGGAGTTCCTTGACACCAGATGGGCTAGTTGGGCAACGACTAACGCAACTGATTACGGATCGGAAGAGTCTGGCTTCGATTCCTGGCTAACTCGAGCAACTTTTCTTCTCTCGTCCACACCAAGCGCGTGGCCGTTGCAGAGTCCTAGGCGTCATCTCCGTCCCAAACCCCTGAGAGGAGGTCCGCTTTACGCCACCTGTTTATTCCTGAATGGCAAAGTAAACGACGGTGGAGCAGAGGTTGGAGGAACAGTCATCATTTACATGACACAGATCTTTGGAAGAATCCTTCTAACACAAGGATGGAAGGAGGATTAATTTGTAAACAATCTTCCTATGCACTTCAGACAAAGACTTTGGAAAAGACTGTTTTGCATCTTGACAATAGATCGAAGAGAAAAGAGGGGGAGGAATGAGATGGGTACGTCAATCAGACACTTTGAACGTATTGTGAAAAGTTTAGCATAGCAGAGGATGGTTTCGATCCATCGACCTCTGGGTTATGGGCCCAGCACGCTTCCGCTGCGCCACTCTGCTTTTACCCAACGTGCCGTGACCCGGATTCGAACCGGGGTTGCTGCGGCCACAACGCAGAGTACTAACCACTATACGATCACGGCTATACGCTAGAGTGTGTCGTTCGACAGCAACTCCTAACAAACCTTTCCTCTGAAGATGTGGAAAAAAGATAAAAGGAGTCCTTCGAGCCGGAGTTGAACCAGCGACCTAAGGATGTCCACCTTTGTACTCTACAGTCCTCCGCTCTACCAACTGAGCTATCGAAGGTTCTGTGCCAGGGAAGTGAGAAGCGCTCACATGCCTCTACACAGCTGCATGAGAATGCACATATGAAGGTTGTGAGTTCACCCTCACACGAAGTACGTGTTTTGATAAACACAACCATTTTGCCACACGCTGCAAACAGTCGGTCCCGGTCCGACACGATGAGAAGGAGTTCCTTGACACCAGATGGGCTAGTTGGGCAACGACTAACGCAACTGATTACGGATCGGAAGAGTCTGGCTTCGATTCCTGGCTAACTCGAGCAACTTTTCTTCTCTCGTCCACACCAAGCGCGTGGCCGTTGCAGAGTCCTAGGCGTCATCTCCGTCCCAAACCCCTGAGAGGAGGTCCGCTTTACGCCACCTGTTTATTCCTGAATGGCAAAGTAAACGACGGTGGAGCAGAGGTTGGAGGAACAGTCATCATTTACATGACACAGATCTTTGGAAGAATCCTTCTAACACAAGGATGGAAGGAGGATTAATTTGTAAACAATCTTCCTATGCACTTCAGAACAAAGACTTTGGAAAAGACTGTTTTGCATCTTGACAATAGATCGAAGAGAAAAGAGGGGAGGAATGAGATGGGTATGTCAATCAGACACTTTGAACGTATTGTGAAAAGTTTAGCATAGCAGAGGATGGTTTCGATCCATCGACCTCTGGGTTATGGGCCCAGCACGCTTCCGCTGCGCCACTCTGCTTTTACCCAACGTGCCGTGACCCGGATTCGAACCGGGTTGCTGCGGCCACAACGCAGAGTACTAACCACTATACGATCACGGCTATACGCTAGAGTGTGTCGTTCGACAGCAACTCCTAACAAACCTTTCCTCTGAAGATGTGGAAAAAAGATAAAAGGAGTCCTTCGAGCCGGAGATGAACCAGCGACCTAAGGATGTCCACCTTTGTACTCTACAGTCCTCCTCTCTACCAACTGAGCTATCGAAGGTTCTGTGCCACGGAGGTGAGAAGCGCTCACATGCCTCTACACAGCTGCATGAGAATGCACATATGAAGGTTGTGAGTTCAACCCTCACACGAAGTACGTTTTTGATAAACACAACCATTTTGCCACACGCTGCAAACAGTCGGCCCCGGTCCCGACACGATGAGAAGGAGTTCCTTGACACCAGATGGGCTAGTTGGGCAACGACTAACGCAACTGATTACGGATCGGAAGAGTCTGGCTTCGATTCCTGGCTAACTCGAGCAACTTTTCTTCTCTCGTCCACACCAAGCGCGTGGCCGTTGCAGAGTCCTAGGCGTCATCTCCGTCCCAAACCCCTGAGAGGAGGTCCGCTTTACGCCACCTGTTTATTCCTGAATGGCAAAGTAAACGACGGTGGAGCAGAGGTTGGAGGAACAGTCATCATTTACATGACACAGATCTTTGGAAGAATCCTTCTAACACAAGGATGGAAGGAGGATTAATTTGTAAACAATCTTCCTATGCACTTCAGAACAAAGACTTTGGAAAAGACTGTTTTGCATCTTGACATAGATCGAAGAGAAAAGAGGGGGAGGAATGAGATGGGTATGTCAATCAGACACTTTGAACGTATTGTGAAAAGTTTAGCATAGCAGAGGATGGTTTCGATCCATCGACCTCTGGGTTATGGGCCCAGCACGCTTCCGCTGCGCCACTCTGCTTTTACCCAACGTGCCGTGACCCGGATTCGAACCGGGGTTGCTGCGGCCACAACGCAGAGTACTAACCACTATACGATCACGGCTATGCGCTAGAGTGTGTCGTTCGACAGCAACTCCTAACAAACCTTTCCTCTGAAGATTTGGAAAAAAGATAAAGGAGTCCTTCGAGCCGGAGTTGAACCAGCGACCTAAGGATGTCCACCTTTGTACTCTATAGTCCTCCTCTCTATCAACTGAGCTATCGAAGGTTCTGTGCCAGGAAAGTGAGAAGCGCTCACATGCCTCTACACAGCTGCATGAGAATGCACATATGAAGGTTGTGAGTTCAACCCTCACACGAAGTACGTGTTTTGATAAACACAACCATTTTGCCACACGCTGCAAACAGTCGGTCCCGGTCCGACACGATGAGAAGGAGTTCCTTGACACCAGATGGGCTAGTTGGGCAACGACTAACGCAACTGATTACGGATCGGAAGAGTCTGGCTTCGATTCCTGGCTAACTCGAGCAACTTTTTCTCTCTCGTCCACACCAAGCGCGTGGCCGTTGCAGAGTCCTAGGCGTCATCTCCGTCCCAAACCCCTGAGAGGAGGTCCGCTTTACGCCACCTGTTTATTCCTGAATGGCAAAGTAAACGACGGTGGAGCAGAGGTTGGAGGAACAGTCATCATTTACATGACACAGATCTTTGGAAGAATCCTTCTAACACAAGGATGGAAGGAGGATTAATTTGTAAACAATCTTCCTATGCACTTCAGAACAAAGACTTTGGAAAAGACTGTTTTGCATCTTGACAATAGATCGAAGAGAAAAGAGGGGGAGGAATGAGATGGGTACGTCAATCAGACACTTTGAACGTATTGTGAAAAGTTTAGCATAGCAGAGGATGGTTTCGATCCATCGACCTCTGGGTTATGGGCCCAGCACGCTTCCCGCTGCGCCACTCTGCTTTTACCCAACGTGCCGTGACCCGGATTCGAACCGGGGTTGCTGCGGCCACAACGCAGAGTACTAACCACTATACGATCACGGCTATACGCTAGTGTGTCGTTCGACAGCAACTCCTAACAAACCTTTCCTCTGAAGATTTGGAAAAAAGATAAAAGGAGTCCTTCGAGCCGGAGTTGAACCAGCGACCTAAGGATGTCCACCTTGTACTCTACAGTCCTCCTCTCTATCAACTGAGCTATCGAAGGTTCTGTGCCAGGGAAGTGAGAAGCGCTCACATGCCTCTACACAGCTGCATGAGAATGCACATATGAAGGTTGTGAGTTCAACCCTCACACGAAGTACGTGTTTTGATAAACACAACCATTTTGCCACACGCTGCAAACAGTCGGTCCCGGTCCGACACGATGAGAAGGAGTTCCTTGACACCAGATGGGCTAGTTGGGCAACGACTAACGCAACTGATTACGGATCGGAAGGTCTGGCTTCGATTCCTGGCTAACTCGAGCAACTTTTCTTCTCTCGTCCACACCAAGCGCGTGGCCGTTGCAGAGTCCTAGGCGTCATCTCCGTCCCAAACCCCTGAGAGGAGGTCCGCTTTACGCCACCTGTTTATTCTGAATGGCAAAGTAAACGACGGTGGAGCAGAGGTTGGAGGAACAGTCATCATTTACATGACACAGATCTTTGGAAGAATCCTTCTAACACAAGGATGGAAGGAGGATTAATTTGTAAACAATCTTCCTATGCACTTCAGAACAAAGACTTTGGAAAAGACTGTTTTTGCATCTTGACAATAGATCGAAGAGAAAGAGGGGGAGGAATGAGATGGGTACGTCAATCAGACACTTTGTACGTATTGTGAAAAGTTTAGCATAGCAGAGGATGGTTTCGATCCATCGACCTCTGGGTTATGGGCCCAGCACGCTTCCGCTGCGCCACTCTGCTTTTACCCAACGTGCCGTGACCCGGATTCGAACCGGGGTTGCTGCGGCCACAACGCAGAGTACTAACCACTATACGATCACGGCTATACGCTAGAGTGTGTCGTTCGACAGCAACTCCTAACAAACCTTTCCTCTGAAGATGTGGAAAAAAGATAAAGGAGTCCTTCGAGCCGGAGTTGAACCAGCGACCTAAGGATGTCCACCTTTGTACTCTACAGTCCTCCGCTCTACCAACTGAGCTATCGAAGGTTCTGTGCCACAGAGGTGAGAAGCGCTCACATGCCTCTACACAGCTGCATGAGAATGCACATATGAAGGTTGTGAGTTCAACCCTCACACGAAGTACGTGTTTTGATAAACACAACCATTTTGCCACACGCTGCAAACAGTCGGTCCCGGTCCGACACGATGAGAAGGAGTTCCTTGACACCAGATGGGCTAGTTGGGCAATGACTAACGCAACTGATTACGGATCGGAAGAGTCTGGCTTCGATTCCTGGCTAACTCGAGCAACTTTTCTTCTCTCGTCCACACCAAGCGCGTGGCCGTTGCAGAGTCCTAGGCGTCATCTCCGTCCCAAACCCCTGAGAGGAGGTCCGCTTTACGCCACCTGTTTATTCCTGAATGGCAAAGTAAACGACGGTGGAGCAGAGGTTGGAGGAACAGTCATCATTTACATGACACAGATCTTTGGAAGAATCCTTCTAACACAAGGATGGAAGGAGGATTAATTTGTAAACAATCTTCCTATGCACTTCAGAACAAAGACTTTGGAAAAGACTGTTTTGCATCTTGACAATAGATCGAAGAGAAAGAGGGGAGGAATGAGATGGGTACGTCATCAGACACTTTGTACGTATTGTGAAAAGTTTAGCATAGCAGAGGATGGTTTCGATCCATCGACCTCTGGGTTATGGGCCCAGCACGCTTCCGCTGCGCCACTCTGCTTTTACCCAACGTGCCGTGACCCGGATTCGAACCGGGTTGCTGCGGCCACAACGCAGAGTACTAACCACTATACGATCACGGCTATACGCTAGAGTGTCGTTCGACAGCAACTCCTAACAAACCTTTCCTCTGAAGATGTGGAAAAAAGATAAAAGGAGTCCTTCGAGCCGGAGTTGAACCAGCGACCTAAGGATGTCCACCTTTGTACTCTACAGTCCTCCGCTCTACCAACTGAGCTATCGAAGGTTCTGTGCCACAGAGGTGAGAAGCGCTCACATGCCTCTACACAGCTGCATGAGAATGCACATATGAAGGTTGTGAGTTCAACCCTCACACGAAGTACGTGTTTTGATAAACACAACCATTTTGCCACACGCTGCAAACAGTCGGTCCCGGTCCGACACGATGAGAAGGAGTTCCTTGACACCAGATGGGCTAGTTGGGCAACGACTAACGCAACTGATTACGGATCGGAAGAGTCTGGCTTCGATTCCTGGCTAACTCGAGCAACTTTTCTTCTCTCGTCCACACCAAGCGCGTGGCCGCTGCAGAGTCCTAGGCGTCATCTCCGTCCCAAACCCCTGAGAGGAGGTCCGCTTTACGCCACCTGTTTATTCCTGAATGGCAAAGTAAACGACGGTGGAGCAGAGGTTGGAGGAACAGTCATCATTTACATGACACAGATCTTTGGAAGAATCCTTCTAACACAAGGATGGAAGGAGGATTAATTTGTAAACAATCTTCCTATGCACTTCAGAACAAAGACTTTGGAAAAGACTGTTTTGCATCTTGACAATAGATCGAAGAGAAAAGAGGGGGAGGAATGAGATGGGTACGTCAATCAGACACTTTGAACGTATTGTGAAAAGTTTAGCATAGCAGAGGATGGTTTCGATCCATCGACCTCTGGGTTATGGGCCTAGCACGCTTCCGCTGCGCCACTCTGCTTTTACCCAACGTGCCGTGACCCGGATTCGAACCGGGTTGCTGCGGCCACAACGCAGAGTACTAACCACTATACGATCACGGCTATACGCTAGAGTGTGTCGTTCGACAGCAACTCCTAACAAACCTTTCCTCTGAAGATGTGGAAAAAAGATAAAAGGAGTCCTTCGAGCCGGAGATGAACCAACGACCTAAGGATGTCCACCTTTGTACTCTACAGTCCTCCTCTCTACCAACTGAGCTATCGAAGGTTCTGTGCCAGGGAAGTGAGAAGCGCTCACATGCCTCTACACAGCTGCATGAGAATGCACATATGAAGGTTGTGAGTTCAACCCTCACACGAAGTACGTGTTTTGATAAACACAACCATTTTGCCACACGCTGCAAACAGTCGGTCCCGGTCCGACACGATGAGAAGGAGTTCCTTGACACCAGATGGGCTAGTTGGGCAACGACTAACGCAACTGATTACGGATCGGAAGAGTCTGGCTTCGATTCCTGGCTAACCTCGAGCAACTTTTCTTCTCTCGTCCACACCAAGCGCGTGGCCGTTGCAGAGTCCTAGGCGTCATCTCCGTCCCAAACCCCTGAGAGGAGGTCCGCTTTACGCCACCTGTTTATTCCTGAATGGCAAAGTAAACGACGGTGGAGCAGAGGTTGGAGGAACAGTCATCATTTACATGACACAGATCTTTGGAAGAATCCTTCTAACACAAGGATGGAAGGAGGATTAATTTGTAAACAATCTTTCTATGCACTTCAGAACAAAGACTTTGGAAAAGTTGTTTTGCATCTTGACAATAGATCGAAGAGAAAAGAGGGGAGGAATGAGATGGGTACGTCAATCAGACACTTTGAACGTATTGTGAAAAGTTTAGCATAGCAGAGGATGGTTTCGATCCATCGACCTCTGGGTTATGGGCCCAGCACGCTTCCGCTGCGCCACTCTGCTTTTACCCAACGTGCCGTGACCCGGATTCGAACCGGGGTTGCTGCGGCCACAACGCAGAGTACTAACCACTATACGATCACGGCTATACGCTAGAGTGTGTCGTTCGACAGCACTCCTAACAAACCTTTCCTCTGAAGATGTGGAAAAAAGATAAAAGGAGTCCTTCGAGCCGGAGTTGAACCAGCGACCTAAGGATGTCCACCTTTGTACTCTACAGTCCTCCTCTCTATCAACTGAGCTATCGAAGGTTCTGTGCCAGGGAAGTGAGAAGCGCTCACATGCCTCTACACAGCTGCATGAGAATGCACATATGAAGGTTGTGAGTTCAACCCTCACACGAAGTACGTGTTTTGATAAACACAACCATTTTGCCACACGCTGCAAACAGTCGGTCCCGGTCCGACACGATGAGAAGGAGTTCCTTGACACCAGATGGGCTAGTTGGGCAACGACTAACGCAACTGATTACGGATCGGAAGAGTCTGGCTTCGATTCCTGGCTAACTCGAGCAACTTTTCTTCTCTCGTCCACACCAAGCGCGTGGCCGTTGCAGAGTCCTAGGCGTCATCTCCGTCCCAAACCCCTGAGGAGGTCCGCTTTACGCCACCTGTTTATTCCTGAATGGCAAAGTAACGACGGTGGAGCAGAGGTTGGAGGAACAGTCATCATTTACATGACACAGATCTTTGGAAGAATCCTTCTAACACAAGGATGGAAGGAGGATTAATTTGTAAACAATCTTCCTATGCACTTCAGAACAAAGACTTTGGAAAAGACTGTTTTGCATCTTGACAATAGATCGAAGAGAAAAGAGGGGGAGGAATGAGATGGGTACGTCAATCAGACACTTTGAACGTATTGTGAAAAGTTTAGCATAGCAGAGGATGGTTTCGATCCATCGACCTCTGGGTTATGGGCCCAGCACGCTTCCGCTGCGCCACTCTGCTTTTACCCAACGTGCCGTGACCCGGATTCGAACCGGGTTTGCTGCGGCCACAACGCAGAGTACTAACCACTATACGATCACGGCTATACGCTAGAGTGTGTCGTTCGACAGCAACTCCTAACAAACCTTTCCTCTGAAGATGTGGAAAAAAGATAAAAGGAGTCCTTCGAGCCGGAGTTGAACCAGCGACCTAAGGATGTCCACCTTTGTACTCTACAGTCCTCCGCTCTACCAACTGAGCTATCGAAGGTTCTGTGCCACAGAGGTGAGAAGCGCTCACATGCCTCTACACAGCTGCATGAGAATGCACATATGAAGGTTGTGAGTTCAACCCTCACACGAAGTACGTGTTTTTGATAACACAACCATTTTGCCACACGCTGCAACAGTCGGCCCCGGTCCGACACGATGAGAAGGAGTTCCTTGACACCAGATGGGCTAGTTGGGCAACGACTAACGCAACTGATTACGGATCGGAAGAGTCTGGCTTCGATTCCTGGCTAACTCGAGCAACTTTTCTTCTCTCGTCCACACCAAGCGCGTGGCCGCTGCAGAGTCCTAGGCGTCATCTCCGTCCCAAACCCCTGAGAGGAGTCCGCTTTACGCCACCTGTTTTATTCCTGAATGGCAAAGTAAACGACGGTGAGCAGAGGTTGGAGGAACAGTCATCATTTACATGACACAGATCTTTGGAAGAATCCTTCTAACACAGGATGGAAGGAGGATTAATTGTAAACAATCTTCCTATGCACTTCAGAACAAAGACTTTGGAAAGACTGTTTTGCATCTTGACAATAGATCGAAGAGAAAAGAGGGGGAGGAATGAGATGGGTACGTCAATCAGACACTTTGAACGTATTGTGAAAAGTTTAGCATAGCAGAGGATGGTTTCGATCCATCGACCTCTGGGTTATGGGCCCAGCACACTTCCGCTGCGCCACTCTGCTTTTACCCAACGTGCCGTGACCCGGATTCGAACCGGGGTTGCTGCGGCCACAACGCAGAGTACTAACCACTATACGATCACGGCTATACGCTAGAGTGTGTCGTTCGACAGCAACTCCTAACAAACCTTTCCTCTGAAGATTTGGAAAAAAGATAAAAGGAGTCCTTCGAGCCGGAGTTGAACCAGCGACCTAAGGATGTCCACCTTTGTACTCTACAGTCCTCCTCTCTATCAACTGAGCTATCGAAGGTTCTGTGCCAGGGAAGTGAGAAGCGCTCACATGCCTCTACACAGCTGCATGAGAATGCACATATGAAGGTTATGAGTTCAACCCTCACACGAAGTACGTGTTTTGATAAACACAACCATTTTGCCACACACTGCAACAGTCGGTCCCGGTCCGACACGATGAGAAGGAGTTCCTTGACACCAGATGGCTAGTTTGGGCAACGACTAACGCAACTGATTACGGATCGGAAGAGTCTGGCTTCGATTCCTGGCTAACTCGAGCAACTTTTCTTCTCTCGTCCACACCAAGCGCGTGGCCGTTGCAGAGTCCTAGGCGTCATCTCCGTCCCAAACCCCTGAGAGGAGGTCCGCTTTACGCCACCTGTTTATTCCTGAATGGCAAAGTAAACGACGGTGGAGCAGAGGTTGGAGGAACAGTCATCATTTACATGACACAGATCTTTGGAAGAATCCTTCTAACACAAGGATGGAAGGAGGATTAATTTGTAAACAATCTTCCTATGCACTTCAGAACAAAGACTTTGGAAAAGACTGTTTTTGCATCTTGACAATAGATCGAAGAGAAAAGAGGGGGAGGAATGAGATGGGTATGTCAATCAGACACTTTGAACGTATTGTGAAAAGTTTTGCATAGCAGAGGATGGTTTCGATCCATCGACCTCTGGGTTATGGGCCCAGCACGCTTTCCGCTGCGCCACTCTGCTTTTACCCAATGTGCCCGTGACCCGGATTCGAACCGGGGTTGCTGCGGCCACAACGCAGAGTACTAACCACTATACGATCACGGCTATACGCTAGAGTGTGTCGTTCGACAGCAACTCCTAACAAACCTTTCCTCGAAGATGTGGAAAAAAGATAAAAGGAGTCCTTCGAGCCGGAGTTGAACCAGCGACCTAAGGATGTCCCACCTTTGTACTCTACAGTCCTCCGCTCTACCAACTGAGCTATCGAAGGTTCTGTGCCAGGGAAGTGAGAAGCGCTCACATGCCTCTACACAGCTGCATGAGAATGCACATATGAAGGTTGTGAGTTCAACCCTCACACGAAGTACGTGTTTTGATAAACACAACCATTTTGCCACACGCTGCAAACAGTCGGTCCCGGTCCGACACGATGAGAAGGAGTTCCTTGACACCAGATGGGCTAGTTGGGCAACGACTAACGCAACTGATTACGGATCGGAAGAGTCTGGCTTCGATTCCTGGCTAACTCGAGCAACTTTTCTTCTCTCGTCCACACCAAGCGCGTGGGCCGTTGCAGAGTCCTAGGCGTCATCTCCGTCCCAAACCCCTGAGAGGAGGTCCGCTTTACGCCACCTGTTTATTCCTGAATGGCAAAGTAAACGACGGTGGAGCAGAGGTTGGAGGAACAGTCCATCATTTACATGACACAGATCTTTGGAAGAATCCTTCTAACACAAGGATGGAAGGAGGATTAATTTGTAAACAATCTTCCTATGCACTTCAGAACAAAGACTTTGGAAAAGACTGTTTTGCATCTTGACAATAGATCGAAGAGAAAAGAGGGGAGGAATGAGATGGTACGTCAATCAGACACTTTGAACGTATTGTGAAAAGTTTAGCATAGCAGAGGATGGTTTCGATCCATCGACCTCTGGGTTATGGGCCCAGCACGCTTCCGCTGCGCCACTCTGCTTTTACCCAACGTGCTGTGACCCGGATTCGAACCGGGTTGCTGCGGCCACAACGCAGAGTACTAACCACTATACGATCACGGCTATACGCTAGAGTGTGTCGTTCGACAGCAACTCCTAACAAACCTTTCCTCTGAAGATGTGGAAAAAAGATAAAAGGAGTCCTTCGAGCCGGAGTTGAACCAGCGACCTAAGGATGTCCACCTTTGTACTCTACAGTCCTCCGCTCTACCAACTGAGCTATCGAAGGTTCTGTGCCACAGAGGTGAGAAGCGCTCACATGCCTCTACACAGCTGCATGAGAATGCACATATGAAGGTTGTGAGTTCAACCCTCACACGAAGTACGTGTTTTGATAAACACAACCATTTTGCCACACACGCTGCAAACAGTCGGTCCCGGTCCGACACGATGAGAAGGAGTTCCTTGACACCAGATGGGCTAGTTGGGCAACGACTAACGCAACTGATTACGGATCGGAAGAGTCTGGCTTCGATTCCTGGCTAACTCGAGCAACTTTTCTTCTCTCGTCCACACCAAGCGCGTGGCCGTTGCAGAGTCCTAGGCGTCATCTCCGTCCCAAACCCCTGAGAGGAGGTCCGCTTTACGCCACCTGTTTATTCCTGAATGGCAAAGTAAACGACGGTGGAGCAGAGGTTGGAGGAACAGTCATCATTTACATGACACAGATCTTTGGAAGAATCCTTCTAACACAAGGATGGAAGGAGGATTAATTTGTACAATCTTCCTATGCACTTCAGAACAAAGACTTTGGAAAAGACTGTTTTTGCATCTTGACAATAGATCGAAGAGAAAAGAGGGGAGGAATGAGATGGGTACGTCAATCAGACACTTTGAACGTATTGTGAAAAGTTTAGCATAGCAGAGGATGGTTTCGATCCATCGACCTCTGGGTTATGGGCCCAGCACGCTTCCGCTGCGCCACTCTGCTTTTACCCAACGTGCAGTGACCCGGATTCGAACCGGGGTTGCTGCGGCCACAACGCAGAGTACTAACCACTATACGATCACGGCTATACGCTAGAGTGTGTCGTTCGACAGCAACTCCTAACAAACCTTTCCTCTGAAGATGTGGAAAAAAGATAAAAGGAGTCCTTCGAGCCGGAGTTGAACCAGCGACCTAAGGATGTCCACCTTTGTACTCTACAGTCCTCCGCTCTACCAACTGAGCTATCGAAGGTTCTGTGCCACAGAGGTGAGAAGCGCTCACATGCCTCTACACAGCTGCATGAGAATGCACATATGAAGGTTGTGGTAAACCCTCAGTACGTGTTTGATAAACACAACCATTTTGCCACACGCTGCAAACAGTCGGTCCCGGTCCGACACGATGAGAAGGAGTTCCTTGACCACCAGATGGGCTAGTTGGGCAACGACTAACGCAACTGATTACGGATCGGAAGAGTCTGGCTTCGATTCCTGGCTAACTCAGCAACTTTTCTTCTCTCGTCCACACCAAGCGCGTGGCCGTTGCAGAGTCCTAGGCGTCATCTCCGTCCCAAACCCCTGAGAGGAGGTCCGCTTTACGCCACCTGTTTATTCCTGAATGGCAAAGTAAACGACGGTGGAGCAGAGGTTGGAGGAACAGTCATCATTTACATGACACAGATCTTTGGAAGAATCCTTCTAACAAGGATGAAGGAGGATTAATTTGTAAACAATCTTCCTATGCACTTCAGAACAAAGACTTTGGAAAAGACTGTTTTGCATCTTGACAATAGATCGAAGAGAAAAGAGGGGGAGGAATGAGATGGGTACGTCAATCAGACACTTTGAACGTATTGTGAAAAGTTTAGCATAGCAGAGGATGGTTTCGATCCATCGACCTCTGGTTATGGGCCCCAGCACGCTTCCGCTGCGCCACTCTGCTTTTACCCAAACGTGCCGTGACCCGGATACGAACCGGGGTTGCTGCGGCCACAACGCAGAGTACTAACCATATACGATCACGGCATACGCTAGGTGTGTCGTTCGACAGCAACTCCTAACAAACCTTTCCTCTGAAGATGTGGAAAAAAGATAAAAGGAGTCCTTCGAGCCGGAGTTGAACCAGCGACCTAAGGATGTCCACCTTTGTACTCTACAGTCCTCCGCTCTAACCAACTGAGCTATCGAAGGTTCTGTGCCACAGAGGTGAGAAGCGCTCACATGCCTCTACACAGCTGCATGAGAATGCACATATGAAGGTTGTGAGTTCAACCCTCACACGAAGTACGTGTTTTGATAAACACAACCATTTTGCCACACGCTGCAAACAGTCGGTCCCGGTCCGACACGATGAGAAGGAGTTCCTTGACACCAGATGGGCTAGTTGGGCAACGACTACGCAACTGATTACGATCGGAAGAGTCTGGCTTCGATTCCTGGCTAACTCGAGCAACTTTTCTTCTCTCGTCCACACAAGCGCGTGGCCGTTGCAGAGTCCTAGGCGTCATCTCCGTCCCAAACCCCTGAGAGGAGTCCGCTTTACGCCACCTGTTTTATTCCTGAATGGCAAAGTAAACGACGGGGAGCAGAGGTTGGAGGAACAGTCATCATTTACATGACACAGATCTTTGGAAGAATCCTTCTAACACAAGGATGGAAGGAGGATTAATTTGTAAACAATCTTCCTATGCACTTCAGAACAAAGACTTTTTGGAAAGACTGTTTGCATCTTGACAATAGATCGAAGAGAAAAGAGGGGGAGGAATGAGATGGGTACGTCAATCAGACACTTTGAACGTATTGTGAAAAGTTTAGCATAGCAGAGGATGGTTTCGATCCATCGACCTCTGGGTTATGGGCCCAGCACGCTTCCGCTGCGCCACTCTGCTTTTACCCAACGTGCCGTGACCCGGATTCGAACCGGGGTTGCTGCGGCCACAACGCAGAGTACTAACCACTATACGATCACGGCTATACGCTAGAGTGTGTCGTTCGACAGCAACTCCTAACAAACCTTTCCTCTGAAGATGTGGAAAAAAGATAAAAGGAGTCCTTCGAGCCGGAGTTGAACCAGCGACCTAAGGATGTCCACCTTTGTACTCTACAGTCCTCCGCTCTACCAACTGAGCTATCGAAGGTTCTGTGCCACAGAGGTGAGAAGCGCTCACATGCCTCTACACAGCTGCATGAGAATGCACATATGAAGGTTGTGAGTTCAACCCTCACACAAGTACGTGTTTTGATAAACACAACCATTTTGCCACACGCTGCAAACAGTCGGTCCCGGTCCGACACGATGAGAAGGAGTTCCTTGACACCAGATGGGCTAGTTGGGCAACGACTAACGCAACTGATTACGGATCGGAAGAGTCTGGCTTCGATTCCTGGCTAACTCGAGCAACTTTTCTTCTCTCGTCCACACCAAGCGCGTGGCCGTTGCAGAGTCCTAGGCGTCATCTCCGTCCCAAACCCCTGAGAGGAGGTCCGCTTTACGCCACCTGTTTATTCCTGAATGGCAAAGTAAACGACGGTGGAGCAGAGGTTGGAGGAACAGTCATCATTTACATGACACAGATCTTTGGAAGAATCCTTCTAACACAAGGATGGAAGGAGGATTAATTTGTAAACAATCTTCCTATGCACTTCAGAACAAAGACTTTGGAAAAGACTGTTTTGCATCTTGACAATAGATCGAAGAAAAAGAGGGGGAGGAATGAGATGGGTACGTCAATCAGACACTTTGAACGTATTGTGAAAAGTTTAGCATAGCAGAGGATGGTTTCGATCCATCGACCTCTGGGTTATGGGCCCAGCACGCTTCCGCTGCGCCACTCTGCTTTTACCCAACGTGCCGTGACCGGATTCGAACCGGGGTTGCTGCGGCCACAACGCAGAGTACTAACCACTATACGATCACGGCTATACGCTAGAGTGTGTCGTTCGACAGCAACTCCTAACAAACCTTTCCTCTGAAGATGTGGAAAAAAGATAAAAGGAGTCCTTCGAGCCGGAGTTGAACCAGCGACCTAAGGATGTCCACCTTTGTACTCTACAGTCCTCCGCTCTACCAACTGAGCTATCGAAGGTTCTGTGCCAGGGAGTGAGAAGCGCTCACATGCCTCTACACAGCTGCATGAGAATGCACATATGAAGGTTGTGAGTTCAACCCTCACACGAAGTACGTGTTTTGATAAACACAACCATTTTGCCACACGCTGCAAACAGTCGGTCCCGGTCCGACACGATGAGAAGGAGTTCCTTGACACCAGATGGGCTAGTTGGGCAACGACTAACGCAACTGATTACGGATCGGAAGAGTCTGGCTTCGATTCCTGGCTAACTCGAGCAACTTTTCTTCTCTCGTCCACACCAAGCGCGTGGCCGTTGCAGAGTCCTAGGCGTCATCTCCGTCCCAAACCCCTGAGAGGAGGTCCGCTTTACGCCACCTGTTTATTCCTGAATGGCAAAGTAAACGACGGTGGAGCAGAGGTTGGAGGAACAGTCATCATTTACATGACACAGATCTTTGGAAGAATCCTTCTAACACAAGGATGGAAGGAGGATTAATTTGTAAACAATCTTCCTATGCACTTCAGAACAAAGACTTTGGAAAAGACTGTTTGCATCTTGACAATAGATCGAAGAGAAAAGAGGGGGAGGAATGAGATGGGTACGTCAATCAGACACTTTGAACGTATTGTGAAAAGTTTAGCATAGCAGAGGATGGTTTCGATCCATCGACCTCTGGGTTATGGGCCCAGCACGCTTCCGCTGCGCCACTCTGCTTTTACCCAACGTGCCGTGACCCGGATTCGAACCGGGTTGCTGCGGCCACAACGCAGAGTACTAACCACTATACGATCACGGCTATACGCTAGAGTGTGTCGTTCGACAGCAACTCCTAACAAACCTTTCCTCTGAAGATGTGGAAAAAAGATAAAAGGAGTCCTTCGAGCCGGAGTGAACCAGCGACCTAAGGATGTCCACCTTTGTACTCTACAGTCCTCCGCTCTACCAACTGAGCTATCGAAGGTTCTGTGCCAGGGAAGTGAGAAGCGCTCACATGCCTCTACACAGCTGCATGAGAATGCACATATGAAGGTTGTGAGTTCAACCCTCACACGAAGTACGTGTTTTGATAAACACAACCATTTTGCCACACGCTGCAAACAGTCGGTCCCGGTCCGACACGATGAGAAGGAGTTCCTTGACACCAGATGGGCTAGTTGGGCAACGACTAACGCAACTGATTACGGATCGGAAGAGTCTGGCTTCGATTCCTGGCTAACTCGAGCAACTTTTCTTCTCTCGTCCACACCAAGCGCGTGGCCGTTGCAGAGTCCTAGGCGTCATCTCCGTCCCAAACCCCTGAGAGGAGGTCCGCTTTACGCCACCTGTTTATTCCTGAATGGCAAAGTAAACGACGGTGGAGCAGAGGTTGGAGGAACAGTCATCATTTACATGACACAGATCTTTGGAAGAATCCTTCTAACACAAGGATGGAAGGAGGATTAATTTGTAAACAATCTTCCTATGCACTTCAGAACAAAGACTTTGGAAAAGACTGTTTTGCATCTTGACAATAGATCGAAGAGAAAAGAGGGGGAGGAATGAGATGGGTACGTCAATCAGACACTTTGAACGTATTGTGAAAAGTTTAGCATAGCAGAGGATGGTTTCGATCCATCGACCTCTGGGTTATGGGCCCAGCACGCTTCCGCTGCGCCACTCTGCTTTTACCCAACGTGCCGTGACCCGATTCGAACCGGGGTTGCTGCGGCCACAACGCAGAGTACTAACCACTATACGATCACGGCTATACGCTAGAGTGTGTCGTTCGACAGCAACTCCTAACAAACCTTTCCTCTGAAGATGTGGAAAAAGATAAAAGGAGTCCTTCGAGCCGGAGTTGAACCAGCGACCTAAGGATGTCCACCTTTGTACTCTACAGTCCTCCTCTCTACCAACTGAGCTATCGAAGGTTCTGTGCCAGGGAAGTGAGAAGCGCTCACATGCCTCTACACAGCTGCATGAGAATGCACATATGAAGGTTGTGAGTTCAACCCTCACACGAAGTACGTGTTTTTGATAAACACAACCATTTTGCCACACGCTGCAAACAGTCGGTCCCGGTCCGACACGATGAGAAGGAGTTCCTTGACACCAGATGGGCTAGTTGGGCAACGACTAACGCAACTGATTACGGATCGGAAGAGTCTGGCTTCGATTCCTGCTAACTCGAGCAACTTTTCTTCTCTCGTCCACACCAAGCGCGTGGCCGCTGCAGAGTCCTAGGCGTCATCTCCGTCCCAAACCCCTGAGAGGAGGTCCGCTTTACGCCACCTGTTTATTCCTGAATGGCAAAGTAAACGACGGTGGAGCAGAGGTTGGAGGAACAGTCATCATTTACATGACACAGATCTTTGGAAGAATCCTTCTAACACAAGGATGGAAGGAGGATTAATTTGTAAACAATCTTCCTATGCACTTCAGAACAAAGACTTTGGAAAGACTGTTTTGCATCTTGACAATAGATCGAAGAGAAAAGAGGGGGAGGAATGAGATGGGTACGTCAATCAGACACTTTGAACGTATTGTGAAAAGTTTAGCATAGCAGAGGATGGTTTCGATCCATCGACCTCTGGGTTATGGGCCCAGCACGTTTCCGCTGAGCCACTCTGCTTTTACCCAATGTGCCGTGACCTGGATTCCAACCGGCGTTGCTGAGGCCACAACGCAGAGTTATATGCTAGAATGTGTCGTTCGACAGGACTCCTTTTCTCTTTTCTCTACATCTTCAGAGGAAAGGTTTGTTAGGAGTGGCTGTCAAACGACACATTCTAGCAAATAGCCGTGATCGTATAGTGTTTAGAGAACTGCTGGGGCCAGAAAATGTTGGGAGACCTGAGCAGACAGTTACAGTCTTCAGCCACCAGATGGCAGCAGAGGGTGATGTAAAACAGTCCATTATTTTTTGGAAGGTGGTCAAATGTGTGTTTGTGTGTTTTTAAAACTAACTCAAAAATATTTGTAGTTCATATTGTGTTTAAAAGAAAGGTTCAGATTTACGTAAGGTGGCGATTCTGTTGAGAGATTTTGAGGTGTCAAAGTCTGCAGTAGGAATGTTCACTGGTTCATCCAAACATTTGAACTGTTTATCTGATATTAAAAGGTAAAAGTGAGATTTGGAAAAGCAAAATTGTTTTCCGAACAGAGGATCGTCATTTTTAATATGAAGGTTCCATAATGTCGACAAAAGTTCTGAAAAACGCGTTGTAAAAGATAATGTTTGATTTGCATGTCTTTGAAAATATTTGATCAAGTATTAGATCCTCAGGGAATCAAATACTAATTTTCCCTTCACTGGACCTGCATTGGGTTTGGCACGATGGTTTTAAAATGGATTCTGACTGACATAGTGACAGATGTCAGCAGCAGGTGATTCTGTTGTTCACCTCTTAATGATACTGACTATAACACTGAAGATTAAAAAAAATCTCCATTTTGAGAGCTCTTTTCTATTTATGTATTTTTGGTACTATTTACGTCAGGACCAATAAAGTAAACTACCGTTAGCAAGAGGAGATTGAAACATGACAGTTTTTCAAAATGCAAAAACCTTTGTTCTCATGCATTGAGAAAGGCTCACAGAGAAGTGGTAGGTGGCATGGCATGATTTTAACATTTATGGTAACCTCTGAGTCACTGAAATAACGGCTCATCTCTTATGAGAGATTTCCACAGCTAATATCTGCTGAGAGAGGCAGCAGTAAAGGTCACGTATGCACCTCTCTGTTCAGCAAAGTCGATTACTCCCTTCGACTAACGCAAAACGATTCATGATCCTCATTTATGGTCTTAAATAATAACAGAAGTTAAAGCAAAAAAAAAAACAAAAAAAACATGTGGTGGTATGCTTAGTGTCGCTACTGTTCCTTCAAATGCAACAGTGGTCATTAAGGCCAAACGGTTCCTGTTAAGTTTCATCTGACATTTCTACAGAAATGAAGGTCTTCACTCCTGTGTGCAAACTGTAATCTGGCTTTTTTCTACATTCATTTTAAAGCAATGCTCTATTGTTGCTCTATCGTCATGTTTCTTGTTTTCCTTTTTCATTGTGTTATGTATTGTCACGTAAAACACTGAATTGTCTGAGCTGAAAGGTGCAAAGCACACAAACTTGACTTGACGTGGGAAACCTGAGGTGACAAGCTTTGTTCTTGCCGCCATTTCCTTCCTTAAGAAGCTCAACACACATCGAACCTAATTTGAGACAGTCTTTTAAGTGGGCGTCCGTGTGACATCATAGTTGTGCCGCACAGAAACAGGAAGTCATGCTAATAAAGCACTTTGATCAATATAACAAAAAAAAGGCAAATATTGGTTCTCCACTTTTTTCCCAACTTGAGTGTCAACAAACATTAAAGGCTGCTGTGGCATTACCCAACCATAGAATCACCAAAGAATTCAGTTATTATTTCTGATATTTTTTCAGACCAGTCAAACATAAATGCTCATTTAGAACCAAACCACCAAATGTTTAAATCAAACTTTGCTAGAGAGTGCAGGACTGTAGCGCGCGGCGGTCACACCGCTTTCAGAGGCGACACGTCGGTGTAAAAAGACGTGTGAACAGCACCGAGTCAGAGAGATCATAACCTCACATTTCCACATCACCACATAATCACATTAACTTTAGTGGTTAAACATCAGTAAATATCAGCCACATAAACTAGAAATAAAATTACACAATCCACATGTAATAATTGTAAACTGAAAAATTTCTCAACGGTACAAACTGGTGGAAAAACCTCACTAGTTTACATTGCTGATCTAATATTTTTCTTTCAGTTTGTACAACCTCATAGGTGTCAAATAGCAACATATTCCTCATAAATAATGTGAAGCATAAACGTAACACAAATGCCCTAGTTAAAACTAGGGTGAGAATAAACGACGGACTAAAATGTGACGATGTGTAGGAACTAGACCAGCCGGTTCAGTAGGAGGTGATTATTTACGATGTTTGTGAATTTACAGGCCGTCATTTATTGTACTGCAGAGCGTTTTGATGTGAAGGCTGATGCATTGCAGTGGCAGCTGTGAGGTTTGTGGTTCGTCTTCCTGTTTGTCTCATTATCGATGTGCTGACGGTCCAAAGCAGAGCATGTGGCCATTTTCTTGAAGCAGACCAAAATGAGAAGTAGAACAAGAGGGCCAGGTGGCCTGAACAGACCCTGTAAACAACCGAGTCACCAGCATAATCTGCTTTTCACATCTGAGAACGGAAAACAAATGTTCTCCTTCTATAAAATCTGATCAGAATGTTGCTCTTTTGATTCCGATGATGGTGACTGGTGCAACAGACGTCTTTTTTTATTTTTTTATTAAGAATTACAAGTTGGCTTAATGATGAAGTCAATCAATGATGATGGTCTCCTATTGTTAAAGGGGCAGTGTTATGCTAAAAAAGCAATTAGTGCTATTTTGTAGCAAAATTAGGCGACTATGTTAACTTTAGTTGTTATAAAATGCTGCAAATGTCAAACATGACTAGAAATAAATTTGATTTCACAAGTTTGAAATTAAGCCTCCGTCTCTTTAAGAAGCTCCTGCTCTGTCCGAAACTCCGTCTTCAGGAAGTCATTGCCACGTTGCTTCTCTATAAACCCTTTTACGTTTTTACCTATGTTGCCCTGAGAAGTAGCTCATGTAACGAGTTTGCTAATTTCTGGTGGCTAGTCTGAAGGATTTGATTTGCGGAGTTGCAACTTTGTGAGGCGGAAACCGGAAACTTTCACAATACTGCCCCTTTAAGAATGCAATCTCTATGAAAAAGTGGAAGCATGTAAACATATTATTTACAGATTCCACCCATTCATGTAGAAAATTGTGAACTTCATGTGTTTTTTGGTGTGCAGTATCTCATTCTCTCTGTCTGCAGTTAAAGCTGTGTTAAATATAACGAGTCATTTGAATATGAGCACTTATTTCCCAGAACACCTGGAAGGTATGTGGAACGGTTCACGCTCTCCTCCTGAGACGTTTCCTTTCCGTCCGTCTCTCTTTTTCCTGTCCTCTTCTCACTTCCTCACTGTGTTGCAGCGACACGTCACCATTCTCTGCAGGAGCTGAAACTGAAAACGCAGCCGGTCAGCTCCAACACAGCTCATGACCAGTGGAAGACATGCAGGCACGGCATGGCGGAGGAGCTGGCCGGGTATCTGTGATGCTCCTCTGAGCTTCCCGGGCTGAACGGTGAACACAGAAGACGGCCAGGAGGATGGAGAGGGAGAGGATGAGCAGGCCCTTCAGGAGAAACGGGAACACCTGATGTTGATCTTGGGAAACACATGGATCTTCTAGAAAGATCAAACACACATGGAATCATTACCAGTAGAGATGGTAACATTCACCACATCTTGTTTTACGTTTACTTCCGTAACATTAGTTTCTAAGCAGCACTACTCTTACTGTGACATTTCTTCTACTCTACGCACTCTGAGTTGCAGTACTTAATGAAGATCAGACATGGTTAACCAGAAATACACTAGACACAAACCTACATATTGAGTATTCAGAATTGTTGTCAGTGACAAGGTGAAGCCCAACACATAGTTTATTCACCAGAGCCTACCTCCTGCTGTGTCAGCGGCGTTCTCTCCGGGTGTTACCGTGACGCTCGTTCCTCGTCCTTTAAAGTAATTTAAAACCGGTATCTCCACGGTAACCTGGCAGATCTATTTTCCTGAATGAGTTTTTGTCATGTTTTCTATTGTCAGATTCAAAAACTTATTTTTCTGCTCATTCTTAGAGCCTGTAGACTGATTTATGACAGTCTTATTTTCTATAAATGTTTGATTTTTCAGCCATTTGACGCCAAGTCTTTCAGCCGCCCCGTCCCAGCAGCAGGAGATGTTTCCTGTCTCTCCTTCTTGGAAACAAACATCTGGACTCTGAGCAACAACAAGTGACTCTGAAGAAACGTCTGGAAAGAGACGCGGTAGAGCGTAACGTCAGATGATACAAATTATGGTCATGTCACATGATAAGACAAATAAAACAATTGAGATCCCTGTTTTTGGACATGCTCCCATTGAATTTGTGACTTTATATGAAATGAAAAATGCAGTAATGCGAAGGGAAAAACCAAAGCAAAATTTGATGTTGACACGTCATCAGCATGAATGTCATTTTAATTTTGAACTGTTCATCTTTTATTTGAACAATGAGAACAATGGCACAAGAAAGAACTAGTTGCCTGAGATGGAACTGGTTGAATTGGCGTTTATTTTTTTAAATTATCACTGGAACATTCTTAAACATGCATAGAAAAGCACCGGTATTTGAATAAATATTGCTCAGCAGCTCTTATATTTATTAACATGTTTCTGGTGAACTCTCGAGTTGAATTATTTTAATTTGGTTGATTTCCTGTGAGTTCTGCACAAACAGAGGGAAGAAAACTTTATAGCTTTTACTTACTCCCAGGTGAACGGACACAGAGGAGCAGTAGGATGTTCAGAAGCTTCATCGCTGTTATCACTTCAGAAACGTTACATCCAGATCAGATCAAGCGCTCCAGCTTTTGCTCGCAGAGCTTCTGTGAAACGAAAACTGTCTCTGCAGATTGGTAGAAATCCTCCTTTCTTAAACAGATTTGCATCGTCAACCAGACGTCTGTCCCTCAGTGGGTGATGATGAAACACCGGGGTCTGTTCAGCTGCTTGCCGCCACATTTGTATTGGGTCACACTTCAAACTGTACTTATAGGTGTTAACAAACAAGTGAAATGTAAGGCCTCAGATACTTCACATCTAAAGGTCCGAGCATCAAAAAATGTTCATGTTACAGCATCGTCCAGTGAGCACAGTGTTGCAGAAACAATAGATTACCGGTATAGATCTGTTCTCAGGGTAACCTGAGTGAAAATGAGTCTAATCCACCAACGTCTCTTTGGCTCGTTGGAAGTAAGGACCCTCTATCACTAAAAGTCGGCATCTTTTCCTCATTAATGTCTGGTGAGAAAACTACATGTAGCTGCTCTGAAAACCTGGGTGTTGCGGTGGGAGGTTATTTCACGTTGTGACTCCTAAGAAGAACCGCACCGCTGTGGGTTGCAGTTTCAGCATCTCCAGGGGAACATCGCTAGAGGAGCCCATGTCAATCAAAAACCAACAGTAAAGGAATTACACACTTTTCCAGAACTATCACAATGTTCTTTCAGTGTTTAATGAGCTAGGATGGCAGCAAAAATGGAACAAGAGTGACTTGAGTCAGTGTTGCATGTGGACAAACTCCTGATTCCTGGTTCAGAATGAAGACCTGAGTCATCAATGAGCAGTTTGAACTTTGAAGCATTGTAAAGTGTTATAAACATTTTACCAAGATAAACCCAGTCCAGCATTTAAACCGAATACAAACTATATCTATGTTCAAACACAACAAAATCCAAAGAGATTCCACATAAAGCAAGGGCCTATTTGAATCTAGGAATTTTTATATTCCAGGTATTTTGTCCTTTGTCAGTTGCCATTGAATTATATTGTATGTTCTGACTGAATATTTTAGGAAATAAACTAGTATTGTAGGAGCAATACTTTGATTTGCACTAATCCGTCATAATCCCAATGTCTCTTCATCGTTCTCCTGTCATTCCCTCATGTCCTTCATGTCCTTCTGTCATTCCCTCATGTCCCTCATGTCCTTTTACCATTTCCTCATGTCCTTCTGTCATTCCCTCATGTCCTTTTGTCATTCCCGCATGTCCTTCATGCCCTTGTACCATTCCCTCATGTCCTTTCACCATTTCCTCATGTCCTTCTGTCATTCCCTCATGTCCTTTTACCATTTCCTCATGTCCTTCTGTCATTCCCTCTTGTCCTTCATGTCCTTTTACCATGTCCTTCATTTCCTCATGTCCTTCATGTCCTTTTACCATTTCCTCATGTCCTTTTGTCATTCCCTCATGTCCTTCATGCCCTTGTACCATTCCCTCATGTCCTTCATGTCTTTCTGTCATTCCCTCAAGTCCCTCATGTCCTTTTACCATTTCCTCATATCCTTCTGTCATTCGCTCATGTCCTTCATGCCCTTGTACCATTTCCTCATGTCCTTCTGTCATTCCCTCTTGTCCTTCATGTCCTTTTACCATTTTCTCATGTCCTTCATGTCCTTTTACCATTTCTTCATGTCCTTCTGTCATTCCCTCAAGTCCCTCATGTCCTTCATGTCCTTTTACCATTTCCTCATGTCCTTCTGTCATTCCCTCATGTCCTTCATGAGCTTTTATCATTTCCTCATGTCCTTCTGTCATTCCCTCAAGATCCTCATGTCCTTCATGTCCTTCTGTCATTCCCTTATGTCTTTCATGTCCTTGTGTCAGTCTCTCAAGTCCCTCATGTCCTTCATGTACTTTTGTCAGTCTCTCATGACCCTCATGTCCTTCATGTACTTGTGTCAGTCTCTCATGTCCCTCATGTCCTTCATGTACTTTTGTCAGTCTCTCATGTCCCTCATGTCCTTCATGTACTTCTGTCAGTCTCTCATGTCCTTCATGTCCTTCATGTACTTCTGTCAGTCTCTCATGCCCTTCATTGGCTTCCTGGTCTTCTTCTTTGCTTTGCAGTGAAGAAGCTGAAACTAAAACATAACAGCAGTCAGATTCACCACAGCTAACCTGCTACCACTATGAGTTGAACTACTTTTTCATTACCTCTTGTGTCCCTCTGAGCTTTGGTTCCCTGGCGGTAGAGCCAGAAGAAAGCTGTGATGAGGGCCAGGATGGGCAGACATCTCAGAACAAATGTGACAACATCTTCTTGGGGAACATCTGAAATCCCTCCACAGAGACAGAAGGTCAGATAAGCAGAAGTTAGATCTATCAGTCAGGTTAGTGCAGCAAAACATCTCAGCTTTTGTCATGTCATGTTAAAGAAAGATTTTTCACACCCTCTTTAAAAGTTGATTATTTAAATCATTTTCTATAATATCATTATGGTCTCTGTTGAAATGTGATTACATGTGAAAGATGAATAATGTATCTCAGCAACAGGCTGCTGTATTATTCTGTTATTATATTCTGTTATTATTTAGCTAATAATAACAGAATAATACAGAATAATTTATTGTGCAGATGCACAGTATTATTCTGTTTTTATTGGATGTCATACATCTGTACAATTTTATTGTCGTTTGTCTAAACAGGGATCTGAACCACAGACAGTGAAAGTAGAGAATAGCAAAGTTTTTAGAAGCCAGATTGTAATAAAAATGAATTTCATGTAAGATTTGAGCATCTTCATTCTCTACTTTCATACCTCATTGAAAATAACCATCAATCAACAGGAATCATTTTAAAAGTTAGTAAGCACAAAAGTACTTAAATGTTTACAAAACAAGACAGAACAATCTCCAGAACCTCCACAAGTTACTCCTACTTCTACTATGTTTCACGGACAACTCTGTAAATTCGACTGATAAAAAAAAATAGAGAGAGAACAGAAGGTCCAGAAGGTTTTGTCCAAAATTGCATGAAAACACTTTATGAGGGATTAACATTTCTTTTTGTCCCAAAATGAGTAAATTAAAAAAGAATTTCTTGTGGTTGTTAGTTTCCATAACAGCCCATTAAAGTGTGCACCGGATGAGAATCACACATAGTGGTGAGGCCTGTGCTTGTACGCCTCCCTTCCTGCTCTTTATAGCTACAGGAGACGAGAACGCAGCACATTCTCATCTCCCTCCCTTATGGGCGAGAAAGCGCTGCATTCTTTCAGTGATATGAAGTAACGGCATTTAGCGCCACACTTTAACTTCACTCAACAACTACATCGAGTTTCAAATGTCAGTTGTCATTTTCTTCCACTCCACAGTTAAATAAAAACGTGTTGTGGTACAAAAAAAAAGGAGTTGTGACGCTTTACTTCATTTTGTTTAAAGTAGAGCAATGCCCGGATCGGTTGCTAATGCTAATAGCCACAGCTAACTGTTGGGATCACTGTTGCACCGATAATGCAACAGTTCTTTCTGTATGCTGCCGTTAAAGTGTTGTGCCTCATTTTGTCTTGGCTGCAGAATTCAAAAGGTTAAATATGAACTCATTTGATAAAGGTTAAATGTCCACATTGTGGACATTTGAATCTGAAGAGTTCATATTTTCCAGTGTTAGATGACTCCCTGTAGGTCAGTTCAGCTCTTCAGTCTATTTGGACCATTATCTTCACATCAAAAACAAACCCTTCCATAACCATATTCTCAAATTCTGTAAGTTATTTTCAGTGTATAAAGTAATGAAATCTCGGAGTCAAGTAAAAGTATAGGTACAGCTTCAAAATATGACTTTGGTAAAAGTAAAAGTCACTGATTAAAATGTTATTTGAGTTAAAGTCTTAAAGTATCTGAAATGTCTTGTAATTAAGTATGGAAATTACTGTAAAAATGGATGTACTCAAGTAATGTAATGAAAAGTACAAGTAAAAAGTAAAACAAGGAAAATGCAGTTTGAATGACATTTTTTATATTTTGATAAACTTGTCAAATACACTTAAAATAATGTACACAACCAAGTGCAGGCAAAATTAAACCTGCTAATAGATAAACCTGCAGGCATCATTTAGTTAAGAAAATTAGGTGCTTTATCTAAACCACAAGGTTAACTTAACCTGCTTTAGGGGGTACATCACTGAAAAAAGTTTGAGAACCACTGCTCTACAACACTGGTTATTTTACTCATCGTGCAGTTTGCTTTTTGGAGATAATCTTAAAAATTAATACAATGTCATATCTAGCTTTACTGTATTCATTTCTCAAGACTTTAAGAGTATAACTAAATAACTCTGAATGACATCCCACTGATGTTTAAAAGTTTTCACATGTCTCTTTTTACAGTGTAGTAAATTAAGACACGAGTTTCGTACCGTTTAAACTGTGGTGGTTTGCGTTGTCACGTTGGTGGTCTCCGCTGTAACGTGAGTTCTCTCTGGCTGTAACAGTGATGGTCGTTCCATTTCCTCTAACTTGAACTAAAACTGGTATCTCCACAGTAACCTCGCAGATGTATCTTCCTGAATCACCTTTCGTCATGTTTTCTATTGTCAGAACTGAACAATTATTTTTCTGCTCATTCTGAGAGACTGTAGAATGATTTATGTTAGTGTTATTCTTTATTAATGTTTGGTTTTTAAACCATTTAATGCGAGCTCTTTCAGCTTTCTCATTCCAGCAGCAGGTGATGTTTCCTGTCTCTCCTTCTTGGACAGAAACATCAGGACTCTGAGTAACAACAACTGCATCTGAAGAAACACCTGGACAGAGACACAACGGACACAACGATAGTTTATACAAAACGACTACTGCATGATTACAGAACCAAAACCAGAAACTGAAAGTTTCCTCAGTTTGAAAGTTTTTGGAAAAGCCAAAGAGGAGATAATGTTTAACTTCAACTCTTAAGGTTTTACCAGATAGAAACGTTCATGTAACAAAATGTATAGAGTACTTTTCGGAACATGAATATCATATTCATTTTTTTACTTTTAATAAAACATTGACACTCAAAGAAACATCTATAAAAAGACTCACTGCATACATAATTGAAGATAATAAATGTCTCAATATATGAAGTGATATTAGATATAAAATACTTAAAACTTTCAAAGAAAAGTAAAGAATTATACTGCATGATTGAAAGACTCCAACCATTGTATGCACATTCATATTTCCGTCATAAAAATGTCCTCATTGGCTGTAGCCACATTGTAACATAGCTCAGTCTGGGCTCAAGCTAAGAAGAGGAACCAAAGGAAAAGTTTTGTTTCTACTCACTCCATGATGACAGCGCGCAGAGAGAGCTAAGAAGCAAACTTCTCAGTAAGAGCTTCATCTTTGACACTCAAAGAAACATCTCTAAAAAGACTCACTGCATATATAATGGAAGGTCATAAGTGGAAAGAGACACATGGTGTATAAGACTGTCAGTCAGAAATATATATTTTTTGCATTATTCAATAATTTTTATGTTTAAGGACTTTGAAAAACTAATGAAGATTGACTCATTATTATTCTGGCTGATGATCATTTTCACACATACGTTTCAAATCAAATTAAACGACAGTGCTGAACGATTTCAAGAGGCTGGTTTTAGGGAACAAATGATTAAACAAAGCCTGGATAGAAAGTATTCACTCCCTTGGATATTTTACGTATTTTGTTTCTTTTACAAATAAATCATAATTAACTAAATGTGTTTATTTTTTTTTGTTTTGTTTTACAAAAAAATACAACAAAAGTCCTTTAATGTCAAATGAAAATCAGATTTTTACCAAACAATGCCAGTCAAATGAAATTAAAAATATTTAAAATAAAATAAATGATTTCTCCCTTCAACTCAGGATTTTGTAACTACTTTATAAAAATGTAAGCAATGCATCAGGTGACCAAAACGGACAAATAAAGAAGCTTGGTCAAAGTCAAAATCATATTTTATTGTTCCTTTGCTAATAATTGAAATGTCAATATTTGTTGGAATGGTGACTCTTTGTGCATTTTTATTTTCCCTCTTGCTCATTTTTATAGAAACGTGTATTTCCGGTGTTCTTGTTGCCATGTATGTTTACAAAATCAAAAATAATCCAACGCCAGTGAACAATAATATGTCCATAAAATGTTGCACTTTTGATTATTGTCGCTTATAGCACACTGTTGCTTACTTAGTTACTTTTTAATTTTTTTCAATTTTCTCCCAACGAAGGCTGTTTTTTTTTTTAATAGTCTGTTTTCTGCACGTAAGTTATATATCAACAAATATCTGAGTTAATCTAAACACTCATAAAGTCATCCACTTTAAGTTGCACTTTGTGAAATAAGTGTAATACATAAATTAGTTGTTACTTACTCCATGAGAAGCGAGCGCAGTTAATCAGCAGACAGCTCAGTAGAAACGTCATGATTCCAGTTTGGTTTACTGCTGAATACTGACATCTGCCTCTTCACGGTCTGTGACTACTAACACAGTGCATGCTGCGGGCGCTCTCTCTATTTGCCAGGTTTTAATATTTTAAACCAAGGGTGTAAAGTCACACATCGTTCCTTCCTCTAGTTGAGTTGGTGCCACACAAGCTTCCCGTTCTTTCATAATTAACCCATCAGCCACATTCTTCTAACTCTTATTTTAATAAATATGGAATTTCTTCTAACCACTTGATCAGTTGTTACATGTAACTTGCAGTTATATGTAACAACTTAACTGGTCTCAACTAGTTGATCTCAACTTAATTGAGACCAAACATGGTTAAAAAAAAAAAGAGTAAACAACATAGACAGTAAACTATGTTGAAATATTTTTTTCTTTTCTCCAAAAGTGACTTAGTGCCAGTCAGTAATGTAGCAGTTTTTGGCTTCATTTAATACTTTTGGGGAACTCTGTTGCTCTTTGGCAAGTTCACCCCTTGAATATGGACATCAATATCTGTGGCAGAGTTGGGGATGAGACGCCTGATGCATTCAGACAATAAACAGCAATCATGACAATAAAATGCCGTTACAAGCTAATTTAGATCTCCTTCTCTTTCTCAACAGTTGAGTATATCATTGAAAATTCAACTTATTTTAGTACTTTATTTTTAAAAAATCAATTCCAAACAGAACTGCTCGTTGGCAGCCATGTTTTCTACATGTGGTGAAGTTGCATGCAGCTGGGTTCCGCAGCAGTCGAGAAAACAAAATGCCACTAATACGACATCACTGACAATTAAACAATTTTACAAGACATTAATATTTGACTAATTAATTGGATAATTGTTTTGTAGCTCCAGACTGTGGCACCTCAACATCATGAGCGCAAAATAGATAGATGTGAATATGGTAAAAGCTGATAGGCGGCATTGATGTAAAGATCTAAACATTCTAGACGTGACTCCGGCTGAGCTCTGGATCACTAAGTGTTTAAAAGTGAGGATTATTGAGGTTTAAGAGAATTACTGATCACAACATCTTTTAATAAACTCATGTCAGAAAGGCTTGTAGAATAGCAGAGAGAGAGCACTGAGAAAGAGGAGGGGTACGTGAACACTCGGCCCCTCAGATGGAGGCAGCAAACTGAGGATGTGGTTAACACCAACACGTCCCACCAGCTACAACTGGAGGCCTCACTAAAAGGACAAAACAGGCTCTGATCACAACATGAGTTCAGCTGCAACCATCAGAGCTGCAGCAGGACTGCAGCAGGACTGCAGCAGACGATTGTAGTCACTGTCTAGATTAATAATGTTCCTTAGTATTTCAATAATAAATATATTTAATAAGAAGAGTGGAGGCTTATTGTTACCACTATAAAGATGAGAGTTTCAAGGAATATTAGGAATGGTAAGGATGTGGCAGAAGACTGCGGTCTTGTAAATATTTTTATCACATCAGTTAAAAATATTATATTGTACACACTGAATCGCTTTCTGGAAAGTTTTCATCCCCTTGAATTGCGACACAAATTGGCCCCTGAACGTTGTTTTGAACATGCCGGACACACAGGGGGCAGTGTAGTGCAAAGCTAGACCCTGCGTCAGCCTATCAGATTGTTTCAAAACAGCCATGACTTTTAGGAGTTAAGCATAGCGCTAGCACCATGAGGCTAATTTGTGTGGACAGATATATGTAAAATAGTGCATTTCATATAACACAAGAATGTCGATTAGGAATCATGTGGCCAAAGAAAGCATGTGGATGTATTGGTGCATTATTCATTACAACAACCATAAAAATCCTGTTTTTCTACTGCTTTCATCTCTAATGGAAAACTTCAAAAACTTTTGTCTTCAAGATTTTTAAGCAATAAAAAAACAAAAAACTATACTTTACAATGTAGTTTAGTTGCTTTGGCCACTCAGATGTGCATCTAAACAGAAGAGTGAAAAATAGGCACAAAGTTCATGGTGCGTCCGTACCAAGCATTGCCACTAATTCTCCAGGAAAACATTTTACTAAACTGCATAGGTGTTACTTCTTATTTGCTACTTTGATCGGGCGGCCGGTGACTTCCTTCCTCTGTGCATCTCTAGAAAACATGATTCAGAACGTATGATGGTTCAGAAGATAAGCAAGACGAAGGTCAAACCCAGAGGAAAAATGTACTCATTCAAACGATTAAATCTGAGTCAAATTCACCATCAGATCTACTATCAGTCTCATTTTATTTAAATTGCTTCACCTAGCGGCATCCTGCTGTTAGCATTGTTTATGTGTGCTGAAGTGTTAACCACCAGAAAGCCAGAGCAGGGCAGATAACCACAGGAGAAATAAACCAACAGACCTTTGATATGAATAGTACAATAATTCATACTATTCATAAATATTACAATAAAACACTCGCAGAACCCAAAAAGTAAGCATGAGCCATTATGACATTGTTGTGGTCTGACAACAATGTGTTGAAAAATATCATGGTGTCAAGTTCTTTCTGATAGAGCTTTCCTGTTCTCACTGTGGGGTTTCTCTCTGGGTACTCTGGCTTCCTCACACAGTCCAGAAACATGACTGATCGGGTGACTGGTCAAACTCTGGTCCAGCTGCAAACTCCGTCTTGGTCCGGTTAAAGTGAACTCTGATGCAGTCTTGTATAGTAATGAAGTAAAAATACTTCACTACTTTACTTAAGTATATTTTGGAGTACTTCATACTTTCCTCGAGTAAGAAAATTTTTGATGACTTTCACTTTTACTTCACTAAATTTCCGAACTTAATTGCATACTTTTACTCCGATACATTTTCAATGTGTGGTTTAGTTACTCGTTACAAAAAAGCAAGAGAGAAACGCAACTGTTTTGATCCCCCCTACTGATCGACTGCAACAAAGCCTGCTTGCCTGGGCTTGTTCATCACCACCAATAGGATGCACAGGTTTCGCACCTCCCCACCTACGTCAAAAAGTCCAGCAAACAGTCTGATTGGTCAGTGCATAAATGTAACCTTATGGGGTTTAATTACGAATGTTTTAATCAATGTGAAAATATCTCTATTTGACAGCTAATGTAGCCATTCATAAAGTCAACAAAGCCTTACTATGTTTCAGACGCCTATAAAAGCGCAGGGCATTCTGGGTCTGACATTCTAAGGAATTAAAGTGTTTCTGTTAAAGTTAAGGTTTTGCTGATTGACACTGTTTCTGTTTCTCAGGTTAAAATAGCTTTTAGGAAGTTATTATAGACTATTCTGAGCCATGAGTTTGTATCTGGTAAACCTTAAAGAGTGCATGTACTAAAGTGAAACTGATCACCAAACCCGATATATGTGCAAACACCGATTTGTCATGATTCTGAACGTTTCTGACTTTCCTTTCTAGCTCTGTTAGAGATCTGTAGTGATTGAATCTCAGGGGCCGTTTCTCTGAATCATCTCTCTTTCTTTTTCTCTCTCTCTCTCTCTTTGTCTCTCTCTGGCGTCTCTCTAAAGAAGGAAAGAACAGAATCTGTGGGTTCAAGTTCTTTGAAAAAAAAAAAGACCAGCCCTGTAATGTTTCTGTTTCTGTTGAAGGTGTGTCGTTGCGTCTGCGTTGATCTGAGAGGATGGTGGGTGGTACTTAGAGCAGCTTCAGGAGATGTAGATCAGTTTTCTGTAATGAATCGAGGTGGAAAGATGAAGCTCCTACTGAGAAGTCTGCTTCTTAGCTCTCTCTGCGCGCTGTCATCATGGAGTGAGTAGAAACAAAACTTTTCCTTTGGTTCCTCTTCTTAGCTTGAGCCCAGACTGAGCTATGTTACAATGTGGCTACAGCCAATGAGGACATTTTTATGACGGAAATATGAATGTGCATACAATGGTTGGAGTCTTTCAACCATGCAGTATAATTCTTTACTTTTCTTTGAAAGTTTTAAGTATTTTATATCTAATATCACTTCATATATTGAGACATTTATTATCTTCAATTACGTATGCAGTGAGTCTTTTTATAGATGTTTCTTTGAGTGTCAATGTTTTATTAAAAGTAAAAAAATGAATATGATATTCATGTTCCGAAAAGTACTCTATACATTTTGTTACATGAACGTTTCTATCTTGTAAAACCTTAAGAGTTAAAGTTAAACATTATCTCCTCTTTGGCTTTTCCAAAAACTTTCAAACTGAGGAAACTTTCAGTTTCTGGTTTTGGTTCTGTAATCATGCAGTAGTCGTTTTGTATAAACTATCGTTGTGTCCGTTGTGTCTCTGTCCAGGTGTTTCTTCAGATGCATTTGTTGTTACTCAGAGTCCTGATGTTTCTGTCCAAGAAGGAGAGACAGGAAACATCACCTGCTGCTGGGATGGAAAGCTAAAGAGTCGCATTAAATGGTTTAAAAACCAAACATTAATAAAGAATAAATAATAAATCATTCTACAGGCTCTCAGAATGAGCAGAAAAATAATTGTTCAGTTCTGACAATAGAAAACATGACAAAAGGTGATTCAGGAAGATACATCTGCGAGGTTACTGTGGAGATACCAGTTTTAGTTCACGTTAAAGGAAATGGAACAACTATCACTGTTAGAGCCAGAGAGAACGCCACTGAAAACACAGCAGGAGGTAAGTGACTAAACCTGTAGCCTTTCTGATAGATTAATAGATAAACTGTGTGCATTGTTTAGAATGCAGAGCCTAAGTCTTTGACAAAACAACATCTGAATTTTATCAGAGGTTTTCTGTACTTAACAGGAAAAATAAATATGTAGGAAAGAATGTTTTGGTTTTGCTAATAAAAATAAACACTTATTCCTTTTGTCACATTAAGGTCAAAATGGTGATCGAGTAAAACTGTTGCATCCCGTAATCATTGCTGTGGGTGTCGTTGTCCCGCTGTTCCTCATCACTCTCATCTGTTTCTGCTCTCTGCGAAAGAAGGAAGGTAAGAAGAAAACTCCCTGAAAAAAACAAAATTTATATTCTTTTATTTTTATTTTGCAAAAGAGCATTTTTTTCTTTTCAGACAGTTCCTTCCAGACAATGATTTTTTTATTTTATTTGGAAATTTACAGTGTATTTTTTGAATCATTCAGAAAAACTTCAAGAAGTTGTGTTAAATTTCTCTAGAATTCTGCCTTGACTTCCTGTGATGGGCATTGTGAAATGTACAATAGAGCCAAAACATACTGACAGTAGATGGCCGCTAACAAAACGCTGAGCTGCAAAGAACAAACGAGGAAGCCTTTGTAATGTTTCATCAAACCTGCAGTGTCCATCTTGTGTCTTTGGACTGTTAGCTGTTATTCTCTAAATAGAGTTTTAAATGGCTCCTGGGCAACATAAACAGTTGTTTAAGGAGCACTTTAGTGGTTGATGAAGCAGCGAAGACCATTTATTGTCAATGTAACACAAATCTGAGTCAATGTGTTGTTCTGTAAATATGCAAAAATGATTAAGACCCACAGAAATGGTGTCAGAAAATAAAAAAAACAATCTCACAGTAGAGATGAAAAACGGAAAAAAGACAAATTAGCAACCATAAAGTTTTACTTTATAAACTTTTGTTATGCTGAAGCAAAAGAAAAAACACTTTGTCATTCATAGTCTATCTGTAAATATGGTCCTGACAGCATTATTGATTACATTGATTTTTTTTAAATTCATATTTACAGAACAAACACATCAGGGTTTTTATTATGGAGTACGTCTCTCTGAAAATCCTTCCCTAATTTGCAAAATTCTCAAGGGGCAACTAATCAAAACAGATTAAGATTCACTTCAATAAGACAAACATCTGTAATCTTGCTTGCACTAAACCAGGTTTTAGCTTAACAAATACAAATTGACTTCAGTTTCACTGTGATGTTTGCTTTAGTTGCGGTCCGATTTTCATACACTCATCATCAGCTTCATATTTAGATTTTGAACTCATCTAAAATTTTTCTACAACAAACAACCACCAATATTTCTACAAACTTCAATTTTAATCCACGAATTTGAATTTAGATTTCTCTTCTCTAATATTTGGTTAATCAACTTAGGAACCTATACCTCATCCGAAATTTGTTTTGGAATTGATAAATCAGGGAATAATTTTCAGTGCTTTGTCTTCCCAAAGCCCTGATCTTGATCATGAATAATATTTACGGGCAACATAGTCAAGTTAGTTCAGTTCCAGGAAACCAACCAATTTAAATTATATTTATTTGGCCGAAAACAGGTGTTTAAATATTTTGCCGAAAAATAATTTAAGCTTCAATTCATTGCTAGTATAGTGTGCTTTTGAGGTGCCTTGCTACAGGGACATTTATACAAGATTGTATGTATATATTTGATTCAGTTTATATAATTATGAATGTGTGGCTTAAGGGAAAAGTGACCTCAAGTTCATATTTATACACTTAATCACTGTTTATAAAATCCATTGCAGTTGTGTGTCGTACAGCTGTTTCATACTGCTTAAATAATGCTGCAAATTAAACACTCAAAGCCCCAAATTTACATGACGTTCAATCTACTGATGGGTGTGCATAAAATTCCATCCATATAGCAAGACTGAATTGTGTAGCATCTTCAACAAAACATTTCATGAAGAGGAGGGTTAAAGTCAACCTGTCACTGTTACTGTCCTGACGGGTCAGACAACGTGTCACAGTTTACTTGTGTAGGTTTAAACCACATTTGCTGTTTGAGAAATTTAGCGCGACTAGATGAAGATTTAATTTAAGTTGATGACATTCAGAGACTATACCTGTGCGGTTTGTGTTTGACACAAAGTTTTTGCCGTTAAGAAACTTTAGGTGGAATTGAAGCAACTAAGTAGTTCAGCCAAGCACTGAACTTCAGCCAAAATGAAAACAATAATAATAATAATGATAATACAGACCTTTGGGCACTTAAATAACTTAGAAACAACATAATATGTGGGAGAAAACATAAAATACAGAAACCCTTCAGCTGTGAGTTTGACAATGTCTATAATTTTAACTAGAATGCGCAGATTCATCATACTGTGATGATTTAAAAATGTCTACAGCTGAAACTATGACCAAACTTAAAACCACACTTGAAACCAAAAAGGCTCACAGGTCACAGACGTGCTCAGCCCTTTAGGACATGAGTCCTCAGCTTCAGCAGCTTCCAATGCCCTGAAACATTTAGCTGTCTCGTTTTAGCACACAAGAGTCAAATAATCAGGTTATTAGCATGACTCTGGAGAACTTGACTGAACTTGTGGACATTTGATTCAGAGACCTGTCTAAAAGTTGCAGGATATCAACTCTTGATGACCAGAGTAGTAGATTCCTGCAGCAGGAATTAATCTCTAATACATTGTGAACCTATTGAGTTTCACGCCACAATTCAAAAGTTGCATTGGGTTGCTGGGTTAATTTTTGATGCCTCAAATGAGTGTGGCATGTTGTTGATTTGTAAAGGACCAGTGACAGCCCAGAGCGGTTTCAACACTGTTGCCAAATAGGTTTGCTGTGGTCCTATTCAAAGAAGAAGTTGCTCTAAAATGTAAAGTGTGAAATGTTTTCACACAGAGTAACTATTGTTACCAAACTACACTTTTTTTTAAAATTCAATATCATGTATCATGTCTATTACATCTATCATTTACAATTTAGTTATTAATTCAGGAACTTGAAAACTGTATGTCAATAACAGTATTAAAGACAATTTGATCACCAATGCCCGTTTGGCAGTCATATTTATATTTGCCGCTCATGATTTACCTAATCTGATAAAATGTAAATAAATATACTTGAAAGAATCTGAAAATCTAATAGTATTTCAAGTTTTTAGCCACCAAACTGTTTTAAGATGACTCAGATGTAAAATTTATCTGATTGATGAGCAATGTGAGTTTTTGTATAAGATTTGGTTAAGTTAATTCAAGTGCAACATTATTTCATTAACAGTAATTTTTTTTCTATTAAGGTTGCTAAAGTAATTTTTTTGACAGGTTTGAATTTTTGTAAAAAGAAAATGGGACCAATTTGTGCACCCTGTGGTACACCTCTGACAAAAACTGGGATATATTTAGCTTACAGTAGAAACAGCAAAAATAAGTTTGTGCTTCATTTTGAAGTGTGATGTTATGCTTGTAGGACTCTATAGGACCCTTGGTGTGAAACTGAACTAGAGCTTAGTGGTGGAAAAGGAGCAATAGGAGCATTATTTTTAAAGTAGAAAAATATCAAAGTGATATCAAGTCTTGCTTTCATAGAAACTGTTACAAAGCTTAACAATTTCGTTTAATTCTTCAGGTGAAAAAGAGAACAGTTGCTTGTTCCTGTAAATATGTGAAAACTCTTGTGTGTGTGTGTGTGTGTGTGTGTGTGTGTGTGTGTGTGTGTGTGTGTGTGTGTGTGTGTGTGTGTGTGTGTGGTGTGTGTGTGTGTGTCGGGGTGTGTGTGTGTGTGTGTGTGGGTGGTGTGTGTGCGTGTGTGTGTGGGTGGGTGGGTATGCGTGTGTGTGTGTGTGTGGTGTGTGTGTGTGTGTGTGTGTGTGTGTGTGTGTGTGTGTGTGTGTGTGTGTGTTTCAGGACAAGCAGTCAGGGTGATCTATGAAGTTCCACACACTGACTCTATCGAAGCAGATATGGACAAAGGCAGCACCGCTTCTTCCAGAGGCTCAACTCAGTGGGTGAGTATGAGTATGGATATTCAATTTCAGTGTTATGAGAAACCATTAAAAAAAAAAAAAAAAGCCTGAAGCGTTTATTGATTATTTTTCAACATCTCCTGCAGTGTGATAAAATTATGACACAAAGCTACTTTGCATCTATGGTCTTGAATCATTTATTGTGCGCAAATTAGAAAACATATTTAATATGTAAAAACTCATATTAAGCTTCCTGAACTTTGTTGTATTGACACATCTTATTTCTCTTTGTTTTGCTTAGTGTGAAGTGGCCATGTATGATTCCTTGGATTACTTCGAGCGAGTGGAGCCCGAAAGAACCAAATAGGATCTCATCCAACACTTTCTTGCTTGTAATTTTGTAAATACTATATATTACTATATCTGGGTAACATAAGTCATAAATATGCGTGTAAATATTTGACATTTTCATACAAACCATGTCTTATTCAATATAGTGCTCAATTCATTTATTCACGTTGTCATTACACACACAATTATATTCAACTTATTGAAAAGTTTATTTATTTCAGTAAGGCCGATGAAACACTACATACATCACACACATCACACACACACTGATCTTTTCAAGTTTTTATTTCTGTTATAATGATGATTTTATGCTCAAATATTAGAATGGTATATCAGATAAAAAACAATGTTTTTAATAAAGAAAAGTTGGATTGATAAGTATTATGAGCTGCATGTGGTTATTTTGAAAAGGTACTTTTAATCTGACGTAAACCTCATCAAAAGACATTCTGATCTACAAAACATGACTGCAAGTGTACAAATATGACGCATGTACTTTTATGAGAATAAAAGACTCAAATGTACCTTTGCTGAGACTTAACCACATTACTGACAGTGGTCCAAATTACTGAGACATACTAACTCTGCAGCCGGGGGGAAGAAGTTTCACAATATGGACCCTGAATGGAAAGTGTGGTGTTGCCACGCTGCAGCATAATAGGTCAAAGGCAGGAAGTGGAAAGAGCAAGCGACTACATGATGGCCTTTGAGCCTTCAGTGTACTCCATATCAACACATCTTTGATTTTCTCTGTTGTGACCGTGTCTCAGTAATATTATCGGTCAAAATACTCATTATTGGAGAGCTTGCACACAGAGTGTTCTGTCCTCTGACTGGAACTTCCATACACCTACTGCTAAAACACTCCCAGCACTGCCGAACACACACATTTAAGATTAACGGGGGAATTCCTACAGCTATTTGCCAATAGAAGCGCTGCGGTGAGGAAAACACGACTTTCTTTCAGTTTGAAACAGCAGGACTGAACTACAGGTTCATGTCAATGGACTGACCACTTTATAAAATGCTAGCAAATTTTAGGCTACACAAGGTTTCACAAATGGCTTCCCAAAGACTTAAAACATAGCAGCATTCTTCAAGCTAGTTAGCTAGCAGCCGTTAGAAGACACAGAAGCCAGATGCTAAGACAAACCTGATGAAGAAGAAGCTTGAAAATGCAACTATGAGTCTCTTTGTGTGCTTCATTTTACAAAGTCTCATCGAGTCACAAAAACGATGATGCAATGTTAAATGCTGGTAAAACAGGCTAAAAAGCTCCTGTATAAAACAACAGGATCAATCCACCATACAATTATTCGACGTTAACGATCATTTAATATTGCTCATGCCTTATGTTGCGTGAGGTCACAGCGGACAACAAAACAAGTTTAGAGAAAAAGAAGTATAGAAAATATGAAGATAACACAAATGATGACTGTAAAAGAAAGTTGTTTTGTTTTACGGTTCAGTATTTGTATAGTCACATATTTTCGTAATTTTTTTGTGGAATTTAACTCCAAATTAAAAATTTGTAGAAAATCGACCTATTAATGTATTTTCTCATAGCGCATACACCGAAACATTTGAAAGACAATGCAGCTTGGGAATCTGAAATACGTAGCCACAATGCTACTCGACAAGCTGCTGCTAGCATTAGCAAAGCAGCTAATCCAGGTGTGCCAATAGTTTTCCTTGGCACTGATTGGCTGTGCCCCCAAGAGCAAAGATAAGGAAGATTGTGAATGTTAGTTTCTTCATAACACCACATCAATTTCCACTGTTCATATTAATGCATACAGAGTATATTTGGTTTTTGAACTACTATAATATGTACATGTTTAGAGGGGATCTCTAGTGTTTGGGAATTTTAGGTATTAGTAGGTGACTGTGGTCCCAAACACTTGCAAAATACGGGAGTCCATTGTAGTTGAAACAACAACGCATTCAGAAATAATAACTTTAAAGTTGCTAAGTTTGTCTGAGGAAATGCAGTGAGCTTTTTGGACAAGCACCCTTTGTGTATGTGCATTGTGCAAGAAAATGTCTTTTCACACATCCAACAGAGAGGACCAAAACAGAAGATGAGCTCAACTCAAACTTATCTGCAGAATCTGTTGAACAGATGCAGCAAATGCAAACGCTGCAGAGGTATCATGGGGGCCTTACCCACGGATGTACCGAGAGAGATTACAACAAGATAAGAAAGAGGTTACAGAAAACACCCAGAGAAGTATTTAGAAAAGGGTTTCAAATACAAATGATAGTGTAAAACAAATCAACAAAATCACATAAGGTCAGAAAGCCTCACACTGAATCTACTTCTCGTCCATGTTCCAAAGTGGAAGTGAGCTGATGTCAATTTTTTTTCATGGGCTTCTTTGATTTTGTCAGGTGGCTGAGACTTTGGAATCAACAGGATGTTTAAACACGACAATGACAAACACAGAACAAGATGTCAACTTAAGGCCGAACGCAAGCCGAAGCTCATTTTTGGACAAAAAAGAGAACGACCAAAGCTTAACCGATTCTGTCAACAAGAGTTGAATATGCTAATTCTAGCGAAAAATTGAATTAAAGGAGTGTGTGATTTGGATAAAGAAGTTCAATTTCTTATTGCACACTCACCCAAAAATTAGTGGATGTCTACGTTTCTCTTTGAGCCCCTATGTATAATTTTGATCCTGTGCAGATCAGATGGAATAAAATCCACATTAAATTAAATCATTTTCACTGGATTTGGTTCATAAAAACACTGCTGCTCTGTGTCATACAGTCAGACAAATTCAGAAAAAGAAGAGTTGAAACAAACCAACTAAAGGCCAAGCTCGATTTGACATTTGTGGCCAAAAATGTTGATGAAATCCAAGCAAAAGAAGAGACCTCTTTCCTGGTTGAAAAGTTCAACAAAACTCTAATTCACCTCACTGAATCAAAACAACTCTACATCATCACTTGATTACACCGATTTCATATCCCTTGAAGGGAGCAGAAGGTGTTAACCACCTACTGTGGCTTTTCTCATGGGCGGGTTTATTCTAGTTGCAGATAGACCTCGCCTTTTCATTTCGCCCTCGACAAACATATTCATCACACAAACATATTCATCACACAAACATATTCATCACATCCGTTGGACGGTCTTGTGCTCTAGGCTCTTTTGACAAAATACACATACAGTGCTGTCAAAGAGCATTTCTCCCCTTAGAGGTAACGTTTAACATTTTTAAGATTAAAAAAAAAGTATTATACCAAAATAACCAAAGTTAATACAAGAAGCAAACCTAAAAGGTTTTGGAAACCTGCCACACCTGGGTCTAAATACTGGCAGTCCCAAAGAGTCAAGAAGTCACTTAAATAGCACCTGATTGATAATCTTCAATGGGGAAGAAATCTGTAATGTGGACACTTATTATTTTACAGAACTGTAATGTAAAGTCATCCAATCTGACACAGATATATGGCCATCAGTAGGAGCTTGGCTGTCAGTTTTTATTCTCTATAGAATCATGCTGCACAAGATCAAGATAAACTTTATTCTTTCCAAGGAGCAATCTGTTTCACAGCCAGTAGAGAATAAATGCAAAGAAAACTCAAGATGCAGTTGTCAGAGGTACAAAAGTAACATTCAAGCTACAACCAGGATACAAATGTAGGCTGTACTTTCCTGTCTGGGCTTATCAGGTCACATTAACAATGAGGCTGACACCAGCAATGAACATATGTATCTTTTCTTGATGCTCTTTATAATAATATATCTGCAAGCAGATCCCTGTAGATAAAAATAAGGCAGAGAAAGCAGTTATTGACTGTGTGAGCGAAGGTAGCTTACTTTCAGAAACCCTAAGGGATTGTTTGCAGGAAATCAGGTGCACAAGTGAAAATACAAGCAAAAGCAAACACTTCTGTTCACGAAACCTGTTTGTGTTCGCTGGTGCACAGATGTATGGGCAACCACTGACCACAGTGAAATGTAGTGATTGTGGATTTCAACCTGTTTCGATATTGTGACCTTAAAAATAAAAATAAAAAAGAAAGAAGACTGTGATCTCCAATGTTTGCATCTGAGGTTGCACAATAAGATGATAACAACCTAAAGTATTAAAGTAATTTTATCTCCAGCTTAAGTCGACCCATCTTGTGGTTAAATTAATGACAGGCCCGCCCCTTAAATCAACAAGACAATGATAGAAGCCGGCTTTTAGTGGGTATGTACATTGGGTGGAGTATGGATGTTGTCTATGAAGTCGGAGCCACCACCTATAGTAAACATGCGGCATTGCTTAACCTTTCAAGGCTGGCACTCATCACTGGTCCCCGCAATATAAAAGCAGCCTCCACCTACTTGTGGCCCACACTTTGTGCATCCACCGCTCCGATTCTCCTCTGAGCTACACTGAGGACCAGACCGGCTGCAATCATGAGTCAACTGGAGATAGCAATGGCCACCCTCATACAAACCTTCGACAAATACGCTGGCTCTGACGGGAAGAAGAACACGCTGAGCAAAGCTGAGGTGAAGACTTTGGTGGAGAAGGAGCTGCCTGGGTTGCTCAAGGTACGTTGCTCACCTGGGGGGGAATGCCTGTGTACGTCAGGTTGGAAACAGACAAGATAATCATGCAGAGCTTATAGCATTGATATTAACAATGTCTATTGAGACAGTGCATCATTGCTGGGGAGCATATTTTGGACTACGGTACAAAAACACAAAATCTTACTAAGTACTTTTGTCTATTTTCTGGTGCAAATGTCTTAGTACATGTGAAATAAGACAAACTTAACGTACAAGTAGCTTTTCAGTGAGATAGAGGAAACTGTCAAAGGTAAACAATTTTGTGATATTCATTTTAAAAAGTCGGAGTTCTACTGGCAGATTATTTCACCTGTAACAAAACATTTTTCCCCTCAGTGATTATCTGCCTGTGCAGCTAGTACTATATGTTACTGAAAAGTTACTTGTGAGGTAATTTTGTCTTATTTCAAGTGAACTGAGATATACAAGAAATTAGACAAAAAATAGTCAGTCGATGTGCATCAAGGCTATTGTCTCTGCAGGGGTTATTGTACATTGAGACAAATTTTCATTGATTTCTATCTTCAAGGATCTTGTTTTTATCTAAAATATACCTATTTAACCAGCTAAAAGTGGTTCTAAAATGAGCTTGGTGAAAGTAAACTTACCAGTAAAACCTTCATTTGTTTTTCCTAATGTGCAGACAGTGAAGAATCCCGGCGAAGTGGACAAGCTCCTGAAAAGTCTGGACTTCAACGGGGACGCTGAGGTCGACTTCCAAGAGTTTGTCACACTGATCGTCGCCCTGACCTGCGCGGCACACGGCCGCTTCTCCAAACAGTAGAGAGCGAGGAGCCCAGGAGGCCCCGGGGCCACCACCGGCAGTAGCATGAAAAACTCATTGTACTTACTGTTACTTTGGGGCAAATAAAGTGATTCACACATGTACCTTGTGGTGCAATGTTTTTGTTAAACAGTTGTACCAGTAGGATGTTTTCAACAAGTGAAAGTACTAAAAAGAGAAATAAATAATGAAAAAAGGGGGAAGGAAGTTTTTGCAGTGGGTTGTCTGCTGTTGTGTGGAAATTTCTTGGGAGGATGAAACCGAAACTTTTGTGCACTAGATTCTGATCTGACACAAAATCCTGCTGAAGTTCCTTAAACTTCACTTACCCACAAGGTTTTTCACATTTTTCTCAACAACTGATTCACGCAACTCGATAACTGCTGAAACAAAGTCACCTCATAAAACTTTCAGTATGTCATTGACATGTATTTGTTGTGTTCCACTCCATTAAAAATGAAGACAGGTGAAAATCAAACCAAACGTTTTGCTGAATAAAACAAAAGGAAATGTAACCTGCATGTGATTTTTCACTGGAAAATATTTGGTATGATAAATACCAAAGCCATGCTCTTCTCAAGCCTGTCCTAGATCTTTTATTTTCAAAGCCAGAGACTACAGAGTCCGTCCAGACAACTCATAGAGTGCACTCAGGCCCGTACATCATGTTCTGTCTCACATATCAGATTACCAGCGATCGCAAACTTCCTCATTGAAATACTCAGACTTCCTCATGCCGACAAAGTCGTCTTTTAAAAGTTCTGCAGTTGGTCTGCTGCCCTTGCAAACATCTCAAGCGAGCGGTCGAGCTGTGGTCTCTTCTCGGCAAAGTCAGCCACGAACAAACCTTTTTTCCCTCCTCTCAAGCTGTTTCTTAAGCAGGGCTATTTTTGGATTTGAGTGGGTGTTTAAAGTAAACACAGCAACACCTAATGATCTCATTAAGGTTTAAAGTTATCCTGGGGTAAAAAAATGAATAGATAATAACCTCCTGAAGATCAAAAGCGTTGATATCTGACCTCCCAGTGACAAACAGTAACAAAGTACATTTACTTGAGTTCTGTACTGAAGTACATTTTTTGAGTATCTTTACTTGAGTGTCTGATTTTGTGGGAACTTAAGACTTTCACTCCACTGCATTTCAAAGACAAACAATATACTTTTGACTCCACTACATTTCCAGGAAGCTTGACGGTATTAGTTCTTTCTGGCTAGCTTTGCAGCCGGCTGAAACAAGCTGCTTCTGTTTTTCTTTACTGAAATGATATTGACTGATATGATATGCATTGCATGAATTACCTGGTTCAAAGAAATAAATTAGCTGAGAGTATTAGGAATATAAAATTGAACATTGTTGATTTAGTGCAGGAACATTCAGGGAGCAGAGGATGTCAGGCCTTATTTTATTTCTTAAGGCAGTTATTAGTTTTATTTCTGGCAGTGCTTCCTTGAGTTGTTTGCTAACCACCAATGTAACAGATCAGAAGACGATGAAAATTAAGACGGTTGGAGAAGTTCAAACCAAAGCTGGTATAAAGCAGCCGTGATTTTTTTAAAAAGGATTTTCATGCTTAAGTTTTTACAGGTGGTGTGGACATTGTGTAGCTGAGTGGCTCCACATGCCAATTCTCAGTGGCATCAGTTACAAGGTTGTGCAAAAGCACTCAGAAAACAAGATGTACTTAAATGATGAAGTATGAATTAGGTCATTTTGAATACATATTTTTAGTACTTTTAAATACTTCATTCTGGAAGAAAACTGCTTATAAGCTCCAACAAACCTGAGACTGCGGCAGAGTTTCCTTTTACAGCAGTGCAACAACGATGAACAAAAATACAATTAGTTATGTTAAAAAGATTAAGGATGTATAAAGTGATTTTTGTCTTCCTGTTTCTCCTGTGATGCAGGTAGGAACGTCACCAGGACACACACACACACACGCACACACACACACACACACACACAAGCACACGCACACACACACACACACACACACACACACGCACACACACATTCAAATCTTAGGGAAATTTAGAAAGGCCAGTTATCTTAACAGCCATGTTTCTGGACTGTGGGAGGAAGTTGGAGTATCCAGGGTTTGAACTCAAGACCTTCTTCTTGCTTCCTGCTACTTTTCACTTAGGTGGTTTTTGTGAAATTTGTTTGACCCACTTAGTTCCAGTTATTTTCATTGTGTGTCACTCAGACTAGCAGCAGCAAAGCTTTTTCTTTCACCCGCTGCAGATTCTTGCACAGGTCACTGAGTTCTTTCTATAGTGGGACCACGGCCATTTAGGGTACGACACGTTCTTTCTACACTCACAACACTCGCATAACAAAGCCAGGAAAAGGGGGAGATGTGTGATCTTGTGTTTTCATTCAAAATAGTTTTTTTCAATACGATCTACATGAGATCAGTAGGATCTTATGTAGATCACATATGCTGGTTTGATCACAAGCAGAGATCCATGGTAAGTCTATAGCGATTTTTCCATTACAAATTTTAAAAAAAATTAGCATTCCGCTAATGTAAAAATAACAACACAATTTTGCAATTGCGCTTTTTCCACTAAATAGGAAATGCAATTAAAATCACATGTGAATAAACTTGTTCATGTGATAACTCATTTAAAAACAAAAAAGCAGCGTCACCATCCTCCAACTACTTCCTGTCATCTTTTTCATGGTTTGTGCGAGTGTCAACATCTCATTGTTGATTATGTGACGTGAAAGAAGTGTTTTCTTTGCAGTTTTGCCAAATACAGTATTTTTCCTTTGACCCCCAAAAAGAAAAGAAATTTAAAAAAACACGAGGTAAGACACTTCTAACATTGTCTCTCCTTCGAGACTGATTTGACATGAGGATTATGACATTTGCAGGCCATGAGGATGATTCATCTGCAGAGGCTTTTGCTGTGACTACAGCCTCAGTCTTCCTGATGATTGTGTAACCTACTGACCCAGACTGATAGTGCTGTGCCTGCGAATGTCTTCCTCAGCCTCTAAATGCTGAGTTTTCATGCTTGGGATGTTTCATATCACACCAGGCTTTTCTTGTCCTTGTCAGCTCTTTATTGCTGAAACGTAATCCACAGTCAAACAGCTGTCAAGTAAACTCAGTCTGTTAAGGCGTTTGTCCAAAGTCTCAGAATTACCGAGATCCGTCGGTACAAAAACCAAATGATGTTCCGTGGACAGATAGAGCCAGAGACAAAGAGTCGCAGTGTGCTCACCGATGTGTTTTCTCCTTTCGGATGTCAGGCCACAAGATGAGCCGGGACACCGAGGTGCATCATCTGACCCGGGACGGGTGGCTTTAAAATTGAATGACTTATTCATGACTGCACTTGTCTGTCTCCTCACATGGACTGGGGTTCAGCAGCATACCTGTGGTCAAAAGCTCTGACCACCGACAAGGCCGAGGCTGAAGCCAATGGGGAAAATTTTGCTATACAAAATGATTCAATTATTTTTTATTGATGGAAGTATGCTGAGCTAAATGATGTCAGCTCAGTTAAGGTGCTAAACTTTGCACAGAAATTAGAGATGACTAGTAAAAGTAAAGGTAAAGGTAATTTAATTTATAAACCATATTTTCAGCAACAAGGCAATACAAAACAAAAAACAAAAGCGTGTGTGTATGTGTGTGTGTGTGTGTGTGTGTGTGTGTGTGTGTGTGTGTGCCTGTGTGTGTGTGCGTTGGTGCATGTGTGTGTGTGAGCGCGTGGTCTGTGGATGCCTCCTCTTTATTTCAGTTGCTCTCAGACCACACTCTGCTGTCTCTTCCTGTCAATGTCTCTGTATCTCACTCCTCACACAGCAGGCCACTTAACTGTCTTATTGAGGAAGTCCAACAATCTGACTTATCCTTCAGTTCAACACCATTCTGTGTGTTGTGAGACAAAAAGCAGACAACCCAAGAAAATGAAACTTTTATGTTTAACAGAAATAAAGAAGCCACGCTGAGATGGAGATAAATTGAACACATTAATAGAGTTTCTAACGAAGTAAAATACACATTATATATATGTTTTTATTTTTATTTTTACTATGCACTCATATTACAAGCAGATGTATTGAACCAAAAGATCAGTAAATCAATGTGATAGAATCTGCTTCATTTTCCGCTGCAGTTCCTGTTGCTTCCTGAGTCTATCGGGTGGCAGCATACACAACATGTGGCTCCAGTTCTCTCTGAGGTCCAGACCTGTGGCTCTTTTTGGCCTTTGCTTGGAAAGTCAGAGCTGCATAGTTCAAATCATCTGGATCCACATTCTGAATCCCAGAAAGAAAAAACTCATCACATGATAGTCAAATGGGGAATTATGTGAATTATTGATCATTGAAAAAGTAAAGTAAATAGTTGAATGGCCTTAGTGCATTGAAAATTCAGACAATATTGAAATAAAAAGTTGTTGTTGTTTTTCTTTGTCATTAAAGGAAACACACAACAAATTGGGAGGTGCCTCTTCTTCAGTTATCCTGTTGTGAAGTGTCGATCTTTTAGTCTCGTTTTGAGATTTTGTTTTTGTTGTTTTAACAGAGCTACAATTATTGTTCAGACTGCAGACAAATCTTTCTGCCATGCCCCAATCCAGTGAAAGTTGCTAACAGTTGAATTAATCTTTTACACATTTATCAACCAACTGTATTAGTTACAAAATCCAAAAGCAACTAATGCAACATCTCTCAGTTTCTGCTGTGTTCTAATGAAAGAACTTAATTCAATTTTTATGTGTTTTCAAAGATAAAAATTTGCTTTATTTTGGGGAAAGCGGTTTGATTTATTATAATTAGTGCTGTGCAACAGTACTAGGTTAGATATCAGTTAAAGAAGCAGCACATAGCATCTGAAATAAAAATTATATTGTTGAGCTTGAACAATAAATGGTCAATTGTAGAGCTATGCAGGAAGAGATAAATCATCTGATCAACTGCAAAATTTGAAATCATTCATACAGGTTAATTTAGATTATTACTCAGTTTACCTTGTTTCTTTCTTTCTGCAGTTTTACCCTTGAAGCTGAAATAGAAAAGGAAAAGTCTGGTTAGTTTATTTATTTACATATTTATTGTTCTGTTCTAAATTAGCTTGGAATAAGTTGTAAAGTAATATAATCAAACTGTACCTCTCTCAAGTCTTCTGTTCTTAACAGCCAGAACAACAACAGCGACAGAGAGAAGAGCAGTCAGAGCACCTAAAATCCCAGGCATCAGGTCCATCACTTTGTCCGCAGCTTCTGTTAATTTTTACGTTACATTCTTTTTTCATCTATTCAGCAGAGTGTTTTTTTACTGCAGTATAATCCAGGAAACTCTTATCTAAGACAAATAACCTACTTTTCTTATCAGAATCCTCTTCTTTGGAGTCTCCATTAGCTGAAAATATAGATGACATTTTTTGGTCAGTTATTTCTTTTTTTAAATTTCACAATAACTTTGTATTATAATAGTGATGTTCTTAGATTATTAAGGTACACCGAGTCAGCCTTACCTTTAATGATCAACTCTGTTGCACTGCCAATAATTGTATGTTTCTTTACATAAAATCCACAGAAATACAACCCGGAGTCCATCAGGTCCACATGTTTGATTTGAAGAAATAAAGCTGTCTTGTTGGAACTCATGATAAATTTTTCCCAGTGGAATCCATCACAGTAGGAAGGTTCACCTTCAGAACCGTACATGGAGGAGATGCAGCTGGGTTTGGTTCCATTAATCACTCTGAACCAGTCTGTCTGGGTTGGAGATGAAGAAATGTTGGGGCAGAACAGAGTGATGTCTTCACCAGGATGGACGTCCACAGTTAGAGACTCACAGATCCAACCTGAAACAAACAGATTCAACTCTAAGATCACAAAAGCAAATCAGTAAGAATGGAATACTGATTCACGTTACAGTTCAAGAACACAGTTAAAATGGAGTCCATGTTGAACATAATTTAATATCATACTTACTGTGGCTGTAGAGAAGTATAACTATTATCTGCATGAAGCTCTCCATTCTGTGTACAACAACGTCTCAGTTTGGCCGCTTCTTCTGCAGGGGGATTTATTAGAAAGGGGTGTGGTGAACAGTTCATTTCACGTCACAAGGTTGGTGTTCCTCTTGACCATGTTTAACTTTTTGAAATTTTTAACTTCAATTTAAACAAATTACATTTTTAAATACCATCAGCAAGCTAACAAACCATTTTTGATTATTGTCAAATACTAATGGTTGTATGGCAACCTGTCATTCTACAGTAGTCTCATGAAGAGGATGTGCAGAGTTGTCCATAATTATTGCAATTTTTTCAGGAGAATCCTTCATCTCCACCATTACTTCCATAGATTCAACAGCAGTCCACTGAACAGAACCAGCCATGTTCATCACTCTGTTTAGGTTTTTTAAAATGGCCGACCTGATGCTGCTGCACCAACACATGATGCCAGAAGAGATTACACTCCCCACAACAAAGTTATAGAAATCTGAAACAGTTTACAGCAAACTTTGAAGGATCCAAGCTTCCTCAAAGTGTCCAATCTGCTCTGTCCCGCCTGGTGGATGGCTTCACTGTTGACTCTCTGGTCCAGTCTGTTGACCAGGTGAACACTGAAGTATTTATGCTCCTCCACCACCTCCCGCTTTTCTCCCATGATGGGAAGCATGTTTCACCAAACCTAGTTTGTTTTGAAGTCTACAATCATCTCCTCTGTTTTGTTTAAACTGAAAATGATAAAATTGCTACAACACCATGTCACAAAGCGGTGAACCAGCCTGTTTCTGCATATAAAATGACTTTGACTTGTTCTGTTTTGAAGTGTAGAGAGTGAAATGAAGTGATGAAAGAAAATGCCCCTTTGGTGCTGCTGTGCTGCTGACCATCTGCCTCTAGAGAGCCGTTTAGTCTCACAAACTATGGTCAAACTATGGTCTGTTTGTCAGTAGTCATTGATACAGATGGTCTAGTCATTAATACAGAGAGACAAATCAAGCTTTGCCCAGATGTGGTGTCCTGGTTTAATGCCTTATTTATGAGGCAGTTGTGTTGTCACGTCACACCACTAGAGGGAGTAACAGACTGTAAGGACGCAACTAGGGAACAGAATTAGAAGCATATCGAGCAACATAAAGCTCTAAGAACTGTAAACTAAAGTCAACAAAATAGTGAAAATCAAATATATGCTGAGTGTGGCTCCACTTCGTTTGACTGAGGATATGACATGTAGGCACTTCAACTCCAACATCAAAGCAATAAGTACCTTTCAAGGGTCCTGATATCTGCTGGTTTGCTGACTCAGATGGGCCAACAGGAGTCTCACTGAGACCTTCATAAATTGAGATGTTGTCATGTTGTCATAATTGAAGACAAATGAATGAGACCCCTGGAACCACAACAATGGAGCCTTCTCTTGGGTCAGGGTAACATATGTCAAAAACACAGATGGCAAAAACACTCTCACCTCCATGTGGTAAATTGCCTTTACTTATTGCTTTATCAAGACTGGAGAATCCCAGAGTACTCAGTCATTCATGCGCACATCCAACTGCCCTGAGACAGTCTAACAGAGGCCACGAAGCAGCACCACTGGGCCCTCTGACCACCACCTGCAGACAAGGCCTTGCCCAAGGACACAACAACAGAGACAGACAGAGCTTGGGATTGAACTGGCAACCAGGTTCTGGTTTACAGGATGAACGCCCTGCACTATTGCCATCCATCATCTGGAAAATGACATCTGAGGAGATCAATACCTTGACTGTTAGCTCAGTATGATTAATAGTTTGGGAATTTTTCAACATCTACAAAAAAAAATAGAGATGAATTTGTTAGCTTGTTTCTTAGTTTTGTTGAGAATATATGAAAATGTTACACGGGTGAGTTTTGGTAGGGAAATATTAAAAAATACTGTTAATATACACAATCAGAATCTGAATAGACCCTTTCGTCAGCATGACTTTGCTTCCTGTATTGATTCCAGGAAGCAGAGGGTAGATGCCCTTCATATCCCTGTTAAGCAGTGTTTAACATACAAGCTTGGCAGCTGTAAACATCCGTCTCATTATACAGGAAGCCAAGTTTATATAATAAAATGCAAACTAATATCTTTAAATTGTGTGACCTCAATTCATTTTGGTGCAGAAAGCCATCTGTGGTCTTTTTTGTTTTGGTTTGGTTTGGGGGGTTTTTAGCGTAGGCTACGCCTCCTATTGGCATAAATAAATCATTGCATTTGACAAAATATCCACTCTTCTCTTCTGACACTCAATGCATGTTAAAGTTGTCAAAAGACTCATCACTGCTGATGTGCATTTTTTTAACTCTACCCTGAAATGCATCGTCCAGGTGGAGTTGTCTGCTGCTTCTTTGGGTATGACTGCTGGACTTGTGACTAATTTGACATGATGTGTGTCAAATATTTTCATGAAGCTTGTATGTCGCTCTTAGAACAACTGATTGACAAATTATTTGAGAAAAACTGTCAAAAATGTCTTTTGAATTCACTAGTAAATCCTGTGTTTTTAATTTTAATGTTTTTAATATAGAAGATAGAAGATAGAAGATATAGAAGATATAAGAATGAATGGCAGTCTTCAGTGTTTTGGGTGTTTTTGTGGTTTTATTTTGGTTACTTTCAGCAGAGAAGAGCTCCTGGATGTCAGACGGTCCTCTCTGCACATTTATTCTCCATTTTCTTTGGGTTGAGTTTCACTGAGATCTTGGTTGAGCAGTCCTCGATGGTACTTAACAGGTAAATGAGCAGGTGAGCTCATTAAGCTTCAGCAAAGTGAACTTTACACTCCAGTGTGAAACTCTCGAGATTTTCAGATGACACCATTGTGTCATTGATCTGACAGGATCAGCTGGTCCACTGCTGCAGCAGAACCAGATGGAACTCAACACATTGAAGACTGTGGAGATGACAGCAAGTGTCTGGAGAACAGCCCTTAACCTCACTATGTCCCTCATCCTCAACAACATGGTGTCTCCTTTGTCACTCTGTTGCCATCTATAATTTTTTCAAAAAATCCAAGGAAATGTTTGAAGTGAGGCATCTTCTTTTAGATCTGTAGTAACTAAAAGAGTACCAGTACTTTGTAAATAAAACAAAGTACTGGAAATTCTATGAGAAGATCTTAATTTATCGGGCTGAGACCTCAGCAAGTTGTGTATTGATGTCAATAATAAAGAGCAACTGAACAGTCATAAAGTTTGGCAAAAACCTGGTAAAAAGCCACTCATTAGATTCAGGTGTGCTGGAGCAGGGCTGCATCTAAAACCTTCTAAAGGTTACTATGGATACAGCATAATAGTTTTAAAAATGTGTTTGTGTGCAAACCACCAAGGATATCAGTATAAAGACCTGGAACACAGAGGAGTAGAGGGTCGGGACATTTCTTCAGACAATTGGTGGAGAATGTGGTGCACAATCTCACTTGAGAGGATCTTGAATGCATCTAGATAAGATTAATAAATCAGACAAGCTGAATATCACGTTGTTTCACAGAAACCAACAAACTCATAATCTGGTTCAATGAAATAACTTTTTTTTAAGGACCAAACTATGTCTCTATTGTGGGGGACATTACTTGCAACGCATCTGTTTTTGTCAATCAGAGTGCTAACACTAAGAAACATAAAATAAACTGACTGTGGCTCTAAACCTTCTCTTTTTCTGTCAACATTCTTTTAAAAAACACAACAGCTCTTGAGAAGCCTGTCGGGTGAACCTTCCAGGGAATAAAGTTATCGCTTGGAAACTTATTTCGATTCAGATATTTTATATACATTCAAATCTGCTTACAGTTGTTTAAAACACACTAATCCCAACAGCGCCTCCTTCAGTTTTCAAACCCACAAGTTTCAAACCCATCAGTTCTCTCTTGCAGTTTTTATTTTGCTATTTTTCTTTTTTGCTCCTCATGGTTTCAGTTCACATTGATCATACAAAATAAGATGAATCTGTAGCTTGTGGGTCTGGCACCATGCTTTGTATGGACTATGTTTAGGTCCTGTTTCTGTTTTAGGGTCTTGTGTATATATAGGCGACACATCTGTGGTTTCCTACGGCGCTGCCAGCTGTGTGTGAGAAATATTCTATTTAGAGAAGCTTCGAGTCAGAGAATGAGTCTGGCGAAGCAACAAACACATTCAACCACTTGTCAAATATTTAAAAGATACAAAATTAGCTGAGAGGATTTAGTATGTATGCGTGTGAGTGTATAAGTATGAATATAATTTAGTTATATTATGATTTGAAGATGTATAGGAAAATGAATTTCTGAATTACATCTCCATCCAGTTGATAGCAGTAATACACAAAGTCTGTAAACTGCCAGAAAACCATATAGAAGAAGAAGAAGAAGAAGAAGAGCATGAGTCCATTGGTTAAGAAAATGTCTGAGATTTGTAGCCTGAAGAAACAAACACATGTTGGCTTCATACTCTGTGATTGCAGCCTTGGGCTAACATTTCATATCAATAACACTAAGATTAGCTTAGCAAAACTGCTAAAACTGCTGTTCCCTTTTCTGATTCAAAAAAGTCAACACTTTATCAATTGCGTTTCTTTGCATATCCACATGGACTAAATGCTTGACTGCTTTGATCTAATTGACTTCAGAAACTGTTTATATTGGACCTAGAAAATGATTAAACACTACTTATTATTTCATAAACAGGAATTTGTTCACACCAGAATCACCCCACTATGGTGGTAATCTTGATTAAAGCAAGATATACCTTTGCTACGTCTATGAAGGAAGCTTCAAGTTCTGCTGGAGATCTTAAAGATGACAATGACAAAAGGTTGAATTGGTAAGAAATGGAGCCAAGAGGGACATGGTAATGCTGGAGGAGCAGCGGAGATCCACGGCTCAGGTGGGAGAACAAAACGAACAAGAATCAGGCAGAAAGTCTGAGAAAAGGAGCAAGTGAAAGATGGCTTATGCTAAGGCTAAGAAACAATACATGCAAAATCTAATGTAAAAAGAAAGGGTAAGCATAAATTATTTTCTATAATAATATTAATAAACACTAGTTTTTGAGTTGATCTGTTACATAAAATCCTAATAACATATATTGAAGGTTTGTTGTTAAGTGGCGACATAATGTCATGGTTAAGTTTTAAATTATATGAATACTGGAGCACTTTACAGTAATATTTAGATTTTTAAAAATATTAGTAAAATGATGAAAATCTATTATCACTATGAATTTATGGAAGAAATGCAGTCAAAATGTCTTCAGTTCAGTTTCTCTGCCTTGATATAAACACATTTAGTCCAGACGGAGTTTGTCCGTCTTGCTGACAGATTTGTCTGGACATAGTTTCTCATGTTGGACCTGCAACAGGATTAGTCACAAAATAAGTTCTACAATGTTACACAAATGTGAATAAAATGCTGACCTGAGCATGACATACCTCTGCTGGGGTTGTGGTGGTGAAAATCCTACACAAGACCCTAAAAGCAAATTGCAAATGTTTGTTACCTCCAGTAGCAACATTGCAGATGCAAATGGAAAACGTTTCTGGTACCAAAGCAGCAGTTTGTCTGCTTTGGTACCAGCTTAGTTTTTTTTTTTAGCAGAACTCACCATTGCACTAGCTTCATGCAGTTACAGCTGTATTTATGTTAACAGTAAAACATTAAAACACCATGTTACCAGTGTAACATTGACTTTTTATTCAAAATTAAAAGTCAATTCAGACTAAGGATCCCAGATAAACACCCAGGGCGCAGATGGTGAGGATGATGGAGAAGATGAATATCGCAGCGTTGGGATCGACCGTAAAAATGCTTTGAGACGTTACAACATCTGCATGAAAATGAGTAAAGGAGCATTCAGAGTTCTGGATTTCTTTGTGATAAACACAGATCATGCAGAATTATACAGTATGTACATCACTGTATGCTGCTGAAATTACTCTGTAAATTGTAACATTGTATCTAACTTAAAAAGATGAGTGAATGTAACTTGCTCAAAGTTTCAACATTCAAACTAAGTCCAGTTAATTTTTTGGGTGTATAAAAATTACAATGTTGACTTTAATCTCATAAAATGAATATATCTTATTTTTAGTCATGATAAACACTTGATTTAAATAAGTCGAGGGCCTCTTGAGGCAAAAACGTTTTAAAAATGAGTTTAGTTCATTTGAAGCAATGTGAGGAGAATCACATCACTGGGAGTGGCCAGCATTTCTAATTAAACTCCTTTTTTAATTGCCACAAAGATCAGTTTGAAGATGTTCAAATTGCTAAAATTCCATAAGTTAATGTTACTCACTCTGTTAATTTAATAAAAACTACAAAAACGAGGCAATGAATTTTTATGTATTTTTTAAGTAAGGAGAACTTGTAAGTTTTTACAGTGTACATGCATTGTGGTGCTGCCTTACTGTGAATAATCCTGGTTCATTTTCCCAGCAGTACATGTCTACACGCAGTCACAATACAGTGGTACATCATCAGAGTGGATGGTCTTCAGGAAAAGCTTGTGCATCCACGTTTCTCCACTTCCTGCCCTCTTACAGCAAATGGTTTCATCTCCAGGCGAGTAAATGATGTCTGCAGGAGAGGCATGAAGGTTTTTCAACCACGTGACTGTGGTGTGTCCTGCTGAGCATTGACCAGCTGATGGTCACTGAATCTCCTGTCTGAACTGAGCGGGTCTCTGGCTGCTGGGTCACAGAGTCGCTGCTGAACGTCAAGCCTTGGAAAACAGATTAGATTAAATGTCATGACTAGCACAACATCGGCTTAATTAGAAATTAACTCTCAAAGATATTAGTTCCTTTAAGAAACAGAAATGTTCCTGATCCAAACTGAACCTTATCCCGGTGCATCTCCCCACAGAAGTATGTTCTGATATGAGATATCGTCCCATGATATCATTATGGGACAATATCATCAACATTGTCCCATGAAGTTGCTTATATCCTCAGGCGACTGCTGATGCTGTCAAATTCAACTGAGAAACGATTTTGAGATTCATCAGCAACTCCGATTGTTGCGATTGTCAACTGTTGCGATCGGCTGCAGTTTTCCTCCTGCCGTCACTTTGTACCACATTCTTTTCACAGCTGCACTCTGCATGCTGCATTCGATGGCGGCCAACTCTCTGAGCTTCAGTGTCTGAACAGAAACAGGCTGAGAGATTTCACTGAACTCGGTTTCACCTGAGATTAACACACATTTTATCAGCTCTGTGTTTGAAGACAGAGAAAAAGGCTGAACATGAAAAGAAAAAAATTACCTGTTACTTGTGTTTATTTTTCATTCTGTACACTATGAAAATTCAGAAACATGTCTTCATTTCTTAAACAGAAGCTCATTGAGACTTCTACTTACTCGTGAGTGTCAGTCTTTCTCTGTTTCCAAACATAATCTGCCCACAGGAACTAATGACACAACAGTTGATCCCAGCATCAGACACATTCAGGTCCTTAAGAGGCAGGTTGTACACACAAGTGTGTGTTGGTGTGTTGGGATTTCTCTCTTATCGATCTCTCTTGCCTCCTTGAGTGTAAAAGAGTCCTGGGTGGGATTCTTCAGACTTCCTGAATCAGTAAAAGTCTCGTCCTCCACCACAGCTTCCAGTCTGTACTGTGCAGTTTAGAGTCATGGCTTCTCCTGGCTGAACGCTCTCAGGTTCTGACTGAAGGGCTGCAGGTTGGCTGTCAGAACCTGAGTCTTTAATAATGACTGTTGCACCTTCTGAAAAGCTCACAATTAGCCCGGAGGTGAATGTGCAGTACTAAGTGGCTGAATCTGACATCTTAAGGTTAGAAGGTTAGCTGGTTTGTTGTTCGTTTGTTTTTCTAATCAGGGTAAATCTGGAATTGTTCTTGAATTCTCCATGGAAAATGTTTCCTGGATTATATGCAAATAAACTAGAGATGAGTTTTGGATTCTGTCCCAGAGTTTGTTTGTACCAGCAGATTCATGCTGACTCATCGCCTTCATAGAACAACATGAGGTCACCTGACCTCCAGCAGAAAGCTGCTCTTCAGATGAAGAGCAGGAAATGTCAAAACAGAAGGTGGAACTGAAAGAATAGTAGAATAAATTTCTGTTGAACAAAATTCTCTGAAGCCATTTAATAAAGGATTGACACAAAATGTATAAAATCCAATTCTCACCCATTTGTTCCAGAAGCAAACATGTGACCAGACATTCAGAAGTCATTGTGTCTGATTAACGGTTTGAAGGCTGAACTTTTCTCCACTTTTATGAGACATAACTGTACAGGACTGACGAGCATCCAGTGACACAACATGTCCTGCTAAGGAAACAAGCTAACTTTGGTGTAAGCTTCTGTACTTCTAAGGGTTAGCACGATGACTTGCTGGAATATTTTTTGTTGGTTTACTTTGCTGCGACCGAATCACATCACTACAAAGTCATCACATCACTTTGTAGTGATGTGATGACAGAAGGACAAATAATCTTAAGTTATATAATAAAATTTAACTTTGTATGTTTTCTTATGTTTTAGTGGCTCTAAGTACATAAACAATTTCAGTAAATAATTTAGGATTGCTTTTTGCTATTATTTCACTGGCAGAAAAGACTGATGCATGCTTCCACTGACTCATTGTATTTAGGGCACCTCTGAAGGAGTGTAACCACATCTACATCCTGTGCAGGGCTAACATTGGTGCCGGTAAAGGGAGTTGACCCAAAAATCTGTGTGAATTGATGCATTTCAGCCTTGAAAAGAAAATGGCTCCAAACACAAAACTGTGACTTTCAGGACTGTGACATGGCTACACTGGTTGTCTGTGTCTTTCAGGCATTCATGAGAATTTGAAGAAAGTCACTGCTAAGAAATATCAGTTCATTGGTTCTGAGATGCTGTAAAGTGACATCCTCCTCTAGATAAGCCTTCAAATGCTGCACTGACCTGCTTAGCCTTAGCAACTACAAACACAGCAGAGCTGGAAATATTTAATTATTCATAAAATTGTGAAAATGAGTACAAGGCATTAATATTGGAGTTTGTGTCTGACTGTTACTACAACAGTATCTACAAAGTGTAGCAATCCCTTTAAGAGCAAAGGATATGGCTACTTTAAAAATATCAGATCCACTTATCAACATCATGTTTGGCAGAGATTTTAAAAAGCTGAACAAAGAAGCCTAACTCTGTTTTGTTCTGATTGTACAAAAATGATGCTTCATAAAATGAAAAGAATAATGAACAACGCTGATTATCCTCTACACACAACTCCAGTGAGCCTCTGTCTACAGACAGAGGCTTCTTTAAATTTGCTGCAACACAGGTTTCTACAGGAGCTCTTTCTTGCCAACAGTCATCTATAAGAATTCTTTGAAGAAAAGAAAATACTAAACAATTCAATTTTCCTTCCATAAAAATATCGTCTTTACATTACCCTGAATTCAAAGTTGGTGACTAAGCAAATTATCATGATGTACGCACTTGTACAAACTGGCATCTAAGGAATCAAACACACACAGTTTAACCATTTTAATAAGTTTAATAATTTAATTAAGTTTATTCTGTGAAATTAAAAAAAAAAAAACACAAAATATTCTTCAGTCTTTGACCCTGAAACAGTCACTGAGCTGTGCTTCAGTCCTCCAGGCAGCGTTAGGAGAGTGTGATACAGCTGAGTACATACACTCAGTCTCTGTGCTCTTCCTGTGTCTCCTTGATCTGCTGAGCCGGTTTGCATTTATAGCAGCATATTGGAGGTTGCCTGCATCATGCTGTACCTGGTAACAGAACACTCATGGAATTAGTTTTTTTTGTTTGTTTGTTTTTTCTTTTCAAACTTCACGATGTGACAATTAATAGTTTGTGAAATATAAGAGATGAGATGCGGTACCTCTGTGCTTGTTGCTGGTTGACATAAAAGTCTTCCATTAGACTCTGTGACAAACAAAAGGCATCTTTAGTTAAAAAAATACATAAAAATATATATATATATTTAGTTGCTGTGGAATGTATTTGCCTATTTGCAGTTTCTTCTGTCACATTTACACATTTTAGATCATCAAAGTTTGATATCAGGTGTTGAATTTATAAATACCAAATCCAGTTTTAAATTATAATTTCGCTTGTTAAGAGAAAGATGCCGTCCAAACCCGTTCACTTTTTATTAAAAACTCACTGCCAGTTGTTGCAAATGTCTGATAGCAGTTGCTGTCACTCAGCACGGTACAACCAGATATCAGACTTAACTCGATTAGTTTGGAGAGCATTTTTCTAAATAAATAAAATTACAATTTGTCAGACTTTAGAATTTTTGGATGATCTACAAGGTGTAAGTGTTACAAAACAAAAGCAAAATTTTGAATAGGGAAAATAGTTTTTAACAGAAATAACCTGAAGTTTGGCAGCTGTTTCTTTTGTGCATCTTGTGCAGCTTGAAGGCCAGTAAAACACTCAGGATGACGGTGAAAATCAAAGCTGCACTTAAGAAATAAACCACGGACAAAAAGTCGGTCTCACCTGCAAACACAGACAAACCCACACAGACAGAAAGCTGCAAATTTCCTACTAGCAAACATAAATGTCTCTGAAATGACATAACTCACTTTCCAAGTCCAGCTTCGTCCCGTTTCCAAACAGAACTTGTCCACATAAAGCAACAGCACAGTAATAAGTCCCAGCATGAGACTTACTCAGGTTCCTTATAGGCAGATCGTACATGCAGGTGTGTGTTTGTGTGTTTGGACTTTTCTCACACTGATTGCTGTTTCCTTGGTGGGTGTAAATGAGTCCTTGATGAAATTCTCCAGAGTATCTGAACCAGTAAACACTGTGTTCTCCACCACAGCTCCCAGTTTGGACTGTACAGTTCAGAGTCACAGAGCTTCCCGTCTGGACGGTTGCAGATTCCGACTGACAGACCCAAGTTGTGTTTTCCAGAACCGGATTCTTCACGCTGACTGTAACACCCTCCCCAAACTCAAACACAAATGAAATGCCACTTCCACAAAAGTAAGTTCCTGTGTCTGATAGTTTTAAGTCAGAAATACTTAACTGACTTTTCCCATTGTTGGATTCCACAGTGAATCGTGGGTTGTCCTTGAACTCATCATGAAAATCGCTATTTTCATCAAATTTATAACTGATAGAGATAATCTGGAGCTTCTGTCCCAGAGATTGCTTGTACCAGTAATACCTTGCAACATCAGATCCATAAGAACATTGCAGAGTCACACTGCTGCCAACTTCAGCTGACATAAAGCTCCTCTCTTGATGAACAGATGATTTTCTCAAATCATTCAGCTCAACTGAACACAAAACAGGAAAAAAATCTCAACCAACATTGCATTTCTCAAAAGATAGAAATGTTTGAAGTAGGATAGACTAGAACATTAAAATGACCGATTTCATAAAACAACTCACCCTTTCTCCATAGGAGGACGACCACGAGACAGAAAACTGAGCCTGAAGATGTCATCCTGCTGAAATGGATGTGTTGAATGAAAAGCACTTTGATGCTTACTGAACTCCACAGAGACAAGACTGTGCTGATTGGCTACCAGGAGAACATGATCTCATCATCACAGCCACCTATAGTGTCACTTTAGGTCTCAAAGAAGACAAACATGGAGAGAACAAAGCTGAAAACCTGACAGAATCCTTCTGACGAAAATCACAAAGAACTGAAGCAAAGAAAATCTGCTTCAGTCAGACACATCAGAGCTCCCCTTTGCTGCTTAATGTACAAAACCAGAACTTTTGCAGATATAAAAAAAACCTGATCTTTGTCACAAACAGACCAGCAACTATCATTCACAAGATTTAGCTCAACAAGATAGCAAACACCGCATATAAGGAGCATGGTATACTTTAATCACCAAATGTTTTTATTATTATTATTATTCAGAAATTTCAGATAACAGTGTGAAAATTGTCTTTTCAGATCGTTATCTTTCAGCTGAGGTAGGAAGAGAAAAAAAGAAACAAAAAATAAATCCGTTTGTGTGTTTTCAGTGTAAATTTGCAACAATTGTACTCAAGTAAAACCAGAACCACTACTGTTATTTTTACTCAAGGAAAAATAAATAGCAGCCCACCAAATTACTCAAGTAAGAGTAAAAACGTATTTGGTAAAAAGGCTGTTCAAGTACAAAGCAAGTGATCAAATTATCAATCATTTTATATTTAAAAATTTCATAATCAGACAGACCACAATATAAAATGTTGAAAATTTGGTATATACCAAAAAGACAATCATTCATATAACTAAGAAAATATAACAAAATCAAGAATTTTTTTATTTTTTTCCCAAATCAGTTTCTTTCAACAAACTTTTGTGTGAAAACTGTGTGACTTGGCTATAACATATTTATTTTTCATTTAGTGGGTACAGAAACTTTACTCCAGTAGAAATATATCATAATGAAATCACTCAAGTAAAAATAAAAAGTACAGAAAAGTAAAAATACTCCTACAAGTATTTCAATCTGGAGAGACAGACTGCGATTAAAAAGGTTTATTGACATCCAGAAATTAAAGTTATTTGGCACTCGGGCCCCAGCCGGACATCAAGCTGTGAGTTGCGATGAGCTGGAATGAGCATTTCAGATGCTGATTAGGAATGTCATCCCCAGGGACCCGTAGACTGGTGGTGGAGGTCGGTGAAGGATGGGTGCCTGATGAGCCGGGAGAGTGAAGGTGGATGAGGGGCAGAAGTGGGCTGAGCGCAGCTGGAAAGCGGAGGACGCCACAGACATGCTAAAATAATTTGGAGTCACATTTCAATGAAATATTAATTAAAACTGAGCTGTGAAGAGGCAGAGGTTCCCTCTAGTTATTTATTCTCCGCCACACTTTCTGACCTACGAAGACTCTGGGATGAGTGATGGAATTTAGCAATAGATAGTATAATTATAGCAGATATGCCTCACTGCTTTGGAATTCATGTGAGTACATCCATCCAAATGTTGTGGCGTAACTTCGGTATTATTTTTAGATGGTCAGGCAGTCAGTACATACTGATGTTACTGTGTGTGTGTGTGGGGGGGGGGGGGGGGGGGGGGGGGGGGGTGGGGGGGGGGGTACATGGTTGTTTGACCTGGTTGTCTCTGTGTTGCCATGCGACAGACTGGCAACCTGTCCAGGGTGACTCCGCCTCTCGCCCAGAACGCAGCTGGAGATTGACATCAGCAACTCCCAACCCTGTTAGGGAGAAGGGTGATCAGGAAATAGATGGATGGATGGATTACAAATGCCATGTTGAATATTACTTGTACAGAAAACTATGGAAAATTCATTTTTGACATTACAGCAACCTCTCCCTTTTCACAATTGCTGACCAGGTTTTCTGGCTTGTTTTCAAAGGGAATTTTAAAGATTTTTCTTTGTTGGTGAATTTTGAGTCTTTAAATGTTGAAAGTTGTCTTTATCCTCACTGAAAAATGTAGATTCTCTACCAGATTCACTAGATTATTTCTAATCCAAAATAAAAAGTTGGTAAAAGTAAAAAATATATATATTTATACCTACATTTGCCAATAAATAATTTTGTTGTTTGTTGCATTATCTTAATAATTTTACAGCATTTAATCATCAAAGAAAGTACGAAAGGATAACAGCTGTATGCAGTTGTTCATTCTCAGTTTCCGTTGGCATCGGTGTCACATTTTAAAGCTCTAAGTCAGCGGTTCTTAACCTGGGTTCTATTGGACTCCAGGGGTTCGGTGAATCGGTCTCAGGGATTGGACGGATCCTCTGCCGCGGAGGTAAAGACACACTTGTGTAAAGTCGTGATGACGCGCCCCGCTTGTTCGTCACTTGCTGCAGAGGATCACGTGACATGTCTTGGCCAATCAGTGCTGCGGGGAATTTAGCGCGCGCAGTATTCGTGCGGTTTCTTTCTCAGTATTTTAATCCGCACTAAACATGTCGAGCAAAAACAGAAAGTGGCTGGACGAATATGTACAACATGGATAGACATGCATCACGGAACGGGATGGGAGTCAAAGTCCCATCTGCATGATATGCAGCACCAAGATGAACAACTCTAGTCTCACACCGGATAAACTAAAGGAACACTTCTGCATGGAGACGGGGGAAAGTAAAAAAGTATTTTGTGGATTCAAAATGACTAAAAACAAATTCAATTTCAAATTTAAAAAAAAAATACTTTATTAAGAAATTTTAAATTCTTTAAAAATGTATTTTTAATTAGTAAAATTAAAAAATATATATTTGGGGGGCTGAAATTCTTTTATGGGGCCAAAATATTTTTGGGGCCAGAATAAAGTGATAGGCTACCATAATCTGTTGTGAGTTCATGTACTGTGTTGGTTTTGTTCTTTGAGCACAGCTCGTTTTGTGCACCAGTAAAAAAAAGCTTGTTTTGAATTTGGGGGAAAAAAATCATATTTTATTTATCACTAAAGAAGGGTTCAGTGAATGCTCATATGAAACTGGTGGCTTCAGTACCTCAAAAAGGTTAAGAACCACTGGTCCAGTGATAAAAATAAAATCACCCTTAGGTTTCCTGTTGGTGCTATTCCGAATACACGTTTAAGAAAAACGTGCTGAATGGCCATTTTTAGACTGTTAGCCACAGACACACAGTGGGGCTTTGAGACTGTTGTGAAAAAACACCACCAGAATAGACAGTTTCTGAAATCTAGCTCACCTCATACTTTCACCTCAGTACCAATTTGCTTGTGTAAAGTAAACATTTTACATGTTATTTCTGGTGGGCCTTCTTGTCAATGTCGCAATGCATCTGAAAACTTAAAAGTAAAAAAATATCAAAAGCAGGAAGAATAACTTAGCAAATGACCAATACTAACCTTTGTGGTTGGTTTAAAAAGTTTTTTTTAATTTCAGTTTTCAGAGATAGAAAAGTTAGTCTGGCTCTGGCACACATAATTCACAGACACAGTTTACATACAAATGTTGGTCCATTTTTATCAACTTTTCAATGCAAGACCTTCGTTTCTGTGACTGTTTACAACTCGTATTTGCTGTCATACGGAAACTCAGGTTCTACAAATCTCTTCTCCAACAGACCAAGTGTCAGAATTCGTCATGTCGAATTTCTTCTAAAGAATTCTCTCTAAAATTCTTAGATTTGAGTCTTATCAAATGGGAAGCAGTTTATCTTTTTCTGAATAGTATTCATCAAAAGCTTTGATTTTATTTCATTTTATTACTGGAGTTTGACACCCCTGATTTACATAGACATTTTGACTTTAGAATTCAGTGTAGATTAGTTGTCAGTGGCTTTCTAAACAAGCTTGTGTTGTTGTAGTTCATGTTGAAATACCAGATATGCTAAAACAGAAATAAACATGGAAGCATGCATTTGGACAATGTATCAAAAGTGTCCATGTTTCTCCCTGCTTCATACCTTCAGTATTATTCCTCATCACTTGGTTTTATGTACAAAGCATAGACAGTGAAATCAAAAGTGAATCAGGAGTCTTTTGGGGGGCTGAGGTGGGGCTTCCTGTGTTTGAGTTTCCGTCAGTGGAAACTTCTGCTATTTAGGTCATACCACCTTCACCACAGCAGTGGAGGGACACCATTATACACTAAAAGGTGTGATCTGCTGGGCTAAAGATGATTGCAATAAGCTTAAGTGTCTGTATTTGTTTTCAGAGTCATGCTTAGTAAGGCACATATAGTTATACATATATACATGTGAACAAAATTGCTGCTGCCCATTAGTTAATGACTGAAAAGCTCAAAATGGTCAGTGAAGAAAATATACTCATTTTAAAAAATAAACTAATGGCAGGCCTGGACAAAAGGGAGGATACCTCTAGAATCAATTCAAAATAATTTGAAAATAGGACAGTCTGCCTAGTTAATGGGGCACAAGTAGTCACTGTGCTGTTTGGTGACCACACTGAACACAGACCACAGGAAGCCAAGGAAAGAGTTGATCCTAGAGATTAGGAAGAACATTGTAGAGAAGCATGTCTTGTGTCAATAGTTGTCCATATAACTGAGATGTTTAAGGTCCAGAGGACTGTGGCCAACCTCTATGGCTGAAGGAGGAAAATTGAAGATAAATTAAAGAGAAGCCTGATTCAAATGGTAACTAAAGAGCCCAGAACAATTTCCAAAGAAATGAGAGGAGAACTCTAAAGTCAGGGAACATGAGTGCCAGATGGCAGCATCCATCACTGTTAGTCAAAGTGGATTTCATCGGAGATTACCAAGGAGGAAAGCAAAGTATAAAAAGGTCAGAGTAGACTTGGTCACAGTGCATAGGAACAATGGCCAAGTATGCTGTTGTTCTTTGCCAAAGGTTTCCAGAAAGGTGCATTCAGAAAGGGAATACCCCAGACACAAACAGATGGCACATACAACTAATAACCTGTTTCTCCACAATATGGAAACTCCTGTCAGGCATCACCCCTTGGACTTTCATCCATCTGAGGACTTTGTATTGACTTCCATTTACTTGAGTAACTGCATTTATGTGGAATCCAGACATTTTCCCCTAGCCCTGATCATTACGAATCTATTCCAAACTCTAACCTTCACTAAAAAGTAATTCACACATCCCTCTGACTAGCAGAGCTTAGTGCAACTGCTAAACAAATAGAGGACTAGGAAAATGTGCTAATTTTTCACAAATGATCTCCCTTAGTTGGTGAAAATGGTGAAAGTGATTCTCTATACGCAGTATATATAAGTATATGCTGTGTGTGTGTGTGTGTGTGGTTGTGTATGCGTGTGTGTGTGTGTGTGTGTGTGTGTGTGTGTGTGTGTGTGTGTAATGATGTTAAATGTGATGTGAAGAAACAACACTCTTGGCCAACTTCTGTTCTTGACTTCTGTGGTTTGATTGTACAGGCTGTGGTAAATCTGCTAAAGTTCTTGACTAAGTGTAGACAAAGCTTAAGAGGCAAACAGTTTTCTCACCTAAACCCAAACTTCCTGAGTTTTGCAGAGACAACAGGTATAGACCCACATCAGTATTTCTCGGAAAAAGTCAAGTCTAAAATGTCAAATTAACTCCATCAATCTTTGGCTGTTTTTTTTTTTCTACATAGTGGCAGCTATCCAAACTTCTTGGAGAAAGATCCCTGGTCAGGATTTGAACCCACAGCATTTCTCTGCAAGCCAATGGCTCTAACAATTTCCCTACTGTGTGATCCTGATGGGGAGAAGAAGGTGAGTTAGTTTAATTAAAAGCACAGATACAGAAAGGAAAGTTTTTTAACTGTTTCAAGAAGCTCATACTATGCTTGTACAACTATCTATCAACAGTACCAGTGATTCTCACTGCTCTTTTAGGGCTATGTGAAAGCATAACCCTTCACATAACCCTGACTTTGAAGTATATGTCAGAGTTGTTAGCGTTAAAGCAGCAAAGCAGCAGGAACAAATAAGTTGCATCAAAGCTACGACGATGTATACATCCTGTCAGGATGGAGGAGAGGTGGAGCCGACAAAACCACTGAGGCTGTGGTCGGTGAGAGTGGCCTGGACCGACGCAGGAGCACAGCAGACAAATGCTTTTCTGGTTTCTGTTTTCTGAAACCACCTGTAACACTCAGATGACATTGCTCTCCTCTTGAGGCGACAAGTTTCAAGTTGAGGAAAGCATGCGAGCTTCAAAGCTCTAAACCAGATGCCATTTTATGAAACTTAAACCCCTTTTTGTCACTTGACCACAGTGTCCTTTTTGTAATTTCTATTTTTTGAAACAAGAATTGTGTTATCTGTGTGCAATGATTATTTTAAAATACAAACTTCTGAGTCGGGTGGCCAAACCTATGTGATGTAGGATCACTTCTTCAAATAGTGCTCTGATCACAAAATGTTTGCCAGAGTGAATTTCCCAAAAGGCTGGTGAAATGCTGCCTTCTGCTGGCCGAAGTCTTAACTGAATAAAATTTAAGTTTGTAGATTTTTAGAGCCTTGCAAAAGTATTCAAATGCTATGCACCTTTTTTTGCTACATTTCATTGCAGATTGATTTGTAAACTATCTTACATTCAGATTACATAGGAAGGGTCTATTAATAAATCTTCAGCTCTCACTATTGATTCTCAATTTGATTTAGATTTCAGCTTCGGCTGGACCATTGAAATAATTATTTTTGCTCTGAACTCCCACAACTTTAAGCAATATGTCCACCTGACCATTAAATCTAACATTGACAGAGAGCCTTCATTGTTTTATAGTTGATGTACACCAAGGAGTCAGCTGAGTAATGTTTAGTTGTTTTTTTTTATTGCACAATTTCAGCCCTTCAAGCAAGCCATTCCCGTAAACTGTTCTCATTTCAGAGTACGGAGAACTACTTTCATATCAGTTTGTTGAACATCTTATTGTCCTGCGGTCTGTTTAACCAACTGCTATCGACTTGTTTATGTCCAGGAGTCGAGCCAAAAGCCAGGTCCAACTTGTCTCAGCAAGGCCAAACACTTACTGCTGCTTTCATATTGCAGTTTAATATTTAACTAATATTTTTGTTAAATTGCTCACAGTTGGCTTATCAGTTTCACTGTTCTTATTGTCAGCTTCGATCAAGGAACTAGTAGAGTGATTCTTTCAATCACTTGCCTGATTCCCAAGAACAACTATGTCAACATCCATAAAAATCATAAATTTATGATAAGATTTATCGGAAGATTATATTATCTCAGAATGATGTTTGTCCTTTGAGGGTTTTGGTATTTATAATTCTGTTTATCTACAATAATTACACCTCAGGTGTGTGAGAAAGAATAAATGGAAATAAAACTTACATAATATGAACATGGTTATACCTGCAAGCAATGCACTTATAGGTGACACCAAAAGTTTAAATACACTTTCTTTTGTTTTAGGTCAGCTGAAATTACCAGATTTATTTCTATTTGCTAAATGCCACAATAACGAGAGAAAGAATAAGTTTAGAGATTTATTTTTTAATGTCTTCAAGGTCAGAAATTTACATACAGCCCTTTAGTTTTTTGTAGCAACTCCTTTGAAAAGCATAATTGGGGTCAAACATTTTGGGATTTCATACAGGATCTTCTGCCAATAGTTAGCTGGAGTTCTGGCCCATTCCTCCTGACAGAACCGGTGGAACTGAGTCAGTTTAGCAGGCCACCTCACTATCAGATGTAATCTAGTTTATGAAATGCACCAGGTCTTCCTGAAGCAAACAGCCCCTCAACGTGATGCTTCCACCCCTATATTACACAGTTGGTATGGGGTTCCCAGGTTTGCAAGCATGCCCCCTATTCCTCCAAATATATACATGGTCATCATGGCCAAACAGTACCACTTTAGTTTTGTCAGACCCCACTATTCCTGCTGTGTGCACTTGCAATTTCCAGTTGTTTAGTTTATTTTTAGGTTGTTTTGTTGTAATTGCGTCCACTTTAATGAGCAATGTTTCAGCCCATAATTTTTTCTTGTGAACTTTTCTGTGTGGACAAGAAAAGTTCTCTTACCCCATCCAAGCCATCGTCTTCACAAAGTCTTCAGCTCAATTTGTAAAACATAGGTTTTAATCACTGTCAGTAGGCAAAACAGAAAATGCAATACATTTGTAAAAATAAGAAAAAAAGAATGTGGCTCAAATGCATAAAAGCAAGCACAAAATTCATGTCATTTTTTTAGAAAGTTTTATTAACGTATGTAAAAACTAAAACATAAAAAGTCAACACTACAATGCAAATTTCTAATATCTAAAAAGTATACAGCTTAACCTAACAAATCTACATTTTGGACTAATTCATTTATATTTTTAACACTCATTTTCTAATCACTGCAACTCATCTTTGGATCTTCCACATTTAAAGATTGCAGAAAGTATAAATTTTACTGCCTATGTCTTAAAAATGCAGTACTCCCTTACAAGACTGTTAACACTGACTGACAAAACCAGTAAAGCACCAAGTGAAGGATTTAGAAAGAATGCTTTTATAAATAAAAACTGATTTCATACAATCAAATTCCAAACAAAGCTGCATTCTTTTACAATAGCTTAAACAAGGGTGTCATGGGTCAAGGGAGATGATACAGGAAGTTACAATCATGACAGTCAAATGACTCCATTTGACTTTAAGTTGCAAGTTTGATGGTGGATGACATTGTGGGATTACATAAAGCCAGGTGCCAAAAGTTATGCTATTGTACAGCAGGAGAACCTTACAAGTGTCAGGTATTAAATGCTGGGAAAACTAGGGTGCACCGAGATCTCCTCATACCGTATCGTAAGGAGTACATGCTGCAGAATATTGGCAGCCAGTCTTATGAGAAACCAAATGCAACCCAATCAAACTCCTGTCAAACGATCCATCTACCTTTACTCACCGTTTTGACCGTCACATGGTCAGATTGCTGGTGCATCACATTTTGGTTGTGATACCAACACCTGTACTCAAGTGCTATGGCCTTACAAACTCATTTATACATGAGTATACACAAGTATTCTCAAGATCCGATAGAAGATGTCCTTCATCCTTAAATTGTGCTCAACTAGTTTTGCCAGTGAGTAAATATAAAGAAGTAATGTGTTATATCAAATTACCAGGTTGATACAGGTTGATATCATGGACTGATATCGATCCGTATGACTGATTATACCTAGCAAAACTGACATAACCTAAACAAAAGACTGTATTGGTAAGTTGTCTTACCTGTTCATCATGAGGGTGCTCAGATGTCTTTGATGTAATCCTGACCCCGCATGCAAATAAATTAGCCTCTGCTATTAAATGTTCCCTGCCTCTTCGTTCTTTTGTTGTTTTTGTGGGGGAGGTTCAAATGGGGAAAATAGCAACATTTTGGCATAGACAGAAGGGGTAGATGGAAAGAGTAAACTTTGGGAGCTCACAAGAAAGACGGCACATTCTTTATCTAACACACCGACTTTGACAAGGTTATTTATTACGACAAGTAAGATAGTGCCTACAGAACGTATTCACCTCTAGGATGTTTTACCCTTTTGGTTGTTTGATAGTGGATGACATTGTGGGATTACATAAAGCCAGGTGCCAAAAGTTATGCTATTGTACAGCAGGAGAACCTTACAAGTGTCAGGTATTAAATGCTGGGAAAACTAGGGTGCACCGAGATCTCCTCATACCGTATCGTAAGGAGTACATGCTGCAGAATATTGGCAGCCAGTCTTATGAGAAACCAAATGCAACCCAATCAAACTCCTGTCAAACGATCCATCTACCTTTACTCACCGTTTTGACCGTCACATGGTCAGATTGCTGGTGCATCACATTTTGGTTGTGATACCAACACCTGATCAAAGTGATCAAAGTAGTTGTTTTTCTTTTAGACAAAAACTGAGCAAATAACCTCCCCCCATCCAATTCATCCATTAAAAATTGACGACATAAACAAAAGGTTTACAATATTATTGTTGGAGAATTTAGCGTTTCACTGACATGACGGAACAAACGTACAGACTACATTTCTGTTCGAGGGCCAAAGTTTTGTCGTTATTATATTGCAGGCATAATTTAGGTTTGTCAGACTCGCATAAATCAAAATTACTTAAACGATGCAAAAAAATAAAGAAACTGAAACATGCGATGCGATTACTCAGACGTTAAAACAATTAAAATACTACTAGTAGAATTATTCCCAAAAAATGTAAAAAAAAAAAAGAAAGAATCCTCCCAAGTTAAAACAAAAAGAGACGTCAACGCCACCGGTCTGGCTCTTCTCGTAATCATCAAAGGCCTACACGACGCGCCAAGCCGCAGCGATGAAGAGCTAGGATGAAGAGCGCATCAGGAGGCGCCGTGCCTCAACGCAGTCGGACAAAATTCCTGAAAAAGAGCAAATTACAAAATGAACTATCTACACATGTAGAATCAAAACGCGCAGTTTCATCACAGTTTTTGCTGCCTTCTAAGGTCAGAAACTTAAAACCTGTCCGACAGAAATTTTTCTTCATAGCTTTGAATCTCATATTAGGAATGTTCAAGCAAATGCACTGACGAGAATCCAAACCACTCAGACACAGACGTTTGCCTCTACCTTTAGAGGTACGTAATGCATTTTAAAGCGGGATGTGAAGACGACGGTATCTCTGATCTATGCTCACCTTCAATTGTCAATATGCATAACGAGCAGGTGGTGGAGGCAGCCTGCCTGCATAGGGGTCCATTGCGCGTGGAACGCCATATGCAGAGACCCGGGAAACAGGAGATAGTCGAGAGCGCTCATACGCATAGCCATTACTGGGCGGAGGGGGTAACGGTGCGTTAGGAGCCCTCCGGATTGGGCTGCGATCTCGGGCGTAGTACGATGAGGGCGGAGGCGGAGGGGGAGGAGGGAGAGGCCGACGCTCATATGGATTAAGCGGTGAGGTCAGAGGGCGGTCTCGAACGACAGATGAGGGTAGCGGCGGAGGAGGTGGGGGTATAGCACGATGCTCTTCATAGGGAGATCTGGCATACTGACGAGCTCGGAACTTCTCGTAGTAATCTACTACACTGTATCGCTCCCTTTCACTGTCATAGGGCCGCTCTAGATAAACTGACCGCCTGGGAGGAGGGGGTGGCAGAGGAGGACCTGGGTAACCAGGGGGCATGGGGCGACCCCTCAGGTAACCGGGTGGGGGAGGCTCAGGCCGCTCTCCTGGATAGTGTGGAGGCCAGTAACCTCCCCTGTCTGGGGGAGGAGGTGGGTACTCTTCACATTCTTCATACCTTGGTCGACTCTTAGAAACCTGAACATGGATGCGTTTGTCTACAAAAAAATAAAATAATTAATCCATTTCAGTTTAAAAGAGCATTGCTTAATTTCTCTCACATGACTCTCTTACCTTGAAACTCAGAGTTATCAAGCCCTTTGATAGCATCCATGGCCTCATCATAGTTGGGCATGTGCACAAAAGCAAAATTCTTGACAACAGCACACTCTGTGACCGTACCGTACTCTTCAAACAGAGCACGGAGTTCGTCATCAGCTCCTTTTTCTACATTGGCTACATGCAGTTTCACGGGGCCCTGGTTCTTCCCGTGGCTGGCCTCAACATTGATTGCTGTGCCGTGGAGCTTGTGCTGATGAATGGCCTTGATGGCTTTGGTGGCAGCCTTACGGTCATCCATATGGACGAAGGCGAAGTTCTTGATGATGGCACACTCAGTGACTGTGCCATGCTCCTCAAAGAGCTCCTTGATCTCATCCTCGGTAGCTTCTTGAGGAAGGTTCCCCACAAAAATCTTCACCATTGCTGAGAATCTATTTAAAAGCAAAATGGGATAGGAAAGTTATGGAACAGGAAGGAAAATCCAAGTTTCCCTGCAACTTAAAGTAAATCCACCTGTCTCCAAGTCCGAACACTAGCACTTCCAGACCCAAGCTATGGTGTGGAAAATGCTGGCTGAAACCTAGAGAAACCAACACCCCATCTCCCTCCAATGATAACACCACAAGGTCATTCCTATACAGTCTTTGGAATCATTGTAAGCCACCATAATATGCAAAGGATAAAAACAATGACAAAAATATAAAAAGAAAATGTATAAAACTATACATAAGGTTAGGTGATGACATATTTAAATAGATATATACTATATTTTATGTATACTCGTACACATAAAAGCCGATATTCAGAGTCCATATTGTTCTACAGGATCCTCTTGTGCTGTGCTGTGGTGCAACTCAAAGGCTAAACCACACTTCACACCAGGTCATGATGGGAAAACACCAATAAGTTATTTACTCACAAAAAAGACAAAGCAACTGAAAAGGGAGAGGGGGCGTGCGCATTTCCTGCGCTTAAGAGTCTAACCGACATCTATTCTTTAATTACTTTTTTTTCCTTCCTCAACAGTCACCTGCTACTCCTCTATTTAAACTACAATATGTAGATCGACACAACTTGATCGCGCATTCTCTTTATGCTTTCTTTATGTACTGCAGGCTAAATGCGTCAGAAACCCGAGCCACCATCAGGCAAATATCAGAATAAATATTTGACGGGTCTACCAAACGTGCTGTTACACGTCCTGACACCTGACCTAATTTTCTGATCTAATTTTCAGAGATGGAGATTGACATTTTTCCTTTTCTCTGATTTATTAAATCTCACAATTATTAAACTATATTTTAATGAGACCTTATTTTATGAAAGTAGACATGGACTAGATCTGCTAATTTGATGGTAACTTCAATGTATTTATATTTTGTTAAGCTCTTATTTTCTGCTGCACTCAGCAATACAAACATACATAACATTTGGCTACACCAGGGGACACAGGGAGAGGAGAAAAAACAGATCAATACACAAATTGCGTATACATGCTTGCCAAAAACATGGTTTTCACTGTTAGTTACTTCGTAATAAGAGCTGAAGGGTCTAGCTTGGTGCCGCCTGAACTCTACCGCTTTTTCTATTGATAAACCGTTTTCATTAAAGTCATTAAAGATCAACTTTCATGACCATCGCGTTTATTTTGTAAACGTAAAATCTTGAACAATAACTTGAGCCTTCCGTAGCTTTACTTTAGGTAGCCATTCAATGTAACACTTCTTACAACAAGACGAACAAAGGCTCAAAAGGAGAAACACTTGATTCGGAAATGCTAAATAAAACATAATGCAGGTATAAATGAACATATGTTTTCAGTACCTTTGTATTAAACGGCCAAAACATCCAAGTTTATCTGACGAGGTATTCTCCTCACAACTTCCGTCACAAATTGACGACTTCCGCTTCTTCCACGCAACGACGTGAAGCACGCCGCGCGCTGTTGTGGAGGGTCAAATAATACATTATTCATAAAGAGACTTCAAAAATGATCATAAATAACACATTCAACCTAGTATAAGTGAACTTATAATTTTGTTTGTCATATTTACTAAGGACAACGACGTGGCATTTTTATTTTGTGTTAATTCTCGTGTTTTATGCCAAAATGTTAGAGCTGATTTATCACTAGATCAATCTTTGTTCAAACATTTGGAGCAACCTGTTGTTGCTTATCAAATAGGCAGAATAAATCCGTCGTTACTTTACAAGTTCCATTGAAACTTTACAAAATAAGAGATATGAGAAGAAAATGCTAGGCAAAACCTACAATGAACAAGCACAGACTCTTTTTAAAAAAACAAAAAACAAAGAAAAAGCACAGTATGTTTGAGCCCACCATCACAGACTGTGCTTAACATCCAAATTGTTTTAGAGAATTTGGGATTGTTTTGCAGCTTTGTACTTGAGTTGACACTGAAGTGCTCTTAATATCAAAGGTAACTCCGGCCACATGTGAAGTTTAACTTCTGAAGTTTAGTCCACATGCTGAATATACTTTAAGATAACTGTAAACAAACGATGCGCACAAGCCTTGGTGAAATGAGGTAAAGCTGTTAAGTTGTTGATTTTCCAAATGTTTTGCAGCTTGATTTATGTCAAAGATGAACAGAAAGAAATGAATGTTTACACACACCTGGGTTAATGAGAACGATTAACTTTCACAAGGTTCCTCTCCAATACAGTGGCGGAGCCAGAGGGGTGAAATGCCACCCCCAACAGAGCTCTTGCTACCCCTACTGCCACCCCACTGGAAATGGTAATTTTAAAATATAATAGCCTACTTATGAAATCGGCAAAGATTTGCCAGAAAAAGTGTAATTTCCGACTGTCCCTGAAGGCAGCCCGATGCAGTAGCAGCCTATGCTGCTCACTGACGCTGTTCATTGGTTAAACTGACATGTGGTTCCTGGTTGATCCAAAACACACCCGCGGCTTTAGAGTATGCCGTTGAGGAGTTTTGCAGGTATTTACAACATTTTACCGCTCAGCGGTAACCGCTGTGTTACCTTCCTAATGAGAGGCGGCACTTGTCATACATTTCTAAAAAGAAAAAAAAAATGGTTGTGCACCGCTGCATAGTACCTCGTTTATTATATTAGCCATGCTAGTGCTGATAGATCGTGTTTTAGACAGATTCTTTTAACATATGTTTTAGTGCACATGCTGCCCTCTAATGTTTTATATCTCCCAGCTCTTGCTTGAAATGTGTGTGGTAAGAATATGTGAAAAACCATTAAGTTTTATAATGACTGAAATGTAAGTAGGCTATGTCATATGAAAGCTTTGAATTATAACCTAAGTAGTTATATTAATTAATTTAATCTATTTTTAATTTAGTATTTTAGCTAGCTACAGAAAACTAAAAACTATAGATTAAATAGTTAAAATAGTGTTATCTCTGCCAAACAGTCATGGAGTCTAAATACCAGGCTCTTATTTTGTGTAGAGCCCAAATGAAGAGAAAATGGAATATCTCCCAGTTCTTCTTAAAGAGGTAAAAACCAGGGCCAGACCAGGACCAGACAGAACTCTGCTGCAGTGACCAACCTGTAGAAGCCAGCCAGGAAACACCAGGCCCAAGTGTATCACCAGCGGGTTAGAGGCTGTGACAGAGAGTTATTATAAGCCTAATTCTAAAGGTTAGCATGATGCTTTTTGCATTTTCTATTGTGTCTGTTTATGCATTTCACAATTAAGTTCCAGAGAGAGATGATTGTGATATAGATTCAGAGACAGACTCTGGGGAGGAAGACGGTGAAGCAGAAGGAAATGGCACTGAACTCCCCCCACCCAGCACAACCTATTGCACACCAAAAGGACCAGTTGGTAGGCACACACTACCCATGTTATGCTACACAAACTTAACTAATTACAACTTAACTTATTTGTTTCCTTTCATTCATCATTTGTATATGGACCCCTCTGATAAAGCCTTGCTCACCCTTTGGCCACCCCTTGAAAAAAAGTCTAGCTCCGCCACTGCTCCGATAAGCACTGAAGGCTTAACAATTGTGAAACTATGCAAATTTTCCCATTGTTAAAGGATCCTCCAGGCCACGCCAGAGCGAGCATGTACAATAAAGCCATGTAATAAAAGTTTGCTTGAAATAAGAAAACATTCTGCCCACAAAAAACCTTAGTAGTGAAAAAATGAGATAGTAGGATTTTTAATAATATCTGTAGTTCAGTTATTCTTTGTCTTATGATGCAGCAAAAGACCCAAAAATACATATCTTAAGTGAGTAAGAAACATTTATTTATACATCTTCTACAGGTCGGAAACCACAAAGTCCTTTCAAAATGTAAGACAAAAACTGCTGATATGTTGACAGAGTACTATATCAGTGAGTCTTTCAAATTTAACCTTCCAATTTTTTTATGTTGGTTGACAGAAATTCTTGACTGCTATATTCAAGTTTAAAAATGTTGAAAAATAGTTTCTGTTTACTGCTGCATAATTTCAAGCAAAAATACCTAGTACTGCAATTTCTGAATTTATGCTTGAAAGCAACAGGTCACGGGGTTAAGGGAGGGGAGAGAATGACGAAAGATTACAGAGCAGACAGGAAGAGCCTTTCCTGTTTCATAAGGAGAAGAAGCGATGTTACTCACTTTGTCCTCAGCTCGTAGTTGATCACTTTCGTTTCTGTGCGAGGGCAGAAAAAAAGACTTTCACGTGAAACAGTTAGCTTTCAGGTAAGACTAGACTTTCCTTTGTTGTGTCTTGTTTGTATCACATTTCTTTGATGAGGAAACTGCCTCAGCCCAAGTTATCTCTATGACTTTGAATGCTTTCTCGATCAGTTTTCTCCTCAAGCATTTTATTACTTCTAATCTCTCAACAGATTTTATCAGGATCTCTTCATCCATGACTAACGTGTCTCAGACAATGGAGACAGAGGAGGACCTCCTCACTTTACTCCACATCAAGTTTTACCACCCTGAGCAAAACTGTAAAGGTCTCTATTACTTTCTTCCCTTGGGGACCAGGAGCAGACGCTCTGCCGATGATCCTCTCAGGCTGGGTCGTGACAGCTAGGCCTGCACCTATTCTCTGGTTGACCCCAAGGTGTCCCGCAAACAGCTGGCCCTAAACGCCTACCGTACACCCAATAGCCCGGACATGCTGTTCTCCATTCAGAACCTGAGCCAGAGAGGGCGGCTGTCAGTGAACGGATCGTCGCTGGACTACCTGGAGAGAATGGACCTTCCAGACAAGGCTCTGATCCGGTTCTTAGAGTACGAGATGCTCATTATTCGGGAGTCTGGAGAGGCAAAGACCAGTTTTGAGGTGGACATGGAGGTGCTGACTGTACCTCCCTCCAGGGAGACGTGCACCTGTGAGTCTGGAAGGGCACCAGTCATGGACACGGGTATGATGACTCAAAACACGGCTGGGTTAAGAGAACTTGGACCTCGGGAAACTGATAAGACACTCATCCATTATGAATGATCACCAGACTGAGCTAAGCATCAAGACATTGCTATCCATTTGTTACAGTAAAGTTTAATTTGGTAATGATATTTATATTCTATTGTGAAATTATTAAATTCTTTACTTTGACTTTTGCAAATAGATCAAATAAATCTAGAACCTTAAATGTCTGCTTTCATTTTTGTAAATATGAATATTGTGATGTTTTAATGTTATTTACTTCTGAATCATAGGTTTAAGCAATAAACTACTATTTTTACAGCATCTTTTGTCCAACATTTGTAAATGATGTTCCCATTATAGATCAAGTTGGGAAACTTGACAGAAAAGCTTTTGCTACCAGCCTCTCCTTTGGGTGTTTAAACATTGAAATCCATAAGTTACATGGCAAAACTGCAACTGAAAGGTGCTATGGGGTCAAAAGTAAGCCTTCTGACCTATTTGGTCAGAGTCCCTCAGACACAAATGCTTCACTTCCAGCTTCCATAACATGGAGGCTTAAAAGGGCGACTCTACTGGAGGGACGAGACTATCTGCTGGGAAAACCATCTGAAACCCAAATCCACTGAAAGGAGAAGTGTGACACGGCCCAAGAGCGTGAAAAAGCTGTCTGTATAAGGCTTGCAGCATATTGAAGAATAATCAAGTGTTCCACACAGAAGCTCAGAAAAATGCCTGTACGTCTGGACTTTGAACAAGAGAACCAGTAACTATCTTGTATTTCCTTCACGCTATAAATTTCTGTCTCTTGACCAGGTAAACATTGGAAAGCTATTTTTATGGGGAAATAGCTTATTTGTTGAGTCACTAAAGACAAAAGGTAACGTCAGAGAATCTGAAGAGATAGTCTGTGAATCTGGCTTGAACTGCCATGTCTTTCAGACTGAACTGGTTAACTATAGTTTGAACTGGACAAACGTCCTTGTGCTGTATGAAGAGATGCTGCAGGATGAAAGCTTTTTTCACCACAACTAAAGAGTCCGCCTTCAGTCCTACACTGGTAATTGCGTCAAAATTTTGTTTTAAATGAAATATTTAAACAAATCAGTTTTTATAATCAGAGTAAAGGTATTATTATAAAATATAAAGATCATCTATTAAAGGTAAATCAGCAATACATTTTTAATAAAAATATGTCAATCGTTCAAAATATAACTTTAAAAAATATAAATTTTCCAAAATACTGTTAAATTGACTTCCCCAGTAAACCTTTAGTATTGTCAAACTGAGATTTTGAATTGTTCAAAATAGCTACTGATTCTTGAATATTTTCTTTTCAAAAAAATCTAAATTTTTTCAAAACAGAACAATTCCTGCCTCATCATTTCCCAAGCAGAAACCGTTTGCAATTTCAACGCTTGAAATGTATGAAGCTAAGAAATACAACCATGGTTTTCAGATGACATACACAAAGTCAATTCTGTGGGTAAAAATACTTTATGTTAAATCAGACTTATAAAAAGACAGAAACTGAAATCACTGTACATTTTTGAAAGTTCTTTTTTTTTGTTTGCAAATACTACTTCCAAAAATTACATCACCACATGCAAACAAAAATATTTTGTCCTTACAAGTGCAAAATACAGATTTCTATTTATGAAAGTTATTCGTGCTAACTGGGAGAAAATATTAAGCTTCAACATAAACATCCTCTAAAAGAATTCTATTTTCACACTGTCTTTAATGTAACCAGAAAGTTAGAACAAATCTTTTTATTTACTGAAAAGACTTTATTAGCAACTTCATTTTACAGATGGATGACAAAACCAAATCTGATGTTTTGGTAAAAGATCAGTTCCACTGCATTTTGGCATCAAATCGAATAGAAATCGCATTTTATGAAATACAATTTATTTCCTGACAATGTGATGTACAACACCGCCATAAACAGTTACATTACCAATGGCATGTGGATGATCTCAGTCTGAACATGAATGAAGGTCTTTGCACTATATCATTCCAAAAATATTTTGTAAGGAGCACTCAAATCTGTGATTAAAAAATGACCACAGAGCTGGTAATGCCTTCTAGTGCAACTTCTAAACATACTTGAGGCTGAACTTCATTGTTTTCATTGCTGAACATTTCAACAATCAGTTCCATGACTGTGCCACTATTATATGTCTTCTGGTGGGCCTTTTAGTTCTACTAGCATGTTAGAAATCACAAATTACATTGTTATCTCTTCCCATCCAAACTGGACCATTCCCTTTGTGAATGAGTATATCAAACTATTCCCTGGAATGCGTTTCACTCTGGCATCTTCTAATAATCTTCAACTTGGTAAGTCAGAAAGCAGACGTTCATACAAAAACAGGATTAGCAGAACCTCTTTCAGGTGTCAGAACTGTACTTAGCACTACGAAGCATATTCAATCAAAGAGGAGCTGATTCATTACACCCACAAACCGTAGACTGAAAAGATCCACTTTGTACATTTTATCACAAGGGTTCTTGTGTTCTAGGTGTCATGAATTCAACCCTTTTTCACAACAAACTTCAGATGTGTCAATAACAAACCAATTACAGAGCTGTGTAAAGTCCTAACTTCATGGCCGGCATACACCAAGTTTTACCGTTTTGTGCTGGTAAAGCAATACAATGCTGGGATAGCTGTGTGTGCAAAGTCACAAGGAAAACATGTGCAAAGCGGTGTGCAAGCTACCTTTAAAAACAGTGAATTTAGTTTTGTTCAAGGATAACGTAAACTGCAATGTGCCAAAGAGAGTGTCTAGAGACCAAAACTAGCTCGTTTCAGCTTTCTAGGATTAATCCTGTTGGAACTTTTCTCTGAAGTGCAACACAACTAAGTGCTATGTACAGCCTTTACAACCACTGACTACAAAGTGGTTCCATGCTACAAAGGTCATTTTGAAGCATGTCTGCTAACCTATTTGACCACGTAAGTCAGACTTGAGTCCTGTCAGGCCAGCTGCAAGAGATGAAATCATCCACATGATGACTTGAAGTGTGAAATTCCTAATACTTCCCATCTTGCTGGGAAGTATTAATCTAATTGGAGCTTTTGACTAAGAACACAGTGCTAGTACATAAAAATCACAATTACTTGAGTCTATTTTTTTTCCATGACTCTACCTGCCATTCAGTGACTTCCTTTTATCGTACAAAGAACATGGAGCCCATATTGACATCTTTTTTCATTAAAATAGGGTCATGTTAAGAGAGGTGCCTGATAACACTTGTTTGACGTCTCATTTTTTGTCACCCATCTGTGAAGCTGTAAATTAATAGTAAAAACTCCTAAATTGCAAAACTTCATTGTTCAGTTTCATTCCTACAACATGAAGTCCTCAGTTTCTAAAACTGATGATGATCTACAAAAGCAGTAAAAACAAACAGGTGACATATTTCTGGTGTCAGAAATCCCTTGACTTACCTGCTGACTGTGAAGCTCCCCTACAGCCTTTGGATGTTAGTGCTGGCCCCAGGTCAACAGAGGTTTTGGCTTGGAAATCTTTGCGTACACTAGGAAGAACTTTGACTTTATTTAAATTTTGATACTGAGTGGGTAAAGTCGAGTGGTACGCTGGTGAGTGATAAAAACTCACAAGATCCGACAACACGTTCTTTAATAAACGTAACGCTTTTACATGGTTGTGATTCGTTTGTTTCTATTAAGGAAAAGATGATTGAAAACAGCAAATAATGACAAACGGTTACAGAGGTGAAAAGGTGTTGCGCAGTGAGCATCGAGATCACACTTACTAACCAAAAATTATTTTACCAAAAGGGAACATTTAACAGATCTTGCAATCGCACAGTATTAATTGCGTCATTAAATTTACATGTTATTCATTTACGTTTCAGCAACGCCACAGAAGTTTGAATTTTGATGGAGAGCATTTACATGATTAATCAAACGTGCAGGTTGGGGAGTAAACTAAAGCCGCCTTTAAAGGAATGCGAATGTTATTTAACTTTCTAACGTCACACACAATATTACGCTTAATAAAACGAAAAGGTTGTTTTAAAAAAAAAAGACGCCCCATTCAGACGTTTGCCAGTAAGGTCTTTACAGTACAATTCAATACTAAAACAGTCAGAAGAAGGAAAAAACATATTCTAGGTACTAAAACCAAACAAACAGCCACTGACGAAAAGAATTCAGTTCCTTTTGAGTGTTGTAGAGGAACGAAACGCGCTCAGCCGCAGACAGGAAGAGGATAAAGTCACGTGAATCAGGAAGCAGCGACGCAGTCGGACAACAATCCTGAAAAAAGAGCAAATAAAACAAATGAACGATTTGCCTCCAGGACATTAACAGTACGTTTTCCATTACTTTTGTTCCCCAATGTCCAGTACGAAGGCCCTTTCGTCAGTCAGCCTCCAAACAGAACATTATTTTCTGTCGCGTCGAATCACAGTTTAAATGTTTTACTAATAAAGTAATTTGTATTCAAACAGTGATTTGTGAGACGAAAATTGCAGGTTTCGTCCAAGATTATCTAAAGCTGCCTCTGCCTTTAGAGGGACGAAGTGGAGAGCGAGAAAATATATATATATATATATTTTTTTTAACTCTGTCCTAATCTCACCTTCAAAATGCTGACGTGTCGCATTAGTATGCGTAGCGTGCAGGTGGAGGCGGAGGCAGCCGGTCCGCATAGGGATCCCTTGCACGTGGAACTGTGTATGGAGAGCGATCGTAGGCATAGCCATTACTGGGCGGAGGGGGTAACGGTGCGTTAGGAGCCCTCCGGATTGGGCTGCGATCTCGGGCGTAGTACGATGAGGGCGGAGGCGGAGGAGGGAGGGGGCGACGCTCATATGGATTAAGCGGTGAGGTCATAAGGCGGTCTCGAACGACAGAAGAGGGCGGAGGCGGAGGAGGTGGGGGTATAGCACGATGCTCTTCATAGGGAGACATGGCATACGGACGAGCACGGTACTTCTCGTAGTAATCTACTACACTGTATCGCTCCCTTTCGCTGTCATAGGGCCGCTCAGGATAAGCTGCCCGCCTGGGAGGAGGGGGTGGCAGAGGAGGACCTGGATAACCAGGGGGCATGGGGCGACCCCTCAGGTAACCGGGTGGGGGAGGCTCAGGCCGCTCTCCTGGATAGTGTGGAGGCCAGTAACCTCCCCTGTCTGGGGGAGGAGGTGGGTACTCTTCACATTCTTCATACCTTGGTCGACTCTTAGAAACCTGAACATGGATGCGTTTGTCTACAAAAAAAATAAAATAATTAATCCATTTCAGTTTGAAAGAGCATTGCTTAATTTCTCTCACATGACTCTCTTACCTTGAAACTCAGAGTTATCAAGCCCTTTGATAGCATCCATGGCCTCATCATAGTTGGGCATGTGCACAAAAGCAAAATTCTTGACAACAGCACACTCTGTGACCGTACCGTACTCTTCAAACAGAGCACGGAGTTCGTCATCAGCTCCTTTTTCTACATTGGCTACATGCAGTTTCACGGGGCCCTGGTTCTTCCCGTGGCTGGCCTCAACATTGATTGCTGTGCCATGGAGCTTGTGCTGATGAAGGGCCTTGATGGCTTTGGTGGCAGCCTTACGGTCATCCATATGGACGAAGGCGAAGTTCTTGATGATGGCACATTCAGTGACTGTGCCATGCTCCTCGAAGAGCTCCTTGATCTCATCCTCGGTAGCTTCTCGGGGAAGGTTCCCCACAAAAATCTTCACCATTGCTGAGAATCTGTTTAATCAACAAGGGAAGTAAAATGTAATGGAAACAGGGTAAATATGATATTAACATACATGATGCACAATAAATGACATTCATGAAACAAATATGGAGCTAAATCAGTCTCATAATTCACAAATCAAGATTCACTTACCGCTTCTCTGCTGCCAGAAGTCAGGCTGAGGTCTAAATTGTCTGAGCTTCTTCATGGCTACAGGTTACCCCAACCTGAGGGTCCAGTCATGTGACTGACCGAAACAAGGAAGCTATCTGACTGGTTGCTTATCATCCAATCAGGTATACCATTTATTATTATTATAATATATTTTTTAAGACATTTGGTCTATTGAGACAGCAGGAGCGTCTCAAGATTTACACACAAATGCAACACAACTCACAGTCCAGAAGACATATTTGTGTTGGCATCAAAAATACAAGTGTGAATCTTCCTCTTTTCATTTGTGAATCTCAGTCTGTCTATTTGTAAAGTATGAGACTGTTTTAACTCCATAAGCTTGAGCTATCAGCTAGCACCTTGAAAGCCGCAGCCACACTAACACGAAATGTCAAAGGACATTTCACGCGCCCGTTGAGTGAGTTTGCTCGACGTCAGACAAAGTGCTAGTGACAATAGCATGTAATTGTAGCAATAAATAATATCAATCACAAAGAATGTACTCACGGTTTCCAAAGACGACCTGGATAGAATGAAATATCTTTTGTGGACCGTTCTTCCCACAACTTCCTGTTAGCTATGTCAAGAGGAAGATGTGAGAAATGTAGCACCACACCGCCATCTAGAGTGCGGAATGTTAAACTCCACTTTGAAGGTGCCCAGCAGGGTGGTTCTGAAATCTCTTGTAAAACAAGAACCACATCAGAAAATTTCAGGTTTTACAAGGGTCTCCGTTTTGAAATATGACAGAAAAATGTCTTACATTGGTAGTGCTTAAGAGGTTTTATTTGTATTCAAACGTGGACAGAGAGGTTAGCTGAAAGGTCCATAAAAGTAGTCATTTTTCATCACCTGAAGTAGCACCACAAAGATTTGAAGCACACCAGCTTCAAATCCTACGTCTCTCTAAGGTTCAGAAGAGTAAATATATATATAAAAATTAAAGGTTTGAAAAGAGTAATATTAATAATAATTTTAATCTTGCGACAAGATTTTAAGCTTAAACAATTTATTAATAATGAAATTCAGCCAAAATTAAGTCAAGTCAATAAAATGGTAGATTGCCACCAGGTGTTTGCTAATTGCTGCCGGCTAGTCTGAAGGAGCTGAGTGAGAGAGAAGCGAGGAAGGGTTGCACTGTGTGGCGGGAGCTCAGAAGCTGGGAAACTGCTTCTCTGAGAAGGAGCTGTGTCTGAAGGCAGCACTAGATCCGCCCAGACATTTTGCATAGATGAATGGTTGCCATCGGAGATTAAAGGATTTCTCAAATATGCATGAAAGATTTGGGGCAGCAGGCCAGGTATGTTTTTGATGAAGGAATAACATTGTAATTTGATGTCAAGCTGAAAAAAAAAAAAGATTTTACATGATACTGATTTACACTTGAAACAACGTTGTCATTCCAACATATGGTTTCACAAGAACCATTTTGTTGAAACTTGCCACAATTTCGCAAACAAATCTACATTGAGAATAATCCTACTTCCACTTTCTTGTCATGTTTTCACTGTCTGAAAAACAAAACTTGTAAGTTGTACAACCAGTTGACCGCCCGGTTTTAGTTTTAGTCGTAGCCTGGGTAATTTAGATTTATTTGCATTTTAACCATCTGTTGTGATTTTAGTTTTAGTCAGTTGAATTTTCTATAGCTTTATTTGAAAAATATGAAAAAAGAATGCCTCTTCAGGTGATCCAATATTTTTAAATGTCTAAAAATGGGGTATCTGATTGGATATAATCATATTATAATCTTTTCTTTATTAAATTGTTGACAAACATTTCAGTCATCACATCATAATTAACACCATTGTACTTTTTATACTACTTCTAATTTTCTTCCAAAAATTGACAGTTGAACAAAATACTTCATTGTTGTAGTCGACAATGTAAACAGTATATAGCAGTTTGTTAATAAGTAACAGTTCATCTGTTCAGAAATAGCGTTCCAGAGTAAGCTGTAAGTTGTTCTGGCTCGCAAATGTGAAACCAAGAAGTGACCTCCTCCCTGTTTAAAGTTGCAACAAAAGGGAATTTCCAGAGCTGTAACGGTGCTTTTAAGGTCTTACTGTAAAAATGTGTTCCACAGCAATAAAGAAACCTAAAAGAAAAGTAGGACAGCAGGTTTGTTTTTGACACTCCACTAAGTCTCCAATGTCTTTACTAGACATGAGAGACTGATGTCCAGTAAGTCTTCAACTTACTGTGGATATTTTATTTCATCAGAAGACTGTTTTATTTTACAGTCTTCTGATCAACTGTCACACTTTTTTTTGTGTCTCAGGTCATTGTAAAGCCTAAAGTGGAAAATAATCCAACCTGCTTTAAAACGTTGCCCATTTGTCCAAACAGAAAACTTTCCTACTATAAGTATGACTTGCAGTAGGAAGAGTAGGAACTTCAGACTCGTATGTGAAAGCACCATGGCTACAAATGGGGCGTGAGATAATGATGACACTTGAGACGACAAGAGAAAAGTTTACACCGCACTGACAGAAACAAATGGTCGGGAGTCATTACCAGTAGCTACGCTGATTATTTTCAGCGAATATTTTATTCTCTCTGAAAATTGGGAGTCTATCTATATCTTTCTTTGAAGAAAAAGCTTCCAGGTAGGACAAAAATATCTTGGTTTAACAATGAAAAGCATTGCACATTGTTCATGTATAAATGCTTTACAGTATTTTATAACTTTAGATCTCTTCATCCATGACTAACGTGTCTCAGACAATGGAGACAGAGGAGGACCTCCTCACTTTACTCCACATCAAGTTTTACCACCCTGAGCAAAACTGTAAAGGTCTCTATGACTTGCTTCCCTTGGGGACCAGGAGCAGACGCTCTGCCGATGATCCTCTCAGGCTGGGTCGTGACAGCCAGGCCTGCACCTATTCTCTGGTTGACCCCAAGGTGTCCCGCAAACAGCTGGCCCTAAACGCCTACCGTACACCCAATAGCCCGGACATGCTGTTCTCCATTCAGAACCTGAGCCAGAGAGGCGGCTGTCAGTGAACGGATCGTCGCTGGACTACCTGGAGAGAATGGACCTTCCAGACAAGGCTCTGATCCGGTTCTTAGAGTACGAGATGCTCATTATTCGGGAGTCTGGAGAGGCAAAGACCAGTTTTGAGGTGGACATGGAGGTGCTGACTGTACCTCCCTCCAGGGAGACGTGCACCTGTGAGTCTGGAAGGGCACCAGTCATGGACACGGGTATGATGACTCAAAACATGGCCTTGCCTCAAGAGACTGAAGAGACACTCATCTGTTATTCTAACTGAATATTACCAACAAACTATGGACTTGTCAAATAGAATGGTATGTCTACGATGATATCGACTTCTATTTATATTGCTTTGACCCATCTGTCATGACTATCAGAAAGTTAATATAGCAGATTAGGGTCGTCTTCAAGCTTAGCCATAAAATTAATATTTCCTGCATTTGTCTCGAACTCATTCCAAAACTTGTACAAATGCTCAAGGATTCCATACAGCAACAAGTTTTTCTAGTTCTTTTAAGAGATAAAATTACATTCCTTATCTTTAGGCTCAGGTTACAGCAATGAAACCTTTACAAAGCAACACAGTATCACTAGAGATGGGATATTGCAGTACATCTTTAGTTAACATACAAATTAAAAAAATACACTGGAAGTTTTATTCTGAATAATAGTAATAATTAACTTTGAATTATAACAATAAATGATTGTAAAATTCTTTAACATTTCCTCTTACATTTGAAAGTAAAGTCAATTAGCTCTAAATCAATACAAAATTCTGCTTCTGAATATTTACTTTTCTTACACTATGTTTATATACACTATGACAAAATGCCATAACATTACTAAAAGCATAGAATGAAACTGACATCGAGCTGTCAGATCGATTAATAGCACGAGGCCGTTATGTCTGGAATGTGTTCCACCGTAAAAAGCTGCTTAGCACAAAAACAACCTGCAAGAGATGATCTTTAATAGTTTCCTTGATAAATGGATTTTACCAAAAGAGGAACTGGAAAAAATCAACAGTTCCACTTTTAGTCACACAACATGAGAGAATTGGCTTCAATTTCAGGAGGAAAACTGCTTTTGTGACCACATTACCAATTAGCACCACATACATTAACCAAAATAAATATAATGGAATGTGTTACAGTTCAAAGTGGGTGAGGAAACAGTTTATATTAACATTTGAATAAGGCTAAACCTTTTACACTAGTAATCACATTTTAAAAGAGCAAGTTGTAAAGTTTTAACAAGATGTTAATACAAACACAAGTGTTGATTTGTATCGTTTCCAACCTCAAACATTTGTAGAACTATTGTTCTTGAAACGGAGACTAAAAATACAATTTTCAATAATTAACAGACAACAAAAAGCCAAGAAATTCAGACAGTAGGAATCTTTGATACAAAGTGTGAGATGTGTGATGTCACAAGAGATTAAAAAAACTTGTCTTCCACAAACTGTCCCTGAACTTATCATTTTGCGAAAAGATGATGCAGGTTTTCTGGAAGCTTGAGGAAATTCCCTTCCAGAAACTCCCACAGGATGAGCAGTTCTCCTGTTGAATCCACACGGTTCAGTCAGAACTTTTTCGTTTCTAAACAGCAGACATCATGTACAGTCATGTCTAAAAGTTTCAGCAGTGACACAAACACTGAAAACACTTGGTCTAGTTAGTCTAGTGATTGCTATGAAAAAATAAATAAATAAATAAATCATCACTTTCTCACATGTGCAAATAGAACATACGGGAATCATCACATTGCCTCTTAATGGCCTAATAATGTGCAAGGAGACACTATCAAAGCTCCACAGCGCCACCATGTGGGAAGAGGAGAAAATTGACAGCATTAGACTCAAAGGCTACATACACTACCATTCATGTTGTTACTGGTTTCTTTAACAAAATGCTGCTAAACTTTGAACCTGTTACAGCCCAGAGGTTGTAACAGCTAGTAACAGCTATCAAGAACTAAAATGTTCCTTCTCAGTTTAATACAAATAAATATAAAATAAGTTACTGTCACTGCTGAATCTTTAGGCCACAACTTAAGATGAAATATTCCAACTCCAGATACCTTACCTCAGAATATTGACCAATCTCATATTTTCTTTGACTGTCAGTTATCTTGGAACCATTTTTTCAATCTGTAAAGAGACAAATCTGTGGGAAAAATACACAGAAGGTTGAATCAACTTCCAAATTTAAATTACAAAGAGAATTGTACAGGGTTTTTCTTGTGTGTGTATGCATGTACACTACAGGCCAAACATTTGAAAGTAAGCACAAGCCAAATAATTAAAGCAACTTCAAGTTTCTGTTTCAATTCTTATATGAATCTTCTTCTGAAGTCGATGTGCAACCATCAGAAAAGAGCAACTCTCCTCCAGATTCACGTTGGACAACCTGAGGGCTCCAGTTTGTATAAATAACAATTCAGCGATAGAGCAAAGTACCTGACCACATATGAATCTGAAATTTTAAAACGCTTAAGCAGTGCAAAAATATTAAAACAGGTGTTGTGTCATTCTCCTCTAGGAAAACACTAAACTAAAAGATACAAAGTTAGTTGGAGTTAAAAAGATTGCCAAAGCCACAACCTCCAAAATAAAAGCTGTTTACATGTTAAAGCCAGAGATTGTTGCTGGGGATCAGGAGGGGATTACAAATGCCTGATATTTATAGACAAAATATCAATTCATCCATCATCGTCTGTTTATCAGAAACTGGATCAAAAGATTAAAAGGCCCAGGAAGGAAACTCTGACTTCCCTCTTATGCTAGGTCATGCTAGGAGTTCTCCAAAAAGAACAGAAAGTACCTAAAGTGTTTTCTACCTAAGGGTCTTCCCTCTCAGTAGTACATGCAGATACCCACGCCACATCATCTGAATCTTGTAAATACAGAGTCGTTTTTACAAGAGTCCTCTCCTCAGAGAGACCATCTACCCTTTGGTGGAAGCCATTTGATGACTCAAGATCAAAATCTCGTGACCACCAAGGGTTGAGACACAGACAGCTTGGATTTTTGGCTCAGGACTCTACTGCCAAAGAGGCCCTAATCCATTTATCACCTGGTTCATCATACATCAATAACAGAAAAAGTACCAAGAGCCACTGGAGGCAAAGCTGGACTCCCAACAGCACAATCCATCTTCTTCCTCAGGACTTTCCTGGGACACAGATGGGAGTTTTCTGGACAATGGCAAATTTTTAAAAAGCCTGACATTCCAATTTTGAACATACACTTTAACTGACGTCACTCTTGGCAACAGCGACGATTGTTAACCGCACACATGGAGACATAACCTGGTGCATGACAGTGGACTAAAATAAGTGTCTTTCAAATATTTGACCTGCAGTATATAATCATTACAGAGAACAGTTTTGAGAGACATTTACCTGAGTCCTCCTGCTTGGCATCAGGGATGACTTACCCATGGCTAGCTTCTCCTGTAGATGGTTTAAGCACCTACAAAGAGCACAGACACCAAGAATACCAAAGGTGCAAGCCATCTGATTATGGAGTTACGAGATGTTCAGGTTCAAAGAGAGTAATGGGAGAGGGGGACTGGTGGTCAGGAGGCATTTAATGAAATGGAAAGAGAACTCAGTGGATCCAGCAATTAGTCGTAATGGTAGATTAGAAGACCACCCCTAAAATGATTCAATGCTTAGCAGGTAAAGTGGGAAGAGTTGGATGCTGCAACCGGTGCGCTAAGAGAGGTTCGACCGAGATAAACCAGACTTGATATACGCTTTTGAATCCAAGCAAATGGTTGAGAAACTTCTCCATCCTCATATTACATGTTGCACTAATTAGTTCAGCAAAACCGGACAATTTCAAACTTTTTCCTAATTTTTGATTGAGGCTTACAAAATGTGGAGCACTGGGAAAAAATGTCAAATAGCAAGCTGAGCATAAAGAATAAAAATGAAAGCAGTGCCACACCTAGTTTCATCTGCCTACCAACCACAACCAGGAATAATTTCACAGTTAAATACTGACTTTGTTTTCATTTGTTTATTAAAAGCCTTGAAATAAAAACCAACCTGAAAAGTAAATACAGTTCACACAGAACGGGCCTACGGATTATATTTCCGCAAGAAAATTTAACAAAGAAAAAAAGTAAATCACATTGAATTTTTTGAGGTCGTTTCAACAAGTGTCGCAGCTTTTTACGATTTTTGAACAACCGTCTACACTCTGTATTATACTCAAGCTCTCCTTAACTGATTTTAAATTACTGAACATTTTCTAAATCAACCAATAAGCTAAAAGTAAAACTAGTTTTGCCATGTAAACACTACAGATTGTAATGTAAAGGCAATCCCTTGTTATGAAAATATACCAAGTTTTCCCAGAGACTATTATAAAAGTTTGGAACAGAGAATGGTTTTCGGTCATAAACTATATATTAATGCGTCACACGCCATACACTCTCAAAAGCTGTTCTACTGAACACTTTCAGAATATCGAAGAAAATTTGAGGAACACAAAAGTTTATGAACAGCTCAGGCAAAAGAAACGCAGAGATGGAGTTGTATTTTTTTAAATACGAGGGCGTCCGCAATATCTTCCTGTAAGCCTCAGGCGAACGCAACGACGTGCTGGGTGTATAGCGCCACGTGCGTCAGCAGACGACGATCTCGTCATATTCTAAAAACCTGGAGAGAGAGCACACGACACATGTCAAAGCGCATTCTGAGAATAAGTCGCGCAAAACTTTTTTGTATTGTTCTAATATTTCAAGCCTCAAGAAGCAACCTGTACGCTTTGTTTTTGAATGTTGTTTTTGGTTGTGTATTTAATGGCTGAAGAGTAACAGGAATTTATAGCTTTAGTTGGTAGTAGGGCTGGACAATAAATCAATATTATATATCGCAATAGTCATGTGATCAATATTGATGGCTAATACATTGTATTGATACATAGTCAATACGCAATTTATATAATATTCTTTGAACTCCGACCGAGATCTGCACAGCATTCTGGAGGATGTAGGCAAAGGAAAGACTTTAGCTGCTCAACCTCTCACAGGTTGGTGGCTTCAACTAACTAACCCTTTGGTTACCTCCCACCACCTTGTGAGGTAACTTGTGCAGCAACAGTTTCATGTTTCATCACTGTGCCTCACAACTGCTTAAAAATAAACGGTGTGGAGAGAGAACATGAAAAGTCCCACTAGCAGTTTGGAAGAATTACAGATATCTAAAGAAAAAAAAAAGAATCAATAATTATCAATAAACTACACATGTAAGTGTTTCTCCTAGGAAACACTTATATGGTGACAAGTTTTTCAGAACTATCGTCCAGCCCTAGTTGATGGTACCGATACAAGATGAGACACTACCTCAATTTGTGAATATAAGTCTGATGTATTTTTCTCCTGAAACATCCAATAGCCAAACAGGAAACATTGTCTCAGTTCTCACCTTGCGTAACTCTACGGCCCTCTAATAGCCTGCGTAGCGAGGTGGCGGTGGGGGAGGCACTCTCCCTGCATAGGGGTCCCTGGTACGGGGAGGCGCGTACAATGGAGCCCTGGACATCGGCGAGAGTCGAGAGCGCTCATAGGAATACCCATTCCCAGCCGCCGGAGCAGGTAGAGGGGGGATTCTCCTGATTGGACTCCGGTCCCTTGCGGCATATGCAGCAGGGGTCGGGAGGGCACGGCGCTCATATGGGTCGACTGACGGCGCCACCCCGAGGCGCTCTCTAACCAGAGTCGATGAAGGAGGCGGAGGAGGAGGTATGGCACGCCTATCGTCGTAGCTCGCCGCCGCGGTAAAAGGACGGGCCCTGTACTTCTCATAGTAATCCACCGACCCGTAGGGCGCTCTGTCACTGTAACCACGGTCGGGGTATGCTGCTCGTCTCATGGGAGGAGGTGGCGGTATGGGTGGAGGGGGAGGTGGAGGAGGAGGATAAGCAGAAAGGCGCCCTCTGTAGGGGGGCTCAGGCCTTGGCATAGGGTAATATGGAGGATAGTAGCCTCCTCCAGCTGGTGGGGGTGGATATTCCTCCTCCTCCTCAGGACCCCCTCTGGGTCTGCTTTTTGATACCTGAACATGAATACGCTTTCCTAAGAGACAGAAAAGAAAGAGGGTATATGTTTGATCTAAAAGTCTTCAGGACGACCCTTTAAATCTTTCAATATGGACAACTGGTGCATTTCAATAAATTACTGCTGCAAAGTTGTCCATTGGTAGGCCATAGCAAAATATTTCTGCTTTAAAATTCCATTTTATTGGTCTTATGCAAAATTCTAAAGTTCTGAGGAACAGAATTTTGGGTTTTCATAAACTGAGTCATAGTATTGGTGGAGGGGAAAAAAAAAGAAAGAAAAAAAAACTCAACTGTTAAAAGCTTAAAGGAGCAGTATTATGTGTTTCCAGGCACACAGTACCAATTTACAGCATAATCAAGTAACTATATCACATTCAGTTGTATATCAAATGATATAGTTACTTAAAAGACTTTTGATTTTGTAATTTAGCACCTTGAAATTGGGCCCGTGTCTCTTTAAAAACTCCTGCTCTTTCTGAAACTCTGCCTACAGGAAGTCATCGCAAGATGGCTTCTCTATTAACCCTTCAACAACATGTTTATCAGACTTTCACTGAGAAGTAGTTTGTATAATGAGCTCAGCAGATGTGCAGCTCCACCAGTTGTTTGCTTATTGCTGCTGGCTAGTCTGAAGGAGTTGAGTGGGGGAGTGGTGAGGAGAGCTACTTTGTGAGGTGGAATATTGGAATCTGCAGCTATAAGGAGGAACTTCATCCTCGAAGGCGGCGCTCGGTCCCCACAGGCCGAGGACAGTTGAATAGTTGAATAGTTGGCAAGGGAAATTTCTCAAACATGCATGAAAGGATCAAAGCCACAGTCCAGGCATGCTGCTGTTGAGGTAATATGATTATAACATGATATAAAGCTGAAAAAAGTAGATTTTACATAATACTACCCTTGAAAATATCAAAGTGAGTATGTAATGAATACTTATAAATATTCAAGGTTCAGTTTATTTCAGAACTGAACTTCTGAAATAAATCCACTTTTCTGCTATATTCAAACTTATTGGGAAGCATCTGCACAATATAGCCACACTCACCCTGAAACTCCAAGTTATCGAGGCCCTCCAGGGCATCCATGGCCTCATCATAATGAGGCATATGAACAAAAGCAAAGTTCTTGATAATGGAGCACTCCATGACTGTGCCGTACTCCTCAAACAGGTCCCGCAGCTCTTTATCAAAGCCTTTTTCAACGTTGGCAATGTGGAGTTTGACAGGACCCTGGTTCTTCCCTCTGCTGGGCTCCACATTGATGGCCCTGCCGTTCAGCTTGTGCAGATGGAGCTCACGGATAGCTTTGGTGGCTGACTTGCGGTCGTCCATGTGGACGAACGCATAGTTTTTGTACTTTGCACATTCCGTTACTATGCCGTACTTGACAAAGAGCTCTTCAATGTCCTCTCTCGTCGTTTCTGGAGAGAGGTTACCGATGAATATCTTCACCATGATTGCTGCAGTGTACGATCCTAAGGGGACAAAAGGGGAGGGAGAAGAGAAATTAAAACAGGGGTTGATGGGCAGAAAGCCGAATTCTAATGGCGAAACTACAACGCCATTATCAAAGGGAAAAAGCTTCAAGTTAGGGTGAAGGGAAACAAAGTTTGACTCAAATTTAACTCAGACATTTGTAATCAAAATAAAGTGTTAGTCTGTGAATACCTTATTAAATATAGGAGCAACTTTAAACAGGAAGCCAAAAATTTTTTTACTTGTTTGGACTTCTTGTTTATAGAGCTACTAGCCGGTTTGCTAATGTTAGCCTCACATCGTAGTGTTACACTAACATTAGCTACTGAAATACACAACATTTACAGTCGATATCAACGAAACCTGGGTTTTGGGTAGCCCTGTGATGCATAAGCAAAATATAAACGAGCAAAAATTGACGTAAAACAACCAAAAACTTTAAAAAAAAGACTATCCTACTTACCGTTTGGCAACAGCAATACCGAAAGAAACTCCAATCATATACACATCAAAGATGAGGACGGCGGTGTGCGCGAGCTGGGAATCTGATTGGACGACACAGATGCCCATCAAGTTCTACGGAATGTGATTGGCTAAAGCAAACTGGAGTCGAAAAAATGTTGGTCTTAGATTCCAGTTGCAGGTTACGTAAAACGTTTCCTACGGAAGAGGATTAGAGCCACTGAAAAAAAAATCTCAGAAAAGTGGTTAAAATAATAATAAATTTTTAAAAAATCTCAGAAATCCGAGGGAAAAGGTCAGAATTCTACGGAGCCCCTTAAAGGACATGGGAATTTTTTTTCTTTTGCTTTCCCTCCCAAAACTGCGCTGATCAGTTATGCGGCAAGTTGTATATACTATATTTTCTTTAGGATAGAAAGGAACCAAAAACTTGTGATATAAACAGAAACGTTCCGTAAGTAGTAAATAAATAAAAATACATCCTAATTTGGACTATTTCTGTTATTATCGCGGAGTAATCAGTCATATGATAGTTTTGATTGTCTCTGTTGAGCTGGTTGTCTGAATGGTTTAAAGTGCTGCTTTTAGTGCGTTTTCATCTTAAACATGCAGTAAATAAATCAATTTTCAGTCAGTGTTTTGCACCAAAGAGTTAATAATAAACACGTTTTCATTGAGGCTCCATAATAGCCGTATGAATGAAATAAGTAATTATTGATGTGACAGCAGCACACGGCTTTGGCAAGGTTCTGCGAGGGAACGCAAAAGAAAAAAAGTTTCCCCATGTCTCCTAGGGGGCTCCGTAATGAACTATTTGAAACGGAAATTAGAAGTTTCTGTCTAAAAACTGCTTTATATTCTAAGGAAAAGAATTACTGCAACTGGAAAAAAAAATCACACTCTAAATTCATAAATTGACTTTTAAGATTAAAATCTGAATTCTCAGAAAAAGAAAGTTATGATTTTGAGATTAAAGTAAACATAATTTTTTTTCAGTGACCCTAATCTTGAATTTTGACTCTTCTGTCTTTATTCACAAAATTCTGTCTCAAATATCAAAATTTAAATTTTTTTTTTGAAAAGTCAGAATTCTGAAAAAAAAAAAAATCTGAATTGTGACCTTTTTTGACAGCCCTAATTTGCTTCCTTAGAATTACATAACCTTTCAATTCAGTTAGATTTATTTAAGGAATACATTTATATGACAATTGTAAACTCAATGTAGAAGGCAGCAGTATATACAAATAAAGGCAAATAATATACATTGAAATTTTAAATAACACAGAAGTTAGATGATATAAAATCAGAAAATGAAAAAAAAAAAGAAGCCAAGCATTAAAATTACAACAGCACCAGATAATCCAGCTATTGTTCAGCTATTGTTCTGGGGGTCAATTTGTACATTTCAGACCAAAGTAGATGTATGCGGCACCCTCAAGGAAATTGATCCCAAAGATGAACCAGACTTGTGCAACTCCAGAATTCTCTTTTCAATACCTTGGCTGATTTCTTTTGACCTTCCCATCGTTTCAAACGATAAAGGAGTGCATTTGAGGTGTGGCCTTAAAATACAGCCTCCCATTAACTCAAATGTGTTGCTTAATCTATCAGAAGTTTCCAAAGCCAGGACATAGTCATCTGGGCTTTCTTTTGTTTAAATCATTCTGTATGTGAACCTCTGATTTTGATGAGAAATTCATCTGCCATATTTTCATTATTATAGAAATTAGCAAATCGAAATAATTTTGGTCATTTTAATTAATCTCAAAAGAGAGAATGTTGGTCTGGTTTAATTTCAGCAAGTGACAAAAAAGAAAAACCAAAAAAGAAGCTTGGTGTCTTTTTAGTCAGTGTATGCAACTTTTTGTTTGAAATATAAATATGCTAACAATAACCTGCTGCAAAAAAGATATATCAAACAATGAAAAGTCCTTTATTGCCATCAGAACATGAGTGAGAAAACCAGAGACATAAATCTGACAGTGAGGAGTCAACAGTACACCTAGCATCCACAAACACACACAGCAGGCACTCTGTCAACACAACGTGGGGATTACAGATACATTAGCGAATACAGCAGTCAACAGAATGAGGTAAGAAGGCAAATACACATCCACTCATACATGCAACTGAAACAAGGTCCAAACACTTGAATGCTCGTTCTTTCTCTAAAAACAAAATGGTTGGGCAGAAATCTACAACAGCAGCATGGAGGGAGGGAGGGAAGGGGTGGTCTCAAATCAACCAACTGCATACCCTGTCAGGTGTCTCTCCAAACCTTTGGTCATGAGAATGCTTGCTTGACATGCACCAGGATGCCCTTGGGTTTGTAATACTTGGCGAGTCATGAGCAAAGGGACGAGTTCTTTCCCTGACTTAGCATCTACTGAATAAGAATCAAAGATGGACCCAAGGGTAGAAAAAAAAAGTTGATTCAGTCACAAATAAAGTTCTCCTCCCAAGGCAGAGTTTCTACATTAGTTGGACATTCAGTGGGTAGATTAGCAGCAATTCTAGCTCATTAAACAATGACTTAAAAAAAAAAGGAAAAAAAAAAAAAAAATTACCCTTTCCTCATGCACTGGACAGGCACCACTCAGTAACTAAATGCCATGCAAGGTAGAAAAATAGACTGCAAACTCACAAGACAAAGAAATCAGAGCTCATTTCCACAGGAGAGGTTGATTTCACTTCAATGTTTTATTTCAGATTTTTCTAAAGATGTGGAAATAGCAACAAAAAAAAGTAAGAACGGAGAGCTGTAACCAAGACAACAGTAACAACATGAGCAGAGAGCCACTGAGGTTTCCAGTCCCTTCAACCCAAATCCACTGCCCTCAACAGGACAGACATCTTTCTTCTTTTTTCTCCTGCAAACTGCATTGATCTGTGCGCCCCCTGGTGCTCTGTGTGTGTCTGTGTAACTGTGTCCCTTGTGGCTCTCGTCCCTGTCCCACAGTCTGCAGTCTCTCGGCCCTCCACGCCCTCCTAATAGAAGCCCCCCAGTGCTTCCGGAGCCGTTCACTGCAGTGGTTGAAATCAGCAGAGGCTGAAGTTGCCGCTGCCCCTCTGACACAGAGAAAGAGGCACTGTGTAGTTTTCTTTGTAAATTTAAATCTACAGTTCAAGTGTGCCTGTCTGGACTGAACCCTGGACCATTGAAAGATCTATAGGCAAGAGGGGGAACACAACATCCCCTCAGCACTTTGCTTTGTTATGTCAACCCTCGTGGTTTAGTTTTATCGTTGCCAAATCCCTTCACTCGCGCGCACTAACGGGTCTGCACGCTCTGCCTCCCGCCCCCATTATACACGGAATGAGGACGAGTGCTGTTAGGATTTAGTATTTGGCACCAGATTTGGTTTACCCCCTGCCACTCTTTTACACTGGTCAGCCATTTTCTGATCCTAGATCACTCCCCTTCTGTTCCATCCGTCAAACCAAATTTTAAATAAAAACAACTAGAAGAACTTCCCCCTCTTGTTACCTCTTCTCAGGAAACAAAACCAAACTTTATGGAAAAACTTAAGTTTTTATTTCTTTTTTTCCAAATTCAAGGCACAATGTCTATCAATATTCCGATCTGTCCATCTTTGCTCTGCGTGAACAGTGCTTCGCATGAACTACAGGACTGTCTGCTCGCACGCCTGCGGTTCACATCTCTCGACGGTTCTGTTAACACCGAGACACGTCCAATTTTTTTGGTGGAGAGAGCAACGGCCCAGTCCAAACCAGTGATAAACAATGAACAGAATTAACATTAAACAAAAAGGACACAAAGAAAGTCAACCGTTAAAAAAAATAATAAAGTCTTGTCCTGTTTGTGTTTTCAGTATCTTGAGAAATATGCATCAGCTCTCTTTTGGCAAGCGAGTTGAGTTTTTAAATAAGCACTAAGTACTGATAGATAGGATAGCATACACCGTTAACGTGTGGTTTTAAGTAGATGCGTTTGTCGGTTTTCTTTTTTTTGTTTTTTTTGTTTTTTATACTTTTTCCATCTCATAGTATGAACTCAGGTATTTTGTCAGGTACTTTTCATCTCTTAAGGTTTAAGTTAATGCAAGCAGGGACACAGTTTGCCATGGAGTCTTGCTTGAGACTTGGGTTTGTGAGGGAGTGGGGGCTCCTCTCCTTATGAGACCCCATTGACCAAAGTCGGCGTCTCTTTGCTAGGAGAACGTGTTGAGGGCGTTCGCTCCTCCTTCTTTGCACTGGTTCCGTTCTCCTGTGAAGGGGAGAGAAATGTTGATATTCAGCGTCAAACAATCTTGGAAGCGCTCTGTTAGAGATGCTGTTGCAATTCAGCTGTTGACCAGAGATGGAACATTTGCGGCTTGGTCAGCCCTCATCTGTACCGAACCAGTCAAAAACTCAAAAATGTGACATGAAGGCATCGTTTTTAGTGCCAACAATGATATGGAGATTACTGTAGGAAGAACACTCAAAGTAGGCTGTTTTTAAAATTAGTGAGATACTCACTATAGTGGCGAAGCAGAAGAAATACTGCCATCTGCAGGTGAAGTTAGTCAAATTTGCAATAATCTCAATTAAACCTGTTACAATAATGGCATGTCAGGGCCATTAAAGATAGAAAAAACAAAGTAAATTTAAGCCAGAAAATTCTGAACTTACCCAAGTTTCAAAGGTCAAAAATTTTCGACTCAGAACTCTGAAAATGTTTGTTATTTTTGTAAAAATGTCTGGGATTAATCTCAAAATTTATGATTTTTTTTGGCAGAAATTAACTATATATAATGGCTCTGATACGCAGTTGTATAGCAAGATATAAATCACATGATAAATAAAATGAGCTCAATCATTTCCATTTTGATTACCGTATTTTCTGAACTATAAGTCTCAGTTTTTTTCATAGTTTGGTGCGACTTACACTCCAGAGCGACTTATGTGTGGAAATGAACACATTGTATCATATCACGTTATTTTCACACTAAACCGCAAGAGGGTGCTCTCGGCCTGTGTTATTCTACATTCGGAGTTAGCAGAGTTGTTTACAAGCGACTGAGGACGAAGATTTTGTTCGATTTAGTGATTTGAAGTAACACGGATAGTTTGGTAAACTTGTCAGCATGTTATCTATGCTATAGTTACCTGAATAACTCTCAGTATGTTATGCTAACATACCATTCACGTTTTCAGTTCATCAATTGTCATGTAACGTGGCATACCATACAATTATTCAGCAATTGTTGCCTCTATCCTATTTTTATTTTACATTGCCTTTCGAGGTGACAAGTCTGTTCTTAGTGTTGGATTTTATCAAATAAATTTCCCTTAAAAATGCAACTTACATAGTCTGGAAAATACAATAATATTTTTTGAAGGACAATTTTAGAGAACATAAGCCATTTTATTTATGTTTTGGTTGTGTGTGGTTTTTACTTATTGTTTTTAGTTGTGTTTTAATTTGGGTATTTAAAATACCTTCCTGTCACAGTGTGCAGGCTTCTGTACAAAATTAAAGTTTATTACTCTTGAGAGGGTGGACTTCCATTATTAAGGCAAAAGATGCTAAAAATAGCTTAAAATGTGAACTATAAATAATTTAGCATTTATTTTAAAATGATGGTGAATCATGTTTTACAGCAGCTGCTGTGTTTTTAGCTCATTTTATCTGTGAAGCACTTTGTGATTTTAATCTGTGGATGTTGCTATAGAAATAAAATTTACTTACAGCAATGTAATGTCACTATTGATCTTGGTATAATTAATAAATTATGGTAGGTGACATGAACATTTTTTGAACAATTTCTCTTCTCATTTTGTGCTAAAAAAAGCTGGAATCAGGAGCTCATTGCTTAACAAAAGATTGAAAATGAGTCCCAGAACTCTGATTGTGCGTTTACCTTGAGTTCAGGTCCAGAGTGGTTCTCTTTCTGAGGCAGGTTCTGTCGGCTCTGCGACTCAGGACGGGATATGTAGTCAGCTACGGTCACTGAGAAACATCAAACTGTCAGCTGGAACACTCAGAGGGAGTGTGTGTTGATTCGCTAGAGAGCGCCGCTGCTCACCACTTTCTCCTGGTTGCCTGTCACGACTAGCGGACCCTCCCTCTGGTCGGCTGCCACGATTACGGCGCCGGCGGCTTCGGTTGCGGCGCTGAGGTCGAGCTTCTTCGTCTAATCATCAAATTGGTAAAAACTGATCAAATTCTGGAGAAGTTTTACTTTCAGCTGTTTGCGACACACCGGGTGGTTCTCACCTAGTCCGTTCTCACTGGGGCCGGCCTGATTATCTGACTCTGTGGCGGCGTCCATCACGCTGGGCTCCTGGTCATTACGGCGCCGGCGGGAGCGTCTGTGACGGTCCCCTGCCAAGCCCTCACTGAGGTCGGCGTCTGCAATCTCGCCCTCTCCTTCTAGCAGAGCGTACGGGTTGCTGTCTGGATCCCTCAGAACTGACAAGATTAGAAATATGACTCAACATTTTTATAATTTGTTTACTAAATGTATCAAATAAATAGTGTATGAAATGAAAATCCATCTTCTGCATAACCGCCAACAGATTTTTCATACACACATACTATAAAAAAAAAAAAAAAAAATCAGAATTAACAGGTTAGCTGCACTAACCTGTCTTCGGTGCACTCCTACTCATCACACAGTCTTATTACAATATAAATGATTCAAAGTGTAATTATTACATAAACTTCAAAGTAATTTCTTTTATTACTGTTATTTATTTTATATATTTAGGCATTCTAGCACCTGATTGTGAAATAAAAAAATCGTTTAATTTTTTAAATGTTTGACAAATTGGAGGAAAAAAAAATCCTGCATCTCTCTTCCAGCTCTGGACTACCAAGCATTCCAGTTTGGGGCCATGCTTTGTGAAACAGCTCACGGTTAGTCAGACTGGATTGCATCTGTACATATCTGTTTTATGTTCAAAACAGATATGTTTTAATTAAATGTAAGTGAAAAATCAGAACACATCCATCTGTGTGTAATTAGACTAATGTGTTTCACTTAGTGTTAAAGTTTCTCAAATAAATTCACTTTTCAGTAATATTCTAATTTATTGAATGGGTCTGTACATTTTGCATTGTTTTGACAATGGTTTTGTTCTATAAAGTCAGATTTCTTCCACATGAGCCTTCGCTCTGCAGTTACTAGGTCAATTGTCCTGAAAAGAGCAATGAAATGTAACATACCTGAGCTAATTGAGTTGGAGGGCTTGGCTGTGGGGCCCCCGCGCCCCCGTCCCGAGTTCGCACCTCGGCCCCTGCCTCCCCGTCTGGAGCCTCTCTCGTCCCCACCAATGCCACGGGGCCTAAGTTCGCGATCATTGACGTCCTCCGACTCGGAAGCATTTGATAGTTCAGAGTTTGTGCCTGGGAACAAAAATAAAAACATTTAAAAAGAAATGTGTTTTTTTTTATTTTTTATAATCAGATGTAAATCTAGGGTGAAAACAGTGTTGCATCATATCCAGGTGAAGCGTTTTTGTTCCTTCCATCTCACCGTATCCAGAGTACTGGGTGTTGGAGGCTCTTCGTCCTCGGCCACGCCCGGCGTACGTACGCGATGCGTGGAGAGAGTTGCTGCTCTCATCCGTCATGTAACCTTTCTCCCGGTCACCACCAGGGCCTGCGGGGCCAGCGGGCCGGCTGGGGGCCGTGCGGTATCCCACCCCGATCTGACGGAGCTGCTCGTCAATCTGGAGGCGCTCGAGACGCAGCTGCTCCACTTCCTGCAGAACATGCGGTTAACAACATCTGTGGTATTTGCTGAATTTGTTTTACAGAAGGTAGAACAAGTTTAGCCTCTGCTTTCTTAAATTACCACTTTATTTATCTTATCTGTAAAAAAATAAAAATAAAAAGACTAGTTGCTTATTTCTTTGCATTTTCTCATAATCCCCAGTAGATGGCAGTGATGCAAAAATATTTATTCTCAAATGACTTTTTCCAAGTCTTTAATAAGTCTGAATGAGAACTGTTTGTTCTACTCCTTAGAGCAGAACAAACACTCTAGAAACAAGATCATTGTGTCTGACATTACAGAAATACTTTCTGGACCTGAAGGCAGAAGGAAGTGGCAGCAGTTCTCCAATGGGAGTGTGACAGCTGACTCCACCAATGACAGCTGGATCCTTATGGGAGGTGAGGAGGGCGAGGTAGGGCAGGGGGGGTCTTGGAGTTATCTTTGGAAGCTAAGGGTCCGGATGGCCTGTAACTTACACCCTAGTGCACCCTGTAGCCGGCCCCACAGAGAGGAGCTATTTATAAAAGCTCATGAGGTAAGGCCAAAACCAGACTATCAGCAGCTTCCCTCCTGAGGATTCAGGCTGGCAGGACACAGGTGACGGGCCTGCAGGCTCATTACTAACGGACTAGTGAGGGAACGCAGTCAGAGTGAAAGAAGTAAACTCCCTGCTGCAAACTCAGATATGATGACAAGGAATGTACCCATTTGAAAATCTTGGCCTATATGGATAACCGATATATTAAGTCATATCTGCATACATTGTACACAAGAATAAAGTCATAACAATAAAGTGGAAACAATTCAAGAATGAGGTCGTAACAACAATAGTCATATAATAAAAATAGAAAAAATAGAAAATAGAAACAATAAAGTGAAACAACAAAGTCATATTACCTGCATAAAGACACAATAAAAGTCAATATTACCAGAATAAAGTCAGAATATTAAGTCAAGTTTATTTGTCTAGCACATTTCAGCAACAAGGCCGTCTGAAGTGTTTTACATTACATGACATTTTGCAAAATATCAATTATGACTTTCTTCTGGTAATATTTCATCTTTATTCTGCTGATTTGTGGAATACCCTCTGCTGATAGTCATTGGGTGATTTAGGTTTGTTTAAAGATTTCTTCTAAGTTTTCTGAATAACGGCAACCACACAGTAATATGCTGCCATCTCTGTGTTTCACAGTGCAGGTGTGTTCATATTGATTGAGGTTAGCTTTGGACCATAAAAAGTTTTTTCATCTACTGTATTTAAGAGAGAGAAACTGGATGAACCAACCTGCAGGTAGGACACATGGTACTCCAACAAGGCCTGAGCATTGCTGATGTTTTCCTTAGTTCCAACAAACACAAAGGGAACCATGCCCTAATGAAGCACAAATGACAAGTTCAGGGTTTAATCACGGTGTCGAGAAACATGTCAGTCCATCAACTAATAGCAACAGTTGAGAGCCATTAAAGCGGAAGTACTACTGACAGGGCAGGAGGAACAAAGATGTAGCATTGAGCAGCAAAGCAGAAGGAATGTTGTGGGTGTCAGAAAGACGAGCCGAACGGAGCATTCACCTCTTTGCTGCTGGCAGTGTCGTCTCTGCCAGCCCCCTGCCTGCCTACCTCCTCCCGGGGAAGCTTTTTGTCGTTGTCTCCCTCGATCCGGACACGGACCACGCCTGACTTGTCTACTATCTCCTGGATGACTTTGCCATTCTTTCCGATGACTTTGCCTGGAAGAAAACGGAAGCAAAGAGAGTCAAAAGCCATATTTGTGTTGGATGCCATGTAATACATAAAACACTCCACATCTGCTTTTTGTGTGGCATATTCATACGGGACAACAGAAGCTTCAGATGTCGCTGAAAGACGTCTCCCAGATATGTTAATGAGTTCGTTCAAGTCGACTTGATGAATGACAGGAGTAGATGTTCAAACTACTTTTCTGGCTGCGGCCACAGCTCAGTGTGCCAGCCAGCTGTATGACAGAGGTAAACTATTCTTACCGCACAGTGCAATACTTGATGGGGGCCACTATTTTGATTCAAATTCAAAAATACTTAAGAATCCCAAAGGAAGATTAAATGTTGTTGTAGCCTATATTAAATCAAATTCTTCAGCGTTACTGTCGGTATGAAGATTCTATTGAAGAGGCTAGCATCTTAAAAATAGCAAAGTATGAAAAATACTTCCATAATCAGTCCAACTACACAGCATCTAAAACAAGAAGCGACTAGTGTTATTACAGGACCTCAGAGTTCAGCAAAACTGAACTCAGCAGGGGAATTTTTCCTTAAATTACTGACTTCACAGATTCGCACAGGATTAAAAACAGACAATCTGCAATCACTACAACAGATAAAACTAATCCTATATGAATATGGCTTAAGCCATCAAATGATGGGAAGGTCAAGTTGCTTCACTCACCTACAAGGTTCCTAGGAACCTGGAAGTAATCTTCTTTGAACTCCAGATATTCTCTCGCCTGCTTCACAGCCTCAGGAGTCTTGAACACAGCACACAAGTCCAGCATCAGAGAGCATTCAGGCAGCTGCAGCTAACGACAGCAGCCTCAGTGGGGCGCTCACCTCTCCATAGATCCTGAAGGTACAGCTCTCCTCCTCCAGCTCAATGGCCGTCACTCCAGGCACCTTCCTGGCCTGCTGGATGTTGGCACCGTGGGAGCCAATGGCGAGGCCCATCAGGTCCTCTCTGACTCGAACCTCTTCTTGGTAAGCTGCTGCTAGCTGCTTACTGGTCTAAGAAAGGGAACCCAAACAACATCAGGAAGACTGGAAGTGGACAGGTTCGTGTCTCACTGGTTCATTTCACCAGTGGTGTTCTGTTCATCAGCTCAGCCACTGACCCCAGAGGCAATATGACTGAAAGTCCTTGTGTTTTCCTTTTCATGTGGGTGCACTGATTGCAGTGTTCTGCCTGCTAGCCAATGTTTAAAAGCTGATTACGAGTTTTGTTTTTGTGTGTGTGAAAAGTTATTTACAATGATTCAGCAACAGTGGCCCCCCCCTAACTGTTGCTGAGTCATTGTTGCAACAGTAACAAAACAGTGTCTAAGGGACACTGGCTGATTTTCAGAGCTTTGCCGAGCTCATCCAGAGTTAAGATCTGTGGATGAGATTGTTTTCTGATGTAAGCTTCAGCTGATTGCCGATCTCCCAAAATTAAGGAAATCGGGTCGGTTTTTAGGCTAGCTGTTTTTAGGCTAGCCGATTTTAGCTAACCGTGTGTAAGCCCTCTGGAAGTATTTTTATGCAAATGACTACTTTGAACCACATTGTTACCATCCTGAAGATGAAATCTAAGGCCAACAGGGACAACCTTTGTGAAATAAAACCAATGAATATTTGCTGATAAACATTTACCTCCAAATGTTTGGTGGCTTCTTCGTTGCGGGACATTAGGATGAGCTTGGTGCGGATGCTGCGGAAATGCATGTCACTCAAGAGTGTTGCACGCTTTACCGTTGTGTCATTTGTAGACTTGTGGGAGAGGGGAAAAACAGGGCAATGTGAGATCTAGCAATTATCTAGTTTCAGAAATTAAGTAAGGGATTTTGGAATTTCCTAACCAGGACAATGAGCTCATGTGTTTGAGCACTGTAGAAGATGCAATTGGCGCCGATAGCTTTTCTGAAGTCTTTGTGAATGCCATCGCTTGCACATCTGACAAAAACAAGACACACACACTAACAGCACTGCTCATGATCTGCAGAAAGCTGCTGAAAAATCTCAGCATCACAATAAAGCTGGACAAAGGCGGACTCACATGTCTCTCAGGTCTTCAGGGACAGGGATGGTGATCTTATGGAACGTGTTTTGAGAGGCGGGACTGTTGGGGTTCAGCGGCCTGATGCGCTCTGACGTGACAATCTCATTATATGTGGCATCGCAAGCTGCGTATTCGATTACGTAAAACTGAAACGGCACAACAGACATTTATAACAGTTATAGGAAGTAATATCTAGCTGTTTTAGTTTAAGAAGAAATACAAAAAAAATCCCCAGGATCAGATGGTTAGGGTTTTATCACCTACGGTGATCAGTCTACGGTTAAGAGATTTGGACTGATTGACGTTTTATGATGATTACTGAAATTAGTGTAATTTTAAACTATCAAACCTACAGTCATGATTAGCCAATTAAAACCTAAGAGGAACTAGGGTGAATTTTGTAGTTAGGCACCCAGTTAATAAACTCTACGATTCTCTCCCTTTTCTTTTTTTTTTAAAGGTATTATTAAGCTATCCGGCCTTTACGGTATAAAATGATTAATTTAACAAAGGTGAAGCTAAATCAAGGAAGCTGAGGTTTTCCATTTTGAATAAATGCCCTGATGATAGACTTCAAATTGCTCAGAACTTAATTTTTAATTGTTTGCAGATTAATCTAAAGCAACAGTCACTTCTTCATGTCTTCTCAACCTATTGTCACAAATTCATCAGCCTAAGGCTACGATGGGCAAACAAATCAACATCTCAGTTCAAAGACACTCATTTGTGTAGGAATCAATAGAAACGGGCCCACTTACATTTGCCAAATAATAGACTCAAAGTTCCCACATCCCACAGTACTCCGTTTTACTGCACTATGTATTAACGCAGGGAAATACCAGATTGCACAATTTATTTCTATCAGCAGATAATTGGCTAATGGAAGCACATGCTGAAGATAAGCAACTATAATAAAATGAAATAATTGCAGAACTGACTCAAAATACTTTCAGAAAGAATATTAGAATTGAATATAAAGATCTACCAGCAGAAAGTTAAAGGATAATGGAAGCATAAAGCTCAACAGTAAGCTAAAACAAAACAGAATGTGAAACTACAACAAACAGGGGCAAAATTACAAAAGAAAAATAATTCGGTCCAGGTTAGTTAAGATTAGTTTTAAGTGTTCTACTGTTTTGTCAAAATAAGGAAGTGGGATTTTTAAATTTAACATTTTTATAAACAACAGCTAAATTCTCCCCTACTTATTGTTTTTTTTTTTATGGCCTAATTAAGCAGGTTAAAATTTTGCCATATTGTAATTAAATTTTGGCATATTCTAACTATGTTAGAAAGAATCCATGAGCCATTTAAAAAAAGTATTTTTCTTAGCATCAATATGGAGTTTGAAGTTTTTTATTATGACAACACTAAAGAAGGCCAGTTGATTAATTTTCCACACATTCAAAGGATCCAAGCTGCTCCTGTAAACAACACAGTCAGAGTTACGGCTCAGATCATTTATATTCTGGGTACCTTCAGTCATTTCTATTGCGCCCGTTATGACACAGCAGAAAACTGATAAAAATCCTGCTTTTATACAGCTGGTTTAATTCATTATTAATTATTCAACAGCGTTCGATTAACATCTGGCTTTGATGCTTTTTTTAAAGTCAAATGGAAGCAAGAAGTGTATACATACTTTTTCGCCTCCACACAACTTTCTGTTAACTTTGTTTCAAACAAATGGCAGCGACAATGACAGTGAATTATTATGTGTCTGCAGGTTACTTTATTTTCCCAGTATCCAGCCACCTACCTCTCCCTTCATCATCCTGACCCGTGCTAACCACCAGCCGCACGGCTCCTGTTCATTGGCCCTGGAGTAGACCTGCGGAGACCATAGGCGCGTGAGTTCAGCAGGAAGTCCAGGTGTGAGACCTGGATTAGAACGGAGCAGCGCAGCAGTTCTCACCTCCACCTCCTCGCCTTCGCCAATGTCTTTGTGGTAGTCGGCTGGAGGAGGCAGCCGCACGTCGCTGAACGGCAGCTGTCTCTCAGGTTGCCAGCTTAAACACGACGAGACAGATTAAACACAGTTGTTATTAAATACTGTCTGCTTCTTTCGTTTCATGTCCTGATTGCAAAGATTGCTCATTAAAACTTTAAATGTCCCTAGTAATCTTATCTTAGTCTAGTGCAATAAATTGTTTTTGTTGTATAACAATAAGATAATCTTTGATTTGGCCAAATAACATTTTCATAGGTATCCTATACAGTAGCAGTGCACTGGTTGCAGTTTTCTGACCAATCACAGAGCTGTAAAATACCCGACCTGCTGATTCCGATTTTTGTCCAATGCCCTTTTTTGTTTTGTCTGAAAATACACACAGATTGCACTGGCTGTTGCAGCTCTAAGTCGTTCTGTGTCACATGATCTGATGGTATCCCGAGCAACAAACTGGCCATAGATCAGCTGAAGCACGAGCCTATAAATTTATGACATTCACCAATGATTGCAACATTATATCTATCACCAATATAAAAACAGAGAGCAACCACACTTATGTTAGCCCAGCACTTCAGAGTTTGAATCATCAGCAGAGGCTGAACATGAGTTTATTTCAGAATATGGTGATGGGTAAATCCTTCGAATCAGATGTTAAAGCTAAAGGTGTAGTGAATGCAGTTTTCCGGCCTATTACTGATCTTTAAAAAGCTGATACCGATTTTGCCTAATACCAATTTTTTTTTTGCTAAATTAAGCAACAAAGCGACTAAGTTGGGTGAGTACTGTTGATTGCACATGTTCAGAGTGCAGACATGACCTTTTTGGCCGGTTCGTCAGCCAACCGCTTTTGGCAGAGCAAAAGAGGACAGTGCCTGATTTTCAGACATTCTAAGAGGGGGATAAGAACAGTTTCTCATTCACGTATCACCCAATGTCGAAAAATGAAGAAAATCCGGGCCGATTTATTGCCACACCCAATATTACAGATAGGAGACCACACTGAAATCTAGCTCATTTGTGTAGAACCTCTGATCTGGAACATTTCTCATACTTTTTAATCCATAATTTTTAAGCAACTAAAACTCCTTTAGAATTTCCCCACGGGAAACTTCTCCAACACCTCCATGTGCTCAGAGAGAGTAGAAGGACAAAAAGGGGGGCTGGGAACCATCCCAAAAATGACACTGGGCATGGTAATACCACTCCCCTCCCCCTCCTATCTCACATACCATGGATTACTATTTTTAGGAGAGCCACACGATCTACACTCAGCCATGATGGACCACAGGGAAGCCTGGGGGTTTTGGGGGGCAGTAGGTGGGTTCAGGAGGAAAGAAAGTTGTGGCAGCAGTGTGGTTGGGACAGAGATGGGAAGAGAAGGAAGATTTTAAAATGACCTGTTCCAAGACACATATGGACAGCTGTGTCCCAGGCACGGGTGCTGAAGAGGGACATTTTAAAGGCCTCGAGCAAAGTCTTGTTACAGTCATCAAATTTCTAACTTACTTTCCTTTGAGCTTTTATTTAAAGACTACAGTTCCTTCCTTGGGGAATTTTTTTGTATTTTGTCATATTACAACTACAATTTTCATAATACATTTATTATGTTTGTGTTAACACAAACACTGCTTCTTTTTAAACAAATACAAATCTGATAAAAAGTCAAGTCTACATTTAAATTCAGATCCCAAAATGCCTCCAGAAGTCACCCAATCATCCCTGCACCATGAGAACTGATGGTTTACTACAGCACATCCAAGCATGTCAATGTTAGAATGTCCTAGTCAAAGTGCAGATTGGAGTACAGTTGAGAATCTGTGGTAAAGTTGGAAAGTGACGTTTGGGGAAAATACTCTCCTTCTGGTTAGGCTGAAAAGAAAACGGGCATAAACTTTAGCCTGTAGAGGAGCAAGTGTAATAGAGCCTACCACAGACTTCACTATATGATGAAAATCATTTTTCTAATAAATACATTAAAGTTTGATATAAAAAGAAATGCACTAATGTAATATCTGTATCGGTCCCAATGTTGGAAAAACAAAATTCTACATGTGGTATCAGTGACAACGTGCACAATACATTAAGGCAAATCTATTCAGTATAATTTTATCCTTTGTGCTCTGAGTGAGGTCATACTTTATCATTTATTTTACATTATATTTAGAATTTCTAATCACACTTTCTGAACCATTTGAAAGGTTTATTGCAGTTTATATATGTTTGATCAAAGTAGTCATCTTATTTGTCAGTTTATTATTCATTAGTTGTTACCCACCTAATTGCACTGCCTGAACAAATTAAAGTTGTGTTGAAATGGACAAAGCTTATGAAGCTAGTGGTGTATTTATACTGTAGCAGTAATCCAATAGATCTGTATTTCAATATAAATATCTAAGAATTAAAATTGTAATGCTGCACTGAAGGCAGAAGACAATCATTCCTGGTTACATGAAAAAAGGGGAGAATTTCAGAAACCATCAAATTTATGAACCCATTATTTCATACATGTAGATAGAACAAAAAGCTCACACTTACTTGTTTTCAAATACAATAGTAAGTGAGTCTTCATGGACATCTTTGATAAAACCCTGAAGAAAAACACAGAAAAGAAGAAAAAAAAAAGATGTTATCACATGCTGTAGAAACATAAGGATCTGGACTGTGTGCGTGTTAGATTTGTGCATGTTGACAGCTGGCTTTCAGGCCAACAGTGTGACTGCTTCTGAAACAGAGCATCTTGGGCCCTGATAGCGAGCCAAGGCGGCACGTTGCTGCTGACACCGTTCTCTGGTTGTGAATTCAGCGTCGGGTGAAAGTGACGACCGACAGCAGAGAAAATTTCCTCACTAACAGGATGAAAACATCTCAGCTCTCTTCATCTGATTGTCCGTCTGCAGCCTAAATGGCTTGTGTCAAATTCCCTGAGTAGTTTTGAGAAAGAAAAAGCATACGAAAATATGTGATTCACAAATCTGTCACATCTACCCAGTGGTAGAAACAGGTGGAAGGGGCCTAGAGTGAACTGCCATAAATGGGATTTGAGGCTCAGAAGATCCCAGTGGGAAGCAGAGAATACTGGCAAGGACAGTTTTGGTTGGGTCATTCTGGACTTTTTCGAGGGGAGAAAAATTTGCCATTTGGAGGTGATGGGAGAGGGAAGTTGGGTGGGAGACTCCCTTATTGCTCAAATGAAAGCCAATCAGAGGCAGATGGACACTCTGGTTCAGCTGGAGTTTTTTTTTTCTGGTTGTAGGGGAACATTCCTTACCCCTGTCGCTACATTTTTGCTAAGAGAGAATGTTAACTAAGCTGAATTATGGATATTTGGACATTTGATGATTTTCTTTTTTTAAACCCTAAAATCAAAAAGAAATGTTTTTATTTTTCATTAAAAAACAAATATTTCCTTAAAATCTTTTTTTGTTTGTTTGTTTTGACAATGATTTTGGGGTTGTAAAGGTTGTCAACTCCTGGGCCTGGCAGAGGTTTAAAGAACCTCCACCCCATTTAGCAATGATGTTGTCACCCAGGACACGTGATGATGTCACCCAGGATACGTGATGATGTCACCAAGGACACGTCACCTTGAAATATCATCTCTGATGTCCAGAGGAACCATTTATGTCATGAGACGGTCATACGGCAACAGCCTTCAGTCAGAGGCCTTTTCAGAATCACTGCCAAACTGACTGCTAGTGGAAATTATTCCTGGTCACAGCGTCACCACAACTCTTTGAAGAAAGTTTGATGAAAATAGTTAACATTGCATTTTGTTTTGGGGTGTATAAAGTTTTTTTTTTTTTTGTAACTGAATAACCTGGAGTCATATGTATTAATTTTTCTAATCACAAAATATAATTCATGAACAGTTCTAACATATCTGTGTGGTTAGGCCCATAGTCGTGGATGTACTGTCACCATAGCAGATTTTGCTTGACGATCTATTGCCCCCAAAGTTATTGCAACAAACAATGATTTTGTTGTTTTGAGACCATTTTCAAGCTATGTAATAATAATGGCACAATCATTCAAGAACACATTCTCAGAAATCAGTAAACTTTAAGTTCTACTGAACATTTGAACTGGAAGACATTTTTAAATATTCTAAATAAATAAAACAGAAAACAAATCAAATGAATTATTAAGTCTCAAAACAAAAGTGTCCTTCAAAAACAAAAAATAAATAAAAATCAGCAGACTGTGAAGACAAAGTTTTTGGTAAAAAGAAAAAAATGATAATCATGCAAATAAAAATGATTGATTTATTGTTTATTGTGACAGGCCTCTGTGGATACATTAGGGAAACCTGGTCAGCTGACAGAGGCTGCAGGTGTGGATGCAGTTCCAGTGAGAAGCAGCTGTAAGACATGGATCTACTGATTCTTATTCTGAACTACTCAGCAGAAACATTCATCAGCGAAACAATGCAGAATTCAGCGCTTCTTCCAACAGCTTTTCACCAACATATTTTAAAAGAGCAGAATTAAAAGCATTTCTTGATGCTGAAACATTTAAGCATCCATCTCTTTGCTGCCACTTTATCTTTTGGAGCTGCAGCTGCCAGCTCCTCAGTATCCCCCCCAACCTCCTAAACAGATTTCAGGTGTTTTTGAAAAGGCCAACTACAGAGACACTGTGCTACATGAGTGACAGCAGAAGATGAGCAAATGTTTGTTTTTTTTTTTACAGTGCATCTGAGGCATTTTGGGTAGTTTACAGTCTGTTTTATCTCTAATGGGACCAGAGGGAGATAAGGACGGCTGTTTAAAATGGGGATGTCTGTTTTTGTCAGACGTATCATAGAAACAGCTGGCTTTTCTGAAGCCAGCCTCTAAAAGATGTGGTTTATTTTAATGCAGATGTGTTGGACAACAGAATTACAGCTCATGAAAATGTTTTGCTAATTGAATGACTCTCACTTTTTCCTCACAGCAAATCTTTTTTCACCCTTAGCAGCGTAGCTGAAGGTAAAAGAGAGATTGTATTGGCTGTTTGCAGCTCTAACTTCGTTTGTGTCATATGGTCTGATGGTATCCCCTAACAACAGAACTAAATCATAAGTCTTCACATTCACAAATGATTAACTGGAAATGTTGCGATATTTGTTATCAATGAGCCACATAAAAACAGAGAGCAACATGCTAATGTTACCTTACCACTTCAGAGTCTGAATGCAAACATCGCCAGGGGCAACACGAGAGTTTATTGCAGAATGCAGCAGAATTTTAGAGAGTAGATAGAAACAAATGTTAAAACTAGAGGTGTACCAACTGCAGTTTTCTGGCTGATCACAGATATTTAAAAACCCTGACCTGCCGATTCTGATTTAGGCATATATAGACACTGAATCTAGGGACTAAATAGCTAAGTTAGTAACAGTGAGGTGACTGTTACTAACCAGGGAAAACCCAGACATGCTCTTTGCAAAGGTAGATAAGATCGGTTTCTCAAGACAGCATCGGCCAATCACAGATCACCCCAAATTAAGAAAATCAGGCACTATTAATTCGGTGCATCCCTAGTAAAACTATGAACATTTTACAATCTTATTAGCTAATATTTATGTTAACCTGAAGTTGAAGCAGCATATTGAGGCTATCCGGCAGAAATTACAGACAGGACAAATATCACCAGGGAAAGCAGATTGTGCCATTTCCAGAAAATTTTTATGAGTAAGTTGGGACAGAGTCACCAACTAGTCAAATGTAGAATTCATTTATTATAAACAGATTACATTGACAGGATCCTGATTGGGACCACATGTTAATCTTAAAGGACTCTGATCTGAAACAGGCACAGGAAATCATGATCAGCTGAACAGTATTTTCAGCTAATAAAAAACAAAACAAAACAAACAACAACAAAATACACTAACTAAAACGGCCAAATCCCAATGTCTAGGCTGTGGACCAAAAGTATGTTTAAGGCAAGTATAGAAGTTAATTTGTCTTCAAAATTAATCTGTTTCAAAAATGCCACAGGGCAAAGCAAAGTCAAGCTCTCCTGATATTACGTGATATCAGTAATATCAGGAGTGGAAAAGAGTGGAAGTCTTCATTATGAAGTCAGCAACCATGTGGTTGATTAAAGCCACAAGCTCTACAACCTTCATGCTGGACAAATAACCCAAATTGTGCCAACTCACTTCCCTCATATGGAAAGCTTAAGAGTTGAGCCTAAAAAAGTTGGGGTCTTCATTTTTAGTTTATCTTACACCTGCTGAATTCTACAGAGCTGGAACCTCACACAGAGCAGGAAATTAAAAGCAAACCAGTTAATGTAAAGAAGGAAAGCGGCAGAATAATGAACGCAAATTACTTTGGAAAGTGTTCAACCACACCAGAGTCAAACCTGTCACCCTGTAAAACAAAAACAACAGGTGAAGCAACGTGGGAGTAAATATAGGATGGTTGCTTAAAGTGTGGGGTGGGCTGGCAGAGCAGCTGAAAGCCTCAAGAGAAGAGCCATGTGTATCAGAATACCGACTGTGGGCTCTTACAATGTAAAATGTAGAAAAATAAAGGAGAAACCAAGTTTGATATTAAATTTGATTTTTCTCTCAGTGAATGACAGCAGCAGAGGCTTACACAGAAATGAAACAGAAAGTCTATCTGTACAGCAACTGTTCCTCCTCAGGGCTGCCTTCTTCATTGGGAGTCAGACCACAAATATATTCTTACAGGAACTGCACAGCAGCTGGCTGCTTTATATTAAATGCCTTCATCACGTGTTTTCTCAATGTATTGGGACTTTTTTTTAAATATCTTTGCTCATAAAGAATAGACATGAACCATATATGCTGATGACAAGTATACTTAGCTTCTCAGCTAAGTCCAGCTAGCGGTTATCCTGAATGGAACACATCTGCTCCTCCTCCTCGCTAACGTTAGCTGAGAAACACTGTGGTAGCTTATCTCTCGGGAGAGGGGGGGGAACAAAGCAGCCTTTCCATCAGACAAAACTTTAAGGTGGGACAACAGCAAACAACCACTGCACGCAGTTTACCTTGTAGAAGGCCCCGTTCGAGCCGCGAACCTCCACGGCCAGTCCGTCCATGCTTTTCAATAGATCCCCACGGCTGTGCTTGCCGTCCGTAACCGTTGCGACTCCCTGCGAGTCCGGAGCCGTTCCCACCCCCAGCTTCACCGGCCCTTCGCCGCTCTCCGACAGCCTCTGGATTTCCAGTGTTTCGGGTGGAGGAGAAAAAAAAGGTGGAGGGGGCAGAGGTGAAGGGGTTGGGGGAAATGGGTGTCACAACAAGCAACGCAACGCAGATGCAGGAAGGAGTGTGTGGAGCGGGGACCGTTATTTGTTTTTGTCCAAATGTAGGATTCAGAGCTCGCGAGCTAAACGGCTCCACCGCGAGCGGCTGCTGTAGTTTCGACTTGCGCGAGGAGAAGCACGCTAAATGATGTTAGCTGCTGGATAATTAGCTGGGAGGCTAGCTATCACGCTAGGCGCCGTCAGTTTTCAGGGATGAAGCTAGCTTGCCTAGTGTCTGGTAGCCAGGTTGCGTTCTGTTAGTTGGACGTGTGGCGCAGACGCTGCATTGAGATATTTCACAGAAGTCGTCACCGGGGGTGGTTTCTTCAGCCTCTGGTGTAATCTTTCCGCGCAGTGTCTTTCTTAAATTCCGTCTGAAAATGTGCAACCGCCCGGCGACTATTCCTCACCAGCCACCCGACCCCTCAAACACACGCTGATAAAGTAAGTAGAAGAGGGTCTGAATGACCTCGAACACCCCACCCCTTCACTCGAGAACCTGCCCATAAGAAAACATGGGTTTCTAATTGGTTAAAATGTTCGTCAATCAATCATCCCTATCGGTTATTGGCTCAGCAAATAAGGGTTGGTCTCTGAGTGGGACCAATAACTGAAAACGATTCACATCCTAACACAATCCATTGGTTTGTTTCCGTGTCAGTTACAATTTCACTCATACTGACCGACTCCCGTACTCCATGTTACCCACTCATTGATGAGAGAGAGTGGGAGCATTCCTTAACAGTCGGCCGGCGACCGGCTCAGCTGGAATTAATGACGACAGGGAGTGGGAGGAGTTTTTATGTTCCTTTAGCCGTTTTTGGTGACGGGAGGAAGAGGTCATATCCAACTTGTCAGTGATTAAGTAATATGAACCTATTCATGTAATTAACAACAGACAACGTGAACAAGCAACAATGAAATAGTGAAACATTCTTAAAGAAATGTTGATGGGTTAATACCTCTGTGCACCATAATATTGTTTTGTAGTTCAGACCCACCCGTACACTAACTTTGGGCTTGAAGCCCATTAGACATCTGTTATAAATAACACATATATTAAAACATCTGTTTCTCAGTCACTGGATTCCACACAGTTAAGCTTAACAGACAGATATACAAACAAGAAAATTGGGTGAAATTTTCTGGCACTGTACGACACACACTCAGATCTTATCTGCCATAGAGGGGCTACACTCATGGAGTTCCACAAGATCCTATTTATAGGGGAACCCTTTTCTTCAACATCCCCATGATCCATCTTGCTCAGATTATGGAGTACTACAGCAACATATCTTACAAATGCTTTCCATGATGGTGTAACTTTGTATCTTATCGTCACTACTTCAGTATAGTTCACTACTTTCTGTAACCCATGTGTGTCGCTGCCAGCCTTGGCCAGGATTCTCTTCCAAAATAGATTTTTGTCCTGGTGAAAAAAAGCTCATGGCTTTTAAATATGACTCATGCCATTATTCCACCTTTCCCATAAAGGTAATTAATCATCAAATCTTGTTTAGTATGCCTTATATGATGATTTATTTCCTTTTTGCTGTATTTGTCAAAGCACCCCAAATTTAAATATTTCAGTATATTCTAAATGGCATTTTGTTTTCTTAAAGCTGCATTTGCCCTGTTTTGTTTTGCTGTGACACCTTCCTGGATCAGAGGATCAGCTGAGCTACTGCTGCCCTTCAACTTTACGTTCTCCTTCTATAGATGTCAGACTTGTGGTCTTTCATAATTTGACCCTGTCTCGCTCATTGACATAACCTTGGCTGAGCTCTCATTACGACCAACTGATCTCTTCCAGTCTACAAACCTGAAAAATGGCCCATAGATTATCTTTCTTTCTCTCCTAGATGAAGACACTGAGAGCTACTGCTGTTAACTCAGTTACCCTCAGGGGCCCTTCTGCATTAATGTCACAATTCTGAGAAAAAAATGTCTGAATTCTGAGATTAATATCACAAGTCCTAGTTTTCAATGTCCTTATTCTCTTTGTTGATTATAGCAAATGAAAAAAGTTTGGAGATTCCAACTTTAATCTTAGAATTCTGTCTTTTATTCTTAAAATTTTGAGAAAAAAAGTCAGAATTCAGATTATTTAAAAGTCAAATACCTGAGAAGAAAGGTCTGAAATCTGATATTAAAATCATAAGCATTTTTTTGTTACTTTAATCCACTTTCTGGCCCACCATAGGAAAAAAAGCTATTGTGACTTTAGTTTTTACACTTCATTTTAATTGGTCGTTTTCTATTTTTTTCTATTTTTCGTTTTCTATTCCGATATTGTACTAATTTATTGGATTTTTAAAACAGGAAAATCTAACAAATCGGGCTTGTTTCCTAATTTTTTTTTTTCAAAATTACTGTTTGACCACAGGTTTCTGTTCTGCAAAACATGAAAATACACAGATATCCAACATCACGTCAATTCAAATCAATATACACTGTAAACAACATGGACATACCGACTTACAAAATAGTAAAAGCAGAATTACACGATGGTTATAGTAGAAGATTGGACTTTAATCTCATGATTCTGACTTTAATTTAATTCTGATTAAAGTCAAAATGACCTTCTTACTTCAAATTCTAAACAAAAGGCTCTAAAAATACAAAATCGGTATTTTGAGAAAAAAGTCAGAGGGTGTGTCCTCTTCCGTAGCACATCATATTATAGCCATAACATGTATTCCTGTCTATATTTATAGCTACCATATACATTAATAAGTAGGAATTTCTACGACAACTACAATCAAAAGTCTTAACTAATGATTTCTATGACATGAACATGCGCTCCCGGATATGACGTTCCTGAACCCGCGTTTACGCGCTGTGGCCATGTGGGCTAATTAACCAATAGAATTACCCGATATAAGCGCGCGCCTCTTGAATCAGGAAGCACTCGTTGCTTTGTAGCGTGCTAGTTTTCTTTTATTTCTCGTGGGAGAAACAAAGTAAGACGGTCAAAGGAAATCTTTTGACAAAAGCTACAAAAAGAGAAACATTGAACAGAAAAAAATGTCTGTTGGGAGCGAGACAACGAATTGTCTGGAGACGGGAGACAATTTGCATCAACAGGGTAAGAAAGGCTTGACGCTGGATTGAGTAGGACTCGTTTGGAAAGTATGCTTACAGAGTCAACATTTTGTTTTTAGATATTGCAATTTCACTGACGTGCTACAAACTTTAAAAGTTAAGTAACACGGGGAAATTTGCCACTTTGCGTTTTTTTCCCCACTAACATGTTATGGATCGATTTATTGAGGCGTTTCCTTTCAATATTTCAATTCCTTTCAATCTCTTTCAATCTTTTTCAATCTTTCTACGCAGTTCTCGCCTCCTTACCGCCGTGTGACGTAACGGAGGAAGTTTTGACCCAGAATCCTCAGTTCTGTAAACTCTTGGCCACTCTGACTCAACATCTGGACAAAAGTGGACTTACTGTACAACTTAAAGCAGACCTGGACAGGGTAAGGTAACCTGGATGTTTTCACGTTCTTGAATACATTTGTAACATGATCTTTAAATGTGCCATATATATATATATATATATATATATATATATATATATATATATATATATATATATATATATATAAGAAAAAAGCACAACACTGTTTTCCCTTACTTTGAAATCAAATTAGGCAAATTGTTTCTGTTTGCTTGATGCCAGAGTGATTTCATTCTTTTTTTTTCTTTTTTTTTTCCTTTGGGAAATTCCGGATGATGTTGTAATTACTTTGCAAACCACAAATTCACAGGATTCGATTACATGACCATATGACATCAAATGTGAAGTATGGAGGAAGTAGAATCATGCTGTGTGGATGTTTTGATGCAGAAGATACTGGTGCACATAACACTGTGAAAATATTGAAGCAATATATTTTTTTAAACTTTCAGACGTCAGAAAATAAAACTTTAGGCACAAAGGAGAAATCCAAATAGACAAATAAGAGCTATTTGGGCCATAGGGAGATAATCTCTTATTTTATACTCTCATGACACAAAAACATATTGTCGCTCGATTGTCGGAGGAAACCCTGCAGAAAAGTCAGTGTTTTGGCATGGCTGTCTCTAAGCCCTGATCTAAATCCTTTAGAGAATTTGTGACCAGGCTTAAGATGGATGGATGGATGATGTTCCAACCAGCTAATATAGAGCATCTGTCCATTTAACAAAGTTTTTGAGAAAAAAATAAGTCAAGACATGTGTACCTAATTCTTATTAGTTAGTTGTATTATGCATGATTATTCTACCTTGGGAAAAGAAAAAAATTACAGTCATGATGAGTGAATGTAAACTAGCTAATAACTCAACTTTGGTTTTACAAGCTGAGGATTGAATGAGTCAATTACCAGGTTGTGAAACACTGACCTCTACTGGCACACAGGAAGAAGTGCAGAAACTTGAGGGTTTAGGTGGGTGTGTCGTGTCTGTGTGTAGGCTGAGCAGAAGCTGCAGAGCCAGAAGCGCCAGTGGCTCCGCGCTGAGAGCCTCTACAGAGGGCTGCAGGAGATGATCCAGGAGTTCTACGTCCAAAAGCACAAATCCACCGTTCCCCCTGACCAGAACATGGAAGATGCCACCAACTTCTCTGGAGTAAATTTGGATTTTAATACTTTACCATCATTGTTTCCATGTAGTACAAACAAATCCTCAAATAAAAGAATGTAATTATTGGATTATACTTGAATATGTTGCTAAGGAGTCTTTGCTACAGTTCTATGAAACAATGGAGAGGTGTCTGCGTGTGACTCAGTGTGCCAAGCAGCTAGAACCCAGCAGCACCACAAGCCAGGACCAGCCATCTGTTCTGGGCCTAACACCCCAACAAGTGCTCCAGCTCCTGCCTTCAGAAAAGGTACATTCCTGGAAAAAGCAGATTTTCCAACAGTCTAACTTTTGATTGTTTCCCTGACTCTACTCTGTCTTCCACAGAATGTCCAACAAATGAAACAGGCTCTTCCCACACAGCTGGAGAGACATCTGAAGGAGAAGTGTCTGAGCCTCGTCTCTTATTATCAGCCTGAATGGGGTAGTTGTCCATCCACTGACCATATAACTGCACAGTTTGGCATTTAGAAAAAAAAACTTGCTCAATGCAAACACAATAATTTTGATTTTAAGAGTCGCATCATCAGCGACTGGATGTTGCCACTGATGCAAACCAGATGATGGGAAGTACTTGGAGGACAATTTTATTTTTTTAATGACTTATCGCATGAGCAAACTTATCAACATGTGATTGGAATTGCTTTTCTTACTGAATGGAAATACCTCAATTGCAAAATTGTGTTTTTTGACATTAGCAGAATATTGACAGTCTTCATTACAGTTGTTGTAGAGACTCAGCTACTGCTACATTCACTTTTAGTATCTTTTAGCAGGCTTTGTTGTTGTGCACTCACTCTCATGTCCTCTGTATTGCCTTCTAGAGAATGAGAGTGAGGGTCTGAAGACCAACAAGCTGTCTCATCTATCCACCCTGCTGGACAAAGACAAGAAAAGAACAGAGCTGCTGAAGGAGACGTGTCGAGAAAACACTGTCCTGTTGCAAAGACAAACCCAGCTCTACCTCTCTGTAAGAAAATATAGTTCACTCTTTGCTTTTATGTTTTTTTGTTTAATTTTTTTCTTATTTTTAAAAGCATTCTTATTAGTTTCCAATCCAGTTATTAACAGGTCCAACTCCAAGCTGTATAGACTTTAATGCTTATTAGTTTTAATTATATTAAGTGGTGTGTGTTTGCATAAAGAGAGAGGAGCAAAAAGGGCCTGAAGAAGATGGCAACATTTCAGAACCTGTAAATGTTTTTGGTGCAAACACCAATGTGGATGCAAGGAACATCCTGAGAAAAAAGGTGCAAATCAACATCAAAGTATTTGAGAAGAATCTAGCGTTTATCTATGTGCCTGGAACCCATTCAAATACCAAAACTAGTCAAGTTGTTTGTATGTCACATTTCAGGCAGATCAAAGTGCTTCACATGATAAAAATGCAACCCAATAAACAGAAATAGAAAAGTGATTGAAAACTTGCAGTCCAGACTAGAATTAACAATGTTTCGATTATTATTGATCAAGGTAACTCTAAACAAATGGTGTTTTAGGTTTTGATTTATAACACCTCTGAAGACATTTTTGCAGTAATTAATGCAACTAAGCATAGATGAGTTTCTTTAGATCTTGGTGAGACATTAGTCGTGTAAACCTAGAAATGTTCTAGAGGTGGTAGAAGGCCGACTTTGCAAATGTCTTCATGTGTACCTGAATGTTCAGGTCAGAGTTCATCACTACACCCAGATTCCAGAACCGAGCTCTAGTTTCTAGCTGTAAGAACTGAAACCGTGTGCCAATTCTTAATCCTTGATCTTGATTGTTCTTCTTTAGGTCCAAAGATAATGTTAGTCATGTTTCTAAGACTCTTGAAGGAGCAGCAGCGACACAGGGAAAAAGTCTGCATATTTTGGAAAGCCAAATTGTTCTTTAAGCAGGACAATGCTCCACTATGTTGCTTGCCAGGAAGGCCTTCAAAGATGACAATAAAATAACACTGCATATTAACCCAACTGAGAACTTGTCAGACTTTCTTAATTTCCAGTGAAGGAAGATGCTTCTCTATACAGTGCCTGTAGGCTTTGAGCTCTGCCATCATCGGCAGATCAGATTGTGAAGAAAAGTCCTGTGACTGTAACTGAAAAGAAGAGTTACCACTTTGGTCACAATGCAATGCATGGCAGGCACTTATTGTTCTACACCTCAAAATAACTGCCGCTTCCTACTACTGTCAATGTGGCCCATACCGCTGCATGCCCCCAAACAGTATATACATCAAAATGTGCAGCTCGATCCTAATGTTAGCTCATTTTAACTTGTACACTTATTTCAACATACTGAAATGCATAAGTCCACATTACTCAACATGCTTGTGACTCTCCAAATGCTACTGAGTACATTAAAACTTACTTTAGCATTAATGCTAATTTGTAGCATCAGAATGCTGGGTTCCAACCGACGGACACGCTTTGGCAGGCCCCATTTAAATTTCTTAAATTTTATAGTTTCTTTATATAATTTTGAATTGTCAGAATAACTTAATGGTTTTTCTTTTCTTTCTTCTTTTAACAGATCAAAAATGGAAAGCTGTGCTATAATAATGCCAATAATTCTGCATACACAGGAAGACGTGTAAATTTTTTCAGGGATTTTTATTTTTATTTTTTACATTTTGGATTGACAAAGAGGACTTTGGTAAAGACAATTATGAAAATGTAAATATCATAAAATAGCTCCGCATCTTAGATTGTTACTTAAATTCTACATGGAAATAAAAGGAATAATTGACCACATTTTTCTTCGGGATTAGATAGATCTAGAATTGTCTATAGAGCTTCCTCAGCAATGAACAGTCCAGTGTCTCATGAAACTTTCATCACCCTGCTTGCAGTGAAGAAAACCTTCACTGCAGGTGAAAGTGTAACAGTGAGATATTTCTCTGATCTGACCAACTTATTTGCAGAAGACCTTCATTAGGTTGAGCTGAATTCCAACCTTTGATGCCACAGCATGACTCTGTTTATAACCCTGAACCTCTTTATGATAAAGGTCTCAAAAAGCTTTTGAAATGATTCGTAGTGAATCCATGTGAGCTGATGGTCTAATGAACATGAAAAGCATTCGGTTATCATAGTTTTAGCTCTTTTATAATTAGAAACCACAGGAGTTTTGTTGACATTTGTCTGTGATAAAGGTAGTCTTTTTTTTTATTTTTTTTTAAACAATTCTATTTTGTGTTTCCTTCATAAACCAGGAGCTGATTAAGTGTATCCAACTGTTCCAGACGCTCCTCTCGGATCACAGACTGAAGATCCAGACAGACCTGGATGGAAAGAAATTGAATTACTTAGAAGGCAAATGTGAAATAGTCTTCCAGAAGATAAAGTGAGGCTGCTTTGAGTTTTTAATTTACATATTCAAGACTTGTTTGAGTGGGACTCTGAGCCATGTGTCATATTTCTAAACATGTTTTTTCCTTTGAAGAACTGAGATGGAGGAAATTCAGCTGGACACTTACTCTCTTGACACAATTTCTGCTCACCGAAAAATAAGGCAAGAGGATTTTTGTCTCGTCTCTCCTCACCAAATGCTTGTTTTTTCTACTAGTTTTTGATACAACCTGGATTTTTATTGAGTCTTATTTGCAAACGTAACACATTATGCCATCTCACTGTTGCAGGGAGAAGCTGGAGAGCGAGTTGACGGCTTGTAAAGCAGAGAAGCAGGCTTTGGAGATGGAATTGCCGTCATTTGAGGTCTTGGGGAAAGATTTCAAGGCACTGGCTGAAGAGTACTTCAGATTACGGCAGGAGATAGACATGAAAAACTGGGCTCTGAAAGAACTGACGAAGTACAATGAGAAATAGCTCTCTTCTTTTTGAATTAAGCACTTCTGCAGAAAGATAATGTGGCACTCGTCATAGAAAATGCTGTGGACATTTGGTTCATTGAATTTTTATTGTAGAATTCTTCCTATAACAAATCCTAGTTTAAATACTCAAATAAGATGAGCATTTAATGTCTATCTACTGCAATCCTACTTTACACCAACTAAAGTTCAAAGTCCTCTTCTGTGATTACATGCTGCTGTCTTCGAAACAGTGTGTGTGTGTGTGTGTGTGTGTGTGTGTGTGTGTGGTGTGTGTGTGTGTGTGTGTGTGTGTGTGTGTGTGTGTGTGTGTGTGTGTGTGTGTGTGTGTGTGTGTGTGTGTGTGTGTGTGTGTGTGTGTCTGAGAGAGATTCATATTGATGTATAATTAAATTGTTGCAAATAGAATATTGTGATGTGTGTGATTTGATCTTGCTGAAGGCTTTATAGGTTTATAGGGGAACATTAACGAACAAACGTCATAAGGACCGAGGAACACCGGAAAATTTTCAAGAAATAAGATCTGGCTTAGGTACTTTAATCCCTTGTCAGTGATAAGTAGAACATCTGGCCTGTAATTCTGTTCCATCAATGTCCTAATCAGAATTTCTTGAAAAGAAACATTAGGGCAAGCTCAAAATTTCCTTAACAGATCTTATTCACAGATCTTGTCTACCTCTGCAATTGTCTGAAAACCAGCTACTGTCAACTTTTGCTCTGCTGTGAGGGAGGTCTGTCTGACAAAATACTACCACTGCAGCATGAACAACAATATAAAGACTGTTGTATGCATATTGTATTTAATTATAGTGCGTTGTGTTGACGTTCTCTTTATAGATTTCTCTAAGAACTTTGATACAGTGGTTCACTTCATTGTCTAAGAACAGTTGGATGGTTTGCAAATTACTTTAGCTGGTTCAGTTTAGCCACAAGGGGATACCACAAGGTTCTGTACTAGGCCCTTTATTTACGTTTTGATTGAATTATTTTGGAAAAGATATTTCAAATGCAGCCTTTCATTTTTATGTAAATGACAGTTATGTACTGCTTTGCACCTATGGCCAAAGAAGTGTTGGCTTACTGCATATGCTGAATGCATTTAATACAAACTTTGTCAACTTCAGCTTGCCTTGAATGTTGATAAACAAAGCTTATGTTTTTAGCAATTCATCATAGCTCAAACATTCAAATGTCTAGATTTATTAATTGATGGCAAATGCTTTAAAGCATGTATTTAGTATACCGTGAATAAACTGAGATTTTACTTGACTTCCCCATTGTTATTAGCTTTTTCTCAACCTCATGGAACAGTTTTCAAGCACAGCTGAAACTTAAAACATTGTGATAGATCCCATCATTAAAGTTGCAGAAGTGCAATTATTCTGAGTGTCTTTGTCTACATTTTATTGTTTGTCTTTTAAGAGTTTCAGCTATTTTTTGTATGATGCCATTTATGGCAAAATCTATCTTGTAAAAGATGTAGATTGATTTCAGTGGGGGAAACCTGTTTGAATAGAGATTATTATTTGAAGAAGCTTTAAAAAGAGGTTATTAAATAATATAGCAAACACTGAACATCTGTAAATACTGTTTAGTTGTTGCAATTTTCAGTATCATCAACAAGATGGCAGTGTGTAATCATTTTTCATAAGGTTACCTTTAATTATTGCGATTGCGGGGAATATTGTACAACGAGGTGGTCGTTTAAAATTTTAGTTATTTTTTAAATAATTCATGAGGTAAACTCCCCCTTGGCAACATTTTACACATGAATATAAGTTAAATATTTAGTTAACGCCCTCCTCGCGTTCCTCTCGAATTGACCATCTTCGGTAAAACCCCTCGACACTGACAACCGGAAGTATGCAGTGAAACATCTCGAACCGTTAAACCCTCTCTGGTCTCATCACTACCTCCACCATCATCACTATCCCCATCATCGTCATCATCATCATCAGCAGCAGCAGCAGCCCCGCCTCAGGACGTGGACCGCTGGCCGGCTGGTTCCTCCCCGACTCAACCTCTCCCACATCTGGCGGGCTGTCAGCACGCTGAACTGCCGCTCCGTTCGCTCCATGCCGCGACGTCGCGCGACAACAAGCAAGAGAAGCGGACTTGAACCGGAGCGCCGCTATGTCTGAGGTGCGGAAATTCACAAAGAGGCTGAGCAAGCCGGGGACGGCCGCGGAAGTCAGGCAGAGCGTCTCGGAGGCAGTGAGGAGCACCGTGGACCTGGTGGTGAGCTTTCCAGCTAGACACGGGCAGAGACTGCAACTTCTCGTTCCTTCCGCCCTTCATACACTGAAAAATTAACTTGCCCAATTTTCTTCCTCTGTGCGGTTTCCTCCCTCCTTTTGCTCCCTGTCTTTACTTTGTCTCCTTTCATTGATTCTGTCCCCGTGTCCACGTATTGAGGGGTTTTGACTGATTCACCTGCGTGCTCAGCGGTCGCTCTTGAATTTGCTGCAGCCGTAGAGCGTTTGTGACTTTGTCCCGAATCACACGTGTCCCTCTCCCCTCCCCAGGCCCCTCTAGGGGGGCTCCTTTTGTGTGCAGGCGGATGTGGAGCAGAGCCAGTTAAACAGCTGCAGCATGGCTCCTTAGACCCAGACAAACCAGGCTGGTATCTGTAGAGCTGCTGCATTGTGGTTGCCATGTGGATGAGCTTCACCGGTGGTGCCTTGATTCTGCTGAGGCAGCATTTAACTGTGTTTCATGACAGGAAATCATTGTTGTGACATTTGTGTGGCAGGACTTATGCACCAAGTGTTGTTTTTTGTTTTAACTGAAGCCATCTGTTAACACTACTCAATTTAGTCATTATGTGGCACAAACTGTTATCCAGACAGCTTTGACTTTCGGAGCTATGTGGTCCTTAAACTGTTGGCATTAATTATCTGCAAGAATAATATGAATGAAATGAGCTGCAATGTTGAGTTATAAGTCGATGCAACCGATAAGATGACAAATTCAAACCTTGACATTTTAAGACCCCCCTCGGAAACTGAATCGAGAAAAAAAATTCCAATACCTGGTCAGGAACCTAACCAGGTCCAGATAGCAAGATGGAAAATCAGTACCACAGATTCACAATGTATCGGGATTTACATCGGTATCGGCTGATTTTAGTCTTTTTTTTTTCCGGAAAATGTATTGGCATTGGTCTCATTAGTAAAACTGGGAATACAATGTTTATATCCATCTTGTTGGTGATTGCATTTTGTTAGGAAGAAGGTCAGATGAGCCAGTGGTATTTGTTTGTTTGGTCATGTGACTGTGATAGTGATGCAGCAAAGGATTGTCTGGTGAGTAAGTGAAGTAGGGAAGCTGTGTGGTCGGGTTTTTTTTCCCTCTGTGGTGTTGAAATGGTAGTGATATATGGGTGAATACTGGTTAACAGAAATATTAATGTCGAATAACGATGTTGGCCCAAATTTTCAAATCAGTGCATCTGAAATCGGAAAAGCTGTAATTAGGTAGAAATTGAGGAAAGTGCCAACCAGAGACTATGTTTCAAACACATAACAGACAAGTGTGTGAGAAGGTTTGGTGAGAAAAGGCGGTTTCTCCCTCCTGAACGCCTGACCTCAGAGAACCTTCCTGCTGTTCTTCCCAACTTGCAACTTGGAAATGTTTGCTTCAAATGTCCAGGGCATTTGGGAAAAAGATGTTATCTTTATTTTTTGTGACAGGCCATTACAAAAAATAATCCTTCCTTTCTGAAGGATATGAAAGAGTGTAGATTTTTTTTTCTTTACTATATGCAAGATCATCATCATTCTGTCACCACTGTCAGTGGTGACCCATTTTTTGTTTAATAATAGAATTCACCAGATTATTACTTACAATCTCCTGATATCTGCAAGAATTCATGATGTCATACACAGTAATAAGGTTCCCAGGGCCCACGGCATCACAGATCTCACACCTAATCTAACCCATTGTTCCTTTGTTTCTGAGAAGAGTTTTTTGTTGAAAAGCTAAATCTAACATAATATAACAGGCTTTTTCTTGTAATCACTCCCAATTACATGTATAGATGGATATCATGGTTATGGTGACCCAGAGGTTTCACTCTAAACAAAAAGTCTAGAGTTACTCATTTAAAAACTGAACTTCATTCAATAAATGTAGTTAAACTAAAGGTTAGATCTTTTATGTGACTACATTCAGCAGTATCTTTAGGGATACCAACATTATCTGTGCTCTGTGTTTGCAAGCCTGTAGTCTTATGATGATCATCTCCTGCAGTGTGACGCAGGAACAACTCCCCAGTGGAATAATCTTGTGATTAGGGTGAGTTTTCTTAAACAGAGCTGGTGAAGTGAAGGATGTGTTTTTGCGCTCTGGATCATGTGGGCTGGTGTGTGTACTTTCTGCTACTAGAGGAGGAGCGGGGACTGGCTGAAGACGTTATGGAGGAGAACAAATGCTGTTTTGTGGAGGATGGATGTTCTGGGTTGCTCTCTCACAGGGGGATTCCCTCAGGCATGCTGTGGCCATCTTTTCACTCTGTGACTGTCATTGTCGGGTCAGTCATTCCTGTCCTCCTCCATGTCGAGGAAGCTTTAGTTACAAATGAGTGCGCTGATTCTTAATGATAATCTCCCGTCAGGTTTATGTTTTTTCTCGGGCAAAATCAAACCTGTTCCTGGAAGTCTGGCGGAAATAAATCATGGCAGATGTCATTCTTGCCTTTTGAAGGAGCATTTCTTTTTGTTTTTATTGACTTTCTTTTCCTCCCTTGTATCAATTTCTTGAGTTATTAAGCTGTGGCACATCCTGAAGACCAGTTAATTCTTCGACTGAAAGTTTAGAAAACAACCAGATGAATTAGTGCTGTAGAATTTAGTCGGAAAATCTTATTTTGGGGATCTTGAGTGCGCTGAAAATTTTTTAAAGTGAGCAAAAGTGCTCATTTAAAAGTTCACTTTGCTATGAGCAGGCTAGTGGAAGTGTGGCCACCACAGCCGGTTTCTTTCTCCTTTCTCTTCACAACCGTTGTAATTTGTGGGTATAATGTAACAAAACATGAAAAATGTGTGTTAATAATGTTGCAAAACACAGTAAATAAATATTTTCTGGACTATAAGTCGGAAGATTTTTTTCATAGTTTTGCCAGGGTGCAACTTATACTCCGGAGCGACTTATGTGGGAAATTAGTAACACATTATTATTTCATATCACATGTTATTTTCACACTAAACCGCAACAGGGCGCTCTAAGCCTGTGTTGATAATGTGTGTGGTAGAAGCTACCTCCGGAGTTAGCGGAGTTGTTTACAAGCGACACCGAAGATGAAGATTTAGTGATTTGGAGTGACAGGGATGGTTTGGTAAACTTGTCAGCATATCATCTATGCTATAGTTATCTGTATAACTCTTAATATGTTATGCTAACATACCAGGCACGTTCTCAGTCATGTAACGTTAACATACCGTTCAATTATTCAGTCTGTCGTTGCCTCTATTCTATATTAATTGCCTTTCAAGATGACATGTCTGTTCTTGGTGTTGGATTTCATCAAATAAATTTCCCTCCAAATGCGACTTATAGTCTGGTGCGACTTATAAATATTTTTTCCTGATTTGTGATGCATTTTATGGCTGGTGCGACTTCTACTCCGGAGCGACTTGTAGTCGGTATATGTGTAAAGGGTACAAAAAAAAATCTTGTTTCAGACTTCATTTTGCTCTAATCAAGTATCTTTGATCTAACCAATTAATCTATACAAAGGCAAGCAGGTACCATGGCGACTTTCACATCAGTCTCTCTGAACTTTAGCACTTTGGTCACTGCCTCCTCAGTCAGGTGTGGGCCTGTAGGGCAAAGTGCCTGCAGGCTATTGAGGACAGAGCATGAATTCATTTGGAAAGTAAACTCCTTACATGCATTCAACTAAGATGTCCTTCTTGCATAGTAAAATATGCTCAATGGAGAGATGGGCAGTGAGAGTGATTCCATTACCTTCATATTTAATGAAGTTGTAAATCAGTTGGTTTAACAAGTGTTCTTGAGGAGCAGGACTGACCATCATTCCAGTCTAAACAGAACGCTGTTAGAAACTTCAGGTTGGGTTTTCCTTCTATTGGTTTATGTCAATCAGTTTAAACATCACTCTCCTCTTCTTGGTTTGTCTCCTCAGGAGAATGAATTCTTGCATCAATGCTTGTGTTCCTTTTTCTACCACACTTTTTTTTCTCACTCAACTTTGAGGCTTCATCTTCTTTTGGAGGGTGTCAACGACTGTCTGCTGGACAACTTATTCTCTGTTACATTAATTAGTTAGCATGTTATTAAGTAAATGTAACTTCTGGATGATATTGTCATTTATTGAGCTGTTTCTTGTCCGTTCATTACCTGCTAAGAATATAAATTGACCAAACAGAAAACAGGGTATAGCATATTGGGTGTGGATTTATTACATCAGGAAGTCTTGTGACTGAAACACTTAAACCTGTCGTCTCAAAAGTATCAACTAAAGTGATTTACTGCTGCATTGTACAAAGTAACTGCTACAGTAGAGGGATTGATCATGTTTGTTCCACATGTCTTAGCCTTTGTGTTTTCAACCCAGAAACTGCATTCTCCTTTATTGAAAAGGAAAACAGATGACCAGGAGGGAAGAAAACATTTGTTTGCAAAAGAACGGCCTCTGATTGGTTGATAAGTACTACTGTGAGCATAAGGCTAGCAGCAGAGCAGCAGACTTTTCCCACACCATTAGTTAAGGATCTATCGTTCAGGCAGCACTCCCTGTTGAGTTCTGGGTCATGTTTGTCTTGACAGAGATCCACGACTGAATCATTTTGGAAACCGTCAAGGAAAAGAAGACTCTATCTAATCCTGTGGAAGATCAGCATCACCAATAAATCTTTCAGGTGTTCTTTTCAGCAAACACTTACAAAGTCTGACTTAAGTTGGGCTCTTTGTTATCAGTAAATACCAGAAAGCAACAAACAGGCGTCTTGATGGTTCAGGCAAACCTGAAATCCCCGCACCCTCCTCTGTTGTGTGTTTGTGGTCATGTTATTTCATTAAACTGAAAGGCTTTTTGGGAAACAGTCCAAAGGAATTCACTGTTAACATCTACATGGTGGAGAAGCACAAGCTAATCTGGTGCTCTGCCACAGAGTCATCCAGTCAGTGTTTCAGAACGATCCAACGTAGTTTAATTTACATTCAATGTGTTTCACTCACTGCACTTACTTTCACTTTAAAACTTCCTCCTTTGCTACTCTACAATTGTGGGAGTGGCTCTTTTGTAGACTTTTGTTTGTTTGTCTTTTTTTTTTTTTTGGTAAAATCTTTGTGTGTTTGTGAAATAATTTCCAAATCCCAGAAGAGTTGAAAAGGAGGCTTCCTGGATACAGAGCTGGACCAAAGAGCTGAGAGAGAAGGAGGAAATCCAACCATTTCTTAAACTAATCATAAAAGGAATTGATTGCATCCCTTACTCCAACATCCCAACTGGCTTTCGAAACCTATGGCCAGACAGGAGGATCAGCAGAGCTTTATCTAAGACATGATTCTGTGGAATATGAAATCTACTGCCTGGATATTGAGTTTTTACAGTCATATATGACAGTCATGACACTCTCTTACAGCAATAGTAGCTTTGTTTCCATAAACTTTTTTCATTCATTAATTTAAAAAAAAAAAAGTATCACATTAGAAAAGGTTAATGAAAAATGACTCCTGAGGTGGTTTTTAAGTTTTCTGAACAAAGTTAATGCACTACTAGGGGAGATGGAAACGCTTTTACTGAATAAGTTCTGACATGGCGAATATCAACCCGTTGTCATGTTCTGAGATGGAATGATGGTAAGAGTCAACCACAGCTCCTGTGCATTCTTCTCCACATTTCCTGCCAACATCGTGAGGAACCCACTGCTAATGGAGGGACACACAAACCGGCTTTAATCGAACCAGACATTAACTGTCAAGAATGAGACTTGACAATGGAGAAGGGAAAAGATATCTGGTTATCTGTTAGTAGTTTGTGCTGTAACTACTACAAAGGTCAAAAGCCTAATTTTGTTCTTGAAATGAGCTGCACGTGTGCTCAGCTCATTCAGACAGACTGGAGGACTTAGCGGGGTCAGCTGCAGGACAGAACAGTTGCCTTATGCTCAACGTGAAGAAATAGCTTTGGTCATATTGGAGTCGTTAGTGCCTTGCAGATGGAGAACTTAATGGGCCACAGACATCTGGAAACAGCCTTGCTAACGTCATCATCGCCGGAGGCGGGCTTGGCTTTGTGATCGGGTTTGAGTGTTCAGCTTCCAAACTGATGGTTTTACAGAACAAAGTGTGAGACATGCTGAGGGTTTTCAATGATTTCGATGGCTTTAACTGTTTGGTCACACCCAGCTTCTTCAGGCACGTTCCCTTTCTGTTTTGGTTTGTTTCAGTAACAACTGTGACTTCACCGCCTGACAACGACTCCTCAGCTTCTCTACACCTCTGTGAAAGCAGAAGTTGCCTTTTTCTGCCTTTCCTTCTCTCTTTGCTGCTTCCTTCCCCCTATGCCTCTCAGTGTTTTGTGCACCGTGAGTGGCTTGAACTTGTAGCGCTGCGGTTGTTGCATATGACAGGAAGTGGAGCTGCTGTCTCTTTCACAGTCATGTGTAATGGTTTTAGCAGACTTGTAGGTGACTTCTATTTGATTTGCTCGCAGTTGAGAAAGGAAGCAGCTATGCTAGGTTAAATGCTCATGTGGCCATCGAAGCGCTTCAGGTTTCAGTGGAAAAATCAGGAGAAAACATGAATATGGAACTGTCATAGTTTTTAACCCAAATTACAGAATAGAAAGCAACAAATTGGATGGTCACGGATGCCATCCAATATGGCCTGTGCACAGATTCCAATGTAGGAAGGGGCTTTTAGAAATATCTGAACAAATTCTGTGCGGCCAAAGTCTTTAGATCTACAACTGTTTATTTCCTCTACAGGACGAGATTAAGTTAATACAAAGAGGAAATAAATACATTTTACAAAAAAATTAAACAATCCTTGTGAAAAATCCATTTCAGGTTAAAGCAAGACTAAAGTATAATAAGATTAACAAGCAAATCTTGAAAATGTATGGACTGAAGCTAAATCTTCAGTCTGAAAAAGGCCAGGGTTAATTGTATTTTGAGGGGACAGCATGGCTGATCACAATATGTCTGACTAGCTTGGTAGCTTCATGGTTACAAAGTTGTATTAGTTTTTCTGCAAGCCTATGATGATCTGGCATGTTTCTTTAGAATTTCTTTTTAAAAAGGTTTCAGTGTTATGTCATCTCTCTACTACTAGAACAGCAACTATTTCCAATAACTACTCAGAACATCACTTCAAGAAAACCAACCGTAAACCTTTAAAACACAATTCTGACTTTTCAGCTGCTGTTTTTTATTATACATTTCAGGATTGAACGTCAACGTGCTACAAGTGTGTCCTGACTCTTGCATTATTGGCTGATAAATGTAATGATAAATATTACATTTTCACGTCGGACAATAATACAAAACCTGTATCATCAATGTAAATTGATGTTAGTAATTGATGTTAATAATTCCATGTTGCTGCATGTAAAAGGTGAAAAGTTGGACTCAAAGAACTTCATAATTTCATTTAGTGCATTTAGATTAGACTTTTATAGTTTGTTGCACAAATTATTTAAAATGACATGTTATTAAAACTAAAGAAGCGTACATAATATGCCGATAAGTGAGTAATAAAAATAAGCCCTTATTTCCGTAATTTTGGGAGTTTGACTGATGCTCATCTACTGATCTTATCTTCCTCTGCAAAGATCTGAAAATCACCCACTGTCCATGAGAGACATTTGACCAGCAGGCCTCTGTGTTTTTGTGTTGAAAAAGGTTAAAAGTTGCAAAAATTCAAAGGTTCATGGGCAGGTATCATAGTGTTTGAGGCCAAATTCTAAGTGGAGGAATGGCACGATTGGTTCGCACCCATCACGCAGTTCAATGTGTCAACTGTAAACCTGCCTTAATCCGCTGAATGGTCTTTAAAAAAAACTATTTAAAGTAAACAAATGGCGCTTCAAGATTTCTCCCAGAAAACCTGTGTAGCCATCTTATTTTTGAGTTAAAAAATGTTTACAGTTGACAGAAAATTTAAACATGTCAATTGATAATTATGTGTTATTAAAAGACTGGAAGAATAATACCTGAACATCAACAACAAAGCCTTAAAAAATAGTAAACATTTAAAAAACACTTAAAACAATAAGCAGTGCTTAGCCTGTTAGGGGCACAAGAAAAGCCTGCTGACCCTCCAGGTTGACAGTGCCTTGGTTTTCACAGGATAAATTAGATATTTGAAGGTTCCTTGAAAGCAAAATGAATATCCTGTTCCATCTCATTCTTGTCTTAGGTGTCACAACACCATTGCTTTATTTCAGACTGTTTTAGGTTGATTCAGATATTTTTCCATCAATCTGTACAAAGTTTTCCAAACAAACTTTAATTTTGACTTATGACATTGAGTTTTTAAATAAGGGATTATCAACAGCTAATGCTGTCAGTGGTTTTTGCAGGAGCCATTCACTACCTTGATTAAAGTTAACATCCGATCTGTGGAAGAATACTAAACCATTTCCGCAGCAATAATGTACCCATAGCTGCTGCCATCATTCTTAATTGAAACGTACACCACACCCCAACCAGTGACAGAAAACCCTGATCAGCTAATTACCCAGTACAGACGCACATGCACACATTTTCTCAAAGAGCTGTACAGTGAATGGGGGCGGGGATGGCTGACTATGAAATGAAAGCTCTACTTCTCAGCTGTGAACTGCTGATATAGAAATATGATGGAGCACAAAGTGGAAAACAGGCACAGAGCATGCTGATCTCTCTGTGGGTCCAGAAGCAACCCTTTTTCTCAGCATGTTTCAGGAAACGGCAGCCGATCAGAATCAGATCCACCCCTTCTGATTCTTTAAGCTCATGCAGAAAATTCTTGGTGTTGCTGAGCGGAGGCTTAGTGGCGAGGCGGTACTGCTTAGCCTGACCTACAGCGGCACTTTGTTTGAATTCAGTTTCAACCACAAATGTCGATATTAGTTGCTTCTTGTTGGACTGAAAACCTGCAGGCCTCTTTAAGACTGAGGGATAATTTAATATCCTCCACTTCTCTATGAAACTCAAAACAGGAAGCACAATATTCTGTTGTAGCATGTAGCATGTGATGCTGTTATTTTTCTTATGCCTTGATCATCATCTGCTTTTTTTCTTCCATCACCTTTTTCTGTCTTCATATCAGTTTCCTCTCCCTTTATTGGAGAGGACCCAGGACAGAAAATCTGTACTGGGTCTGGGTCTGTACTTGTATCACCTGATTTCCTGGGGTTCAGCTATGGCATTGATGGCAAAAGGCCACATTAAAGCTGCAAATATTGGATTTATAATTAACAAACAAAATAGTTTGGTTTGAAAGTGACACGTCGCCTGTGTCATCTCCAATCCTCCCCCATTTAAGGAGCAGCCGAAGATCATCGAGCCGCTGGACTACGAAGCGGTGGTGTTCCAGAGGAAGGCCCAGATCCACAGTGACCCCCACAGAGACCTGCTGCTCTGCCCTGCTGACGATGTCTCTGTAAGTTCAACAACTTGCAGTTGGAGACTTTACCAACTTCAAAATAAGAGCATGAATATAAACGTCTAAGAACTTGGAAGAATGCTTAAAAGTCGATAACCAAAACTTCAACGCAACATTATTCAGCTGAAAGTTAACAAAACAGTCAAGAAACTTTATGTATCTGGAAATATGAAGTTAGGGGAAGCTAAGTGTGTGAAACATTTTCAAAGTTACCAACACAATTACTTCCATTTGTAGCAGGGTAGCAGAAGTTTGCTCACCACTTGTTTTCACCGATCTTTAATATTATAAAACGGAGTCCCCTAGAGGACATGGGAACATATTTTTCTTTTGCGTTCCCTCGCAAAACTGCACTGATCAGTTATGCAGCATAATTGAATACTGTCAGCCTTTCTTACGGTGGCCGCCATACTTTCTGCTTTAATATAAGGTTATGTGAGGTTTTTCCATAAATGTTAATATCTCTTTGTGATTGAAAGTCGACTTATTCACTGCATGTTTATGTTTGTTAAGTTTGAGATGGAGCTGAACATGAAAATGACCCTTTAAACTATTCAGACAATCAGCACAATAGAGACACAATCAAAACTGACAATTTTGACACAATCAAATCCGTGATAATAACTCAAAAATAGTCCAAATTAGGACTATTTAAATAATAGTCCTAATTTATTTACTAGTGAAGTAGTAAATAAATAATAATGTATTATTTATTTACTACTTACGGAACTTTTCTGTTAAAATCACAGGTTTGTGATGCCTTTCTATACTAAAGAAAATATATAAAACTTAAGATATTTCACAAAAGAGATATTAACATTCATGGAAAAACCTCACATAACCTTATATTAAAGCAGAAAGTACGGCGGCCATCGTAAGAAAGGCTGACGATATTCAATTATACCGCATAACTGATCAGTGCAGTTTTGCGAGGGAACGCAAAAGAAAAACAATTCTCCACTGGGGGGCTCCGTATTATAGCGTTTAATAAATTGACAGAAAAAAAAATCCTTATTGGTAAATATCAATATGTAATTGAACATTAGAATGAAGAAAACTTTTGTGGGAAAGCCTTGGCGAATAGACAGCAGTGCCAACATCCTGGAAGGCGGTCAGCTTAGTAGTAGCCGTCCTGTGAAGTCCTTAGAAAGTTCTTTAGCAAATGTGAAGAAAAAAAGGGTTACAAATATTTCTGTGAAGCAAATGATGTCCCCAGGCTCACAGACTCCTCAGGGTGTAATGCTTACATACTCCCCTGTGTCTCAGTGTGTTTATGTGTTGCTGTGTTTGCCTGGATGCAGGAGTCCCAGATCTCTCGGCAGAGAAGGACCGTCTTTCCTTCTGTTCCTCAGAACGCCGAGCAAGAGGCCAGGAGTCTGTTTGCTAAAGAGGTATGCTGAGAAAGCAGCAGTGGCAACAAGCCTTTTATCAAGATCTAAAACGAGACTGGAATGAAAAAAAGGAAAAAGTAACTACTTTCGACAGAGCAGTCTAGCTCGACACTTTGTTTTATCATTGATTAATAAGATAGCTTATTCAGCATTCATTCTCATCTTTTAGAGTGTTCACAAAGAAATGTTCAGATTTCTTTGTAAAATCCTAAATGTTTCATCATCAATAAAAAAAGTGACTCTGTGTTATGATGACAACAGTCTGCTCTGCCGCTGCTCTCCAGCTCTCATGACTGTGACACATTTTAGAAACAGCTATCAAAGGGTTTGTTAAAATGGAGCAAAGATTCTTTCAGGCAGCAGAAACTTTCAGTGTTGAAAGGAAAATAAATGGCACATAGATGTCACCTTTATGGGTGCACCGATTGTGTTTTTCTGGCCGATCAGTGATCTTTAAAAAGCCTGACCTGTCAATTCCGATTTTGGACCGATACCAATTTTTTTGTTTGGAAAGTTGCTAAATACTGCGACAAAGTAGCTAAGCTGACAGCAGTGGAGTGAGAGTTTCCTTCACGAAATAGGGATATGGGTGCTCTTACACTGACGAAATGACAGTTTTGACCCACTTCGATATTTTACTGTATGTGGTGCTAATCCAGCTTTCTGATCCACAGTGCATCAAGATGTACAACACCGACTGGCACATCATCAACTACAAGTACGAGGCTTACTCGGGTGATTTCCGCATGCTGCCAAGGTAAGGAAAGACAAGATCCCAAACTGAAGGGAATACGTGACATAATGTTGGAGAAACTGTGTTTAGATTTATAATTTCTGCTAAACGACCTCTTAACTTAGCTGGAAGTCCTTTGACTGCCAGGTATTTAAGATTTACAAGGGATTTTACTGTGTTCACTGGTGACCTACCAGAAATCCCCAATACGTCTATGCTTTAAGTCTTCCTCTGGTCAGAGGAAATCTACCAGCTCAGAAAGGTTTGGCGTTCTGAACTCTCACAGTGATGAAGAGGTCGTTGAGTTTATCACTGCTGTTCCAACCTCAGGGGAAAACGCCTCACAGTGATCCCTCAGCAGGTCTGGATGATATTAGCTACGGCTAAAATGTTACTTGAAGACTTTGTTGGTAATAACACAGTGAAGCCCCGCTTATTCATGGCTCAGTGTTCATGGTTTCGCCAATTCATGTGTATTTTTTTATAGAACATGTCTGAAATATGTGAAAGAAAATGCAGCCAAGAACCTGAGTTACCAGCCACAATACTACTTGACATGCTATCGGCTGTACCTGCCCAAGAGCGGAAATACGGAAGGCTATAAATATTAGCTTCTGCTGTAGTTCTAAGAGGGTTTACAATGTGTGTTTTGATTAATTTATATTGGGGTATATTTAGTGTTTCAACTATTGAAAAAGCTGAAACATTTTCAAAAGGAGGCTTCATGGATTGAGAGCAGAACCACTGAGTAGAGAGAGACAGAAGAAGTTCACACCATCTCTTTCATCGGTCATAAAGGGCAGTGATTATATTCCCTATTATATACATTCCTCTTTCTAATTGTCCAGCCAGACAGAGATTTACAGAGGAGTGGCAAAAGCAAAAGAGTAGTGGTAGTGCTTGCCAACAACTCAGAGTGTCATCCAGGACATGTTACTGTGAAATATAAAATATTGAAGGCACTTGGATGAAATTCGGTTTCCCTTTGGAATAAGTAAAGTATTTTTGATTTGAATTACATTTTTGGCGATTTATTGTGAATCAAAACGTCATCACATCAGTCTCGCTTTTCAAAATACTGTATACCAATATAATGTACTGAATTGGTCCTCATAATTATGACCTTAAAACTTGTTATTATAACTTCCTGTTGGGCTTTTATTTTTTCTTTCTTGGCCAGTGTGGCCTTCCGTTGAGCTTCGAATTTGGCAGGAAAATACATTGAAGCAAACTGAAATGATTCAGAATCTTAGTCAAGATCTGTTAAAAGTCACTTTTCAAGTTTCTATTGCAATGTCATCGACCCAAATATATAGGTAGCAGATTTTACAGGTCTTTTCTGCTTCAATGTTCTCATAAACATATTCCAGTAGTAGAAATACATACTGCATTACAAAGCTGTTCTAAATGCCTATGTAAAAAAACAAACAAAAGAAAAAAACAAATGGCATCTTTAAAATGCCTCATTTCAGTTTTGTTGACAACAAAGGAATGTAGCTGACCTCATGTAGACAAAGCAAGCTGCTTATTGACCCTGTTTGTTTTTTTTTAAAGCAAAGGCCTGAAGACGGACAAGCTTCCTGCTCATGTGTTTGAGATCGATGAAGACGCCAAAGATGAGGTGAGTGGCAGATCACAGACAGCACTGTGTGTGTGCACGTGTGTGTGTGTTTGCTGAGGGCTTTTAGTGATGGCCTGTAAATCTCAGAGATTAGATTCCTCTAAGAGATGCTCAAATTTGTTTTATTGAACAAGCAGGACAGTCCTGGAATAGATACAAAGACATTCTCTCTGCTCGTTTACTAAAGCGGACATGATGAAACATGGCCAGCTTTTGGTCTGTCAGGTGGGCGTGTCAGCCCTCTTACAGAGCGCTACGGAGAAGGGAAACCAGAATCCTAACATATCCTATAAATAGATCTCATCGACCGCCCACATGGAGGCAGAGGAGAGACGGAGGAAGGTCAGGAGAACGTCTGCTTTTCAAACCATAACTCTGCAGTCAGGAGGACGGAGGATGGGCTTGACTCTCTTTTAGCCAATCAGAAAGATGGACTAATGTGAACATGTATGTGTTTACTCAGGAATAGTCACCAATAGTCTGATCTCCTGAAACCAAAGTTTGTTTTGTTTTTTTCTTTGGAGTATGAGACATTAAGGCAACTCTTGTATTGTTCTGACATCCTGTAGAGAAAGATGTGGAGTCGGGTTAAAATGAATCTTTCATCATGTTTAAGTTGAATTTGTCCTGAAAGCCTCCATGTGCGTTCTGTCGGCTAGGACACGGCATCGCTGTGCTCCCAGAGGGGCGGCATCCTGAAGCAGGGCTGGCTGCAGAAAGCCAACATCAACAGCAGCCTGTCTGTCTCCATGAGGGTGAGTCAGCGCCAGCACTCCTGTCTGTTATTAACACAGAGTCGTGGAAGGGATGGACACGGCACATCAACCGTACTCTTTGCCTCTGGTGACTCGAAGTTCAACCACCAATTCGTATACATTGTCTTTGAAAATAATTATTGCCTCTTAAATTTGTTTACATTTTGTCACATTATAACCTCTAATTTTAATACCTTAAGTTCTCAATATCCTTAAAGCTGTGGTATGTAACTTTTATAAAGAATATACATATATATATATATTTTTACATACTTGTTAAAACTGTCACCATGTTATGACTGTTTGTAATAAAACAGTAACAACAAAAGATAGATTTCCTCCACCTCCTTCCTGAGCTGCTATTGCTGTGTTAAGAAATGCAGCACTCCCGGTCAGAAACAACCAATCAGAGCCAGAAGGAGGGGCTTAGCGCTGTCGGTCAGTCTCATGTACTCGCTGCTACCTGTGCTGATGGTGGAGAATCGACTCACTGTTGCAGGAATACTGTTTATCCACTGCCATTTGTGACTGTGCTAACTAGCCTTAGCATTCACAACAGGATCTGCCAGCTGGCACAAGAGATTGTGATTGACAGCGCAAGACCTTCATCTTAGCTTTGATTGATTGTTTCTAGTTAGGAGTGGGAGTTCTGGAAGAAGGCATAGGAGCGCAATTTTTTTCACAGATTATCTGTCTCATACCATACTGTCATGACAGTGACAGTTTCAACAAATGCGTAAAAAAGTAATTTAATAAAACCTACATACTGCTACTTTGAATAAAATCTAACAATCTCTATAAAGTAGATGTACATCGATGAATCAGTCGGCTGATAAATCTGCCATGAATTTCTTTATTTTGGAAAATTGGGTGATAACAACATGTGAAGCTGATTTTATCTGTGGAATCTTATCTGCTTGTGCAAAGGTGTAAATTCACAGTACCCTAGACAGGGTTGACCGATAGACCTGCCCAGCAGATCTGCAGTTAACAATTATCACTTTCCGTTATTGCCACCTCAGTGACTTTTTTGCTTAATTTAGTCACTTTTCAGACCAAAATCAGAATCGGCAGGTTCAAGTTTTTTAAACATTGATGATTGGAAAAAAACTGCAAAAAAGACAGTCCACTCTACTAGAATTTGTTACAAGGGTTGAATAAAAATGCACATCACACTTTTCAGATTTATATTTGTTGCAAAAAGACATGGTTCATTGACTTTTGACCTCACAATCATATATAACTTTACTAAAACACACCAAAGTTTGTGGTTATAATGTTTTGCATGTGAAAACGTGCAACAGAAATAATTCTTCATTTCTTTGAGTCATTGCCAGTTGACAGAATCTTTGGTGTGATTTTCAGGTGTTCAAACGGAGATACTTCTACCTGTCCCAGCTCCCCGACGGTTCCTACATTCTCAACTCCTACAAGGATGAGAAGAACTGCAAGGAAACCAAAGGCTCCATCTACCTTGACTCCTGCATTGATGTTATTCAGGTACATTTTGAGCAAAGTAGCAGCAGCTGGTTGTGGGTCCTGGTGTTAATGTGAGCTCCCGTCACGCTCCAGGGGATTTTTACCTGCTTTTATTGGGGCAGATTTACTGCATTCCTCTGACTGGGTAGAAAAGGATTGGGGTAGCTGATTAAAAGGGAAGCGCTGCGGGTGGAGGAGGGGGCTGATGGTGATGACTAAGTCAACTTGTGGGTACTTCCTTCAGGTCTGGGCTGGTTGCCGGGAAGTTTTTAGTTCGATCATTTAGAGAGACGTTTAACATTCACAGCAATATTTCTTCCAGTTAATCTTTTCATCACTTTACAAAAAAAGTAAAGTGACTGTCATATGTCATGTGACAGTCAAATAAATACAAATTTCTTTGTTTTTTTCTTCTTCTTTTTATAGCTTAAATTCATGAAGGAAATAAACCAAAGCAGCCCTGGTTCTATGTGAAAACGAGTTCCCCATTGACGCTACCATATTCTCTGAACTATTCGTTGCTCCTCCAATAAGTAGATATGTCTGACTGGACTATCACAGGATATTAAGAATTAGTTTTGGATTTAATGAGGATTTTTTTTATTATTTAGGATGTTATAATTTAATAATATTTAATATGATGCTTCCGGAGTAGAATAAGAAAAGTTGGATGGTTTCTCCTGAGAGAGCTATGTTTTCTGCGTTCCGTCACTTATATTATATCATATTATGGATGATTTGTTCATCCTTTTTGTTCACTGAAGTTTATCTGAATAATCCGCTGACTACCAGCAATATCCTGAAAAAAAGTGCCACCTTAGCTATGGTAATAGCTTTTTATTGGTGGTAACGACCACGTCAATCATTTTCCATCAAGAAATCTTCAGAAAATGAAAAACAAAAACCCAAAAAAACCATTACTGTCAAAACAAGCATCCTCTTTATCAGAATGTCAGACAATGGAATGTGTCAGTTAGAGGGATCTTCAGGTTTGTTGCTGCACAGGCTGCACAGGAGCTCCTTTCTCTATAAAGTAGTTGCCCTCTTCGGAAAGGGGACAAATCATTTTTAACGACAGAGATAAAGAGTTTTCACTAACTTATCTGTCAGGTTGGACAATGAACCAGTTTCTGCTGAAGGCTCCAATTAGCAGCTCTTCGTTTTACCCCTTACTGCCACAGAACACTGAACCCTCTGATGTCCTGTGTTTCGTCAGAGCCCTAAGATGCGGCGGAATGGCTTCGAGCTGAAAATGCAGGACCGCTACAGCCACTTCCTGGCTGCGGACAGCGAGGCGGAGATGGAGGACTGGGTGTCCACGCTGAAGCAGGCCCTGCAGAGCGCCGCCGAGGCCGTCCTCGACAAGAGGAACGGAGCCGAGCTGCTGGACTTCACCACAGGTCAGCTCTTCTTCCCACACTTATAAAATAAAACCGAGCAGGTTGTTAAAAGTCTGAGCTTCTTCTAGCTGATTGTCTCTTCCAGAAAGAGGGTGGACTATTCTCTTGATTTAGCTGGCCTTAGAGGGAACATTAAGTGTTTTATGCAGCTTGTTTGGGTCTTGCCAACTTTCTGTGGCCGAAATCCAAAAACGCAGACATTCTGATTAGACACTGGGACAACTAAGAGGTTCACTCAGTTCATCAGCTCCAAGCATCCAGAGAGCTGGCAGATGGATGTTATTTCAAACTGGACAACATGGGTGTGATAATCAAACCTGAGGGCTTCTTGTTGAATCATTTCCTCCTGTGTGATCAGATGATGACACGGTGAGCCAAGGGAAAGGAGAAGGTCTGCAGGAGAGTCAGGGGAGGAGCCTGCACTCAGAGCTCATGAAGGTAGGAACAGGACTTGTTTATCTGATTTCATAAGCCTTTATAATGTTTATCAGACCATTATTGTTACATATAATCATATTAAAGTTATGCAGAACCTCAAAAATCAATTCAGACCCCTCAAAGTTTGTCATATTTTCTCAAACTTCAGGATGTTTGTTATATTGAAAGTTTGTGTGATGGAGCAGCACAAAATAGTGAAGAGGAGACAAAATATTGCAGTCTACTACATTTTTGCAAATAAAATCTTAAAAGTGTGTCTTGCATTTGTGTTCCGCTCACCGAGTGCATTTGCAGCTGATGGTTAAGGTTTTTGCCTAAGATGAACCTCAGATCTATGATCAATGCTCTTCTTGTCAGTTTGTCTTTCAAGTTTTTAATTGAATTGAATCAGATGAAAGCAGGGAGAACAAAAAGCACACCACACTTTTCAGATTTTTATTTGTGTTGCCCTTATAAAATATAAGATTTCAGGAACAGTTCAAGCGGTGTTTTTGCCATGGACTGTATGAACCTTTGGAGTTATTTATTCTCAATTTATGTTGAGCACAATTGAGAAATATGATGCATTTGAAAGCGTAAATGTTGAAGAAAAATTGTCAGAATACAAAAAGATTATTTTTTTAAAAAAGTTAAACAATTAAAATATTTTGTGATTATTGTTTTTATTTTTTGCGAACCTTTAGTTTGAAAACTCTTGCTTCTTCTTCTAAACTCCAGCTTTGACTGATGATGCTGCTGAAAGATGTGCTCTGAAACGTGCGGCTTATTCTCATTTGTTTTATCATGATCTCATTGTTGGGTTGGAGAAAACTGGTGATTGCTGTGAACGTGTTAGTTGGGGTAGGGTTAGGGTTTTATTTGTTTTCTCTGAGCAGAGATTGTGGAGCAGAAAAGACCTGAGAGCAGCACTGTTTCCTCCACAGACCCTCTGCTGCTTTAATGTGTTTAAACCCACACCTGCTCACTGACAACAAAGCCCCACTCTGGCTTGGGGCCTCTGCTGCTTCATGCTCCCGACTGTCTGCAGGCTGCAGGCAGAGCAGACAAGAACTGAGGCCCGACTGGCACTGGAGGGCTTGATTTGTTTGTCTACATCAGATGGTCCCCTCATCCTCCCATTTCTCTTCCGACTGAATGTCTTTGTCTTCAATTTGAGTTGCTTAAAGAGGAAAGAAAGCATGAGCTCTCAGCTACAGAGCTGAGAGCTCTTTAGCTCTCTTTTTATTGTGTTGATACAGACACAATAAAAATGGGCATAGTAAAGGTTGAAGCATTTAGTTTGACTCTGTGCTCTTTGCAGTACGTGAGGGAGACGGACCAGCTCAATAAGATCAACAGGAACGAAGGCAGACAAAAGCTTTTCTCCCTGGACCCTGAAACGCAGGTAAGGAAAGTTTATCCTTTCAAAACTTGTGTTTTCACTCATTACTTATTTATGTATCTCACTATTGATCCAATCTTCCTGAACTGTCCACCCTCCTCCCTTTCTCTTTCATCCCCCTTCCTCCAACCAACACATCCCTTCCTCCCCCTCCCTGTCCTACATCTAGAGACTGGACTTCTCGGGCATTGAGCCAGACGTGAAGCCGTTCGAGGAGCGTTTCGGCCGCCGCATCATGGTCAGCTGCCACGACCTCACCTTCAGCCTGCAGGGCTGCGTTAACGAGAAGGCTGATGGTGTCCTCACCAATGTACGTTATTGTCTTCAAATATATGGATATAAACACACTGTTCACATATGGACAGTGGTGGGCACTGAAAATTTAATTTAGGCAAAGCTAAGTGTGCTAAATGTTTTCAAAGTTAGCTAACGTGCTAAAGGAAAAATTAGGTCAGTTATTAATTAGCACTCCACTGTATACAAAGAGCTACTTCCCAAATAAGACCAACACCTTCCATGTGAGTCCCTGTACAGACGTGCATATTTACCCACAACACACTGCTTTCATTTTTACCAGCGCAGATCGTGGTCAGTCCTAGCCCTCTACAGTTCTCGCCCCAGATAATATTCATGTTGGTCTGCAGAGAAAGCTTCACATGTCCCAAACCCCCCTTGTAACTTCGAGACGATGCATTCACTGTCCTGTAGTTAAAATAAAGTGGATTAGAAAAAAAATCTGCTTTATGCACAAATATTTGTGGAATGGGAATGTGTGAATGTAAAAGATGCCATTAATCTGCAATTTTCACCTTGAACAGAGCAGCTTCATGCAGTCATGGAGCTGAGTGAGCTCCTGCTCTTCCATTAAAGGAGCTGCTTCCTTGGACAAATGGATCCATTCATATTTGTGGCTCCAAAGCAGCACACATTCTTCCTCTTCTCCCCCCTTGTTTCCATTCAGTTTCCGATGGCTTCACTGGTCCATCTTGATGTAATTGAACGACCTTTAGAAAAGGTTTGAGCATCACGACACTAACTCATTTTGGCCGATATAATGAATTATTTCTTTTGGATCAGGCTGCCTTACTTAGAAATGGAAACAAAAACCTGGTCTATTTCCATGGCTGCACGACGTTTCCATTGCAGAGGCAGATTAAAGAGATTAATATGCTTTAATTTAGACCAATTCTTTTGTACCAGCAAAGACAGCCAATAAATTGACCCATATTTTTAACATTTTTGGAGATTGGTGATCAGCCTATTCTTACACAAGAAACTGATCTTGTCCACCTATCTTATCTACATCCACAAAGTTCTGGAGATTAAACGCTGCTCCCTTTTGCTCTGGAGTAAGGCCGACTGACAGACCGGCCCAGCAGGTCACATCTGCATGGCACAATTAATAATAGTCACCCCACTGTTGCCAACTTAGTGACTTATCACTCTTTTTAGCAAATTTTTAAAGAAGAAAATTGTTATCTGCTTAAATCAGAATCAAAATTCAGGAAATCTGAGTCAATTGATCTGTGCAACCCTAGTTTATGTAACCAAATGTGAGCATTTTAAGTAGATGGATAAACTTGTTGGGTATTTCTGCCATTAGTAAATTAAGTTAACTTCAAAAATGTATCTATTTGATACATCTATTGTTGTGTCTCCTTGAGGTTTTCAATCCACCTTTTCTTCTCTCTCTACTCAACCTTGCTGCAGGTGGAGCCGTTCTTCATCTGCCTCGCCCTTTTCGACCTGTCCAAAAACTGTAAGATCTCGGCTGATTTCCACGTGGACCTGAACCCTCCGTGTGTCCGGGAGATGCTGACGGACACCTCCGGTCAACTTTCTCCATCGTCTGACTCGGAGGGTGGAGGTGGAGGATCTGGAGAGGGCGGAGGAGGAGGAGGGATCATGGTGAACGGAGACTGTGGGAAAGGGAAAGGCCTTCCTGTTGTCCAGAGGGTGTCGGAGGCTCTACTTCGCTTCCCCACACAGGTACAAGCTAAGCGGTGAAAGCCTCGTGTCGTAGCTCAATGAAGTCTCTAACCTCAAATGCTAAGATGCCAAATTGCTGCGTAGCTCTCACTGCTGCAGTTGCACCTGTGTACCTGCTATTTTCTTTTATTAGATGGGGATTTTTCCCAGCAGCTTTATTAAAGCAAAACCTTTTTTAATGCCTTGACATACAGTTTTTTTGTGGTTGTAAGTTTACTATGTAACGTTGTTATGTGGAGAAATAATTTAGCCATATTTATAGCTTCAATATTAGCTGCCACTAAATGCAGCATTGGTATAGCCCTTTAGTGTCAGCTTCTGCTAAATGCTGTATTGATGTAGTGCATTAGCATTAGCTTCTGCTAAATACAGTGTGGGTGTGACACTTTAGCATTAGCTTCCACTAAATGCCGTGTTGGTGAAGTGTTTCAGTATTAGCTTAGCTCATATTTCTGACTAGGTCCTCTAACTTACTACTTTGTTTGGGCGTCCTCCACTGGTTTGATAAATCTCTGTCCTACCTTTCCATTTCTGAATATGTGGGAGATTTTTGATGATGGAAGTTCCTTTGATCTACCTTCAGTGTTATAGGCTCTGGAAAAATGAAGCCTGTATGTGAGCGCTGGCTTTGGCTGTGAGCTCAGCAGCACACACAGCTTGTTCTCACTTTTTCCTTTCTTCTCAGCAGCCGTTAGTTGATTCTTTCCATGTCACCAGACCCAAGTGAACTAGAAACACTGCAGGAGTGCTCAGAACTCTTAAAGTTAAAGTTTGTCTTGTTTTGTCAGAAAACGGTCCAAAATTTCAGTGCATTTAGTTGTGATTTCTATTTGATACACTAACACACCATAGTTGGTTCTCAATAGAGCATCTGTATGCAGCCCCCTTTACTCTGACGACCCTAAATAAAACTGCAACTTAATTTCTGCATAAACACAGCTGCCTTTGATAACTCTGGAGGAGCTGAAATGCCTAGCATCAATGCTACTTCACACGCTACTGTCTGGTGATGGCAAAGCAGCCAATACATGAACAGCATTTATTTTTCCTGACTCTGATTGGCTCTAACCTCAAGAGCAGAGACAAGGAAGACTGTGGACTCTTAGCTTTTTTGGTAGTGCTAAGACTGTTTCTGTTGTGAATATTAATACATATTTAGGTATATTTGGTGTTTTGAACTATTAAAATATCTAAGTGTGTGTTTTTTTTAGAAGGGATCTCAAATATTTACAATTTTAGCATATCTCTCTTGTTGGATTTTATTTTGAGTCCATAATTACTTAGAGATCCGTTTTTCCCAAAGGCCTGACTACTTTGTTCTATTTCATCTATATGAATGTGCATTTATTGGTACAGAGATTTTACATACATGTTTGGCGTTGTCTAGAACAACAAGTTTTACCTTGTACGAGTGTTTATAATTATGTGACTTGAAATGTGGTGAAAGGTTTGGACACCTGATCAGATGAGACTATAGTTGAGGCTACATTTAAACCCAGAAGTCCCTGAACATCCCATCTGCCTGGTGAAACATAGCGGTGGCAGTATCATGCTGTTTTTTTTTTTAAGTGTTAAACATTCAAGTCATTTTTTTCCTAAGTCGTAAAATATTCTCTTTGAAACCCAGCAGGATGCTGTAATATTTGAATGTGTTGCGCTGCAGCAGCCAGCCGCCGCTCTGCTTGGACTGGTCCACTCGGCCTGAAAGGTAAACAAGCGGCTCAGTTTCCTGAGAGCCCAGTGTAGGGGAGCTGGTCTGGGTGTGGCCCACACACAGCCTCCATTTCCTGTCTGCTCTGATAATTGAAGCTCTGAATCATCTGCCTGGCCTCATGTGACGATGAGTGTCAGCTCGTGTTTTGCTGTGATGGTTGCAAGGACTAGTTTGTGGCTCTTTTTGCAGCGTTTTTAAACCAGCTGCTGGGTAACAATCATGACAGAGCCAAAGCAGCTGGGTGCGTTCGGAAGACATCTTTGTTTCTTTCCTCTTCAGAGTTTGAAACTGAAACCTCGAGCAAGAACTCTTCTCACCCGACCAAATATACATGTTGTTCCCTTGTGGTTTTCCTGCAGTTTTACTTTAGCCTCAGTTGCTTCCTCTGCTCTTGTTTGTGACCTGCTGGCGTCTGATGTCACTGTCGGTCTCCATCAACTATGAGGCGACTATGAGAAATTGAAAATAAACAAACGTGTTCATATCTGCTTATTTGTTTGATGTGCTTCAATACAGAGTTTGTTTTTTTACATAATGTGTGATAATGAAAGAAAAGAGAACATGAAAAAGAAATCAGTGTTTTAGTCAACTTTATAGAAACAACATTCTCTGTGGATACAGTTGTTTCTACCAGCTTTGTTCTCTAGAAACTGACATTTTTACATGATTTCTACAGAGTAGGTCAGCAGCTGGATGCGTTCAGATGATTGTTTCTTTCCTTTTCATTTTCCCTCCATCCAGTCTGCATGGATGGAGGGATGCCTGTGAGCGGCATTTCTCAGGTCTGGAAACATTCTCCACTGGATTTAGGTCTGGAGTGTTCTACAAAGAGATTCCTTCTTTCCTTATTTCCTTCTATCCTACCTTCTCTATCCTACCTTCTGTCCTTCCTTCCTTCCTTTCTTGCTGGAAATGTTTGAGGCATTTCTAGCTCATAGTTTCCTGTTGACAGATTCTTCCACCTGAGCTCTGAATCTCTGCAACCGTAACCGTATAGAACAATGGGTGTCCAAAGTGGAAATAGTTAGACGCAAAACAAAATATCTTTTATCTATTTTAAAAAATAAATTTAAAAAACTAATTTCAATTTCAAAAGGACCAAAAACTTTCAGTGACTTTTAGTCAAAAGAGGATGAATGGTTGCAGCCATTCATCCTCTTCCTCCTCTCTCTTATTCTCTCGTTTTTCATCCCCAGGGCATTTTCTCGGTGACCAACCCTCATGCGGATATCTTCCTGGTGGCCCGAGTGGAGAAAGTTCTGCAGAACGGGATCACCCACTGCACCGAGCCTTACATCAAGACCTCTGACACCAACAAGGTTTTCCCCTGCTCCTCTTCACACTCAGCACATTTTACACACTCACATGTTGCTCCGTGTTCACGTCTCCTCCCATGTTTCCCCAGACGGCTCAGAAGGTGCTGAAAGCTGCCAAGCAGACCTGCCAACGCCTGGGTCACTACAGGATGCCTTTTGCCTGGGCGGCCAAGTAAGGCAGCGGGTTGGGGTGTGTGGTTGGTCTGTGCGGTCTGTGTGTTGGACCTTACTGTTGAGCCGTCTGCTCTGACCCAGGCAGGTGTTCAAGGATGCGCAGGGCAGCCTGGACATGGATGGGAAGTTTTCTCCTCTCTATCGCCAGGACAGCAGCAAAATCTCCACAGACGACCTGCTGAAGCTTCTGGCCGACAGCAGGAAGTGAGTCACCATCATTACTTCACGTGGAGGGCCCTAATTCTCTTTAAGTCTAAGATTGATCTGGCATCAGAGCAAGTGCCTTGCTCAGATACGTCACTTTCTTTGGAAAATCCAAACTGTCCAGTATTTTCTGTTATTTAGTTTCAGAAATTCCCTTTTCTAATTTAATTAATTAATTAATTTTTTAATTTATTAATTTTGCTTTTCAGACCTGAGAAGAGCAAACTGCAGATCATTCCAGGACAGCTGAATGTGACCATTGAATGTGTCCCACCTGATTTCTCAAGTATGTTCATATTTCCATAGCAACCTGCTGAGACTTGTTTTGTTATCATGCCATTAGCCACAAGAATGGAACATGGCTTCAAACTTTAATGGATTCCACTGGGAGCTTATGTGATCAACACCAAGTAGCGCATATTTGTGAAATTTAAAACTTTTTTGTATTTTTTTATTATTATTATTATTTATTTAGGTATTTTACAAAAAAGTGTGGAGTGCATTTCTATTCAGCCCCCTGGATCAATACTTAGTTGATCAAACTTTTGATCAACTAAGTATTGATCAAAAGACTTAGTTGATCAGTACTAATATTGATCAACAATATTAGTTGATCAATATCAACTAATATTGATCAACTAATCGATGTTAGTTGATCAATATTAGTTATTAAATGAATAAAACAATATTCTCTTATGGATCTGTCAATAACTTCAAGTGAAACCATTTTTCAACAAGCAAAGAGACAAAAACAAATTTCCTTCAAAGAAAAATCACATGTTCTGTACATTAAAAGAATAAAACACTATTTTGTTATGACTGTCAGTAACCTTAAGGGACAACATTTTCAACAGGCAAACAGCAAAAAATTTAATTGTTTTGAGAAACTAAATATGTTTCTTAATATCAAGATAAATACATAAATTAAAGTGCATGCATTATAAACTGAAAATGCATTATTGTCCTGCTCTATGATGTCCATATTCTTGTCTTTGTTTGTGTGTTTTTGAGAAGCTTGATAGTGCCTTCTGAGATTATACAGTTAGGGCCAGAAATATTTGGACAGTAACACAATTTTCGTGAGTTGGGCTCTGCATGCCACCGCATTGGATTTGAAATGAAACCTCTACAACAGAATTCAAGTGCAGATTGTAACGTTTAATTTAAAGGGTTGAACAAAAATATCTGATAGAAAATGTAGGAATTGTACACATTTGTTTACAAACACTCCACATTTTAGGAGCTCAAAAGTAATTGGACATATAAACATAACCCAAACAAAAAAGTTTTTTCTCAATATTTGTTGCGAATCCTTTGGAGGCAATCACTGCCTTAAGTCTGGAACCTATGGACATCACCAAACGCTGGGTTTCCTCCTTCTTAATGCTTTCCCAGGCCTTTACAGCCGCAGCCTTCAGGTCTTGCTTGTTAGTGGGTCTTTCCGTCTGAAGTCTGGATTTGAGCAAGTGAAATGCATGCTCAATTGGGTTAAGATCTGGTGATTGACTTGGCCATTGCAGAATATTCCACCTTTTTGCTCTCATGAACTCCTGGGTAGCTTTGGCTGTATGCTTGGGGTCATTATCCATCTGTACCGTGAAGCGCTGTCCGATCAACTTTGCAGCATTTGGCTGAATCTGGGCTGACAGTATATCCCGGTACACTTCAGAATTCATCCGGCTACTCTTGTCTGCTGTTATGTCATCAATAAACACAAGTGACCCAGTGCCATTGAAAGCCATGCATGCCCATGCCATCACGTTTCCACCATGTTTTACAGAGGATGTGGTGTGCCTTGGATCATGTGCCGTTCCCTTTCTTCTCCAAACTTTTTCTTCCCATCATTCTGGTACAGGTTGATCTTTGTCTCATCTGTCCATAGAATACTTTTCCAGAACTGGGCTGGCTTCTTGAGGTGATTTTGGGCAAATTTAACTCTGGCCTGTCTATTTTTGGAATTGATGAATGGTTTGCATCTACATGTGAACCCTTTGTATTTGCTTTCATGGAGTCTTCTCTTTACTGTTGACTTAGAGACAGATATACCTACTTCCCTGAGAGTGTTCTGGACCTCAGTTGATGTTGTGAACTGGTTCTTCTTCACCAAAGAAAGTATGCGGCGATCATCCACCACCGTTGTCTTCCGTGGACGCCCAGGCCTTTTTGAGTTCCCAAGCTCACCAGTCAATTCCTTTTTCCTCAGAATGTACCCGACTGTTGATTTTGCTACTCCAAGCATGTCTGCTATCTCTCTGATGGATTTTTTCTTTTTTTTTCAGTCTCAGGATGTTCTGCTTCACCTCAATTGAGAGCTCCTTTGACCGCATGTTGTCTGGTCACAGCAACAGCTTCCAAATGCAAAACCACACACCTGGAAACAACCCCAGACCTTTTAACTACTTACTTGATTACAGGTTAACGAGGGAAAGGCCTTTTGAGTTACTTTCAGCCTTTGGAGTCCATTGTCCAATTACTTTTGGTCCCTTGAAAAAGAGGAGGCTATGCATTACAGAGCTATGATTCCTAAACCCTTTCTCCGATTTGGATGTGGAAACTCTCATATTGCAGCTGGGAGTGTGCACTTTCAGCCCATATTATATATAAATTGTATTTCTGAACATATTTTTGTCAACAGCTAAAATAACAAAACCTGTGTCACTGTCCACAACTCAGATGTCCCGCTTCACAGATTTGTGACACTTATCTTAATATTAATAATTATAATGGCATTCAGTTACACCACTTTACAGACTCGTTCATTCATGGCTGTTTTCACGTTTGTTGCGCTATTCCTATTAGTTTTGATGTTTGCTATTTTCTGGAGTGCAATGCGAAGATTGACCTCATTCAGAGGTCATATATCAGTTTGACATTAACAAAGACACAGTGGGACGGATCGTCCAGGAAATGATGGACAGGGAGAGTCTAAAATGTCTGACAAATTCTGGGTTTATGTCTGCATATTAAGCCTAAAAAAACAGGCCCAAAGCTGCTTATAATCGGACATTTGGAGCGAAACTCAAAATAGTTCCTGTTTTTCCAACAACATAATATGCATCCAGCTCCATTGTTTCTGTTTCTGTCCCTGCTCATACTGTTGCATAGACTCTCCCGAAGCCGTGGAGAGGAAGTAAAAGAAAATAGTAACGCAAAGTGATTTCAATAAGTAACTGTAGTCTTGACAACTGGATTTGAAATAGCAACGCGTTACATTACTCGTTACTGAAAAAAGTTGTTCACTGTCAGTAATGTGTTACTGACGGTGTTGCCTTTTACCTCTGTGGACCTGAACTTTGCCTCCCACCCGGCCTGAAACCCTCTGTTCTCAGCGCCCACCTTCCATTTAGCCATTTTTGAGGAGGGGGTACCTGAAAGTTGAACGGTTTCTGATTGCTGATGAAGCCGTTTGTGCTGCAGTGACTTTGCAGTCTACCGTTGCATTGTGGGGAATCTAGTGTTGGTGCATGCAAAACGCCAGCGGGCTGCTGTGGCCTGTGGGCTGCTGTGGCCTGTGGGCTGCTGTGGCCTGTGGGCCGGTTCTAGTGGTATCGTATTTTCACAACCATAAGGCGCACCGTACTAAAAGGGGCAGTCTCAGTTATGTGTGACATTACTGTATTTAACACACACATAAGGCGCACCTGATTATAGGGCACAGGTTTTATCGCTACTATTGTGCTTATCTCTACCGTGCTGGTCCCATTCTTCTCCACAGTGTGACTCACCAGGATGTCGAAAGTGAGCGGCACCATTTCCATGTTAGTGATGAGGCTGGGCTGGATATGTTTGTCGGTGATGTGTTTGCTGCAGTAGGAGCGGAAGATGGCTGGAAGTTGCTGCGCGCCGTAGTCCCGGTCCGGATGGAAAAATGGCATCATTTCATGAAACGAAAGCACCAAGACGGACCTCCTCCTTGGAAATGTTCAGTTTTCATTTCTTCTGCTAGCGTTACTGCTTTTAGTCGAATGGTGACCGTCAAAACGCTTCTCCCACTCGTTCTTTGCTCGATGATCAACTGCTCAAGTCTTTCCTACAACTTGGGCCACCTCGCCTCATGTCCGTGGACACTCAGCTGCGTCTTCTTGAGATGTCGGAGCTCGTTTTCCTCCACTTGCGAACCATCGATTCATTAATCTTAAATTCTCTCGCGGCTGCTCCATTTCCATGTTCCTCTGCATTGCTGTTGGCCTTTTTGCCATTTTTTGCCATTTTCAGGGTTAATAAAATAATGATGTTCTGCATAACGCACATACCCTTTCTTTTATATACAATCAACGCCCACACTTCCCCCTTTAACGTTCTCATGGTGTTCTCTACTACGTCCGCCTTACAACAACAACACACACAGGGCACATTGCTCTATAGTGCGCACTGCACTATAGGGCACGCCGCACGTTTTGAAGAAAATCTAAGACTTTTATGTGTGCCTTATATTTGTGAAAATACGGTAATTAAATATCATTCATGGGCCCACAGATAATTAATTCACGGGCCGGGTTCGGCCCATGGGCCTTGACTTTGACCTATGTGGTGTAGAGCTTCACTGTTAGCAGAACAAAGGTTTATTAATAGTGTTTTCAGGTTAGCACAACTGAGTTTCTAGTCATCGGTTCACACCACTGTTGCTTACTAATGACGTGACTATGAAGACAATGTAGATATCTAAAGTAAAGGAATTTGAAAAAATATTCTATTTGTGTAAATAAATAAATAAAATTATGTATCATTTTAGCTCTGTTCTGTCTCCAGTTGAGTTGTGGCTTAGTTTTTGGTGACAAAATGTGAGAAAGCCCAAGCGGTAGTAAGGCGCTGTAACAAAGTTCTGTGGTCTCTTGTTTCCTCGTTCAGCTGTTGGTACTTTTATCTAGAGCACAAAAGGAAAGAGGAAGCCTACATTTATAGATCACCACGATTACATTGAAAGAATTTGTAAAGATCAAACAAGTAGTGATCTTTCAGCACATGCAACTTGTCAGATCAGTGTTGCTGGTGATAATTAATGGAAATAAGAATGGAAATAAGAATGTGTGGCAGTTTAAGACAATCTGGTGTTTTGATAGGAGTGCATAAAAAACACTAAAAGACATAGTTCCGAAAAGCAACTCAGCATCTTGTGTAAGTGATGCTTTCCTCTGTTTTTATGCATCTGGGTTTGTACTGTGACACAACTTCACTGTTGATCCCCTCAATTAATGGATAATGGAATCAGTAAAACAGAAGTCAGCTCTGCTTTTCTCCGTCCTCTGAGCTGACGAAGCTCTCTGTGCTGCAGATACGGTGACGTCCTCCTACATCCCTGTCAAACCCTTTGAGGACGGCTGTGAGCGGGTCTCTGTGGAGATTGAGGAGTTCCTCCCCGTGGAGGCCAAGTACAACTACCCCTTCACCACCTACAAGAACCAGCTCTACATCTACCCTCTGCAGCTGAAATATGACAACCAGAAGACCTTCACCAAGGTAAAGCCGATCAGAATCATGTGTGTGATCCGACAGCGAGGGCAGATGTGACACATTGGGCTCAGCGAGTCATTGACTGTTCCTCCCTCCTCCTTCAGGCTCGGAACATCGCTGTTTGCATGCAGTTCAAAGATTCAGATGAGGAAGGTTCTGTCCCTTTGAAGGTGAGTCTCTAAAGTCAACCCCCTTTGCAATTATATTCTGAAATGAAATCCAGTGCAACCAATTACCTCCAGAAGTCACCTAACTGTTAAATAGAATTCCTCTGTGTGTAAATCCATATTTATGGCATAAATGAAGAACCTCTTTTTCCTCAATATTAAGAATGCATAGATTTTGCTAATTTTGGGAGACTGGTGATCGGCCAATACTTACTTGAGAAACCGATTTGATCAACTGATCTTACCCTCCTCTTCAAAGGCCTTAAACTCAGTCAGTGTTCCCTTTTGTGAAGAGAGACGACAGACTGACCCGCCACTGGGTCACGACTACCCCATTGTGGCCAACTTAGTAATTTTCTTACTTCTTTAGCAACATTTCAGACAAAACTAATTGATGTTGGCCAAATCAAGATCTGAATGTCAGGCTTTTAAAATATCAGTTGTCAGACAGAAAACTGAAACTATAACTATAAACTGTTAGATCAGCAGACACTACAAAGGTTTATGTGTGGGCCGAGAGGGTGCTGGCAATGAAAACAAAATTCTGTTTGAAAAGCTGATAAATTTGCACATATTTGGTCCACAGAAGTCTGTTTTGATTAGCTGGAGGGTGAATTTAAACTATCAATTGTGGGAGTGGCAGTGTCATAATGGGGGGCTGGTGTGCTGCCGGTGGTTTTTGATTTGTGTTGAGAAGATCCATCTTTGGTTGGACCCGGTCAGGCGTCCCAACCGCATAGGTGTACCAAACACTTGAAACTGGTTTTACAATGGATAACGTGGACAAACACTCAACGTCACGACCTCAGTCCAATCCAATCTGTCAGGTAACAGAACCTTTTAAAGGAACATCACTAATTCTGTCAAGAAGAGAGATCAAATCTGACTCTTGCCCACACTTTGTCATTTTGGCTGGGAGATGAATGGTCGCGTTCTTTTTCTCTTTCTCTTTGGTTGTTTTATTTCTCACTTTCAAAAGCATTCATAATGAATGCTTTTGATTAAGCCGAGTCAGACGGATGAAGAAAAAACAGTGAGGTGAGTCTCTGTTCAGCTGAAACCTCCCCACACACCAGGCACCTCACCTCAGGTTCAGCCAGTGGAAATAGTTTTGTTCAAAAGACAGGAGCCAGCAGCACACCTGCCAGGAGATGTAATCAGGCCAACAGGAAGAGTGGTGTGTTTGTGTTGGGCTCAAACGTGCCTGAGAGGACGTAGCCTGGTGGTTGATAGACACCGAGGGAATTTCCCCTTGGCTGTACCCTAACAATGCAGTCACTCGTTCACCGTCAGCTTCATGAGACATCAGCTGGGATCGCGTTTCCGATGATGAAAATGTGACAAGTTAGATCAGGTTTTCTGAGTGGAAGCTGCTTGGTGTTGGGTTGTGTGTGATACGGTGCAAGCTCTAACAGGACAACATGTTGGGAGAGAGGGGTGATAAGATCTGGAGCAGCCGCTCCTCCACCCTCATCCTGAGTAAGGTAATCATGGCCGCCATCGGCCTGCCCTTCAGATGAGGAAGGTTCTGTGCTGGGCCTCCAGGCGTGTGTCTGCTCTCAGTTCCTGCAGCATCGAAAAACCTTCCATCTCTGCTTCTAACCTGGTGGGACTTTAACACCCAGAATGCCTCTTGAGCCGTTCGATCCAATTCCTGCCATGCTGTCTCTGGCTAGTACGGCTTGTTATCGTTCATTTCAGATGACAGCATTTGTTAACGTCCTAATTAAAGCCCCAGCTCGTCGGAGCGGTGTGGAATTCTTGTTCGTCTCTCTTCATTAGAAACATTGCGACCAGAGGCCGCCTAATCCCGCACGCATGACCATGTTTTTCCATAAAGCTTCTGCTGATGAGGGTTCCAGCTCTGCTTAGATCAGTTTGATTTAGTTTGTGATACCAAACATGCCAACTACATGTTTGGGTTTGTAGTTTCCTAGCAAAAGTGCTACATCTCACAAACTTACAGAAAAGTTTAGCTTTGAAAAAAAGCTGAGCAAAAAAAAGAAGAAAAAAATTGGAATTATGAGAATTAAGTCAGAAAGCTGAGGAAAAATAAATAAATCTGAAAAAAGTGAAATTTTTAGACAAAAACTGAATTCTGGGGTGAAAAAAACAGTCAGAGATTTAATTTTTTATGGGCCCTAATTTTAATCCATACTGGGGATATTTCTTTTACTCAAAAGCAAAAAATAGATATTTTACATTATGACTGTATTCACTACTGATTGAAAGTATCATAATAAAAGTTGTAAATTCTAAATTTAAAAAGTTAAAAATGTTATAGTTTTGAGGGGTCAGAGTTTAACTTTGAATCTTGAAATTATCTTCAGGAAAAAAAACATAAACTACTGAAAATCTGTCAGATTGTGAACATAAGCATACCCACACATTTTGATGCAGGCTTCCATCTGAATGATGCCATAAAGCCACTCTTACGACTGAAGAGTGAGAACATCCTATTGCTGCTTTAAAGTGGCCCAGTCAAAGTCCACACTGAAACTCAGTTGATAATTTGTGTTCACAGATGTCCATCTTGAGCTCTATTACATTGGAAATATGTAAAAATGCCAGTCAGTCTCTACGTGTTGGCTGAAACTGACATTAATTTAAGAATTAAAAACCAAATGAAAGAAATATGTAGTTTAATCTCTTCTTATTCTGGACACATTCTTTTGTTTTTCAGATTGAAAGTTCAAAATGTAATATTTTGTTTAAACTTTTCTCTTTTCAATTTCAACTAGTTTTTGTTTTCACACATATGACAATTATGTCCCGATTTTGCCTCCATATGGCTGCAACACATATAAACTTATTATTCTTTCAGTAATTTGTTACGTTCTGTCTTTACCTAACAAAATACTGAGATAATCTTCAATCATTACGGAGCGGTTCAATCTGTAACTCATTATAATGATGTTGTTGCAGAATAAACCATTTTTGTTCACTTGGACTGAATCTTTTCCACTCCTGAACTGCCCATTTGCTGGTCAAAGCAGTGCCATGCTGTACTTCTTCTGTAAGAAGGTCTGTAACCTCAGGTTTCAGTGAATCTCACGGCTCATTGTGTGTTTTACTTCTTTCTCAGTGCATCTACGGAAAGCCGGGGGACTCTCTCTTTGCCAGCGGCGCCTACGCAGCCGTCCTGCACCACAACCAGAGCCCCGACTTCTACGACGAGGTCAGACGTTGTTCCCTCCATTTTGACTGGTGTCCTGAATGTAAACTATAAAGTATGGAGTAAGACGTTCGCTCAGGCGCGCTGGGCTTTCTTCAAACCGATCAGGATATTTGCTTGTTATTGAAATGCCTGAGCAGTCTGAGTTAATCCCATAAATCTGCCTGAAGACAGAGCTGTGAACTCACTGATTCCTCAGCACTCACCGAGCCTGGAGCTGAGTGAAAGAACAAGGCGGTTGTTCCAGAAGGGGTGGGGGTCGGTGGGGTCCATATGGCTATGGAATCATGGGGATTAGGATCTTAAGCAGGTTTAACAGAATCTGCCTCAGCTCTTATGAAGGAGTTTTTCCAAAAATGGCACCATGATCAAGGATTTGTTCCTGTATAAAATGTAAATATAAACAGGGTTGTTTAGCCGTCAAAAAAATTTCTAATACGTCTACTCCAAACCTTTCCAAAAATCGAATCTTAAAAATTAACTGCAGTTGAGAATTTGTCTCTGTTGTTTCCCAGATCTAGAGTTTTCCCACCAGCTCCAGCCGTTCTCTGCATCATGTTTCATTTCCTGTCATAAAATCACCATGTGAATCACAGGCTTACAGCTTTTTCTTTGCTGCTGCTTCCCTCTAGTGGAGCTAAAGTGTTTTGCCGGGTCACAGGAGCATGTGGGGTGAAAGCATGCAGCAGAGGTCGAAATAATGTCATAGATATTGGCTTTTATTAATAATCGGTTTTGATTTTTGTTCACATGCAGTCTCTTAAAAAATGTTTTAACCATAACTTGGTAGAAAGTTTTAAGTCAAATGTGACAAGAGATTATTTTATTACCTGCTTTTTATAGACTGGTTTAGATTTTGTCATTTAGTTCTGGAAAAATATATATAAAAAAAACGCAGAATGTTTAAGGTTTCACACTTTATGCTTTATTCTGTTATGTAAAAGATGACGAATAAAATGTTCCTGCCTTTGATTTGTATTTAGTTTACGTTTTTCATCTCAACTTCAATTTTTGTCAAACTTTTAAGGTTTATTTTAAAGGACTTTTTCATTTTTTATTTATTCCTTCTGAGCTCACTTTTAGGTTGGATTTGAGTAGGTTGTTAAAACTGGGCCTATTTAACTAAACACTACACTCGACCATCCTTCAGTCATTTATTTTTCACATAGAAAAAATTTGTCCTCTCTAAAAGAGTGGACATTTGCTGATTTTACAGACCTTTATGGATGTGGATAAGATCGGTTTCACATGTAGGTATTGGACAAGTTCCCAAAATTAAGGAAATTGGTCTGGAGCTGGTCCAAGTAAACATAAAAGACCATCACCATGATGGACATAGTGAAGTCTAATCCTTCCTGATGTATTCACCCTACCTACCCCTTCCATTTGCTGGCTATGTTGAGGAAAATGTGTTCTATTAATTAATCATCTTGTCCCCCAAAAGGCTCTCAAAGGGTTCAAAGTAAAGTGTCATAGACTCCTCGGCCAGTTCTCCAGTTGAGACCATCACAAACAATAGGGGAAGGGCCTTTTTGGGGAGATGGGTCCTATTCTGAACTTAGTGTCTGTATAAAACTGAAATGCTGCTGTTCCTCTGGGTGCAGGTTAAAATCGAGCTGCCGGTCCATGTGCACGAGAGACACCACATCCTGTTCACCTTTTACCACGTCAGCTGTGAGTCCAGCAGCAAGGCGAGCAGCAAGAAGAGAGATGGCGTGGAGTCACTGGGTGAGTATGACCCTGAACATTGATTCAACCGGAGACGAAACGTGCATGTCCGTACAAAGTGATTCAGAAAACAGAATTTACTGGGATTAACGGAGGCTGCACAATATATCAAATTGTGATGTTAGTGTGTGGAATGTCGCAATATTTATATGTAACTGAGTGTGTGGAAAAGGAAACGTGTGGAGGCAAAAGGCTACAGAGAATCTGAGCTGCTCGATGGAGAATTATTAGTAGTGCTCAAATTCCCTTCAGTTTTTTTTTATTATTGTTCTTTTTAAAAATAAAGATGCATAAACAGCCTTCAGACTCACAAATTTATCCTGAATGTTAAAGTTTTGGTTTTTTTGTGCTGACGTATCACTACTGTTCCATCTTACCTTCTGTGCATTTTATTCATCTCATGTTCTTCAGTGGGATACGCCTGGATGCCTCTGCTCAAAGATGGGAGGATCCAATCATCAGAGCTTCAACTGCCTGTCGCTGCTGCTCTGCCTGCTGGGTATCTGTGTCAGGACAGCAGGAAGGTACGTCCTTGTTCTCTCACCAATCTGAATACCTGATTCAGAAGCTCAATCCGTCTGCGTCCTGTGTGGAGTATAAAAAAAAAATTAACCCCCAGAAACCTGAGTGGCCAACCATATTCTGCTTCCTTCTGCTAACAGTCCCAGCCAGATATAAAGTGGGTGGAAAATGCCAAGCCACTTTTTAAAGTGAAGAGCCATGTAGCGTCAACAATATATCCTCAGGTCAGCCTCCGTTCATAAAAAATTAAGCAGACACAAGAGATGAGATGGTTCAGCTTTATGTCTTCCTACAGGATCTCCATCTGCATAAATTCTTCCAGCACTGCCAGCTGATGAAAACCACGTCAGACGGCAATCCAGCAGAACTCATCAAATACCTGAAGGTGAGCAGCAGTGACCTTGGCTAAGTCATTTAGCAGCTCCTTTTAAAGAGCTTCCGTACAGAGAGGTCGCCATCCTTTTTGTAGAGAATCCTTCATGTCAAGTCATGTTGGGTTTTCTTGAAATCTTCAATATTTTTTTCTCACATTTACACTTCTTAATTTGAGCTTGGACAGTACTGAATTGGGGATAAAACAATTCCCAACTTGTTCGTTTTATCCGTTTTCTGTTTTGTAGGGTTCAACCACCTTCTCTCATTCTTTTACTTTCTGTGTAGCGAAGAATCCAGCAACATCAGTGGAGCACAAAATAAAACAAGGGACCTGAATGGAACACACACACACACACACACACACACACACACACACGCACGCACGCACGCACGCACGCGCACAAACACACACACATTTATTTATTTTATTCAAAATTAGGTTTTCTTGTCCGTTCTTCTCGTCTCACAATTTTAAATTTCTTCTCACTGAAAAGCAAACTATTTGCAATCTGTACTAACCCAGTATTATTCAACAGTCTGATCTCCATGGTGAAATAAAACCCTGCCAATTTTTCCAATAATTCTTAAATTTTCCAGATTCTAATCCGATGGAAAAAGTCAGCCTTGTCATCAAATAATTATTATGCATTACGTCAACCCAACCTTGGCTTTCATGCTTGCTACCAACATAATTCTTGACATATATTTATCGGCTGCTCTTGTTCACCTTTCCATCCCTCTTCCCATATACAGAATGTTAAATGTAAATGGAATATTCACCCTCAGCACCTTGCACATACAATCCCAAAACACATGAAAGTGGCCACCTCTATCTTTTTCACATTGCCTCCAATCCTCTCAGGAGTTTTTATGTAACTCTTGTCTGCTATCTTGTCACTGTTTCCTCCTGTAGTGCCTACATGCCGTTGAGACTCACATCGTCATCACCTTCCTCCCAACGGTGCTGATGCAGCTGTTTGAGGTGCTCACTGCTGCCACCAAAGAAACCCACGAGATTGCTGTCAATTCTTTGCGGTGAGTTATTAAAGATCTTGCACTCTATCCGTCCCGTTCATTAGGCACACATCGCTCGTAGTCATTTGGACCCATTCTGCTTTCAGAACTCCTTTAGTGCTTCACTGCATAGATTCTGCAAAGCGTTTGAAACATTCCTCAAAGGTTCTGGTTCCCTTAACCACATTTATCTGGTTGAGTTTCATTAGTCACGCCTTGGTCTCATTACTACTCATCTGTATTAGTTAATGGTCAATGAAACAATAAAATAGTACCAATCTGACAACATGAAGTACACTAAAGGAACAACACATCAGGCTCTGACATAAAGAAATTCAAGAGGAGATGAGGAAACGTCACAAGCCTGCGTTTCCATTACAAATGTGTGTAAATCTTTGTCTATATTTTGCGAATGTCAAAAATACACTCTTTTGCAAATGAATTTAAAATTATATGTGAAAAAGCTTGTTCACATGATAAGTCATTAAAACTCATGTCAGCGGCTATGTGTGCATCGGTTTGGGGAAATTGTAATCAGTGATTTTACAGAAGAGCTATGGATTGAACACATTGGAATGACTGTTTATGAACTGTGCGTCGCTGAGAGAGCTTTGGTGGAGCCATCTGCTCATTGTCTGGGGAAAAATGAGCAGACAATGAGCAAATCATCATCTTCTTACTACTTCCTGTAGTCCTCTCCATCGTTTCTGCCAGGATTTTTGTAGGTAATGGAATTGCAGCTGGTGAGATTCATCAGTGTGGAATTCTAAATTCAGAGTTTCTAGCCAACCAGAATGCTCTAAGATCGACTGGGTCGGAACCAGGCCTGGCAGACATAAAGGAACAAATGCAGAATGTATAGACCAGAGAATCTCCTCTGTGGCTACCTACCAAATGCTTTGGTCTAAAACTAACAGCATTCAAGAAGAGGCGGCAGTAGACCATCTGGAGCTACGTTGCTTCAAGGTTGTGTGGTACTTTCAGAAGTGCCATTGAAATGTTTGTTGGGAGTGATTGTTTGAGCAACCGTTCCCTGATTCAGTTTTATTTATAGCAACATAGGCATTTCTGTCTACACAACTTTTTTGGGACGATTGGGTGTGAAGATACTTTCACCACATCTAGATTTATCAATACATTGAGTTGCTGCCATGTGATTCGGTGATTTGCTGATTTTGTTGCCAAGGTTTTGAACCGTTATACCTAATATAATCAGTAAATGATTTTAACATTTCCCACTCTGTCCTTTCAGTGTAATCATACACATAGTGTCCAAATGTCACGAGGAAGGACTGGAACACTACCTGCGCTCCTTCGTTAAGGTGACCTACAGTCCACATCCATATTCCTCCAATTTTTTCTGTCACCAAAGCAGCAGCAGATTATGTTTGGTTGTTTCTATTTAAATGTTAAGATTAATGAGCTGTTTTTGTTGTTGTTGTTTTTTTGGTTTCAGTATGTCTTTGTGGCCAACGCTCCAGCAGCAGGAAGCTCATCTACCACTCACGAAGTGCTGGCCACCTCTGTAACAGCCACTCTGAAGCAAACTGCAGATTTCAACACCAGCAATAAACTGCTCAGGGTGTGTAATACCAGCTCTGAACAACAGGGGGAATACTAGAGTTTAAATCTGTTTGTATCCGGAGCCTGAACAAGATGAAAAGTCTTTCAACATGTTTCTGCCTGCTGCCTCGGTCTTTGACGTGTTTTTCACCGTTTCTTTATTTGTGGTGACTGCTATTCTTAGGAAGACTGTGTAGGAGGAAGTTTTTGACTCTAGTCCAGCTTGTGACCTTTATCTCTTCACCTCTCTTTCTAGTACTCATGGTTCTTCTTTGAAACCATGGCAAAGTCCATGGCCCAGTACCTACAGGAAGGGAACCGCATGAAGGTTGGTATGCAGTGACACTGACCCTTCCAATCCAGATATTCTTTTCTGGTGTGTGTCTGACAAGTTGTAGCATGCTACATGTGGTGTGACAAAAAACAAGCCATTACGTTTTCACAAACCTTCCACTCAAGGATTCTGCTGAGTCATTAATGCGCATACTGTGCATTGCAGTGTCATGAGTCTGGGTTTCATCTGGGAGGTAACTAGCAGTACTTTAAACAGGAAACTGAGGCTTAATTGGGAAGAAGAAAGGTAGAACTATGACTACATTAGAATTACTTTGTTTAGAGTTTCCATGGTTTCAGTTTTCATTTTTGGATTTTAAAAGTGGTGAATTGTGACATCATTTAGTTGTTTTTGACATTCAGCTTTAGAGTCTCATGTCTTAGAATAAAATTATGTATCTAACAATTTTTTTCAATCAAAGTAAGGTTGATTTATAAAAACGAAGGTATAAAAGACAAAGTTTCAAACATTCTAATACGTTTCCTGAGTAAAATACAAGCTATAAGGGACAGTCAGGAGGAGTAGTTCTTGGGTCCAACTTTCCATCAGAAAATGGGAAACTATGGATGTAATTATTTTCCAGGGTGTGATAAGTATGTGGAAGTACCGCTATATGCATTTCCAGACATTATTATCAACCCCATAGTCTTGGTTATGCAAGTTGCCGTTACAGAGTGTTGGATGTTAGGTTAACTGTAGAGTGTCAAAAATGCTTCCAGGTGGTAAATACAGTTGTCAGTTTTATATGTATAGTTATTTTATATATTTGTTCAAACTGTGTCTATGTTGTGACAGCATGTGAGACAGATAATCTGTGATAATCTTCTCCCAGTGCTAATTAGAAACTATAATTGAGAACTAGTTAGCATGGCCACCATTGATAATGGATAGGCGGTTTTCCTGTCACAGTGAGTTATTTTTCCACCGTTAGTACATTGAGAAACGCATTCACGAGTTTGATTGACAGCACTTAGCCCCTCCTCCTGGCTCTGATGGGTTATGTTTGGTCAGGAGCGGTGCATTTCTTCAATAGCAGCGCATGGAAGAGGTGGAGGAGCTCCATGTTTTCACAGATGATCTGTCTCATTATACGGTCACGACACGGTGACAACTTTAAAAAATATGTAAAAACCATATTTTTATAAAAGTTACACACTGCAGCTTTACGTCCATTCTGATTGAAGTACATATAATGGAAAGCTATTCTGTCCATCTTTTCAGATGCCACGGGCCCAACGTTTCCCAGACAGCTTTCACCAGGCGCTGCAGTCCGTGGTATTGTCCATTATGCCCCACATCACCATCCGCCACATGGAAATCCCAGAGGAAGCCAGGAGCATCAACTTGAGCCTGGCCAGTTTGATCAAGGTCTGAATGCCACATGCAAAACATGACACCAATCATTTCCTTTTTTTCTCTCTCTTTTTTAATCAATAATTATTTACCATTTCCTTTTCCTTTTACACCTACGCAGTGGTTTATGAACCACAGGTTGACCAACTCATTTGTATCTATGACATTTGACATAAGACACAACTCATTATTTTCATGCTTGCTGGTCTGTAATGATTGGGTTTCCATAACTGCGTTTCCCTCTCAGAGGTGCATGACGTTCATGAACAGAGGCTTCGCGTTCGGCCTGGTCAACCACTACATGTGCCACTTCAGCCTTAAGGATCCAAAGGTACGTTTCTGTTTGGCATCCACTCAACATCCACTCTGAATAAGATTCAGCCTCTGCGTGAGATGGCATCTGTTTTTATTTGACAGGGATCTAAATTCGATCAAAGTATGTGCTCCTCGTCCTCTGATGTGGCTTTTTTTGAAACCTCAGCACACACAATATGCCGATAACTGAACTGTTTTCACTCGCTCCTTTCCTTAAACGCGCAGCCCGTTGTGTGACATTGGGCTGTTTATTTAGCCTCCCAGCCGGCTTCCAGTTTTGTTTTCTCACATTTGTTGCCTGATCCTCAAATTTGATTAACAAACTAAAAGAAACACAGACCTCCCCGTCACATTTGAACAATTGTATTTGCACAAGTTGGGTGATGAGAGAGATTTGAATATGTGCGAGGCCAAGCTCATGCGTTGCCCATGTCTGTCTCTCAGGTGCTGACAGAAATGAAGTTTGAGTTCCTAATGGCGGTGTGTAACCACGAGCACTTCATCCCGCTGAACTTGCCCATGGCGTTCGGACGCACCAAGCTGCAGAGAGTTCAAGGTGAACACACAGGAGTTTCCACAACGCTGAGAATTTGTTCTAACCTGCATCAGTCACACTGATGCCCTCTTTGAATCTGCCTGGTAAATGACTTCTCATTTACCAATCATTAATCATGACCTACCTGTCATAATTCAGCCCCAGATTAGCAAATGGAGCAGAAATTTGTTTGCCTACGACCCAAACTGTGTTGGCGGAAACATTGCATGGATTGTTTAGTTTACCCCGAAAATACTTTATTTTCACCTCACCCCGCCCTCTCTGTTTTGTTGTTGTTGTTGTTGTTTTTTTATGTGTGTGTGTGTGTGTGTGTGTGTGTGTGTGTTTTGCTTGTGGTCAGATTTAATACCATACGCGACGGAGCTTTTTGGCCCTGTAGGTAGGTGACGCACCCCTCTCCGTAACCATAACACCCCCCACATTTGCCACCGTGTGCAAACACTTTGCTCACCGCTCCTGTTCTGACTGGCATTATTAACCCTGCCGGCCGCCGTCAGCGACCCCCTCTTCCCTTGACCTCTTCAGCCACTCATCTTTTCTGCTCATCCTAAACATTCCTCATGCTAGGCCTTCTTCTGGGTTCTTTGTTTTGCAGTGGAGAAGCACTCTGCTGTTCAGGGAATCAACCAAGCCTCTTTTCTTTATCCATAATTGACTTTCAACTTGTAAACAGAGGCTTAAAAACATCTCTTATGGAGCTGCGGTTATCTCTCTTGCTGTCTGAGCTTCTTCCCTCTGCATATTATTCTCTCTCTGCCTCCAGCATTAGCCAAGATAATAGTTGCTTGGTTTTCAAGCTTTGTCTCCTCTTGAATTAACATAACAGATAACTTCTTCATTCTGGTGGACTCTTTGATCTTCCTGATCACTTAAAATTAAAAAGTTCCATTATTAGAATTTCCTAATACTCTCCATTATGGGCAGAATTATTTGGGTTCTTCTCATTTTCATATTTGTGGAAGTAATGTCTCATTTGATGTGTTTTGTGATTTTGTTGCACATTGGTTTGTGGTGTTGCACTTTGAATGATATATTTTGCATTTGTGTTACCTTGCAACTAGTTGTGGTTAATTTCAGAGGAGTACCGTGTATTGACCAGGTTTACAACATTTCTATAATTTATTTAATTTATTTATTTATTCTTAAGTACTTAAATAGGAAAATACTAAGGAGGATACAAGAAACATTCAGTTCTTATCAGGTATTAAACTGATATAAGTCAAACCTCAAAAGCACATGACTTATTACACTGAAGCTCTCTCAAACTACAGACGCAGTTTTTAGAAAACGAGTGGATTTAGTAGGTTGTAGAATCCATCTTTAACACTGGACTTCTTTATCATCTTATAAGACATTTTACTGTGTAGGAGTCATGACCAACTTCTGCTTACCCAATTTATTGCTGTAGCCCTTTAAGCTTTGCAAGTATTTGCATTAGGTCAGTTCTCTAAAGTTTGAGCTGCAGCTTTAGATCAAAGTCTGAATTTTTTCTGGGTCATCACATGTGTTTGGGTCCCATAAGGTGTCCAGATCCTATTGTGATCCTACTAGGCTAATTATTTAATTTGGCACTGTTTAATGAGAGAGACATCAAAAAGTTGCAAGAGACCAAACTCCCTGGCCTGGAGTTTTCAGAGCCCGGTTCCAGCACTTTGTTCATTTTTTTGATTTTTGCTCAGATGTTTTTTGGAGAGAAAGGGGTTTTTTGTGTTGGCACCTTCAAGTTCTTAGATTGTATTGTCATGAATTTCAGCCTTTAACATGTTGACTGCTTGCATGGAAATCTATAAAAAGAAAAATGGCCTAGCTAAAGTCCAGACCTCTAACCGGACATGTTTCACAATAAACGAGTTATTTTCCGGAACATTTTAACCCAAGTTTTAAATGTAACATGCATGCTTCAGATTGCGACACGGAGCGACAACAGAGCTTGTGAGCAGGTGTGAAGGGGGGTTAATGCAAAAAGCACTTCATTATCACTTACCAGTTCCACCACAATGGCTTCCTTTGTGATATGATAAGCTTGGAAAAATGTCGTGTGAAAGGCAAGCATAGGCTAAAGATTAACTCTCCCATTTTAAACTAAGATTTTGCTCCCCAGTAAATATAACCAATGAAGTCAGCAAGTGAGAGACTTCACATTACTAAACAGTTTTTAAAACAAGTCGGTTCAAATCCTTCTGTTCTTGAATACCTATTCATACGTTGTTAAAAAGATGAATAAAATGCATGTGGTGATTTTTTTTTAATATGTCTTAAATACAGCTTAGGTTTTGTAACCAGCAGTGCTGTGTAAGAAAGGTATTTCTCTTTTTCAGAAATGATTTAATTTAGCTGGTAAGCTCAGTTTTAGGAACTGTAAACTAAAATCTCGCCAATCTTGGATGCTAATTCATATGTATGTATAAAGTTGACAAAGATAAATGTTGGACTTGTTCTTTACAAAACTCCTTAGCTTTTCTAAAGTAGCCTGATACTGTAATATACTATAGATCTTATTCTCTAGAAAACACATAAGCTAGTTTGTGATCTGAAGTTTAAGAATGTAAACCAAGATAGCTTCAGATAATTCAGGATTAGCTTCTAAAAATAAAATTTTTTATATCTGTTTTAAACACAGCTTAGAGTTTAAGTTACTTTGTAACTTTTTGGTATTTCTAAAACTAAACCGTGAATGCTATGTTAAGCTAGCTGATGGGCGAGTTCAAGCTTAAATAAAAGTATGCCAAGTTATCTTGGAATCTCTGCGCAGTTATTCTTATTTTTGTTTTTTTGACTTGGAACAAAAGGTTAACATGACCTTATCCGACTCTTATATTTTCTTTTTAACATATGGAAGTTATGTAAACAACTTGCATGACCATTTCAAGTTTGCATAGCTCTCAAAGCACACGAACGGAAACAAATAGTCTTCTATTTGTTTGGAAAAATGTCTTGTGAAAGACATTTGGCCCATGTCAAAGAATAACTTCACTATTCAAAATCATGAGAACTTGCTGGAACTGTTATTTCAATTTTAATATGTCCTCTAATACCACACACTTATTACAACATTCCTGTTCATGATATCAAAGTTTATGTAGTGCAATCTTTAAAGTATTCTGTTCATGAAAGTGTCAAATCATTGAACTTCTGTCTTCAGTCATCAGATGGATTTAATTTAACACAGAATGCTGGCTGTCACATTCTGGTTAATTTTTTTAAAGAAATAATTACACAATGTAATATGCAGCTATGTGTTGTAAGGTTGTACTTATGTCACAAATAATGCCTCATGAAAAGTAGATGAAATTTCATCATGATTGGACGTTAAAAGAACATTCGGAATTAAAGAAGAAATTTTCTCCATGACAATTATGAATTATCCCAGTGAAATATAAAGTTGGTTGTTACCCAAGCATTTTATATACATATAGAAAATAAGTTCCGACTTGCATAACTGGCGATTACTATTTTCGTCCTTTCATGCTTGTTGAAGTGTTGCTCGCTCCATCCGGCACTAAAGAGCTAACACTTCCTGTTTGGCCCAAACACAGAGCAGAGTCTGGAGTTCAGCCTGACAGAGGAGTACTGCAGGAATCACTTCCTGGTGGGTCTGCTGATGAGAGAAGTGGCTGAGGCCTTACAGCAAGGCCCTGAGGTCAGACAGCTGGCTGTGAGCATTCTTAAGAACCTCCTGATCAAACACGCCATGGACGACCGCTACACAGCGTTTAAGGTGAGAACAGGGAGGTGAAGCGAACGTCCATTTCCTGTTTCTGATTAAACCCATTTTCCACTCACTGGGGGTCAAAGTGATCCCATTCACCGTTTTAGAACAGCCAGGTAACATTACATGCACAATATAGAACAGAGTTTAAGATTAAACCACAACATTAACTAGGTTTGACTTCAGCTGTTAACATTAATGTAACAGTTTCCTAGTTAATTAGAAAAGTTCTTGTTTTCCTCTTTATCAGATCATGTTTTTCTCTTATTTGTCCGTGTATTTATTATCAAATGGTGCTTTCCATATTTGCATTTAAGAAGTTAATGTTTAATGTGACACACGTGACCAACTGCAACATAAGATTTAACGGCGTCTGCTGCACTCCCAAAGCGATAGCCCTGTCTGTTATGCAAACAAGCTATTGTTTACTGCAAATCCATGACTGATAGTAGCAGGTGACAGAAAGGCTTGGAGTCATAACCTTGTCTGCACTCCCATTTTTATCATTTATGGAGTGATAACCTTGTCTGCACTCCCATTTTTATCATTTATTGTGGCCTTACTTTGCATATTTTCAACAATACAGCCTGTTTTCTTTTTCTTTTTACTGTCTTCTTGTTTTCTGCAATTGTTTCTGAACACAAAACTGAAACACTGCCAATGTTTTCCTTTCTAAGGACAAGCTGTGTGGCTTTCCTTAGAAAGCAAATTAAAATACATGATCCTGCTGCTTTTTGTTTTTGTTGTCACAATGAAATATATGGCCATAATGCCATATATTGGCATTATGGCCAATATATATATATATATATATATATATATATATATATATATATATATATATATATATATATATATATATATATATATATATATATATATGTATGTATATTAGCTGACTGGATAGCTCAATACATAAGGCATCAGTATATCACCCGAGAGGGCAGGGTTCGAATCCAGTCTGGGTCCTTAGGCAAGACCCTTCAAGCTACTGCCTACCTCATACCATGAGAGATACTAAGTTGCATAACATGCCGGCTCAGACGTCGCCCGGCCAAACAAGGTCTGCGTCAGGTGTTGGGGAACCAGAGCACCTTGATGACAAATGGGCTACTGGAACAAGACGGAAATGGGCGAGAGATGAAAATGTGGATCTGTTGGAATGCTACTACTCAAGTAACCCTAGTGAGAGAGGTTACATGCAAAGACTGGGGAAGGAATGGTTACTTCGACATCCCCAGTCAACACTAAGCGCTAAACAACTAGTAGCTCAGTGTTCCAACATCCGCAAACGGCAACTGCTATCACAACTTGAGATTGACGAGATACAACACAAATGCTACGGCAAAAGGGAGGAACCCGGATGTCAGGACTGTGGGGACTTAACTACAAGTCCCCACCCAGTGAGGGATACACGGCCCCAATGAGCGAAACAGAGCTGAACGAGACAGCTGCTGACCTGAGAGAGAGAATCATGACCCGAATGACAACCAGGCCTCCCCGGCGCCAATTACAACGGCTGAGTGAAGTACCATCTGAAAGTCTCATTGAGAATGTGAATGCAGCATTGAGAACGATCCCTACCAACACCATAACAGAAACCAATGAGCTGATCCTTGAGATACTTGGCTATAAGAGCAACCATGAGACCCAATACCCACCATGGAAAAGACGGTTAGAGGCTAAAATCAAGGTAACAAGGAGGGAAGTGAGCCAACTGTCAGAGCTCCACAAGGGTGCAATGAAAAGACCAGTACCCAGAAAGTACAGGCAGATGCCCATACCTGAAGCACTCGAGACTGCCAAACAGAGGCTCCAAGCATTGTCCAGCCGCCTAAAGAGATACACAAGGGAGAATGAATCCAGAAGGATTAACCGGCTCTTCTCCACTCAACCAGCTAAGGTGTACTCTCAATGGCAGGGTAACAATAACAACAGAGCAGACCCACCAAGGCTGGAGGCGTCCCACAACAGCAATGCACAGTGGCTGATCTCTCTACGAGAGGACCACAGCAACCTCCCTGAGCAAGCCCCGGTAACCATCACTGTGACAGATGTCCAAGAAAGAGTCTCAGGTATGAAAAACTGGACAGCACCAGGGCCTGACATGATCCATGCCTACTGGCTAAAGAAACTCACTGCTCTCCATGAGCGAATGGCAGCCCAAATGAACCAGCTGCTACAAAGTGGGACTCACCCTGAATGGTTAACTGAAGGGCGGACAATCCTAATCCAGAAGGATCCATCAAAGGGTCCAGTCCCACCCAACTACCGACCAATAACCTGCCTCTCCACAACCTGGAAGCTCATGTCAGGCATCATAGCGGCCAAGATAAGCAAACACATGGATAAACACATGAGCACGGCACAGAAGGGTATCGGTGTAAATAGCAGAGGAGCCAAACACCAACTCCTCGTAGACCGCACAGTTGCCCGAGACTGCAAAACCCGACACACCAACCTGTGCATGGCTTGGATTGATTACAAGAAAGCCTATGACTCAATGCCGCATACTTGGATCATTGAATGCTTAGAGATGTATAACATCAACAGGACTCTGAGAGCCTTCATTGCAAACTCGATGAGGCTGTGGAAAACCACCCTTGAAGCCAACTGCAAACCACTTGCACAAGTGTCCATCAAATGTGGCATATACCAAGGAGATGCTCTGTCCCCGCTACTGTTCTGCATAGGCCTGAACCCCCTCAGCCAAGTTATCAACAAGACTGGCTACGGATACAGACTCAAAAATGGGGCCAATATCAGTCACCTACTCTACATGGATGACATCAAGCTGTACGCCAAGTGTGAGCGAGACATCGACTCACTGATCCACACCACCAGGATCTACAGCACTGACATTTCTCTAGTCCGAATTTCTCATTCGGACTAGAGAAATGTGGTCGGCTGGTCACAAAGAGGGGGAAGGTCATCCACACAGAAGGGGTCTCACTCCCAGAAGGAACAATAGCAGACATAGAGGACAGTTACAAGTACCTAGGTATACCACAAGCAAATGGCAACCTCGATGAGGTCACAAGGAAAGGAGCCACAGCTAAATACCTCCAACGAATAAGGCAAGTCCTGAGAAGCCAGCTCAATGGCAAGAACAAAATCCGTGCGATAAACAGCTATGCCTTGCCAGTAATCAGATACCCTGCTGGAATAATTAGCTGGCCAAAGGAGGAGATAAAAGCCACAGATATTAAGACCAGAAAGCTACTAACAATGCATGGAGGGTTCCATCCCAAATCCAGCACCCTGAGACTGTACACGAGCCGCAAGGAAGGAGGCAGAGGACTAGTGAGTGTGAGAACCACTGTCCAGGACGAAACAACTAAGATCCATAAATACATCAGGGACAAAGCCTCAACAGACAATGTGCTCAGTGAATGTCTCAGACAACAGGGAACGGAGGTTGAGGTGCCAGAGATACCATCATGGGAGGACAAACCCCTACATGGGATGTACCACCAGCAAATAACCCAAGTGGCTGATATCAGTAAATCCTACCAATGGCTGGAAAAAGCTGGACTCAAGGACAGCACAGAGGCCCTCATCCTGGCAGCCCAGGAACAGGCCCTAAACACCAGAGCAATAGAGGCCCAGATCTACCACACCAGACAAGACCCAAGGTGTAGGTTGTGCAAGGAGGCCCCTGAGACAGTCCAGCACATCACAGCAGGGTGCAAGATACTTGCAGGGAAAGCGTACATGGAGCGACATAACCAAGTGGCAGGCATAGTGTACAGAAACATCTGTGCAGAATATGGACTGGAAACCCCAAGATCAAAGTGGGAAACACCCCAAAGGTGGTAGAGAACACCAGAGCTAAGATCCTGTGGGACTTCCAGATCCAGACAGACAAAATGGTAATGGCGAACCAACCAGACATTGTCGTAGTGGATAAACATCAGAGGAAAGCCGTTGTGGTAGATGTAGCAATACCAAGTGATTGCAACATCAGGAAAAAGGAGCACGAGAAACTAGAGAAATACCAGGGCCTCAGGGAGGAACTGGAGAGGGCCTGGAAGGTGAAGACCACAGTGGTGCCTGTGGTCATCGGGGCCCTCGGGGCAGTAACCCCCAAACTGGAGCAGTGGCTACAACAGATCCCAGGAACAACATCAGACATCTCAGTCCAGAAATGTGCAGTCCTTGGCACAGCCAAGATACTGCGCAGAACCCTCAAGCTCCCAGGCCTCTGGTAGAGGACCCGAGCTCAGGGGATAAGAACCACCCGCGGTGGGTGAGAAGGGAATTTTTTTATTTTATTTTATTTATTTATTTTTTTTACATTTTTTTGGCTTACATAATTTACTACATATTTCTACTATGCATTTTCTCTAAGGTTTCAGACTTCATAAATAAATTGAAGCACAAATATGTAAAGCAATAGTTCTCAATTATATGGCCAAGATCTAGTTAATTTTGGAAAATCAGCCAATCTCCTCTGCCTCCGCAAAGGTCCAAAAATCAGCCAGCGTCTCCTTTCTTGTCTTTATAATGTTTTGAGAAGTTGATAACTGAAATGTTTTGGATGATTTTAATCATCATTTCTTTATATGTGAGAAATTAAATGCCTGTTCAGCCGTATATTCGGTTTTCCTTCTAAGGCCAAAGTGAAGTGCTGATCTACTCTTTTTGAACGTCTCAGAACCAGCAGGCCCGGATCTGCTCGCTGTACCTGCCGCTTTACGAGCTGCTCTACCAGAACCTGAAGCAGCTGTCGGCCCAGCCACAGATGTCAAGTCTTGGACTTGGTCTGAATGTGAGTTCATTTGCTTTGTTACACTCTGACATGTTGTTCTGTTATCCATGATGAAACTTACCCCGACATATCAGTACCACAGTTTCCATTATTTTAAGTTTTACGCTACATTTTGTATTATTATTTTGAAATCCAAACCAGATTTCTTCAAGAGAAACCATGATGCCACAGATTTATGATGCACAGTCATGGCAAACTAAGTTCTTCCTCTTTCTTGGCTGAGGTTTTTATATTGGCATTATGACCAATAATGCCAATATAAAACTCATCTGATGGTAGCATTAGATGACTGGTACTGATCTGTGGACCAATTGGCACCGGGCCGTTCAAGAAATGATTAAATATTTTCGTTTTATGTATTATTTGTGTCTGGATGATCTTTAATTTTGAAAATATTTGAACCAGATTTTCTCGGTACGTTTTGCGCCAAGATTGAACCCACAAGTAGCAAAATAATCAGAAACAGATCAGTTTCTTTGGAAAGTGTTTTTGCGAAAGAAAAAGGCCCAGAGAAGAGACAGGAGAATGAATTTTTCCCAGGAGGTGATTCCCACAGTCCAAGCTGCTCTGCATGACATAGTGACCGGCTGTTATGAGGCAATGAAGCTTCAAACTGCTTCTCCACGGAGAGACCAAGCAGGCTGCGCATTAGCAACACTTTGGGTGTCATTGTCTCTCATCACTCCCAGATGGGAGAAACAAGTTCAGGGCTCCCATTAGTCATTATCCTGAGTTAATGACTAACTCAGGATAATGAGTTACCCTAACTCATTAGGAGTTCTCTTCACCACGACGGACCGGTACAGCGCCCGCTTCACGGCAGACGCTGTGCCAATCCGCCTGTCGACCTCCCGCTCCCTTCTTTCCCCATTCATGAACAAGATCCCATTTTCACAAAGGTAAAATTATCGTTTTTGTAGCGCATCTGTATCTTATTTTGAAGGGATATGTAAATGTTTCCATAGCGACCAGAGTCAGAGAGCATTAGGGCAGTGGTCGAGACGAGATGAAAGGAGTAAAGCTTGTGAGTTTTAGGTCTGGTTCACATGGCACCATTTAAGGATTATTGACCGATTTTCCAAACCTCTGTGACCACAGAGCCGATAAAAGTCCAACATGTTTGATTGGTTTGTGTTTCCAGCCACAGGCTGGAGCAACACACCAGACGAACTGATTCTACTCACGAACATCCTGATTCCAGAAGAAAATCCAGTAAAACCCCCAACATAGCATACATGAATTTAGAATAATCAAACACATATGATTGATTACTGTAGAAGCAGTAGTGATAGTCTGCGGACTCATTCTAAGCGAAAAAGGACAAAACAAAAAGAAAAAGTGTTTGATAAAAGGGAGCAGCCGCTCTATTTGCTGCTCTATGATTTGGAGGTGAGTTATGTTTTTTCGTAGTTAACATTTTTAACTGAATAAACATAATCACATACTGTATAATAGTCCACTGGACTCTCAGTTGCCATGTCAACTGTTTGGGATTCCCTCTGTTCTTACGTCACCGTGCTTTCTGATTGGCTACCTGTCACATTCAACAGGCTGCGTTCTGCTCCTAGTCAGGCAAAACCCCACAGGCTGGGATAATCGGGCCAAGGCAATGTTGAATATACCCGTTTTGAGATCGGGCATATTGAACACACCACACACTGCAGGACGCTGTAAGATTGTCGTAAAGGAAAAATCGGGGCAAAAAGAAAAAAAAAAAAAAGACCCTCCTCCCCCGGGCTGCAGTAAAATTGTGATGTCTTGACCGGTCTGCGGTAATAAAAAGGTTGGGGAACGCATTAGACATCGGCTATTTAAAAGACAAGATCTGTTTCTAAATGCAGAAGCACTGTGGGAACCAAATGATTGCAGAAGGTGATGAAAATGTGATGACAGCTTGTTACAAAACCAACTTTTGGAGCAACAGCCTGCCATAACCATATTCCGTATTGCTATCTCTGCAGCACCTGTGGGCTCCTTCTTGTTCAGTGTTGCCTCACAGAGTTGAAGTTTACTGACATTCAGTTGTGAAAGGTTGTGAAACAGAATGTTAATAGTTTGAGATCTGGCGATCTGGTCGGGTCTCTGACCAAGTCGTTGCGACATCTTGACTTTTGTTCTCTTTTCTTGACATTCTGTGTTTATGCAAATCTGACTCAGCATTCTCTACATATCACTGTTCACATAATTATTATTTATTTTGTATTAATATGCATGGTTATTTTATTTGAAAATTTTACATAAAGGTTTGTTTACAGTAAAATAACATCCCGTGTTTCCCTAACATAAGTCATTGCCCCCACCCCCATCTATATTCCTCTGGAGCCATGTCTGCTGTTGTGTGTTTGAGACTCAGTGACATCATTGAATCAATAATCCACAATTTGATTGTGTCACTCATTTTTATGTAAATGGGGCAATGCATATAGATGAATGTTCAATGTTGTCATAAAAGTACTGGATGTAGCAAAATGCTAATTTCCATCTGTGGTTTCATAAAATGAACAAGACAAGATACAAGACTAATTAATATATTCAGTGATAGGACCTGAAAATATGTTAACCAATACAGATATATTAGCCATGCCTCAGTGAATGCAAACAGTTCTTCCTTCTTGTGCGGAGTTCAATGCATTAACTATAGCCTGGCAGCCCACCAGGCTGACAACACTGGGTTACAAATGAATATTTCCTGGAAGTTGTCTATGTTTTTTCAACTGAATTAGGACTATTTTGCAACACTGAATACTAAAATGACATACATTTTTCCCTAACAGGTCAGGCTTTTATTCTAATTTGCTTTAGAGAAATTTTGTGACATTATCAGTTCATTTCTGTTAATATTTCTCATCCCAAAAATGTTTTAGGAGAAAAAAGAGTTTTCTAACAGAGTGTATTAAGTAAATGCTACAAACTTGGATTTCTGTAGATTGAATAATAAACACTGATAAAAATAAGTACATGAATTGAACATTAGGACTTCATTTTGAAATTCTCCATCTCTTTTCTGTCCTGATGGAATCTCTCCTCCTGCTCGTCACTCATTGATTAAATTCTCAGGAAACTGATCCAGATGTGAGAACAAGTCCTGCATTTTGATGCTCATGTTGCTCCATAGTTCAGAAAATTGACCTGATTGAGCAAAACCAACATAATTTTAAGTTTTTACACATCAAACAGTTGGAAAAACCCCAGACAGGTTTTAGTTTTATTGTTGGCTTTTGACCAGCGTAACACAGGAGGAAACTCTGTAATTGATAATGGGTGTTGAATCATTTGAGTAGCAGATATATGTGAGCACTCAGGTACATGTGTTGTTTCAGACTTCCAAAGTATTAGAACAAAATGTTTCTTTAGTCAAATGCAAACTTTGAGTGAACGTTGCACTAAAGTCTAGTTGAGTGGAGTCGAACTTGAAGTCAGCTCTCTGTATCTCTGTGTGAATCTGTCTTTGCGGTCCGCAGGGCTCCAGAGACGAGCTGATAGCAAGTAGCTCCACAGACAGCCGGAGGATCAGCACGGCCATGGAGAAAGACCACGGTGAGTGGAGAGCCACAACCTGACCGGCCGACCTCTTCCTGTTTACACATCTCCCGGTGTCATCACCACAAGGGGCTCCCCAGCACCGCAGCTACATTTACACAACACACAACTTAATGCATTAGCAGCACTCAGTGTGAAAGCCACAGCTGGGCACCAGACAAGTGCAAGCGCACTACATTACTGCTCGTGGTATTAGTTGCTCCGCATATAGAACTTTCCCAGGCTGGACTCCTCTATCAGATTAAAGACTTCTTGATTTGTACATCATTCACTCAGTGGTGGCATGAAAGGCTGCAGATCACACGTTAATATCAAAAGGAAGTATGCCAGTGTTCAAATACAGCGGACATTGGGATGTTTTGATCAGTTTTGTAGACCGCTGTGATGACGGTTCATTAGGCAAGACGCTGATTGGCTTGCTGATTGGGTAAAGAGCACAGGCGCCCTCTCTGCGTTTAGCGCTAATTGCGATTTCCTAGCTGTCATTTATTCAGTGTCTGAAAGGCGCTGCATGATTACAGCGTTCTTCTCGGTCATAATGACGTCTCAATCAGAATGTTGCTTCCTTAAAGAAAATAAATGTTAAAAAACCCCTAATCTTTTAATGTTTGCTGGGCCATGACGCCTGTTTAGTTGTAAATGACAAAGAAAATCAAAGCATCATCATCTTCAATTTTCAATCTTTCATGTCCTTCTCAAAGCTGGTTTCACCACCTTCTGTTTTCTGCCGTCCATGTTTACATAGTTGGAGTCACACGACGCTTTGTGTAAAATTCAAACTGCTGCATTGGAAAGCTCTGTTTTGTCTCTAGCATACCGGCTCTCCAGTATGCTGGAGACTGACATTATGCTGTGTTGTGCTCCGGCTGCAGGTCTCACGTTGCTTAACGGCCAAGCTGTGAGGAGAGAGGACTCCAGAGGCTCTCTGTTTATGGACTCAGGAGCAGCAGACAGCATGGAGGTGAGAAGGTTTCACATTAATCCACTGATACAAACAACAGAGTGGGATAAGAAATTAAAGTTCTATTCATGGAATCCCTCAAAGAGCGGTTACAGGACCATACTCAGTCTACTAGAACACATTTTACAAAATGAGAGCACAAACAGCCTTCTAGATATGGACAATCCCCACCATCACATGCAATGTCACGTTTTTTTTATGTAAATATATGCTTTGTTTATTTTACACCAAAAATAAAGAGATTTCATCACTTTATTTTATTTAACATCCATTTCACCAGGAACTCCACTTACAATGTAAACAAAACAGTTTTCCTCCAACTCTTTGAATTTTATATTCAATGAAACATGTTTAAATATAAAAATTTTCATATTGTTGACTCAGAAAGCAAATGTGGTTTTTGTAAAAACAATTTTTTTCTTAGTGTTTTATTCTCCCCCCAACACCATGCAGATTTTATACAATAAAACTACTGTTGCATCTCTTGTATTATTTAAAGCTTTACAGTCCCATCTTATTCACAGTCTGTTGAAGTTCTGCAGAAATAATTGTAAAACTTCAATGTTGATGTGGAACTGGGGTAAGAATGGTACTAGTACTTATTTGACACTCAGAAGCAATAAAAATGTAATTGACTGAAACTGCCTAAAGACAAAGGGCTTCCTGTCCTCCTGCTGCCTAAAAACTCTGACCCTGTCGGCTGTCTGTGTTGGATCCACTTGGAAAGATGTAGTTGCATCTTTTGGCGCAGCAGGTTAAGAAAGCTCATCCTTTGCAGAGCTCAGGCCAACTTGACTGAGCCTTTACCATTCCTGTGGTTCATTAAACAAGACAGAACTGCAACTCGGTTTGTTTCAAGTGTCCCACCTCTGAGCAGAAAAACATTGCATGTGATCTTTGGCAAGTTCCTCAGTACAGTTCATAATATTAATATTAATATTTATTTTTAGCATAGAAGAACATAAACTAGACCTGTACTCTGGTTAACATATGTCGGCTTCATCACATTTTTAAAAGGGCTTTAAAATGTGATGAATATGACTCAATGTGAAGAGAAGGCACCGCCACATTCCTAATTATTCTACGGTTAGCAAGCGAAACCAAAATTCCTGGAAAACAAGTTGGAACAAGAGTCAATGCTCAGAGTCTTCACACTTTTCTTCTGCATTTGCTGCCCACACACAAAAGCTGCTTCACAGCCAAGGTTTAAATAAAAGCTCCACTATTAGACCTATGTTGTGCCCTGTATGTTGGCTTTTCAGTATCTGTATTCAAATATTCTCCAATTATTTATTTTTTTTTTACACTTTTTTACATTTATTTCTTTCAGTTATTTTTAACCTTTCCATACACAAGTCAAAATATTAAAAACAAAACTTGAAAAACAACAAAATTGTACAAAAATTTTTCTGGAGCAGATTGGGAAACTGAAATACTGAGACGCAATGCAACTTGACACATTATTGGCTGGGATTTGTAAAACAGCTAATCCAAGAGGACTATCATGTTTTTCTTGGGTTTGATTGGCTGAACCCCCACAAGCAAAATTAGGAAAACTGTAGATGTTAGCTTCTGCTTGTCATTGCAGGTTTTCTGGGGTTTGATGCCGAGTCTCAACTTACTTGCTGCATGTCTCCCCTTCTCTCTCCATTCTCATTCCTGTCAAATTACTGTTTGAAAGGGTAAAAAAGAAAATGTATAAAGTAAAAAAAACATTACTTTATATAAACACATTTTTACTTACAGGACTGGAATGATTGCAAAACATATTAGTTGAGTGGTTTGGGAGCTATGCTGAATCTAATTCTGAATTAAATTAATAAATGTATTTTAATTTATTTATTATTTTAGCTTTATTTAGCTTTTTATTTTAACATTTCTTGCCTGGCGTGTAGCACTCTCAGTTTTTATTTGTGGGTCGGAAAGTAGGTTACTTCACAAAAATGAGGGTGTAACATATTGAAGACAAATGCTCCAACATGATGGTATAGTTTTGTGCCCTACTTTCTCACCCCAAAAGTTCGGAAAATAACTATTATTATTTAATTTCATTCCCACTAAAAAAATTGAAGAAATGCTTTCATTTCACCACCATGTCTGTGTTTCGGACTGATTGTTAAGGAGTCCGGATGTGTTTCAACATGGGATTCATTTTTTGCAAACAAAGATGTGGGATTTTGATTTGTCTTAATCTGCGTTTCAGCTTTGTGATGTACATCACAGATTCTGCAGGAGCCAGAGAAGCTACGTTTCTGGAAACTGGCTTTTTATTTGGAATAGTTTTTAAACTGTAATAATTTTTCTCTCTTTTTTTTCCCCAAATTAGTTTCCAAAATCTTTATGGTTACTTTTAACTCAGTAAGCTCCCTGTCACAGCAGAGCGAAAGGTTAACATTGGCTGATTTCCAGGCCTTTATGTAAGTAGATTAGATAGATTTTATGTGGAAGTATCGGCTGATCGCAGATCTCCCAAAGTTAAGAAAATTGGGTTAGATTAATTGGCCAGCTAATTTATTGATGCACCTTAAATCATAAGGTCAAACTGTGCTGAAGATCTTTAAAATACTAAAAATGGTCTAACTTATGGTTTGAAGTAAGCTCTTTAAACTTTGGAGGACGTCTTAAAGTATAGAGACAGAGAGCCAGTGACTACATCATTTCCTGGACTGAAGTCCAGTCCAAAAAAGACTATAAAAAATACTATATAAAGACTATACCACAAACAAAGAGTTTGTCACAGTCTACTTCCAGATTTTAGGACAGACAAGGACTGAAGAGCCTGGACACACTACCATCCTCAGCACTCATTGAGGACTTGTGGGTATCAAACCAAAATGACCAACACAATCATATCGGCAGACTTGAGACACAGCCATCCCACAGCAGTGTGCGACCAAGATAATTCAGGAACAAATCCTGTGTACTTCCTACTTCTTCACTACAATGTCAAATGCTGGGCCGTATTGAGCACCAACCCTCTAATTATTGAAGGTTGGTATTCCATGGGGAATTCAGTGTCCAGATATGTCAGATATGCAATCCTGATTCACAACTCAGTATTATCAGCCTGGCGGACCACCAGGCTAAGCCTTGTTTGTTTAGTTGAAATAAGTTGTTGTTTTTTTTACACCAGTAGGAGTGACAGTAAGCTCCTACCAGCTTTTTTCATTGAAAAAAGATGCTTTACTCAATGCAGTTGTAAAATGTGGATATTTTTTGTTATTGGATGTTAGTTTTGGAATATTTTTTCAGCTTGCTTCTGTTAGCGTTTGATGACAGATTTGTTGACCTGGGCTCCGGAGCACGCCCAATCGTAATCCAACAGAAGTGATCAGACTGTTGTGATGACAGCAGAGTACCTCCAGCCTGTTTGAAGCCGGAGGAATGCAGGCAGCAGCACAGAGATTAATGGTTTACATTCCAACACAGAACAAACTTTTTATGAATGCCGTCTGACTATACCACAGCTGCAAGCGAGTGCCGTCGTTGCCGCAGTGACCATGTGCTCCTGTGTGTGCTTTCAGCTGCAGCGACGCGGCTCCACCATGAGCAGCAGCGCGGGGCCGCCCGCCGGCAGGTTGGGGCTCTATGAGATTAAGGGCCTCCTATTCTCCTTCCTGCACATTGTGAAGACCTTATCAGAAGGTCAGTCACTGATCGACTCACACCATTCAATACACCTCAGTGTCGCCTCATGAACTCACTGTCTTCCAGAGACTCTGATGGCCTACTGGAGTAAAATCAGCCCACAGGACATCATGAATTTCCTCAGCTTGTTGGAGTGAGTAGAATGTGAAAGCAGTACCAACTCGCTCCATGTCGGCCTGTTAACACCCACTGGACTTTTAGTGAAACTAGGAACCTGTCCCATCACGCCTAATCTTTGTTCACGTTGTTTTCTCTGCCAGCAGCGGGGAAAAACTTGTTCTCTGTTATGCAACAAAATAACAGTGAATTTAAAAGGTTGTCTCCATGTTTTTTTTTTCCCTCCAGGACTTGTATTATCCAGTTTCGATACATTGGAAAAAGAAACATTGGCAGGTAAGGCGGCAGCACTATAACTTAAGTATAACTTAGTCATATCAGCCGCATATGTCAACATGTCATCTGATCCCAGTGTTAGTACTACAGGCCAATTTCTCAACAGATGACTTCTCAACTGAATTTACAAAAAAAGTGTGACTTGTGAGGAAAAACAGACTGGGTTCCCCTTTGTGATCTTTTCACATATGAGTGTTCTCTGCACTCATATGTCCTTCTTTGTTCATCTCGGATACAGGAGGTTGACTTGACAGCAGACACATTCAGGATAATTGAATGTTCAGCTGAATGTAACTACGTTTTAATTACAAATGTGAAAAATATTGTTGATATTCTGCTGAGGATTGTAAAAATCCCAACAAATTCTCAGTTGTGGTCTTTCCATTAAGTAAGAAAGGCATTTAAAATCACACGTGAATAAGTTTGTTGAAGTCATTAAGAAACATAGACATGCTGCACCATCATCCTGCAACTACTTCCTGTCATTTACTTCGTCATGATTTGCGCAAGTGGCAACATGCAGCTATTGATCACAACTCGTGTGATGTAATAAAAACTGTTACCATTGCAGTTTTGACAAATAAACAAATTTTTTATATTGCCAAAAAAAGCAAGTTTTTTTTTTTTCAAAATTGCCGCATTTTCATGAAGAGAATTTATTTTTGAAATGTCAGAAATAAATTTTAACATTTCAAATACGAAATTTCATCTAATTGTGCAATTGTCAAATAACGTTTTGTCTAAACAAAATTATTTTGAAAAATAAATTAATACATTTTGACAAACTCCACATGTATGATATTAAAATAACCTTTACACATGCCTTCACACATGGAAGGATTCTCTCTGGTTCATTGGTCTCTCTAGCTTGCTCTTAGGTCAATTCAGTTTGACATTTCTGACAAGTGAATATTTATTTTTACCAAAACTGATCAGTTGCACAAAATAAATTAAGTGATTGCATAAGGGATACCAGAAGGAGTGTGTAAATTAAAAAAACTGGACGCCTTTTTCCCTTTTTCAGCTCTGTTCTCTTCTTTTGTCCTTCAACTGGTGAAAAAACCATTTTCATCACATATTAACCAAAAAATCCTTCCTGCCTTCCATTTCAGGAGCCAGGATGTATACGTGTCGAAGCTCTTTTCCTCAGACAGAAAGTCTCAAACGATGCCGGCCATGCGCTACAACCGTGCTAGTCTGATGCAGACCAAGATTCATCAGTTCAGCACCATGGAAACCTCCCTCACCCTCAACATAGGTTTGCAATATGCAAAACACCGTCTCTACAATGTTTACTCTCTCAACCGTTTCTCAGGAAGGAACTAACAACTGTTTGGTAAAGTTGGAACAGACATGCAAAAGTGTTGGGTTGTATACATGTAACTGTGGGGGAAAAAATCAGGTTCTCTTAGTGCACTTTGTGTATTTCTGAAAGGGTTTTGTGAGGACATAAAGAGAAAATTGTAGAGCCAGCGATCTGTAATATATAGTGGATTTTACACCCAAACTAAACTGAACAAGTTAAAAATCCTGCCTTGTAGTAATGGTTGGGTTCATATTTTAAATGCATTGGGAACAAATTTCAAAATCCCTCATTTATAAAATGACCTTGGTCTGATTTGTTCTTTTTGTAGAAATCCAGCAGAAATGACCAGATAATCTTTAGTTAATTTTTTTAGTTGAGGCATTGCATGGTTAGGCAGTTCTCTCCGGCAGCTGGAAGAATTTAAAGCGGAACGGCAAAGACAAACGAGCTGGATCAGCAGTGTTTGCTGACAACTGATGTTGCTGTGGAATATTGTCTCTATTGCCCAGGTTTGGGGCTTATTAGCATGTCATAGCAGTCCAATGGTATGCCAACAGTCTTCAGTCTGAGAAAAAAAATAAAGGGAATACTTGGCAAGTACATATACATCAAATAGTAAAAAGAGTCAGTATCATCAATACCTCGGTTTGATTAAGTATTTTAACGAAAGTTTGGAAGTATTCGTTCTAACCATAAAATGTATTTGATTTTACTGCCAGTAAACAGTTGGCAAACAAGTTGCTTGCACCAGCAAGACGGTAGCTATAAAAACATAGTTTCCGCTTCACTGATACACGGTAATTGATGAGATTAGGTAACTAATCTGACAGTCTGTGTTGTTCTTCCCTGAGGTCTTCCAAAGAAACACAAATAGCATGAGTGGCTCCCAGACTGGCCTTGAACAAGCAAAGGTACACCAAAAAAACAAGGGTGTCTGGCAGTGGACTGGAACCAGTTCAGGATGTTGACTGCAGGCATAACCAACATGCAGACGAATGCAATCACACTTGATCCGCTCTGTCGTCTGCAGCCCAAGGATATTTCATAGTAGCATGACATCGTCACTACTAATCCATCTCATTTCTCTGAAACAGTAAGAGTGTGGGACATGACTCAGGTCCATTATGACGGATGGTTTCAACTTCCTCCTTGTCTTTGGGATTTGAGGTCATAGTTCAAGTAGCATTTGATCTTTTGAGATGCAAATCAGCTGCTCCCAGTTGTAAAAGCAACACATTATTTGCGCAGTGATGCATTATATCAACTGTCTAAAAGTAGAAAAAAAAGAGCAAAAATCCTTCTAGCTGCACAGCATCCAAATCCACCGGAGGTTCTTGTCCAAACCTGCAAACCAAGAGAAAAATTCTGTCAGTTGTGAAAAAGTGGAAAAGTTTAGAAGGTTTATAAATATTTAGTCGAGCGACTTTCATTTTGTGCCCAACAAAGCTTCTTTGTTTGAGCTGTCTGTACCACTAGAAGTGGAACACGCCTACAGCATGATGCAGCCGCCGCCGTGTCTGACAGATGGTTCAAATAGTACCATCTGTCAGACACAGGCTGTAATGAGCAGGAAGCTCATTACAGCCTGTATAATGAGAAGTTTTGGTCTAGTTTCCATTTTAGTTTCTAGTGCACACATCTTAGACAAAACTAACTTAAAAGTAATTTATGGGAAGCAGCTTGTGTTAAGGCCTTAGTATTCCACTAGCAGACTATTTCACTTATAACATGGGAAATTGCCATGTTTTAGGAGAAATGATTTGTCAGTGAAACTAGTACTTTTTTATTGATATTGAGGAATTATTAGCGGAAAAATACTTGGTAGGATTTAGTTGTTTTGCAGTGTTGGTTCATCACAAATTAGAGAAGACAAGACAATATCGCTTTTTTGGACACATTGTGAATCTGTAACATCAATTGAATATATTTTGTGAAAAACAACACCTCTGTGTCTGTGTGTGAAGGGGTGGGGCCGTCAGAGGCAGAGATTCACCATCAGGCTCTGTTGGAGGGCAACATCTCCACCGAGGTGTCCCTGAGCGTCCTGGACGTCCTCTCTCTCTTCTCCCAGTGTTTTAAGGTCAGCACACACACCCTCACACACCACACCTGCAGGTGGACACCATTGTGACGATGAGGCTGACCCGTGTACGTTGCAGACCCAGCTGCTGGACGGTGACGGTCACAACCCCCTGATGAGGAAAGTGTTTGATGTCTACCTGACCTTCCTGAAGGTGGGCCAGTCGGAAGCCGCTATCAGACATGTGTTCGCCGCGCTCCGAGGTTTTATAAACAAGGTGCACACACACACACACACACACACACACACACACACACGCACACACACACACACACACAAACACACACACACACACACACACCACACACACACACACACACACACAGACAGAGGTGACTAGATGTCTTGGTTTAGACACATCTAGTCATAATTTGAATTTTCATGATTCACATTTATTTGTTTTTTTCCCCCTGACCAACATCCTGAACGAGAAGCTTTTCTCTGTCCTTGTTCAACATGTTTATCCCAGGTTTACACGGCATCTTAGTTTTTCCACTCTTGTATACAATGTTTTTTGTTTCTTACTGACATTTTTAACTCAATTTGGAAAGAACAGACAAGTGAAGGGAGCGCACACATGTCCCAAAAGACGACTTCCAAGCAGCATCCTGCGATATCAGTTTTCTGCACTTTGTCACTCCGACAGAGTGTGAAATGCTGGGGAAGTGCTTCATCGCATCCTTATGTTGAGCAGCTGCAGTGAGGCATCATCTGCTGAACTCAAATGTTCTCGTAGTTTAAGACAGCGTTCCATTTGATCTCAGAACTGGAAAATTCCGACTTCCCAGTTGGAAAAATTATCTGTAACTCGGCATGTCAAAATACCAACGATAAATTCTTCCAATAGCTATTGCAATAAACAATCATATTGTTGTGGAACGATATTCAAGAAATGTATTGATAAGTACATTTAACACTGAATCGAATGTATCGAATATCCAAAATAAAACACTCAAAATCAGTAAACAAAACAGAAATAAAATACACACAACTAAAACCATAAAGAAAATGGATCATAAGGTCTTTCATCAAATTGGCCTTCAAAAAATATTGATGATCAGAATGGAATTGATCGAGCTGATTTTAATGTATCATGCGATTAATTGATTAATTCCACATTGCGACAGGTTTAACTTCCGGAGTCGGACTTCCCAGTGGAAAAGCGATTTACAAGGGCTGAAGGAGAGAATTTTGTTTTGCTGCTTCAGTTAGAATAAAGATCCAACAACGATAGCTCCATCAATCAAACAACTGAAGGTTGAGTCCTTTAATCTTTCATTATCAGGCTTTTTTTCCCCTCAGCAGTTGCTATAATAGACTCTGAGGTCTATTAAAATGATATCTGTAGTAATAGCTGAACAATTGATCGATGGGCCGGTGTGTTCCGGGTGACGTTCCACTAAAATCATTTTGGATGTTACTAAAAAATCATCAAATTTGCACATAGGACCTTTTACAGCTTCCCGTCAGCAATGGAAATCTTTTCTTCTTACCAATACAATATTTAGTGAAAGCTGATGATAAATCACTATACTGACATGATATTTGGTGAAACCTAAAGCAGTAACTTAAATTTGAATTATTTATTTCCTGTGCCTTTTGGTTGCTTTTCTGCTGCTTTGTGGCAGTTAGGGATCACAGCCATCAATAAATACTTTGAAAACAGAACTACGTATTCTAATAATTCAAGAACTAACTATGGCTTAATATACACTAATATACACAGTGGTAACCATCTTAGCAGAAGCTAACGATGACAATCTTCCTTATTTCCACTCTTAGGGGTACAGCCAATCAGCGCCAAGGGAAATGAATGGCACTCCTGGATTGGCTGCTTTGGAAACACCAGCCAATAGCGTTTCAGATAGCGTTGAGCCCAGGTGTTCCAGCTGTGTTTTCATTCAAATATTTTAGACACGCTCTATAAAAATCTCTGCAAATGGATTTTGCAAAGATTTTTATGTAACGCTGATATTTTTCAGTGTTACATCACACAGAAAAATTCATTAACATGCAGGGCCTGCACAGGACCGGCGCATTGCTCAGAGAGGTTGCAAAAAACAAGACGTGACTGCTTTAGAAATACGAAACAGGAGTTATCTTTAAGAGTTGACCTCCAACTACTCTTTGTGCCGTTCCCAATAAACCGACCATCGATTTAAAGCAATCAGATTTTACTAAATTTAACTCTGAAAAGTGGTAAGAAGATAAATCAGAAAGTTCCTCCTTTTCTTGGAGCGTCTCAAAACCATAAACTACAACTTCGATTTACACCATCAACACAGCAGCATTTTGTTTCAGATAGGGATCAGATAAATTATTTGGCCACGTGAAGCATAACTGCAGATTACCTGGTCATTTCTGCTGGATTCCAGAAACCCTATCGAGGAATCTCTAAACCTTGTTTTTCACTTTTAGTAGTTGCTTCTTCACTTTTAACGTTAAGATCAGCTGTGTTATAATACTTCAGGAAAAACAAAATTCTGTTTTCTTTAGTCCGTCTCAGTGCTAAAGAAATGTTTCATTATCCATGTTAATGTTGACAAAGGTGTGGATCCTTTGCATTGTTTGATCTTTATCAATGCTTTTATGAGTTCTTCTTCATGCTGTTTCCTGCTTTGGCATGTTTAATGTCTGACATGAAAAAACTCTTTACACACTCTGTGATCACAAGGGAATTATTAGTGATGTGTTTTTTATTTGTTTGTAACGCAAAGTCAGAATCGGACTCATGATGTTTTTTCCTGCAGAAAAGCGCGTCCACAGCATTTCATCCTTCCTGTGCATCGTGCCTCAGACTTATGTTTTCTAATGGCTTCTTCTGTTTTCTGCTCACTCCCCTCCGTACCACTCCTATCTTTATGTCCAAATCTCAGTGGCTGTCTTTGATCTGCTTTTAATCCACTGACTAACACACTGCCCCCTCCGCCACAGTTCCCGTCTGTACTGTTTAAGGGCCGTGTGACGCTGTGTGAGGACTTGTGCTGCGAGGTGCTGAAATGCTGCGTCTCCAAGCTGGCCGTCCTGCGGGCCGAGGCGTCGGCACTGCTCTACCTGCTCATGAGAAACAACTACGAGTTCACCAAGAGGAAGACCTTCCTGCGCACGCACCTGCAGGTAGGGCGTCAGTTCCACCCAATGGGTCTGCAAATGTGCTTCCCTGAGAGATGAGTCAAATACAAGAATTCACAACTCTCACTTAACTTTTTCCCTGTTTAAAGCATTTAAACAGTTTTTTTTTCTTTCTTACCCTCCACAGATTATCATTGCAGTGAGCCAGCTGATCTCTGACGTGGCACTCACAGGCAGCTCCCGTTTTCAGGAGTCGCTTTCCATCATCAACAACTTCGCAAACAGCGACAAGATTATGAAGGTAGATAAGACACTCCCTAAAACCGCCCCATAAAAGCAATATTCTGCTCAAAGACACCTTTGTGGTCCAAGTCTGGTTGTTCTTTAATTTCAGATTTGATCAAACTGAAATCTGGAGTAGAACCAGTGTGGTTTGTTTACTCCAAAACCTGTGCAGTTTCAGTTATGGGCCTAGATGTCATATTAATACAGCTTTTTATGATTTAACCAGTCCCGTTTTACATGGTGGAATGTTTATCTGAAGTACATATGTAACTATTTTTAAATGTAAGAATTGGGTCCACAAGTCTGAACATACTGTTGGCAGGGTGGTGGATGTATTATGCTGTGGGCCTGATATTCTGTCTGTGGTTCTAGTACAGGAAGGGTATGCTGAGGGAATTTCTTCCCTAATTAGAACAAGGTCAAATATATACATACACCCTCATCAACATTTGGAAAAATGTTCTTCACACATATTTTGGAGTCATCATGAACTCCGTATGTCTAGGTAGAAATTTTGTTAGAGAATTGTTAAGCTTTATTTTCCTAGCGTCCTCTGGGCATAGTCAGAAACCATTTCTGTTTGGAATTATTATTGTCAGTGGTGGACAGCGCTAACTACAAAGTTAGTTGTGCTGCTAACACTACAGCACTGATCAAGAGCGTTAATTCCACTAATGCCAAAGCTAACATAGTATTTAGCTGAATTGCTGAAACAATGTCTGACTGTCTGCTGTTGATTGGTGGGGAAGTCGAGGGATTTGAGGATTCTTTCCCTTCTTCATTATGTTGCTTACTTTGTACAAAGCACCAGTAACACTGCAGCTGAAACCAGAAGTTTACATACAAACAATAGAAAGACATACTCACAAACACACCTTTTTTTGTTTTTGTCTCACAGTCTGGAGTTAAATTAGACCAGTGCTTCTCAAATAGTGGGGCGGGCCCCCTTTGGGGGGCGCGGTGCAATACCTGGGGGGGCGTGTGATCCTGGGGAACAGGCTTTTTTTTGGCCGTACTAGTATAAAGTGTAATTGCGCACAGTAGGCGGCAGTGGCGCTCTCATTGTTACTTCTGTCACGTTTGCGACAGTGCAACATTTTATGACTTACAAGACAACAGGTTTGCCTTGGTTAGCAGTGTTAAGTCAACAAAAAGCTCCGACTGCGTTCTGTCTATGGCCTCCGTTATTCAACAACCCCCAACATGAAAAAGTTTTTCACAGGGATGAAGAAAAGCGGAGAGAGACAAAGATAATGAGACAACAGAAAGTCAACCGAAAGCTAAGAAGAGGAAATACGACGAAGCGTATTTAGCGCTTGGCTTCACTGTGACTACAGTTGGAGAAGAGGAAAGACCGGTGTGTTTGCTGTGTCTAAAAATGCTCGCAGCGGACAGCATGAAGCCAAATAAATTAGCACGTCACTTAAATACGTTACATCCCAATCACGCCGATAAGCCGCTAGAGTTTTTTCAGCGAAAAAAATGTTAATAAGGAAAAAATGTTATGCAGAGATGGATAGTCACGGTGGGGAGTGGGGGGCGCGAATAGTTTTCTTCTTGCTAGGGGGGGCGTAACGGAAAATAATTGAGAAGCACTGAATTAGACCAAACTGGTCATATTTTAGGTATAATATTAGGTATAATATTTTATTTTCTACATGCCACAATAATAAGGGAGAAAATATCAAATTTATTTCTTATTGTCTAGAAATAAAATCAAAATTTACAAATTTGGTCTGAGCTGACTTCAGACAATGAGGAGAAGAAAAAGTTTTATGTGTCTTCAGAATAATTCTGACGCCTCCGTGCATCACAGTTAGTTTAGTCTAAGGTTTGAAAATTCCACACATTGTGGACAATGTGACTAATTGGCTAAATTATCTGAATTTTAGTTTAAAGAGGCTGATTAATAACTGTTCAATACAGTTGGTGTCCTACTGTATTGTTGGGTTAAAGCAGGTTTTGAAGCTGCATACCCATTTCAAATCTGCATAAAACTGTCAATATTCCACCTAATGTCAACAAAACACAATGTCACAACTGCTGTATTTCTATTTCATTAATTAAATTAAAATCACGTAAATAAGTTTGTTCACATAATAAGCCATTAAAAAACATGTTCCTCCAACTACTTGCTGTCTTCTTCTTGGTTCCAATTTCGATACAGCCAAAAGCACACCTCAACGTTATTCAAAATTCCGCAAATTTATTTATTATTTATAAAATGTGAAATTGTGCAGTTATGCAATCGATAGAAACACAGCTAATATTTCTTATTATCACTCTGCTAAATTAGTCTGACACGTTTTCTGACATGACTTAATGAAGTTTTGTTTTGGTGTGTGCCCTGCAGTCCACAGCATTCCCCGGTGAGGTGAAGGGTCTGACCATGCGGATCCGGACGGTTCTGATGGCCACGGCCCAGATGAGGGAGCACGAGAAAGATCCCGAGATGCTCCTGGACCTTCAGTACAGCCTGGCACTGTCCTATGCCAGCACCCCGGAGCTGCGCCGGACCTGGCTGGACAGCATGGCCAGAGCGCACCTGAAGAACGGAGACCTGTCCGAGGTATCTGAAAGGAAACACCGTCAGCGGGTTCATTCCTCTTGCTACAAACACGTTTACTTCACTTTTATTTCTTGTTTACGCCCTGCGAAGGCTGTGTCTTCTAACCTTTCCTTGTTCTCTTGGCTAATAGACTTACTGTGCCCTCAAATTCTTTTAATATTTTCACTTTCTTTGTCACACAACAACAATTTAAGCAACAACAGAAAGAGAGAGAGAATTTTATATTTAAGCCGTTGAGCCTGTTGCTCAGTTACACGCCCTGCGCAAACATCTGCACTCTGGATCCACCCTCTACTGTCCTTTAAAGTGTATGAGCTGCTGATTGAAGTATTGGACAAAAAAAAACATGAACTGATGGCTGATTTCAGAGTGCCACTGAAGGCAGTAATTAAGGGAGAGTAGTTGGAATTAACCAGGACAAAATAAGAATGCCCATTTTGGACAGTCAGAAAAACTTTCATTGGGTATTCGGTGTTTGCACGTGATGCTTTCACCTGAAAGGCCAGATGAAGCATGAAGAGCATCTTACAGGTATTTTCTCAACAACTGCAAACGTCATTCATCACTCAATGCTGTTTTAATTGTTTCATGAACCACTGGAGACGTACCTCCTTCAGCACACTTGACTTGTTTAACTTCATTCTGATATTAGTAGCAACCAATCAGAGCCTCAGGCCCACAGCATCACAGGCCTTCCACCATGCTTACCAGTTGCAATAGGCTTTTCTTCATGTCCATCCAGTGTTTCACACCAAATCCACTTGAGATAGTCAGTTCCTGCAACACTAGGACCACAGACTTTTTTTCTGATCTCAAAAGATTAAAGTTGTGAAAAAAAGACAGAATTCTGCTTTTTTTTGTGTGGCCCTAATCCTCTTCCATAGGTTCCATTTAAAGTCCAAGTTGAACAAAAAAAAATTCTAAATTATATATATTTTCCAACCCTTTAGACACTGTAAAAAATAAAATAAAACAAAACAACAACACAAGCAATATTTTGACACCTTAAGTCAGATTGAGCCTTTAGGAACTGTGATGTAAATGTGATGGAATACAGAGAATTATGTAGTCAGCCACCACCCAGACTTGACAGCAAGGTGAGGGAGGTAAAAATGTCTTTGAACAAAGAGGAGGCATGGATTCAGTGGTAGATTATACTGCTGCATTTAAAGATTAAAAAATGTCATTTTTAATGCAAAACCAGAAATTTTAATACATTTGCTTTTTTACATGTTTAATTTTTTTCATTTGATCAGTTTTTTAAAAATAAGTTCCTTTCCTCTGGTTTTAAGTAAAAACAAAACAAAAACAAACAAACAAAAAAACAAATATATAACCGAAACACAAAATTTGTTTGTGTTTGCATGAAGCCTTTTGCATCTGACTGCATTACGTGTTGAAAATGATTTTCCAGCTAACGATGCATCAACTAGTGCTATCATTGGTAGGATGAGGTATGCCGTAGGGTTAGATTCCAGTCCTGTTTGTCTTTGCCTTAGTTTTAAACTAGTTTTATGTTCCTTATGCCTGATTCTGTTTTCTGTTCTGCTCTGAGACAAATTGAACCGATCCAGTTGGTTTGTTTGTGCCTCTCTCTCCGCAGGCCGCCATGTGCTACGTTCATGTGGCTGCGCTGGTTGCTGAATATCTGTACAGGAAAAGTAAGTCTGAACACAAACACAAACCATTGTTTTATTCCCACCTGAGGACTAATAATAACTCTACTGGGCGGAAGCATCATGTTTGACAACATTTGACTGCTTGAGATTCCTGAGAACTAAAACTAACAAACTGAGAAAAACTGAAACTGAGGTAACATTTTCATTAACTGAAACAAACAAAAACGGTAATTAATGTGGAAAAACTAAAGCTAACTGGAACTGTACCATGTGTTATAAAACTATCAAAAACATGCTGGAATTATCCTTCATTTTCATGTTAATGAATCTATTTGTCAGCCTTTTGAAATGAGGAGAAATTGATTTACACCCCATCCACACAAGAGGTTTACATCAGCTGTTAGCAAATTACAGACTTACATTAGTCCGAAAAATGACAAAAGCAAAAATCGGGACAAAACACCAGTCAGTTGGTTGTTCAACAATAATTTAATGTATTTTTTTGAAAATGGTGTTTTTGGTTGATTTATGACTTTCTAAAGTCTGCGCCTAAAAATTAACTGAGGTAATCTGAGTTTACTTTACTGTAATCTTAGGTAAGTTTACACTGAGCTAACCTAAGAGGGTTTGTTTAGTTTGTTTTTAGCATGAATAAAGTAAAACTACTATGACAAATGAAAACTAAACTAAAACTAAACAACATTTGACTAATAATAATGGTAACACTTTATTTGAAGGGGTGTGACTAACCGGTCATGAAGTTGAAGGCGTGTTCATGAATGTTTGCAACTATTGTCATGACATAATGACACTTTAATGAGACGTTGTACTAAAAGTTGCATTAAAAGTCAATTAAAAGTGTAAGCTTTTCATTATTTGGTCATGACATTTTTAATTGAAAGTTTTAATAAAATTTGCGTAAAAGCTCTTTAAAAGTGCCAACTTTGCATTAAAAGTGTCATTATTTATTTGCATGAAGACTCCATCATGTTTATGACAGTCATGTCAGTCTTCAGATAAAGAGTTACCATAATAACTGATAAAAATTAGCAAACACACTCTAAGAAGTAATAAAAACCAACTGAATTAGGCAAACATAAAGTCACAACGAAATAAAACTGAACTACTTTGTTCAAAAACTCAAAACTGTTACAACCCTGGACTGGACTGCAGACAGAAAACCAGGTTGCAAAACCATTACTGGTCGGCCTGACTGATCATTGTAGTTCAGGAAAATGTCTTCCGACATCTAAAGACTTCCCTGTGCACTGCTGCATGCAAAGGGGTTGTCTAGCCAAAACAGCATCTCACAACTCGCTTCTATCTCATGCAAATCTCTCCTTAAAATAATACGCTAAGCAAATGCGAGGCTGCTGTCGGCAGTGACAGTGGGTTATTTATCTGCAAAGAATCGCATGCATCTTCGAGGTATATCTGCTTCCATTTGGGGCCAAGTCACGATACGGCGCAGCCATGACCCACATTGTGCTATGTGTGTTTGTGCCAGGTGAATTTCTTAAACCAACTCGTCCATCAAGTGTGTTCTCGTGAATTTACTCAGAGCTGGTGCCTTCGTTTCTGGTATGAGTCGATCAATCATGTCAGAATTTTTATTTCTTTTTTTCTGCTCCTCATTGATATCAGAGTTGTTCCCGTGCGGTCTGACTGCATTCAAGAAGGTCACCCTTAACATCGAGGAGGAGGCAGCCATGAAGGAGGACTCAGGAATGCAGGATGTGTATTACACCGAGGTGTGGCCCTCTGATTTCATTTTCTTATAATAGACATCACTGTTTGGTTTTCAAAAGCTCCGATTATGATAGTACGTCAAAGTAGACTCTGCTTTTTATCAAGAAAATACATTTTTAGTTCCACTGTGTTTGACTCTTTTCTTATCAGTAGAGTTCAGTTTGCTCTTCCCTTTGTCCCATTTCTCAGGAAGTCCTGGTGGAGCACCTGGAGGTGTGTGTCGAGGCCCTGTGGAAAGCCGAGCGTTATGAACTCATCACACACATCGCCAAGCTTATCATCCCCATCTATGAGAAACGTCATGAATACGAGGTATCACATCAGTCCGGGTCAAATTTTGTTTGTTGTTTTCATCTTTGGACCTGCCAGTCACTTTCTTTGACAGTGAAACGCACACTGAGCCGTTTATCTCAACCTGCTTGACTTGTTCTGAGTCATAAGGACTTTTTACGCAACACTGATTTTCTCTGCTCTAAAGGAAGGGACTCGTTAGACCCCAACTGACAGGTTGTAAAAGTCAAAAGAGTGAAACAGATTAATGAAGTGAGCTTATTTACTCACTGTTCGCTCACTGGTCCGATCTGTATTAAGAAACTTATATTTCGTACTGTCTTTAATACTCCATGTTTGCCTTTCCAGTATTACCACTGTGACTACGGCGTCACTGTGAAATACAGGGGGAAGTTTCTAACCTAGCTTGATAACTCATCACTGTTCTTGTAAAGGTAGTGATTTAATAGGTGAAGTTTTAATCTTATATCTGTAGATTTGACAGGAACTGGTAAATGGACTGAATCTAAAAAAGTCATACTGATCACTCTGTGATTTATACTGTGGATAATCATAATCACAAACTATTTAGTTATTTGCGCTAATCCTAAAACACTAATAATACATTAGTTCTGCTAATTCTAAAGTCCTAAACCAACATTTAGCAAAAGCTATTACTAAATTATTAAAGCACTAAATTCAATCAGGCTGATGTCCACCATGTGTTACAACATAGCGTCTTGCTAAGCTCACTAAACTTATTCAAAGTTAGCAAAAACATGAAATCAATAGGCGAAAAATTAACTCGACTATAGCAACAATTTTTAGTTAAATATAGTTTTGTCTTTGGTCTGATGAAGCCACATAATGGCACCAATTCTGAACTGTGCCTGAGAGCTATATAAGGTGTTAAAAAGGGCCCAGACTTTCTGGTTTATGGTAGCATGAGTGCATGTAAAAATACCTGAGGGATGCTCCTGCTGAGCTGTAACGAAGGTGTTCACTGTCTGGTCATTTCATCCAGAAATGACCAGACAGTCATTTCTGGGGATGACTGTCTGGTCATTCCTCAGAGGTTGTAGAAAAGTTCAAAACAGCTCAAACTATTTCAGTTTAAACAGGTCTTTGACAGCAGTGGGAAGTAGAACATCTGCATCAACATCCTTTTATTTTTAAGTAGCAGTGCAAGAAACTGTTTTGTTTTTTCTTCTCCTGATTCTCAGGCATGTTGAAAGTGTGTCCTAAAAGCTGCCAGTCTGTAACCTGAAACAAACTAAACAAACATCTCCTCCCAATCAGTGGAGGGTCTTAGTTTCCAGTGGAACCTGCTTGGTTACTTAAAAGGTATTTAGTAGCTGCACACTTTGTGATAGACTGACTTAAAGAAGCACATTCCTGAAGGGAGAGGTTACAGTTTGAAGTGATCAGTGGAACCGTCAATATTCACTTGGTGGTGAAATATTATTTTCAAAATTAAAATGGGCAATTCTAGGAATTTGAAGGACAGCTAATGTCACACATTGCTAGTCATTCACTTATTGAATACAACAGAATAGAACAGAAATATTCTTTTTGTCCCTCAGCGAGGACAGCAGCAAAGTGACAGCCAAAATATAAACCATGGAGATCCACACATGGTAAACTATAACACACAGTATAAAGTATAAGAGACTGTACAGTAAAGCAACTTTACAGCAGGAGAAAAAAGTGCCTTACAGTTATCAAAAATTTTATTATTTTAAAAATGGTACAAAATGTGGATTTTGTACTCAAAAACAAGCTATTTGCAAGAATATTAAAATTGGGATGAAAACACTTATAGAGTTTATTGGGAGCTGTGTTGATTCTGAAGTTAAGCAACTGCAAGGAGGAAGGACCTATGACAACACTCTTCTGTTTACCCAGGATGCATCAATCTGCCTCTGAAGGAACTCTTCAGTTCTGTGACAGCCTCATGCTGAAGGTGGAGTCACAGCAGTGACCGTGTTTGTTTTCATCAGCTCCTGCTTTTGATCTCATCTGCGTATTCATCCTTATGCTACGTGAAATCCTCGATTTACTCCTTGCACATGAAACGAATCCTATAAATGACTTGTTGGTTGTGTTTCAGAAACTGAGCCGCCTGTATGACACTCTGCACAGAGCCTACAACAAAATCATGGAGGTGATCCAGTCAGGCCGCAGGCTGCTGGGGACGTATTTCAGAGTGGCTTTTTATGGGCAGGTACGTTCTGCCGGGTTTATTCATCCAGGAGAGAGGCTTCACCTTCACTTTTCTCTCACAAATCATATGTAAACGTTTTGGGTTTTTTTTCTTTTTGCTGGAATGACAAATTATTATTGAAAATTTTTGCAGGAGAATTTACATTACCTAGAAATTTACGTGCACTAATATTCAAGAATTTTTTAAAGAATTTTCTGCACATAAGTATCAGGAAATTGAAAAATATGACTAAATGTTGATCCGTACCATTTCGAGATATAAATCACACTAATTTAAGTAAGTTGGAAGCCTTTTCAAATGAAATATTTGTCAAGAGCAGTATTTGTGTTTGTGGGACAGTTATTGCCTTACAGATACCAAAATAATTAGTTATAAATTGTTTCACATAATTTCTACTTTTATCAGTCGTGCCACAAACCATCATGATAAAATACTTGACTATCACCCACCATTACTAGTGAGTGCCATTGTCACAGTGAAATGGGCAGTGATAAGCCATTATTTTAGTCGAATAATCTACCAATTACACTGATGATTAATTGAGTAATCGAATTAAAAAAATGTATCAAGTAAAAGGTTGGTAAATACTGTGATAAGCTCAGAAAACCTTGGAGCAAAAGTAAAAACAAACGAAATTATATTTAATTTAATAAAAATAATAAAGAAGCAGGCGTAGAAAGATGTATTATGATGTAATATTTTAGTTTACATATTCATCTTCAGTCAGTAGACATAACATGAAAAGTGGACATGTCCGAGGAAAAGAGGACGTTTGCTATGCTAACTCTGAGCATTCATCAACAACTCATTGGCTGTAATGAAAGGGTTGTGCAACGCAAATAATCATCCGTCCAGAAATTGGCGCGTTCGTAAAACACCATTTAATAAAGGTACAAGGCAAATTATCTGCCTCAAGGAATTTGAATAATCTAAGAACTTGAATCAGTCGATGAATTATTACCTCCAGTAAAACAAGATGCAACTGAAACGCTGCTCAGCAAGGAGGAAGCCAAAAATACAGATTACAGTTTGTAAATGCTTACAGGGATGAAGACTTTAGTTTCTGGAGCCAAATTACTTTTTTGGCCATGATTCCTATTGTTATGTTAAGAGGCAAAATGAGAGAGCTTCCAAGCTTGAGAACATAATCCTGGCTGTGTGAGTTGGTTGCAGTTTTACAGAGACTGATGCACTTCATGAAGCAACATGAGAAATCAAAAGGTTGAAGTTGAAATCTTGGCAGAAATAGCTCCTCTAACTGGAAGCACTTAAAGCCGAGGTTGTGTTCACTGACTTGCAGCAGCGTGTTCAATAAACAGACTGATGTTTATCTTGTGGAGCATGTTCCACGTCTTAAAACAGAGCTAATCCTCAGCAAGCTTCTGTTCTCGTCGACAGGGTTTCTTCGAGGAAGAGGATGGGAAGGAGTACATCTACAAAGAACCCAAACTCACCGGCCTGTCTGAGATCTCGCAGCGCCTGCTCACCCTATACGGCGACAAGTTTGGCCCAGAAAACATCAAGATCATTCAGGACTCCAACAAGGTATCAACAGCAAACTGACGGTCACTTTAATTGGAGAGCTCCAGTCGGAGCTGTAACACAGTCTGGAATGTAAATAATGTGTTTGGCTGTGCAGCCTCACTGCTGTGTTGACTTAGAAAATATCATTAGTCCAAGATAATGCTGGGAAATGTTCTTTGTCCAGCATGATGAGTTATTATAGAATCTCAGCTGACAGATTGATTTGATATCTGACTGCTTTCAGAGGTACCAGTGAGGATTACATGTGATGTTTAAGCCAAATGATTCAACTTTTTACACTAATTCCTTTATTCTGGTAGGAAAGTTGCTTTTGGATGTCGTTGTCTCCCTCTCTCAGCGGCTCTTTGATTCCTTCCACATCTGTTCTTTTCTCAAACCTTCCTGCTGTTTCAGGTGAACTCCAAGGAGCTGGACTCCAGGTTCGCCTATGTCCAGGTGACATTCGTCAAGCCCTACTTCGATGAGAAGGAGGCGCCGGAGAAGAAGACGGACTTCGAGAAGTGCCATAACATAAGAAACTTTGTGTTCGAGACGCCGTACACGCTGTCGGGGAAGAAACACGGTGGCGTGGAGGAGCAGTGCAAGAGGAGGACCATCCTCACAAGTACATAAGGAACACACACACACACGCTGCATGAAAGCGTGAACTTTTTCATATTTTTTGAAGCTGCAACTAAAAAGAAGATAAATGATCTTCAGTTTTTAGAGGTGCAAATCTGAAAAATATGACATAGAAAGAGCAAAAGCTAGATTTGATGTACCTTATTTTCCGGACTATAAGCCGCTACTTTTCCCCCACACTTCAAACCGTGTGGCTTGTAGCCCAGTGTGGCTTTTCTGTGGATTTTTCTTCAACTGCCAGGGTGATCTTCAGTAGGAAGTGAATCATTAGAGATCAAAATTGGAAATCAAAGAAGGAAGCGCTAATTTTCACTTAGAACAAACACATGCTGACAGCAGGCACAACGAAGAAATTTCTTCAAACTTCATCATGGAAACCATACAAAGAAGTTCCTTTTAATTTGAGGACTATCAATCAGATCTATAGCCGCTGCAGTATGTTTGACGTGAACAAATTCGTGGTTCGGCTTTGGCTGCGTCCTTAATTGCAGATTTAATGTGAAAAGTCGAGAGCAGCAGATACCAGTGGCTTGTAGCCCGGTGCGCTTACACATGTACGTTTCCGTTTCTTTTCTTTTTTTTAAACATTGTAAAATGCGCCATATAGTCAGGTGCGCTCTATTGTCTGGTAAATACAATATATTAAAATCTTGTTGTCTCATATGATATTTGTGAAAAATGTATTTATATAAATAGTAAAAAAGAAGCTCAGCAAGATTTCTAGATGATAGCTCTGTATTGTCTTCCTTCCTCTTCGTCATTATGTTGATGTGTCACATAAACTAATATACATCAGTTTTTTATTGAAACAAAAGGTGAGAATGGTGCAGTCAGGCTGCTGTTTGTTTTTCTTTCAGTCCAGAAGTCACCATCAGATCGACATTAATTACGCATTTGTTTTCATTGCTGTTGGGATGATAAAGAAAAAACAACAGCAACAGCGAAAGTTGGACGACTCGTCACGTTCATAATGCTTTGACCCATGGGGTGTGTGAAGTGGAACATTAGCGTGAGCAGCTGGTAGCTGGGTTCTCTGGTCATTGTCTCTGTTTCCTAACACTGACATGCCTTCTGTTTACTCCCTGAAGCCTCCGATACCAACAAACAAAATGACGCTTATGTTGTTTTTATTTTTTTTTGCTCGTTCTGCCACATTTGCATGCATGACTCACCCGGGCTTCGCGTGCGCTCTCGTTCCCCAGCCGCCAACACCTTCCCATACGTCAAAAAACGCATCGAGGTGAAGGGGGAGAGGCAGGTGGAGCTGAAGCCCGTGGACGTGGCCATCGACGAGATGAGGGCACGCACGGCCGAGCTGACCAAACTCTGCTCCAGCCAGGAAGTGGACATGATCCAGCTGCAGCTCAAGCTGCAGGGCTGCGTCTCAGTGCAGGTACTGGTGCCTCACAGCCCCAGGCCCAGGGCCCCACACCGTACCCTGTCCTGTGTTCAACTTGTGCACATAAAGAGGCTGTTCAGAGATCAGTGACAGAGAAGAGTTGTGTTCTGCTGCAGGTGAATGCAGGCCCCATGGCGTACGCACGGGCCTTCCTGGACGACAGCAAGTCCAACTCATCCGGCAGTAAGAAAGTCAAAGAGCTAAAGGAGGTTTTCAGGTAAACATCTGCCAAAAGAGATGAATCAAATAGGCTTCAGATGAATCTTTATTTTGTTAAAGTTTACGTTTTGCTTTTTTCTTTGTCTGCAGGCGTTTTGTAGAGGCATGCAGCATGGCGCTAGACATCAACGAGCGAATCATTAAGGAGGACCAGTTTGAGTATCATGAGGGCCTGAAGTCCAACTTTAAGGACATGGTGAAGGAGCTGTCTGACATCATCCATGAACAGGTAACCTGGAAGCTAGCTGAGAAATGGGGCCACACTTTATTGATATCTGAAAGTAAGAAGCTCTTGTTTGTAGAAGCTGTTAGTCACACAGGTTTTGTCAGAAGATGTTTTGTGAAATTTTAGGCAGGATCGGGGGTGATCGGTGATAAATAATGACAACACATTGTTCTGCTAGAATAAATGTGTTCTTTTATTCTGCCACAGATTACAGCAAATTCATTCACACAACAAACAATAAGTGATGCTTAAATTCTTTCAATTTGCTCTTACCGTGACACAGTGAACTAGAGAGCCGACAGTCCGGGCAGAGCTAGAGCATCACGTAATTGGGCGTCCGTATGTAACCCACAGCAGACTCTACCGAACAATGGGACTTTTCTGCCCTTATACTCATTACCAAAACAACCTCGAATGAAAGAAGGAAATGGCCGTTTCCAATCTCCCAGTAACAAGTTCCACTCATCCTCCTGTTGTCCATGACTGGACCCCCGTTGTCCATGGGCTCCAGAGGTGACGAACATGAGCTCAGCGTGTGATCAATTAGCATACAGTAACCAGTTTCTTTAAAATGTGTTGAAACATACAATTTATCAAATAACCTAGAAAATTCTTATATCAGAGGAACAAAGGGATTCTTTAATATTTCTGCCTTATCTGGATTCTTTGAATCTTGATAAGTTTGTAAAATACGGACACAACTTAACAAGTTGAGAATTTGTAACAAGTTGAGAATTTGTAATTATTAAGCATTCACATTTTTGACCAAAAAAAAGGTGGAATGAACAAATAAAATAGAGATGTCTGTGTACAGGGTGTCCGCACTTTCTTAAAAAGTATTAAGTACATTAATCACAGATCTTACGTTTTGTTAACAGGACTAATTCATCTAATTTTATTTTCATATGTAGCTTGTTTTTTTGGGGGTTATTTTGTGCAACTTTTCTGTCAAGCAAAGGTTTGAAGGTTTGAGTCACGTGGAGAGGCTATGGGTATGTCCCTGCTAGCAAGCTAGCTAGAAAGTAAAATGGAGCTAGGAGAACAGAAGTACTGTGTTACTTTTAAAGAATCTAATTAATGAAGGGATTGTGGGGTCATTTTCTTTTAGTTTTGTGACAACACAAAATTTTTAATCCACATTCCTTAGTTTCCTCATTTCCTCAGACATTTAGTTGTCATCTGAAAATGTTTGGTTGATTAGGAAAGTAAGCAGTGACGGTAGCACCAGTCACAACCGGTCCACTCAGATCTTTTCTGTTTTCTGAATAAAAGCTGATGCAACTCCAGACGGATCTGACCAGATCCTCTGGAAACACGATCCATACCTGCTGCTAACGGTGCCAAACAAATGTTCTGGAACTGGAGGAAGAGATATCTGGGGGAAAAAAACATCTCAGTGGACGAAGCCACGCCACAAACAGACATGCAAAGTCACAGTTAGCACCTCCGACTGCCTGCTGAGGCGTTTGACAAGCCGAGCTCTGCCTAATTACACGCCGAGAAATGGAATCAGATAATTGTGTGTAAATTGAGAGACGTCTCCACTTCAACTCATGTAGAAAACACCAATTCCAAACTCACATCTTTGCATTGTCCCACTCACAAACACAAGGTAACCCATATGGGTTTGTACTGCTGATGGCAACGGTGGAGAGGAAACACTCCCCTTTAATAAAGAAGGGGAGTGACAGAGAAAGAGGAAGCTCAAACAATTTATTTTATCCATCATAACCCCACTGATCTTACCTATTTCAACATCTCTCTTCCTGATTTTCTATGCGTACAACCAGGCCCAGATTCAAAGAGGAATGGCAAAAGCAAATGAGGTGTATGAGCAGTGATGATGTCGTCCAGGACAAGTCATTCTTTGAACATTCTTGAATGATATGAATTATTATGACATTTCATTTTCTTTGTGATAAATACAGCAATTTTACTAGCGCAACTTCCGCTTCAGCTTGTGGTAAGCTGCAAGCAAAAGTTCTACGGAAGTTCTAATAAATACTGGTTTTCTTCCATGAACCTCAGTTTTTGGAATGATAAGCTAACAGTAGCATTGATCAGATTTTCTACCTGAGCTGTGGATGTCTGCAGCTCCTCCCATGTGTCAGATTATCAGTTTATGAACTAACCCTAACCCTCCCTGACTGAATATAAATGACTTCCTCAGTTTTAAAATTTTTAGCTGTAAAAAAACGAAACAAAAAAAATGAAAAGTTGAAAAGAATGTATTATTTTTTATGGATGACTTTTACTATGATGTGGAACTGAATGAAGCAAACTGGTAACACGATAAAACATCTAGTCAGCTAGTCGGGGCGTTCGCTCCGGCTGCTCATAATCAGAATCCAGATGACTCATAAGGACCCGCAACGGGAATCTGTGGTTCATCCAGGAATTATTGAAAACTGAATTTCCTCTTGACTGCTTCCTGGAAACAAATGATGCACTTCATCATATCAGATGGCTCGCACAATGTCTTTTTTTGTGCTTAAAATCCCGGCGAGTCGGATTCCACTAATGACAAGCGAGGATGTAATGAGGTTAAAGCTGAGATTGTGAGTTTGTGTACGTTTTCGGTTGGGTCCAGTGTGTGTGATTTACTTCCTACTAACTAGTTTTCTTTCTTCTCTTCACCGTGCTGGCCTTTAGCTTTAAGGAAAAGCAGGTAATGGCTGTTTTGACAATTTCATCCTTTCATTCAGACACCAACTATAATTTTGCACCCCTTTTTATTCCCATTCATCTAGTTGAAATAAAGATGCGTTACCATTTACAAGGCAGACACATCACCTTAAATAGGCAGTATCAAGTAAAATCTACTTTTTTGAGCTTCATATTACATTATCTTACTCCCTTAATATCAACATAAACATACCTTCTTTCATGCATGTTTGAGAAATCCTTGTATCTCCCATGGCAACCATTCAGTTGTGACTCCTTCAGACTAGCCAGCAGCAATTAGCAAAAGCTGAAACTAAATCTCCAGGGATTAGATTACAAAGTCAGAATTCTTTTTAGTCATAATTGACTTATGTATCATTTTTATAACAGCTGAAGGTAACATAATTACTCGATTGTGCTCTAAAATGGCACCATATGCTTGGAAAACACATCATACTGCCCCTTTAAATGATAGTCTTTGAGCAGAGGGTGGTAGAGCTCAGCTGTTTTAGTTCAGCTCATCCACGTGGAAAGATCTTCACCTGGCACAGATAGATAGAAAGTTGTTTTGGAATACTTAAATTCCACTTTGCTTCCTTCTGCGCCGAGCCAGTCAGACCGCTTGCTTCGATAAACGAAAGGAGCGGATCGCGGTCCGACAGCAAAAAACAAAAACAAACAAAATAAGAGATGCAAAATGAGATGCCTTTAATCAAGTCACCATCAAATTTGCTCTCCGGGTTTTGGGTTTGAATATTTCCATACTCACAAATCCCCATGGCATTGCTGTGTGGTGTTCATTTATTTGTTTGAAAAGCCTGGCTGCAGCTTTACATTCTGGAGCAAAGCAGGCTGCCTGTAAACATGACACCTGGACGGCTGCCATCAATGGCTTCCCTGTGCCTCTAGTCACGCAACCGTACCAGCACAACCAGTCTCCTCGGGTTGCTGCTCACTCCTCACACGACAGGCTAAATTGTTGATCTGCAGCAGACATGCAGATTTAGCGCTCCATTCTGCTTTTCTACCTTCTCACACATTGATATCAGTACATTTTATAAAAAATTTTTTTGTCTTTCTAATACATTTGCACTGCAAAAATATCAAATCTTACCCAGTTTCTTTTGGCCTAGTTTCTAGTGCGAGTATCTAAGCACACTTGGAATAAGACAAAACTAACTTTAAACACGACTGTTCAGCAAGATAAAGGAGATGTTTTTACATCACAAATTTTTTAATTTTGATGAAAAAGTACTAGTTGTATTAGCAATATTATTTCACTTATAGAAAGACTTTTTTTCCCCCCCAAGTTATAAGTGAGAAATAGGAACTAGTACTTTTAGTACTTTCACTAGTTCTTTGCACAATAAGCTGAGTTCATTATTCAGAGTTTATTATTAGTTCACACGTTTGCCACCTAAGGAAACCCATATTGCATGATGCATATTGCATCAACTCACTGGAGGAGAACAAAGAGACAGGAGACAACCGTCTGCATCCGGTCGTTAGCCGAGCATGCATGGAGTGACAGTGGAGAGAAAAAACTCCCCTCTAACAGGACAAAACCTCCAGCAGAACCAGAACATGGCACAGTACAATCAGCCATCTGCAACAACCAACTGGAGGGTTGAGAAGACAGAGCAAAATGAACAAGAAACAGATAAGCTGATGATATTTTTGATGTTCATGAAAGTAAAAAGTTAATAGCGGGATGATTAGTTGACGGCAGCATTATGTCAACCAGGAAGGAATGTAGTGGCAGGCCAGATGTAGCTCTTATGAAGGAAAAAAATGAGAGAAAATATGAAGTAAACAATTGAAATAATGCCAAATAATACCATCTGGAGAGAAGTAGGACAAGAAAGTGAGGAAAAACGGTCAGTTTGTCCTCCTGCAGCATCAGCCTACAGCAGCATAACTATAAGTCAGCATACCAGATCCAAGAGGACAAAGCTCTCCAACTCCTCAAGGCTGATTCTGGAACAGATTCATCAGGGTAATGTTAAAGCTTCAGCCCTGATAGAAATGTATAAACTCTGCTTCAAAGTCCAGAAAACCAGCCAATTTAAATGAGCTCAAACAATTCAGATCAGATTATTCCGTTATCCTACCAGGATTTTGCCAGCAGTTTGTTGATGGCTACAAAAAGCAGAAGTCATGCCAACACATATGTAAATACCACTGCTCAAAAAAATAAAGGGAACACTCAAATAACACATCCTAGATCTGAATGAATGAAATAAATATGAAAATAATATCCACCTGTTGTCTATTCCATTTGCACAACAGCAGGTGATATTGATGGTCAATCAGTGTTGCTTTCTAAGTAGACAGATTGATTTCACAGAAGTTTGATTTACTTGGAGTTATATTGTGTTGTTTGAGTGTTCCCTTTATTTTTTTGAGCAGTATATATATATATATATATATATATATATATATATATATATATATATATATATATATATATATATATATAATGCGTAGAGGGATTCCACCCAGGAAAAAGATCAAATGCATCGTTAAAGACCCCAAAACGCTCTGACAGCGAAGCCAATCAGTGGATCAGGATCAAACATCAGCGATCCCATGTCTCCCCTCATCCTGGCCTGTGGTTACCCAAGACCCACTGTAGTGCATCCCATCTAATCCTCCTATGCAGCTCTACGTGTGTGTGTGAGAGAGAGATATTCCTTTTAATTGTGTGTTTCCTCTTCACCCATCAGATCTACCAGGAGGACATGATGCGGTCACTGCTGCAGAACTCCCTCCATGTTTTCCGTGCCATCAGCGGGACGTCCACAGACATGAGCTGACCTCAAACACTTGGCCCCCTCCCCCAACTCCCCTCTGTGTTCTCACAGCCCGTCCCGCCCCACTCTGTCCCGCTCCTTCAAACACAATGTTTACCCTTCAACATTTCCCTTAAGGATGTAAACTGGGCGATAACGGGAACAGCTGCTTGCCAAGAAGCCCCCGGCCCCTCGTGTCTCTCTGCCTGACGTGCAAAGGAATCTATGGGGCAAAAAAATAAAAAATAAAAATAAAAAATAAAACCTAGCATGGTGCAGGGGCTGGATGTTCACATCACAATAAGCAGTATTTCTCAGAATGTATTAAAAAATCGCTGGGGTTCAATATGTGCATGTCAGATAAAGCTGATTCCAGACTGTGATGCTCTTCTCCTGCCTCATGGAAGGGGCTGTGGCCCCGAGGATCTATGCAGAACCCCGCTCTCTGTCCCACCGTCAACGTTTCCGACAGGAGAACACTTCTTTTTTTAAAGCTGCGTTTATTTTAGCCGCACTTCACCGTTTCCTGTTTTCACCCTCTTTTATTTGTATCACGGCAAGTTGATAAAATACAAACGGCTCCATTGTGACGGGCTGTAAAAGCGAAAGCATCAGGATGTGATGCAAAGTGTTTGGGATTTTATTTTATTTTGTTCAAATGCGACAGCGCGTTTCAGCCACGTTAGGAAAAAAAAAAAAGACGCGATAGGTCACGCTGCCGGTCAGAAAGGTGCCTTGTGTTTCTACACAGGATGCGTTTGACTCCTGATAAATGCTCACAAGTCCAGGACTTCTTCCAACTTTGTATGCCTAGATGCTGAATTCTTTGGTCTAGACTATGACTGGGTCATTCTAACACACAAATACATTTAAATCTGATCTATTCTGCCGTGTGATGACGGTACCTTCCACATGTCTCCTGTGCCCCCAGACAATCCAGTCCCTTGCACTGGGTTTTACTTAGGGAGTATCAGGCTGATGAGAATAATTTATCTTCCCCCTAACAGATATGTTCTACTTTGTGAATCCTGATGAAACACATGACCAAATGTGTGAAATTTAAAAATGTGTTTGTAGTATACCAGGGGTGCACCAATTGCATTTTCTGGCCGATCACCAATCTTTAAAAGCCTGACCTGCCTATTCCATTTTTAGCTCAAGCTGATTTTTTTTGTCTTAAAAGTTGCTAAATGTATTGATAAAGCTAATCCAGAGACAATGGAGCGACTGTTGTTAGCCGCACACATGCAGATGAGACATGGTGGGCTGTTTGTATCAACCAATCACAGACCACCTGAAATTAAGGAAATGGGGCCAATTTATCTGTTCACCCCTGCTGTATAGAATTCATTGGAAAAGGAACAAACTTCAACTTCTTGCCAGGGGGTATTTGCTGTGTAGCAATGCTGATGAAAACATTTTTGATTCTTTTTAATTAAGACTAAGCTGTAAGGATTTTTTTAAAGCAAGGCACTAAGTAGTGACTAATAAAAGATACCAGAGCTTTAATTCTTTAAACATTCTCTCCCTTTGAAATCAGGACTGGACATAGAAATTAAAGCTGTATCATAATATTTACTTGTTAAAGAGCTCCTCTCATCTACGTTTAGATCTGGTGCCTTCACACTCTGCCTTCTGGAAGAAACAGAAAACCTCCTCTAACTCGACTAATAGACGCCATTGCGGGTCGGTTATTCCAAGTATTTCACAAGTGCTACACTGAAATGAGCAAATAGATGATTAATATTTAAGATGATGTGTACATAAACTGTTGACATGATGTAAATTCAATTCTGTATCCATGTATGTTTGTATGTATGTATGATATTTTGTAGCTGAGTGCAAAATCAGTCTTAGCAGAGACTTTTGTTCTTATCTTTTTAGTTTCATTGCATTATCTCCAAAAGGTGCAGCTGCTTGATAAATTTACTTTGGAAAGCTTTTTTCCCAATAAAACCTGAAAATACTGATAATGCAGATTTATGTCTATTTACGATTTTTGAAGCAATAGTGGCCTATTATTTCAGTAGTACCTACACAAAGACAGGGGGAAGAATTACAGGTACAAAGGAAAAAAAATTATATGTCGTGAAAGAGTTCAATTTTTTGCCACTTATTTCAGATGGTTGATTATTATATAGAAATGTAAAGACTTTATTTCTTGTCATTTAGATGATAATAAAAATCAAAATGATGTGATGAACTTCTATGATATGGTGATGCACACACCACCATATGTCTAGGTAAAGTTTGTTTCATGATTAACAAAATATTTGTATTTTCATAATATATTCTGCATTCCATTGTCCATCCTTTCCCATGCTCTTGTTTTGATGGAGTTGGTAAGCACTAGGTGACCACATTTTGATTTCCAAAACCTTGGCCCAGTCCTGAAACAATCAACATCAGAATTAGCCACTACGATCATTTTTTAACATATTTGTATCAGTCCCTTTAGTAAAACTGGTCTGATATCAGTGACTGATAATTATTTCCATCTTATTGGCGTTTATGTATTTCAGGAGGGGCTTGGCCAAGACATATGATATTGGTAATTACTACCACAACAGCAGTATTAATATCAGATAGCAATATCAGATCAAGTTTTTATGTCTGTGTATCCCTAATGCTTGCTCTAGTGTTGCTTGAAAAATGAACAAGTAGCAATAATAGCTTGCTTTTATTTTTTGTCTTATTTTTCTCAACCTGGACAAAAAAGGTTGAAAAATATATGAAATAATGAATATTATTTCATATATTCATTGAATATATGAAACTATATTCATAATAAAAATAGAAAGTAGCGGTTTCATAAAGACTTTAAAAAATATTGTAATCTTTATTAAGATTACAAAAGCATTAAGGAGGCCTCTACCATATTAAAATAATGTTTGTGGTTGAACTTTAGGTTCCCAGAAGAAAAAGAAAAACCATGACAAGCACTGTCAGAACGCCACAAATGTATAAGGTACACCTGTGCACTAATCATGATGTCAGATCAGCATCTTGATGTGGCACACCTATGAGGTGGGATGGATTATCTCAGCAAAGCAGAAGTGCTCACTATCAAACATTTAGACAGATTTGTGGACAAACTTTGAAAGAAATGGTAATATTGTTTATCTGGAATGAATTTTAGATGTTTGAGTCCATCTCATGAAAAATGGGAGCAAAAACAAAAGTGTTGCGTTTATATTTTTGTTGAGTGTATATGATGCTCTCATGACAGTCTTAGTCACAACCCGTCAAATGAAATGTTTCCTTAATTCCTGATGATCCGGTGTTGACCTGACTTGGTAGATGTGATCAAAATTACTCACATTGTTAATAACTGCCTTTGACATTTACTGGTCGTTGCATAATAGCCACGGCAAACGTATTGCTGCACAATCCACCACCAAAAAACTGAAGCCACTGCACTTCTGCTTTCAGGCAGATTTCTGTGTAAGGCATAGATAAATATTTGTTTATACTAAAATCCCCTGATTTCTGGTTCTGTTGTCATCTGTTGATATTTAAACCCTTCTGATTAACTTTCTTGTTTGTTCCCATGCAGACACAATCCTGTGTGTCTGCATGGGGACATTTAACTGTGATTTCTGAAATGTTCAAACAGAACAAAAATAATTGAAGCTTCAAATGCAATGTATCTGATGAAGGAATGTGGCGAGGTAGGTTTGCTGCCTTGTCTTGTGAGACAGGCGTACTGTTTTCTCTGAGCTGATCCTACAGATCGTCGCTCTTCTTGACTCGGTTGCGAGTCCATCACAAATTTTTGAGTTATCTTTGACACTGTCCTCACATTTGCCAAGCGGGTCAGTGCAGTAATCTGGTCTAGCTTTTATCATTTGAGGTAGATCAACAAAATGAATCCATATCTTTCTCAAACTGTCCTTGAACGTTTCATTCATGCTTTCATCACCACTAGCCTGGACTCCTGCAACTCCTTTTACAGTGGAATCAGGTAGAAACTCCTAACTGGGAAAAGATAGTGTGAGCACATCAACCTGTTAAACTCTCTACCATGGTGACTTTTGCTTTTTAAACCATTAAATACTCTGGCACCGCCTGAGTCCTGAGTCCTTCTGGAGACATAGAGAATTAGGCCACTTATACTTCTGTCCTTTTTTTTTAAAGTCTCTGTCGTTCTGTTTCTATTTCTTTTGTTTCACTATTTTGCCCCTTGTTTTTTTTTTTTTTTTTTGTCTGTGAAGCTCTTTGGTCACTTCATTGTGTGCATTAGTGCAACATACATAAAAATTGAAGAGAGATTGAAGAATTACATCGTGCTTGGTTAAAAACGACCAATGAGAGGCAGGAGGAGGAGCTTAGCGCTGTCAATCATGCACGACTGCTTCGCTAAACCGTAATCAACATCCACAACAACTCTTTGAAGAAACTTGGATGATGTGAGTTACAACACTTTACTGCCCTTTGTGGATTAATAAAGTATTTTTGAATTGATTTGAATCATTTGAAAATGAATCTGTTCACATTAATGAATTCTGAGCAATAAATATAATAATAAACCTAAAATTGGTAGGAATGCTAATTACCAGTGTGTTCCAACTTGTGGTCTGTGTGGCAAAGTCAGCCCAAGGGTGACGGCCTAAGCTACCAAAATCCAAAAACTTGACTTGTTGGTCACCCTAAATGTTGTTGATCTTTGCTTAAGGTGTTTTATCAATATCTATTTACTTAGATTCGTAGGGGGGATATCTTTGAGTTCAGCAGTAGAGTTGATTGTGTGATTTTCAAAAAAAGAAAAGTGGATAGACATTTGATTACCCATTCCATTGTCTCTTTTCTTCCCTCACATGGTTTCCTTGCTTGTGTGCAATTTTTCCCACTGTTTTCTTCATACCAGGTCCTTCTTTTTTTATTTCTTCCTCTTGTTCTGTCCTTCCTTTTGACCTCCCTGTTATAACACCTTCCTGCTCTTTTTTTTGTTTTGTTTTTTCTCCTTCCTTCTTCTCTTTCTGCCATTTTTGATTTGCCTAGTTCATAATTTACTGACCCACTTGTTTATCATAACTCAGTCTACAGTAAAGTGTGGTGAAAGTCATTTAGTTCTAACTACACATTATGCTCTGGAATCAATCTGGGACAGAACTGACTCTTAAATAAATTTAGAGCAACATTCTGCCGCTTGAAAAATAAATTCCATACGTTGCAATATGTTTTTATATTTCTGGCCTTTCTCTGCTCATGTGTTTTGTTTTCACATTAATCCATTATACAGATGTTCAGCTTAATGATTCACAGACTCATTAAGCGGCTGACGACTTCCTGGAGGACTAGTTGGACACTTGTGTTTATGATGTCCCACAAATGACACGCATGCGCTCACCCCTCCTCCCAATGTAGTTTCTCCTCCTACAGTCAGGCAGAGTTTTATGGAGCTAACCTGATTATGACAACCTATGTAGGGCTGACTGTCACTGATCCTCCTCCTTCTTCTACTACTGAGTTCCTGCTCAGCTTCGTTCCCTTCAGACACCTCTGACCCACCGAGACTGTCTGCGCTCATATTTCTGTTCCCATTTGTTTTCTCTTCTTCTGCTTTTCTGGAGTGGTCCTCTGGGCACCCTTCCTCTTGTGTTTGCCTGTCCCGGGCACTGATTTGTAGTTTTTCTTCTCCTCCGTCCTCCTGTCTCCTCGGAATACGAGAGCTCTTGTGGGAATTGTCGTCGCGCGCAGAACTGTACAACTTTAGACGCTCGAGGACAAACATGAGCGCGACGCTGCAATTTGTCACCTTTCTGAGCGTCGCCATCACGATGGCTCCCTACGGCGAAGCAGGTGAGACTTTTTGAAACAACCAGCTGTTTTCCCTTCCTTCTTTACACATAGTTTTTTCGGGGAAGGAGGAAATGAATTAAGTTTTGACGTCGAACTCCAAGCCAACACCTGTTGGCTGCTCATTTTATCGCTCATTTCCTTTAGCTACTACATTGAAGTGTTTGGTATCTAAATTGTACTTAATGCTATTGAGAGCAGAATATAATTACCAGTTGTTTGTCGTGTGATTTACCTCTGTGTTCGAGTTGCTCTTAAATAACTTTACACTGATGTATATAATGTTCTTATTTAACAAGTACTGATCTGTTTTCTCAATCCACCAAATGTGGGTTTTTGTTCTTGTTGTTGTTTTTGTTGTTGTCATGTTTAGAGAGTGGAATATATAAATAAATAGTAGTTGGAACTAAAATGGTTATTTTATTTAGTTTTGGGGCTTAATTGAATCTGTCGCGGTTGTGGAAAGTCGGCCAAAAGGAGGATGTAAAACGCTTTATCGCGGTAGAATTTGTAATAGTAGTTTCAGCAGAAAGTTCTAATAAAAATGAAAAGAAAATATGCTTCTGAGCCCTTGCTAATTCTGAGATCCTCCGGACTTCACTACGTTGCTTTCGGCAGCTGTCAGTCCTGAAATGGACAGAAGCTGCTATTTTCAACCAGAGTTCGAATCCGATTCACAGCGTTTCATCGCCTTGTTCGATAACGCCTGATTCGGAATCTAAAACGCAACAAATGCCTCATTTTTTTGGTCATTTTCTCAGCAAAAGAAAAAAGCAAATAAAAAATGGACGTATTAATTTAGTTTTACTTTTATTTAAAAAAAACACTAAAAAACAGCTTTTCCTTCTTTGTGATCAAAAGCAATAAATTAATTTTAGTGGATTAATTTTCTTATAATTTCACTGCGGTATCACTACCCACGTATCCCATTTATCTCACAGTATAATGTGTTATAGACACAAATTAATCAATTTTCTAATCCTGATCATTTGTTTTAAGGTGGCAGAGTGTGGGATAACGCTTTTGAGGTCCATAAAACAAAACAGCGCCCCCTGCAGTATGCGATGTTTAGAATTAGATGTCGCGAGGAATGTAAAAATACTTTGTTTAGCTTTAACAGTGATTTTCATTATTTCTAAATGCAGAAAGAAAGTCAAGATACATTTATAGTGCTGCTTATCAGTTGTTTTTTTTGTTTGTTTTTTAAGAAGAAAACAATAAAAGGCCCTTGTAAATAAATGTAATGTTTTGTATTAAAAAAAAACAAACATCTTAACTTTAGTTTGTATTTTTTGTATTTTGTTGTTTGCTACTAAAAAATTAAAAAATATATTTTTTCATGGAAAAACATGCACCATGTCATGTTGCTTCTGTGTATTGTACGGCATAACATGAATAAAAAACAGGGTATAAAAATAATTACAAATCATTTTGATAAGTTTAATGATGAAAAATGTTCTTTTTAAATGTGACGTCTTTATAACATTGTGAACCACATGTAAAAAAAAACACACAAACAAAACAAACCTTTCAGTGTATCAGACCTGCCGTCATATGTTGTGAAGCTTCTATTTTGCTTGTGTAAGTTAAAATGTGGAAGATGTCAGAATATGAGAAAAAGTGAGAATTTTCCACTATTCTTTCCCAATTATTTTATGTTTTTATTATTTTACATAAGAAAAGAAAAAATATTGTCACATTTAAGTATCTGCTTATTCTTTTGTTTTTTACCTCAAAAAGAAAAGAGCTTGTATTGTACTTCAGTGTTTTAGATTTCTTTTTCATGTCTGGTTTCTGATTCAGAAACATTTATTTATAATTACTAAGAAAAGGGATTTTTGGGGGGATGCTGTGGTGGCGCAGGGATACATATGGACTTACATGTGGAGGCTTTGATGTGGACACCATAGGTTTGAGTCCAGGCCTTTTGCAAGAAGTGAAAGGATTTTTTTTAAACAGAACCTCATCTAACTTTATGTAAATGCCAAAGAAAAGCTAAAAAACAAAGGTCAATATTTGTATTCAAAATAAATTAAAGTATCACAAGTTCCTATATTTTAAAGAGTAATGACTTATTTTAAATGTATCTAAAGCAGATTCCATAAAAACAGGGAAATAACCCTTGATTCAGGCTACATAACTTTGCCCTCGTTTTCTTGTCAGATTTCCATAATAACTTAGACATTGGATTCTGGTTTCCCTTTTTTACATTCGAAACTGACTTTATCTTTATCTATTTGAATTTATTGTAATAGATTTAAACAGCAATAAAATGTAGCAAATTTCTTTTGTAGAGGAGCTTAAAATATTTTTTACCTGTTTTGTTTGTTGTTGTTTTTTCTGACAGAGAAATGATCTCATGCTTTAGTTGGGTCTGATCTAAGTGTTGTTGCTCTATAAAAGGCTGTGTTGAGGACAGAGGAATGAACTGGAAAGCTCTTTGTGACTGCTTTTGATACTGTGCTGTGATCTGGTCGACTGCAGCTGCTAACACTGTAAACACACCTCCAACTATACTGGAGAGGCATTTCCAAAAGCTCAATCTGTTTTTTCCTTTTACTGAAATATTTTGACTGCTATCAAATAAATGTTTCAATAACTTTTGCCGCGCAGTCCATTTGCTTCTGGTAATGCTAAAAAAATCATACTATATATATATATATATATATATATATATATATATATATATATATATATATATATATATTATATATATATAACTATTGCCTCCAATAATTTCTTAAGCTGTAAGCAGCTTGTTTTTTTCAATATGCTTTTATGGATTCACTTTAATTCATTATGGCCTCTGTTTTCTTCTTTCTCTATTTACTGTTATCAGACAGAATGGGGAAATAAACTGTTTACAGTCTAATCAGCGTCATAAATGCATATTATTGATTCCTGTCACAAGTCTAAAACCTAGTTGTGGGAAGTGCAGTCTGTAAACATCAGTTTGCTTTACTCTCTCAAATGAACTTGGTTTCTTTTTCTTATTATTATTTTTAAAAAATGTGACGTTCCAGAGGATACTTGACCATTTACTTCTTCCATAAACATAAATTCAGGCCAAACTTTATCGGCATAAGGGACATTTCATGTTAGACCAATATAACATGCATCACTGATATTACTGAGGAAGCGACATGTGAGCATCTGCAGAGAGCCAATGCTAATTATCAGATATCATCTCTGAAAATAGCTGGTAATATGCTATTCCTTTATTTATTCAATTTGCTGATATTGGTGACCAGAGACCCTTACAGTCTTTAAAGAGTTTATTTGAAAATATAAATATTAACACATGCCTCCCTTCACTGACCAGTTTTCTGGTCCGATGTTTACAACCTGGACTTTTTTTCTTCTTTAAATAGTTATAACATTTCTCTTTACAAGTGTAGATGTACATGGGAACATTAGGGAGAATATGCTAATTTGATTACTGGAACACTTTACCTTCAAAAAAAACAAAGCTCAAGGACTGATAATTACTCAGTTGAAACAAGTAAAACATCATGTTGAGGCACCAAAATATGCTAATTTTGTTTTTCCCACTTGCAATTTTTTTCAACAGTCTTACGGGAATTTTAGGGAAATGATTAGATGTTACAACATGTAAAGAGTTTGACACCCTAAAGTTATCATAGCTAAAATGTTGCTAATGGTTTTAATTGAGAAAAAAAAGAGAAATGCCTAAATCTGTAAATATTACTTTAAAATCATTTTTAAAAAATGCATAAAAGGCTTTTATTTAAAACAAATGAACATATGAGTGTATTTGCAGCCAAAACAATGTAACACTACATTATTACCATTACAATAAATTAATTTTGGTTTGGAATTTAATATTGATTATAGATTTATCTTTCTTATTTATAAGAAAGATAAATAATCTAATTGTTTCCTGTTGTAGACAGCTGAATTGCACAGCAACAAGTTGGGCTGGGGGAGGAAATGCTTTGACTGCCGAAGGAGGAACAGCTTATCCTGCTCTCTCTCGTCTTTACTGATACCTCTGCCTGTGAATTATTTTTAAAGCGACAGTTTTAAAAATAATTAAAATTCCAGTTAAGATGTCAATAATCAATCAATTATTGACATCTTAACTGGATGTCAATAATCAATCAATTAGTGACATCTTAACTGGATCTTAACTGGATTTCTCCAAACCAAGCTTACTTTTATTTTTACCTTACTTTTCTTTGCCTCCAAGTTAAACCAGGGCAAAATGCCTCCGGCTGACCCCAAGGACATGAGCAGTATTTTACAACGACTTCAGTCTATAGAAATGAAGATTAAGCTGCTGGAGGTGAACTTTGAGATCAACGCTACCTGTGAAAATGAAACAACCCTTCCTCAAATCAACGGAGAGGTCGTGCGCCCTGCACCGAGCAGCTCACCCTGGAACGCTCTGGGTGCCAAGCCGAAACGGGAGTCCCGCACTGTGGATCCGATGAGATGACTATCAGGGAAAACCCTGCACCTGGACGAATCAGCGTGGCCGGCTCTGAGCCGAAACCCACCTTCAACTTCAACACTTGCTCCGCCAATCAAGCTCCTGCTGTCTGGATGTCCTACCCACACATTTCTTTAAGAAAGTCCTGCCTGTTATTGCTACTGATCTGATTCAAATAGTAAATTCATCACTCACATCAGGTGTTTTCCCCCAGGCTTTGAAAACACCAGTCATCAAACCACTACTTCCTTTAATCTGGACAAATCACTGCTGCAGAATTTCAGGCCAATCTCCAACCTGACATTCATCAGCAAAGTTATTGAAATAACTGTGTGTAAACAATTAAATAGTTTCCTTATAATGACCAACTGCTTTGACTCTTTCCAATCTGGTTTTTGTGCTCACCACAGCACGGAGACTGCCCTCGTAAAGGTATTCAATGATATCCATATAAATACAGGTTCTGTTGGACCTCAGTGCAGCTTTCAACACTGTCGACCATGACATATTACTGAATTGACTGGAGAGTTGGGTTGGACTCTCCGGTTCGGTGCTCGACTGGCTTGAATCTTACATAAAGAACAGAGATTTCTTTGTTTCAATTGGAAACTTCTCATCAAAGAGGTCAAAGGTAACATGTGGGGTACCCCAAGGTTCAATCCTAGGACCCCTCTTATTCAATATTTATATTCTCCCCCACTTGCTCAAGTTATAACAGGAAATAATATTAGCTACCACAACTATGCGGATGACACACAGCTCTATATTACTATGTCACCAGGTGACTCTGAACCCATCCAATCACTGAATAAATGTTTAGAACAGATAAATGTGTGGATGTGCCAAAGCTTTCTCCAGCTGAACAAAAACAAAACTGAAGTCATTATTTTTGGACCTAAAGAGGAACGATCTAGAGTCAATGCACAGCTTCAGTTATTTCTCACTAAAACCAGGAAGATGGAGCACATAACACCAGTTTTAAAGTCCCTCCTCTGGCTCCCTGTAGCTCAAAGAACAGACTTTAAAATACTGTTGTTAGTTTACAAATCACTGAACGGTTTAGCACCACAATACATCAAAGATCTGCTGTTGTTGTATCAACCTTCCAGCCCTCTCAGGTCTTCTGGTTCTGGTCTGCTTTGCATCCCCAGAACCAGAACCAAGAGAGGAGAAGCAGCTTTCAGCATCTATGCACCAAAAATTTGGAACAAACTTCCAGAAAACTGAAAACCCTTACTTCCTTTAAATCTCAACTAAAAACACACCTGTTACATATTACATATTTTCAAATGTAATATGTAACAATGTATTGTTTATGCCATGATGCATGACTTTGTGTTTTTGTGTTTATGATGTAAAGCTTTGAAATGCCTTGCTGCTGAAATGTGCTATATAAATAAAATTTGATTGATTGATTGATTGATCTTGCTTCTCATTAAAAGGACTTTAAATCATAGGACTAGTCAGACATTACATTTTATTTTGAAAAAATCATTTTTGTAAAATCTTGTACCTAGTAGCAGTACCAGTCCATGCTGTTAGAGTAAATTAAATAAACTGAAATGATTTGTAAAATGCTCAGATTATTGCAGAGTTGCAGTTTCTTGCTCTTACAGATCTAAATTCATTCAGTGTGAAAGTTTTTTAATAACAGAATGTAGATCTGAAATGAATCAACCCCCAGATCAAATTAGGCTTATTTGCAAAATATCCAAACCAGTACCTGTTAAGACAGTTCATGTAAGTCAGCATAACTCTTGCTTCAGGTGGTTCCTCTAAATGTAGCAGTTTATTGCTGCTTGGATCTGCTGCAGAGGGGCTTCAGAACCAGAAACTGGCTTTTGGCAGAAGAGTCTGAGCCAGTCCTCCTGGGCAAAGGCTTCCGGTTCATTAACATTCTTGGGTTCGCAGCTGCAGCTGCCCTTTTTTAAATTTTGCTGCCCCCTGTGATGGTCACTCTAGTTTCTAGAACATCTCCTGGAAGACTTGGTGGACACTGAGGTGTGTTTGGGATCATCGTCCTGGTTGGAGCTCTAGTGATGGCCAAGCTACCTCTGAGATAGCTTAACAGTTTTTTACCAACATTTTCATAATGTTCATTGGGATTCATTGGTCTCCAAAACTGTTTACTTTGCTACTCTGTAACATAGAAAGTACTCCTGTTACAGTGCTTCTGGGATTTCTTGCTGTTGTTTTCTGTTTTTTTCTCCACTGTCTTCTCAAACTCCCAGTTGCTTTCTTCCTGCTAACCAGCCACATCTGCCTGGTTAATGTGGCTAAGCCACTTATTAACACTTTGATATTTCCTTTAATTCCCAGGAACCAGAGTTTTGGAATCAGATGAATTGGTGCTTTATCTATATGCAGCCTCTTTATGCTGCGTGTCTGACTGTCATTTTTCTTCCCTCCTCCAGATCGCCGTCTTCCTGCCCCCCAAAAATATACTCATCACTGGGCAGATAGATTTGTTGTGGTAGTGAACTGGACTTGGCCGAAGCCCAAGGAGCTGCCACAGAGCTGTAACGTTAAGTTTGAGATACGATGGACGGATAAGCAGGAGAATGTAAGAATAGCTACATTTGGGGATGGGGGGGACATCTATGTTGCTGCTATGATGATGATGACCTAAATTCTCTTCACATTCCCCATGTAAAAACTACAGATGCACCAATCTCCTTTTTCTCTTTTGATAGTGACATAGATATCTGAGGTTTAGCATCGGCCGTTACTGATCCAACACAGACAAACAGAGCTGAATTGACTTAAAACATTTCTGTTTTGAAACACAGTCATAAATGTCTCAAATGACATATTTGACAAGCTTGGCAAATAACAAAGTAAATCCACCAAGAGTAGAAAAATCAAAAGATATCAACCAAGCCCTAAAATAACCAAGTGAGCATTTATCTTTGGGGTCAGCTAGTACTTTAACTGTCCCAGGATCAACCTGCAGGCTGTAAGATTTCTCTGGGTTACCAGAGACTTATTAGAGTTTTTCAAAATGAAGAATCTTTGTGCCAGACAGCAAATTAAGGAGGTGAGTCAGATTTCTGTAATTTGAGAATATATCATTTGGCAATAACAATCCCATTGCTTTCTACAGAGCAATCCACATTTTCTCCAGCATGGTGGAAATGCCAAGCAAAGCTTTTTCAGGGTCAAGGTCAATCTTTACCTTTAATGCTTTGGAATAACATCTAAATTTTGTATCATTAAGTCTAGGGCACAATCAAAAGTGATGCGCAAATGTTCTGCCCTTTCCATCTGTCACAGGAAATATCCTATTCAGTCTGACCTTTAAATAGCGTCATCTATGTATGATTTTAAATTGGACTGCCTCATGCTAGTAATCTAGCATTTCTAGAGCCATGGTGGATACTCTTCAGTCATATATTCCATTATTGTATTTAGTTAGGAGAGTTTATATGAACTCTCCTAATCAAGCTTTCGTCAAAGACTCATACAATTTTTCAACTAAGCACACTACCCATCAGTTGAACAGCCAGTTTACACCACATCTGAGCTGTTTATCTTTAGTCTTCAAATTTTTTCTGACCTTATCTTGAGGTCATAGCTAGCTTTAAGCATTACCATCATTCAAAACTTTTAATTCTAAGGTCATCACAGTTGCTTTTAAAGCCATCTAGCCAAAAAAGGTTCACCAAGAGGTGCACTTAGAGTTTGTGTTTTTTTTTTTTGCTTTGGTCTTTTGCTTCTTATTTCACCAAATATTTAATCTCACATTTACCTCCAAGACTTTTAACTCCTTTACATGAAGCCCA